>NC_090922.1:766584764-767283514 GCF_040938575.1 Ambystoma mexicanum
TTCTGAGCTCCTTCTTGCTCCTGGCTTAACTTTCAGCTGCCCTTCCATAAGTTCAAGAAAGTTCTGTCAAATTCTCTCGATTTAAAACCGTTCTACAAAAATAAACCTTGGGGTTCCCTTCCCCAAGTTCAAACAGGCACCTTGTACTTGTTCTCCAGCTCTCAAAGTTCAGGATTAATTCCAGATCAACTTTATACTGCTTTGGTTTTCTTACCAGTTCATCAGGTTGCTGTTCCTTGGTTTGCTTCAGCAACCTCCTTGGCTTTCCACAGTTGGAGCTCTGCATGGTCCACCAACTACAGGTTGTGGAACCAGGAGCCCTAGGCTCTCCTGCCCACACAGGTTCTATTGTCTGTATCTGTATCAGGATTCACATTTAACAATCCTATCTTCTCACAGTTGGGGCTCACTGGTCTAGGTGCTGTTGTCGGACCGCACGGTCCACACACTTCAGGTCACTCAACCAGGAACCCTAGGTTCTCCTTGTTTGCCTCCTGGCTTTGCTACAATGTGTCACAACTCATTTGCCAGTCTTTGACCTTGTTACACTGTAATGTTGCATATATTTCACTTTATGGCAATTTTGATTCTTCACCACTTTGCTCTTGTGTTCACTTTCAATTTCTCATCTCTGCTTTCTTTCTTGATTCACACAGTTTTATATTTGGCTTTCAAATGGGCAGTATCTTTAGTTCAAGATTAAAGACCACTTGAGAATCCCAGTCTTTCATTTAAGAATTATCGCAGAGGATGAACTTCGATCTGCACAAACTCAAACCCTTATCGTGGAATGGATATATCTTTCCAGCTACATCTAAGGCATGCTCGGAACTACTGATTATGATATGATATGATATGATATGGCATTTGTAACGCGCCTATACACAAGTGTTTCAAGGCGCGACGAGGCAGGGAGGGGGGAAACAAGGGGAGGACAGACAACGATCCTACTAGGCCAGGTGTCATTCAGATCGCGCAAGTGCAGGGGTAGGGGAAGGGAGAAGTGCAAGGGGAAGGGGAGGGGTGAAGTGCAGTACAAGAAAAGGGCCAGCTGGTGGCAAGTGCAGGGTAAGTGCAGACAAGTGCTGGGAAGGGGGGGCTGTAGGGATACAGAGACAGTCCCGCAGTGCAGGGGTTGCCAGGGAGGCAGTGCAAGTGGAGAGTGGCTGGGCCCAGGACCGAGGTCGGTGAGAGTGACCCAGTTGCAGATTCAGTGCAGTTTCAGTGAAGAATTAGCAGGGGAGAGGGAGAGAGAAAGCAGAAGCAAAGAGGAAGGTTTTGAGGTGCTTCTGGAACCGGAGATGGTTCTCCTCAAATTTCAGGGAGGCAGGAAGGCTGTTCCAGAGAGAGGCCCCTGCCGCGGAGAGAGATCTACCACCAGCTCGTTGCTTCGAGAAGCGGCTGACCCTGAGGGAGTTGGAGACGGATGAGCGAAGGGCTCGGGAAGGAAGATATTTAGGAAGAGAGAGTTGAAGGTATTTAGGCCCCAGGCCCCAGAAGGCCTTGTGGACAATGCAGAGGTTTTTGAACTTTATCCTCGCAGCCACTGGGAGCCAGTGTAGAGATTTCAGTCCTGGAGAGATACGGTCCCTGGGCTTGAGGCCAAGGACAAGTCTCGCAGTTCTGTTCTGGATGAGTTGCAGAGGGCGGAGAGTGGAGGCAGGCAGATTAAGATAGAGGCTGTTACAGTAGTCCAGCTTTGAGAGAACCAGGGCTCGGGAGACAGTGAGCTTCTGGGGGAAGGAGAGGAAGGGAAGAATACCTCTGAGGAGGTGCAGCTGGTAGTGTGACTTCTTAGAGACGTCAGATATATGAGGAGAGAAGGAGAGTGTGGAGTCGAAGATGACCCCGAGGTTTTTTGCCTTGCAGGTAGGAGCAGGAAGAGGGCCAAGAGAGGCCGGCCAGAGAGCTGCAGGGAAGGAGGGAGTGGGTGTGCCGATGAGTAGAATCTCAGTCTTACTGGCATTAAGGCAGAGGTCATTGGCGGCACACCATTCCTGGAGAGCAGACAGACAGTCGGAGATGAGGGAAGGAGAGGAGGAGGCCGAGGGTAGCCTGAAAATGAGCTGGGTATCGTCCGCATAGCACTGAAAGTTGGGGCAGAGAGCGGCGATGCGGTGGGCAAGGAGTGCCAGATACTGGTTGAACAACCAGACAGAGAGATTGGATCCCTGGAGGACACCACAGGTGGAGAAAAAGATGTCAGAGAGGAAGGACCACAGTTGGACCTGGGAGGGACGATTGGAGAGGAAAGATGTCAGCCACGCCAGAGCCTGACCAGTGATACCCAGGTTATCACGGAGACGGTTGAGCAGGATGGCATGGTTGACAGTGTCAAAGGCAGAAGAGAGATCGAGCAAAATGAGAACACACGGAGTGTTGGATTAGCTCCAGCACTACAATTGTTAATGCTTCTATAAAGGAAGGCCATGTTCCTACAAGATTGAAGGGAGCTTGGATCACCCTCTTGTTTAAAAAGCAGGTTCTTGATCCTACGATCGCCTCCAATTATAGGCCCATAACCAATTCCCCATTCCTGCTCAAAATACTATATAGACATATAGGGTGGCGTATGAGCAAGTACTAAACCACATAAAAAGCCACACTATTCTCAACGGTTTATAGTGATAAAATCGAATGACATTATGTCGAAAGTCATAATGTCGGAAAAAAAAGTTCCAAATGGGGGGGTTCCCCCCCAATCTCCTTTTTTTTTTTTTAAATTATTTTTGTGTTTTACCCTTTTTTTTTTTACTCCCGGAACCCAAAATAAACATATAATGAAAAAAATAAAACATTTGATATTTTTTTTCGACTTTTTGTTTTCGACATTATGTCTTTCGACATAATGTTTTCTACTTTTTGACTGCACACCATTCTCAACAACTGTCAGTCTGGCTTCGGACCAGGTTTCAGCATGGAATCTGCATTATTGGATTTAAAATGCAACATGCTGATATAAATTAACGAAGGCCAAACTATGCTGCTGATGGCACTGCATTTGTCGCTCTTATTTGATTTAGTAGATCATCCGCTACTCTTAAATAGACTGCAAGAAGTGGCTAACTGTAGTGATCAAGCAGTGGCTTGAATGGAGTCATTTTAAGGAAATAGAACCATGAGGGTCTGTAGCAACACAGCAGAGGCTCAGCCAGTGCCGCTGAGATTTGGAGTCCCACAGGGCTCGTGTCTGTTGCCAGTTCTGTATAATATCTTTCCGACACCACTGTTCCAGATACTTGAGGATAAAAAGATCTGCTTCTCAAACTATGCGGATGACACTCAATGCCTCATCCCGACAGACAACTATGAGGAAGATGCCAAATTGGTCAAAGAAATTCGTGATCTCATGCAGGATTGGATGTATATGAACAGGTTGGCTCTGAACCATGAAACAACTCAACTGATGATATTGGGCTCTAGGCCTAGACTGAATAAGTTGAATGGGGAATACAAAAGCTTTTGAATTGCAGATCATGACATTCCCACAAAAGATAAGATCAAAACCATTGGGTTCCTATTCTATCAGACACTGCATGAATAGTTTGATTTCATCCTCAGCTTACTATATCAGAATGACCTTACATATCTGTCCATTTTTGTCCCAAAAGAGTGGGGAAACAGTAGTTTGAGCAATCATTTCTTCCAAAATTGATTATTGTAGTAGCCTTCTGGTAGGTATCGGGAAAGGGGAACTGGCAAAACTATAAGTAGTACAAAATAGGACTATCAGAGCCATTATGGGGATGAGGAAATTCAAGATGAGGTCCAATATCCGGAGACGCCTCCATTGGCTCTAAATAGAGGCTATGGTTGAATTTGGGCTACTTACTATTACCTACAAATGTCTGGCAGGGCAATACACAGAGTACTTGTCTCTTAGACTCAATAAAAACTTGGAACTAGAACTTTGCGATCGAATATCCAAAAACCTCTAGACGTACCCAGAGCCAATCTGGTCATGCTTAAAAAGATTGCTTTTTGGGTGCCTGCACCTGTCAACTGGAATGCCATGCCTTCGGAGTTCAGAAGCCGCACGTCTCTGGACTGTTTCAAGAAAAAACTTAAACCATACTTTTTGAGATATATGTTCCCGTCCTCCCCTATCCGTCTATATAGGGATCATAGTTCTTCAGCGCCCATATGCCTCCGGGCCACTTTGGCAGTGCCTTAGCAATAAAGTAAAGTAAAGTTCATGCACATTTGTCATAGGTTCATAACTTTGCCCAAAAGCTTTCATTTAGTTCGGTATTCAATCTGTCATCCTGCCGCTTGCAAGTTATATGACTTTTAATATTTCCTCCATTTCGGTTTCTCATGTGCATACATTTCATTCATTCAGATTCAATTTTGGGTTTCCTTTTACAGCTTTAGGAGTCCCCCAGCTCGAGTGGCTTCCCTCTTCACTCACCTGTCCTCGGCGACTCCACCAGGAGCAATGCACCTTACATCCGCTTTCACCTGCACATCTTGTTTAGTTTGCACTTCTATTTCGCTCTGCACACAACCGGCAGCTCCGCTTCCCTTCTGTGGATGCTGTTGGTCTCTTCCTCAGTTCGTGAGCCCCGCTCGCACTTCAGATTCGCTCTGAACACAGCCGGCAGCTCCGCTGCTGTTCTTCGGATGCTGTCGGTCCCTCGCCCCTCCTCTCACTATGCTCACCATTTTGGCAGCGTGGCGTACTTTGGACCATTGAGGCCTCCCCAATTGTGGTTCTCTCGCAGCCCTTCGACTTCTGGTCTCCACAGTCCGTTGGGGTCTCCTTCTGCCGGCGTCCTGTCTCTCCTGCAGGTCCCACCTCGGCGGCCTCTTTGCAAACAGGTTTCCCTGCTGGTTTGGTCCCCCTCCTCACTATACTGCTGCTCTTTTCCTCTCCTCTTATACACCTGCAACCGCTTCACAGGTTGCAGTTGTGTGGGCTCAATTCGACTTGCCTGACTATAGTTACAGGGACATGCCTGACCTTCAAAGTACTCTGTAGGCATCTTCCTAGTCACAGCCCTAGAGTGGGGAAATGTTTTACTAGTGTTCACTACTCCTATTTGCCTCTTTTTTGTCCCAGTACTAGAGTGGTTTAAATGTGGGGAAATGTGGGGAGATGTGTTGCAATGATCAAAGGCCAATGAAGGGTTAGATTGGTCTTCATAAGGAAAAGGGAAATACCATGTCTTGCCTGTCACCCCCTTAAACCTTCTCTTCTTCACCTTCTTCCTGGTGTTTTTGTATTGATAAGATCTCCTGGTGGTTGACTTGGTCAGGGTGACCGGGGTAATAATACCCCATAACTGCTTCTTGGATTGAGGGTTCCTCCTAAAATGGAAATGAGGGGGTTCCGCCTCTTAACTAAGGACGTCTCATTCCCAATCCCCAAGGATCCTCCACCCAGGTAATCCTCCCTCGCTTCTCCACCCCCTGGTCCTGATCCAAAAGCGATGACCTTTCCCTGGGCACCTGGGAAGAGGACCCAAGGGGAGTAGATGTGAGGTTGCCCTCAGGCTTCTCACAAGGCACTTGAACAATTTCCTCAGGGAAGGACAGGTTCAAGATGATAACACTCTCGCAGATCCTCCAGGCCCTAGAAATTCAGGATTGGTTGGTGTCACTTGACCTACAGGATGCTTACTTCCATGTGCCTATCCATCCAATGCGCAGGAAGTACCGGAGGTTCGTCAGATGCAACACTAACCACCAGTTTTGAGTTCTGCCTTTCGGGCTTACCTATTACCTGTTGGTAATAGTGGCATCCAGTTTCAGGAAGGTGGGATTCATGTCTTTCCTTACCTTAACGATTGGTTAATCAGGGCACAGTCTCCAGATCAAGCCCTGAATCATCTGAACCACATCTGCGACCTCCTTCACAAGCTGAACTTCTCCCTCAATTTAAAGAAGTCTCATCTGACACCTTCTCAAATGCTTCAATTCATCTGAGCAGTCCTGGATTCTCCCTCAGGCAAGGCTACCTCCCAGCCCCCTAGGAAAGGGCTCTCAACATTCCTCCAGATGGTCTCCAAATTCCAGAATGCCCAATATCTGCCAGCCCTAGGCTTCCTATGGTTGCTCGGCTTCATGGCAAGTCCAAAGGCCAACGTTCTCGGTCTGAATCCTAACCAACTAACAGGCCCTACCACTTTAGAAAACAAACTAAAAAATAAGACGACCAGGACCAGGCCTCTGTCTTGGACTTCTTCCTGGCCCAAAAATTAGACACTTGCGATAGTTCAAAAGATCTTCGGTTCAAATCTTTCTTGCAGACATTGATCAAAAGAAATTATCCTTATGGTCGCCTACAGACCACTTTTAAAGTTGTGTTGTGCCTTATGGTCGCATTCAGACCACTTTTAAGTGTGTTGTGCCTTATGGTCGCATTCAGACCATTTTTTGAAGCTGTGTTGTGCCCTATGGTCGCCTACAGACCACTTTTAAAGTTGTGTTGTGCCTTATGGTCGCCTACAGACCACTTTTAAAGTTGTGTTGTGCCCTATGGTCGCCTACAGACCACTTTTAAAGTTGTGTTGTGCCTTATGGTCGCCTACAGACCACTTTTAAAGTTGTGTTGTGCCCTATGGTCGCCTACAGACCACTTTTAAAGTTGTGTTGTGCCCTATGGTCGCCTATAGACCACCTTTAAAGTTGTGTTGTGCCTATGGTCGCATTCAGACCATTTTTTGAAGCTGTGTTATGCCCTATGGTCGCCTACAGACCACTTTTAAAGTTGTATTGTGCCCTATGGTCGCCTACAGACCACTGTTAAAGTTGTGTTGTGCCCTATGGTCGCCTACAGACCACTTTTAAAGTTGTGTTGTGCCCTACGGTCGCCTACAGACCACTTTCGAAGTTGTGTTGTGCCCATGGTCGCCTACAGACCATTTTTGTAGCTGTACTGAGTCCCCCACTCACACCTCTACCAAGTACACAATCATGCCCTTAGCGTCCGGCAAGCTCACAGCTACCGCCACCACGCTGCTCACTCTCCTCTCCACACTCACCACTCTCAAACTATATCCTCCCATTCATCCCCTCATCCACACACCACCCAGCTCACTCTTCTGCCTCAAGCATTTCGCTATTAAGGATATCACACCTACCATGACAGATCGTGCACCCTGTGTAGTAACTCTGCACAGACTAGAAAGACTTAGAGCGCGCACACAGACCCCAGAACTTAGCACACTAGCCCTTCCCACGGAATTCAGAAACTATAGACTGAGCTCTCGCACCACCTCCACACCCTGCCCCCGCACAGTATACCCACACACCCACAGTCCACCATCCATTAGCCTACCCACACCCTGCAATACTACCTCACAGAACATACCAGACACGACTATCACTCACACATCCACAAGCAAACATCACACACCTCACATCAAATGTGCCCTCCTCAATGTCCGATCACTCCCAGCTCATGCCTCTGATATCCATGACATTATAACCAGTAATAACATTGACCTGTTAGCAATTACCGAAACATGGTTACACGAAGCATCAGGCCCTGCCGTTACACTTGCGCTACCACCGGGCTTCTCCATACTCAGACAAGATAGGCCAGATCGAACAGGAGGCGGAGTAGCCCTCATCTACAAAGAGAACCTACAGCTCCGACCTATCAGTCACCCCCCGACTAACAACTCTGACCTCTTATCGACCAAACTCACATTGTCTCCCAACAGCACCATCAACATTCACCTACTATACCGCCCCCCAGGCAATTCCACAGACTCCCAGGACAACATCCTGCACATCCTTAGCAACAATATCAAAAGCTCCACCAAAACCATCCTACTAGGTGACCTCAACCTCGGATTTAATGATCCCAAGGACAAATCCGCAGCCACTCTCACCAAGGAACTCAATGACCTGGGCTTCATCCAAAAAGTAGAAAGTCCTACTCACATCAAAGGCCGCATACTTGACTGGATCGCAGACCACAACTGCCTCTCCACTATCACCTCCAACTCCTCACTGCCCTGGACTGACCACAACTGCATAGAGTTCTCTATTCCTATCACCAAGAACCTTAAGACCCTGACCCCTGCCAGCGCTGCACAAGTCAGAAGCAATAAAAAACTCACAGAGGAGAACCTACGCCCATACCTCAATACCCCAGTGTTAGCCCCCCCATTCGCGAGCGATCCCAATATCCTAGCCGACATATACAAAGATGTCCTCACCAAAGCCATTGATGAAATAGCGCCACTTGAATGGAAAAAAGATAAGAAATCCCTACACTCCAACTCCTGGTTTACTGAAGAACTGCACTCAATGCGATCCCACAAAAGAGCAGCCCTAAAAAACTGGCAATCTGACCCCTGCACCAATACCAAAAACATATTCAATTTAATCTCCCGCCAATACAAGAGAGCTATCTCCAATGCCAAAGCCAACGCCTTCAACGCTCGCATCGCCAATGCCAAGTCACACTCCAAAGAGATTTTCGCAATCTTTAATGAGCTCATCTCCCCCCCTAATACTCCAGATGAAATAATCAAAGATGAAGCGTGGTGTACCAGCATTCAAGCTGCCATGCTTCACAAAATTGACCTTCTCCAAAGGAAAATCAAAGACCACTGCAAAGCACTTCCACACCAGACAGGAACCAAACCGACCAACACCCCACCCACCTCCTTCAAGCCCACCATACCTGACTTCTCCTTCAGAGATGTCACTGAAACAGAAGTTATTAATCTTCTAATAAACCTCAAACCCTCCCCATGCAAAGGCGACATCTGCCCACCTAAACTAGTCAAAGACTGCGCAGACTGCCTTGCGCCGCTCCTCACGGCATTTATCAATGCGTCCTTCAAAACAGGCATCATCCCAGCCAACCTCAAAGAGGCTTGGGTCCGGCCTCTCCTAAAAAAAACGACTCTTGACCCCTCACAACCCAACAACTATAGACCCATAACCACTGTGCCATTCTTGCTGAAATTACTGGACAAAGCCGCACACTGCCAAATCCAACACTTTCTGGAAACCCACTCCATCCTCGGGACGAGACAATCGGGTTTCCGGAAAGGACATGGCACAGAAACAGCCCTGGTAGACCTGAAGAGTCAGATCACCCAAATCATGGACAAAGGCAAACCGGCTCTTCTGCTTCTTCTAGATCTCTCAGCCGCGTTTGACCTGGTTGATCACAAGATTCTCACCTCCCATCTCACACACTCAGCCAACTTCTCCAAAAAAGCAGCCGCCTGGATCACTTCCTTCCTCGAAGGTAGGGCCATGAAAGTTTTCTCGGACATCGCTAACGCCACACCCACAACAATCCACTGCGGGGTCCCTCAAGGTTCCTGCACTGCACCCACACTCTATAACTTGTTCACCAAGCCCCTCTTTGACAAACTTGACTCACACGGCATCACCTACACGAACTACGCGGACGACACACAAGTACTTCTTCCCCTCTCAGGCTCATACAACGAAGACGCAAAGGCACTCCACACCATCTATTCCATCATCAAGGCTTGGATGGCAATTAATGGCCTCTGCCTCAATGGGGATAAGACCGAAATCTTGATACTTGGCCAACAGAACACCCTGGACAAATTGGACAAACTGTACACCAACTTCTCAATTGACAACTCCATCATTCCCGTGTCCACAGCCGTCAAGACACTGGGAGTATACCTTGACTCCTCACTATCCATGACCAGACAAATCAGTGCTATCACTTCCGCATCCGCACACACTACCAAACTTATAAACGCCATTAAGCCTTACCTCTCTAAACCTAACTGCCTCTTCATAGCGAGGGCAACCATAGGAGCCAAATTGGACTACTGCAATGCTCTCCTAGCAGGCACATCAGCCAAAAACATAAATAGACTACAAATCACACAGAACAACGCTCTCCGGGCCGCTCTCAGTATCCCAAGAAGAGAGCATATCACCCAGGCCAGGCTCTCAGCCAAATGGCTCCCAGTCAAAGAACGGATCACCCTCAAAATCCTCACCCTCACTCACAAATGCCTCTCCTTCTCCGCCCCGTCCTATCTTTCAGACACCATCCTCAAACCTTCCTCCACACGTCCCACCAGGACGCAATACGCAACCTACTCTGCACCCCACGCATCAAAAAAACCAAAGCCGGAGGTCTAGGTTTTCCCTACATTGCAGCACAGACATGGAACGCTCTCCCTTCAGACATCCGAACGGAAAACTCACTTCCCATCTTTCGCAGGAAATTGAAAACCTTGTTCCTTGCTAAATAACTAGCAAATATCAGGAAGCCATGTAAATATACTGCCTTGCTATTGTATATATTTCCTATGTAATTTATGTATTGATTGTAACTACGGTCTCCTTTGCAACTAAGATTTCTGTAACAAGCGCCACGATGCTTCTGGGCTGATGTGCGCTCAACAAATTTGAATAAATAAATAAATAAATATCCTCAGAACATTTCCTCTTACCATGGGTTGCAGGCTCCCCCCGCTTGGATGCAAAGAATTTTGCATCTCTTTCAGTCAGATTCACAAGGGAGCTTGCCTCTTCAGGTTTCTTAGACTCCTGTAACCTCATAGGCTCTCCCAGACTTGGTAAAATGCCTTCATACTTCTTTTGATCTGATTCACACAGGGCTGATTCACACCAGTTTCTCAGGTTGCCGCAACCTCGTAGGCTCTCCCAGCCTTTATACAAAGCGTGTGTACTTCCCTTGCACCGATTCACACACGGTGCTTACCCTCTTGGGTTTCTCAGGTTCCTGCAACCTCATCGGGTTCTGTCAACCTTGCTTCACAGAATTGGTACCTTTCGTGCTAGTTTGTCTGTCGGAGCATTCGCTTCTCTGGTGCTGCTTCTTTCAGCTTCTACTGACCTTTGGGCATGGAGCTCAGAGATTCAGGCTCTCCTCAGTGATCTGGTCTCGGCATTGGTTGCTAGATCCCAGGCCTATCACAGCTTCTTCGTGGTTGGGCCACCTGTGGAAACAAATTCTTCCCTGCCCCTGCTTCTTCCCCCTGACCTTGGCTTGGGATGCCAGCTTTCCAATGCGCGGCTAGCATTAGGCTCACTTTCCACGCTTTTGGCGGCTCTACAGTTTAGCATGGCTCCGCCTCTCCAGGGTGTCTCTTCTACAGAGGTTCGCCTGTGCGTAGAATTCACTCTCCCCCCTGTGTAGGAGATTCCTTTCCCATTCTCAGTTTTCCCTGGGTTTATATATGTCATCACAATCAACAGGGTGGTGTCCTTCCTTGACTGTGACGCTCATGTGCGATCCAGCATGACCCGAAGCCAAAGAATTTGATGGAATGTCAGTACTCTGTGAATCCAAAGTAGTGTCACAAATAAGAGGGTTCTGTTGATGCCCTTTGACGGTGGCGTCCAGTTGAGATCAGTATTACCTGAAACCAAAGAGAAAGAGGAACTGTCAATGTCTGGTGGTGTAGAGAAGCAGACATGTACGTCATTGATGGAACACACCCCCTAACATCTGACATACTGGATGAAAAACAAGAAGACAATGTCCATGACACCAGATATTATTCCTTTACCACATAGAGTGTATGAGAGATGTTATGCACTCAGACACCCATACCAAATGTACCCCCAAACTGAAGTGGTACAGGAAATCTGCAGACACTGCTGAATATCCAAGAGTTATAAAGGAAATCTGACAGGTGCACAATGAGGTCATAAGGAGGAGATACAATGATGCACAGAAACCAAGAGTGAAGATGTAACTGAAGAAGCAAAGTAATCATGTATACGAGTGAGAAGAAACCATATATACAAAGAAGATAAGTAACCAGATGAGTAGTAAATGCATATACGCAGAAACGCAAGGCAGATGAGTCACATAGAATCTTGCTGCAGTAGAAAATATAACACGGGTAAAGTGGCCATGTTAGAAAGATGGACGTCAGCTCTGAGTAAAAGTAAGCGGGAAGCTTGAAGGAAAGAGACCAGGGCCGCAGAGCTGACAGACATTGGAAATACAAATGTGTGCAAGAGAAAAGAATAAGAAAGAGATCAAAAATGCCACAGTAAGAAGCAATTCCAAGGTAAAAGGGAGTCAACTAGGATAAACAATGTATGCAGGAAATATTTCCCTTAGATTAAGTAAAATAAAGAACGTTTGTGAATGCCAAGTATTGAACAATTAAAGATGCAAAAAGCATATGTGAGACAGAGCAACCAAGTCTCCAGAGGCCGAAGAGAGTCATGACACCCAAGATAATTGAATCAAATGGCATTAAATAGAAAGGCGAGATGGATGAAATCATGGTCTCTTAACACGTGGTGCAAGACTAGAAAACAAGGTCTATTCATAAGCTGCAGACAAAGATAACGATGTACCTTAACTCCCCTCAAAGTTCCAGAGAAGAGAACATCCAGCAAGGTCAAATACAAAGAAGAAGCCTTGGCTGAAAGCTTGGCTGATGAGAGATGGTAGACTAATTGGGCAAGTGGGCAGTAGTCTGACGCTGTTCTCTGCAGCTAGGTTTCCTTTTGCTTACGTGCTGCTAACAAGCTGAATGTCCAAGTTTGGGAGAGAATGGCAGTCAATCATGAGGGCCTATGCAATGGTGAGCATACAGTGTTACAGGGACCGATCCGCTGCTGTTATGCTGCTATAATCTGTATTTTATGTAGGGAAGTTCAAGGCATGCCTGCCAGAACAGGGGTAGCCAATGATGTTACTAACACTTACATAAAATATAGGTAGATATGTTCGCCTAACCCACCCCTCCGTCCAATAGGTTTTATAATTTGCCACGTAGGATGACATAGCTGACGTACATTGAGGAATAAAGACTTTTGTGTAATAGAAATGTGTCGAGAGTGTGTGAGCTACGATTTGTTGTTCACCAGGTTTCAATACTTTATTGATCTGATAATAAAGTAGTATTTTTCCATATTCTTTTTGTCTGTCTGGTTATTTGGGACTAAGATCATTTATTAGGGATGGTAATTTCCATTCTGCGCATAAAAAACGCCCAAAGATGCTACCGCACATTTGGTAGCAGTGTGGATGGTTCAGATCCAGAACCTCGGATGCTTGATGTCTTCCACCATTATCCAGAAGACTGCAGAGTTTCCTGTGAAGAGCGATAGTCGTGTGTGACCTGAGACGTTGGCAGGTGCCCCTTTGAAGAAATTCCTGTCTGGTCCCCACAAGAGCTCCGTGGACTGTTGGCAAAGTGGTCGATTGGGGAAGAGCCAATACCGAAGGGCTCGAACTGAATAACAGATTTAAGTAGAACCAATGAAAGTGGCAAATAAAAAGGGGAGGGGCTGTACTACATGTGTGTGTGTATGTGTATATATATATATATATATATATATATATATATATTCACTAACAAAAAACATTGGAAAAGGGATGTTATGGTTAAGTTGCGCTACTAAAAACATTTCCCCTTTATTGAAAAACCTATGAAATTCACAAACAAAAAACCTTGTTAAAGGGATGTTATGGTTAAGTTGCACTACTAGAAAACCTATGAAATTCATTGGAAAACCTTCCTACAGGGACATTATTATGGTTACAGGTAAAACTGAAAAACCCCAGAAATGTGCCAGTTATGGTAAGGTATGCAACCATAAACCGCGCTAACACTGTGTACTGCAAGGACTAACACCCATGACCTCATTGATGACATCACTAATGCCATTGATGACATCACTGATGACATCACATATGAAATTAATTTTGATGAAAAGTCCCTACAAGTGGTTGTGTTTATAATGTTGCTAACAAGATGTCAGGTGTGATTGTCTAATGTTAAACATGTAATAACTAGCTAAAATAGAAGGAATCCCCATTGCCTGCAGCCAGCGTAAGTCGTGGGTGTGGAAACTATTTAGGACCGTTGGAGATGTGCCAAAATCATGTGCAAACCAGCTACAATGCACTGACTCAGTCGCGGAAAACCTGGCTTGTACAGCTACGGCACCACCTCCATGCGGCGGCACCTGAAAGCGAACCACCAGGCAGCTATTCAGAGGGTTGTCCCCTTCCAAGTAGGCAGTAGGTTATTTTCCTCAACAGCATCCTCCGCATCTGCTCCTGCCACCACTAGGGACACTCCAGTGGACCACTGCATCCCTCAAGAAGCCTTGGAGGACATACACACTGCAACAGACCCGTACCTTTAAAAGGTCACTGTATTGTTCATATACTGCAACGCGGTACTGTGTAGGAGGGAACATTTTCGAAGTGCTTTTGAGACTTCGATCCGGGAGCATGACAAAGGGTGCCAACTACCCAAGTGACACGCACCCCACATCTTGTAATCTCCATGTACTATTTCTTACCCCTGTGATTGGTACCCTTTGCCAAATCTCCCTTCCACTGCTGTCCTTTTTGGCATATCCTATAACAGGAAAAATGCTACAGAACCAGAATCGGGGGTGGGGGTGGCAAAAAGGCTGTTAAAAGAGCCACCTTGCACCATTGAAAAATAGACGTTGAAAGAAAGCATGCAGGCGGTGGCGCAGCCTATGAGCGCCGTGCACAAAGATGGCAACAATGGGCGTCGGTACTCCGGCAAAAGCATTGTACTCATTTGCAAAACAAAGTGGTGGCTCAGAAAAGAGCCTTTTTGTGCTGTTTGTGTTTGCAACATTGGAAGGGGTGAACTACCACAGGGACAATGCTTGCTACACTTGCAGGAAGTGCTGCACTGCATTTTGGATATTACACAGAAACAGCTCATTGCCAGCATCAGTCAGATGAACTCCATCTGCACGAAACATGTTGGTACTACGAAACGTAATGTTTTCATTGTGGAAGGAGAACATGTCAAGGTCGCGCAAAAAAGCACAATCAGTCTTGATCATATTGCGCCACGCTTTCTCCATTTGTGGCCTACACGAGGAAGAACGCAGCGACATCTTTCTCTGGGTAATGCGAGAAAAAATGATGTGTGAGTTTGGAAACATTTCAATGAGTTGCCGAAATGTCTCCTTCATTTCAAACTGCAGTGAGATGCTGCTAACGTGCCCTAAACTGTTCCCTCCACAATGAACAATAATAATGTCTGGATGAGCGAGCATCACCAAACTGGCACAAAGAGGATCCACATGGAGCCACTTCATCCCACATATTCCATACCAGTCTACAGTGACACCCAAGGTTTGTTGCAAGTGCACAGCGTTCTTCATAAACTTGTACCCAATGTATCCAGGAGTCACCCAAAAGCCATATAGTCCACCCACTAAATGGCAAAACCATACCCATAGCCATCTCCACTCCTATTTGCAAACACAAGTTCTCGTACAATCTGTTGCTACACACCACACCCAGAAAATCATATTGACCAATCCCAAATCCTGCACAGTCCCATTTCCATTGCAGCCACCCTGAAAATACCCGGATGTAGCATGTGCGCACCGCCAAATGTTGCGGCTTTCGCAAAAATATTGCCCTGTGTAGGGGGCTGCACAAACACATTTTAAGCATCATAGAAAATGGGTGTCTTGATGGAAGTTGTGAAAAGTGTTTTTTTTTCTAATTTTGCAAAAGTGACATGTAAAGGAACACCTTTTTGTGTGCTCCTGGTTAGGGGTTGCTCTCTGCTTTTCCTCCTTACCTTACTACACAAGTGTCTGCAGCATTCATTGTACATAGTGCAATAGATGGTTAATTTCAATAAGGGGGAAAATAATATCAATGCCACTGACAAACGTCACACTAGAAGCACTAAGGTTCTCCTGGACACAGAAGAACATCCTAACATGGAACAGAAAAGCATACATACACTGGAATCGATAATCCGTAGTCCCATTTCCATGACAAGCACAATAAGAAGGGCAGCATGAAGCACATGTGGTTTGGCCAACTACTGTGAGGGCCGAGCCCCAGGAAAGCAGGGCCAGTCCTTCTTCCCTTTCTAGTACTCTTTTACCAGCACTCCCTGATCGGCTACTGTTAAACGATTACATACGCATCCACCAATTACATCCAAGAATTGTGCATGTAACGCGATCGCATCTTTTGAACAGTCACTACCACCCGAACACGCAGAGGTCAAATGTCCTGTAAATCAAAGCACCTGCACAGGAAAGTACAGTAAAACGATCTCTGAGTTCAGCACCCACATACATCAGCATCGCTACCCATCACCACATCTAGTAGGTGTTACTATTTTTTGTACAGTACAGTGGCAACTGTGTTATAACTTCGTACCAACTGGGTACCTAGCAGTGAATCTCCATAACATACTCAAAATTCATACTGTTATTTCTCCCATCACTTACCATTAAATGGCTCCTACAGTAGTAGGTGGTGGCAAAGTTGCCATTTCCCCATAACAGCCATTGGTATGTGGAAACGGTTACTCTGTTCTTTTGTTCCGCCAATTTTACAAGGCTTTCCCTGATTAACGCACCTCCTAGCAAATTTGTAAAAATAGCACACAAAATGATCATGCAGCCTTTCCCGACAATCTAAGCCAAGTGCATACATTGCAAGCATAACAACAGTTTTCTGACGCACGTCATAGATAACAACAGTAGCTAAGCAATAAAAAAATGTATGTGTGCATTTATAACAGTAACATTCATAAATATGCATAAGGAAAGTAAAGCCCAAAAGCATTGCCTGCACTCACATAGCAAGCATACATATGCAGAGAAGTACATGCACATGCACACACATAAACATTCCTCTTTGCACTCTGTACATCTTTCTACACCTTTTTCTCATCCTTCCACAATATGAAGTACTGCATTTTGAAAGTAAATAGGCCTACCCTAATACACCCACGTGTTTCATAACAAGTTATACAATACACTCCCAAATAACACACGTACCCCCTTAACAAAGATGCTTATACTCCCAAGTGCGCATTCATATCGGAATGCTTCCATTTATACACACACACACCCACTTCCTCTTCCTGCCAAGACATCCCCCTATAGTTTTCAAGAATGTATTGCATAAATGTAAGCACTATGCTATTAGCTAATATTAGCTAACATATTTTGTTACCATCTTCTTATACAGGTGCAGTACCCACCTCTCTCCGGAAAGCCACTGGAGTGTGCACTTTAAAATACAGCCTGCAATAAAACTACTCACAACAAGCAACAAAATAAGTACAATACCATCATACTGTAGTATGTCTTACTAGAAGAGTACACTATTGTTGTATTGTAGCATATAGATCTGCGGCCATCCACCAGTATGCACTTCATTGTTACTCATGACACCTCAACAGGTGCTCAGTGTTTGTTATGTCACCACCATTAGACTAATCCCCACATAGTAAGATACTGTCCCCAGCCGAAAGTTAGTGGTACTGGGATGCAGGGCTTTACATAAAAATATAATTTTTAGGCCATATACAGAGTGCTTTTAAATACGAAACTCTGTTTTGTTATTGTCAACAGAGATTTTTGAAATACACGCTTACGAGTGCTTGAAGTAAGCGAGCGGTCACACACCGAATTAGAACATATGGGGTACACTGACCATAAGACAGGTAGGCTGGTTCACCACAAATTATCAATGTCTTATGAAACAAATAATGAAACAAAAAGCAATCCCTAATGATACATACAATACACGTTACAGGAAGTGATCCGTATAATTACTGAACAAAACGTGAACCCACCAGGCATCCACTACTGTTTTAAACAGATCAATTACTGTCACGTAATTTTAGGTAAGCACCAGGCTGTTTTCTTTATATCATTCGCTATTTAAACTGAATTTTGTGTGGCGACAGGGGGACCCAGCGCTATGATATTGCGCTTGCTCTCCCTGAGCCACACTATATATTACTGCGGTTTGACACTGATATATCCATATTTTTCAGTGACCACGTAATCTACCAGCATGTAAACATTTGGACCACACTCCAGGTCCATCACCAAGGTTAGTGCCACTATGTATCTTTAAGTCACACAGTACTGATACTTTAAACACTTGTAATTACCACACTTATTGAATTTTCTCTGTACTTAATTGCAGGAGAGATAGAAATAATGGTTACCCAATATTGATAACCTGAAGAAGGGCGTTTAACGCCCGAAAAGCGTAGTTGAGAAGAGGGGACAAACGGTCACATTAACACCGAACAATGTATGTCAACTCTAATATTGGGACTCATTTTTTGAATTTTGTAATGAATTTGTTTTTTCTTTGAGAAATACATTGCCAAACAAAAATGTATATTTAGTCATGTGAAAGAAGAACTTGTATCTTTTATCATTGACACAATCTGCGGAATTAATTGAATTCGTGTATGTTGTAAAATACACATATATTTTTTAAATAAACTGAGAAATTGAAAGTTCACACTATATTGTTTGAATTGTTTGAACCATTTGAAGTACTAATACATATATATATGATCTTTTGACATTTAATCAAATCAGTGCAACAGAGTTGCTTCATTGCTATGCCCCAGTTCATTCACCGTGCAATTGCAGTGAATCTTCCCAGTACCAATATTTCCTAGTAAAGGTAGCACTTTACTCTCTGGGAGCACCTAAAGTTGTGGTACAAGTAGATTTATTATACTGTGAATTAACCCATAAGTTGAAACTTGATAACTTTATTAGGTGTGCATCTCTACTCTCCACTCATCTGTCCCAACCGAAAGTTAGACACCACTACACAGTGACACATTTCCAGTTAAATGCCTACCCTCCTATTGACCCACTCATGCACATTGCACACATATACATTGAACATTTTGCACACCCACACTTCACTTTCTTCGCCAAACGCTACTACACAATGCCTACCAAACTGCAACTCTGTAGAAAGCAACGCAGAAATCGAGCCACTCAACCTAAAACACAGAAAGTAGCCGTCCACTGCAAGTGTAGTTGATCTATCAAAATGTGAGACTGAAAAGAAAACCACTAAGTACAGTGCAACTGCTAAGAGAGCACGTAGAAATTGTAATCTAAGCACAAGCAAGCATTCTAAAAAAGTAATGTTACAAAAAATGTTCCACCACAGAGTCCTTTGTGGGCAGAAATCACGCTCAAACCTCAAAATCTACTGCAGAAAAGTCATCCTAGAAGCTCCTGTAGATGCAATGAGCGTAAAATGGAAATTGTTTATAGTAATTTTTAACAGAACTAACAAGATTAATTGGTAAATTGCAAGCACTACTTTGAAACAAATGCAATGTCAGCATAGAGACCTTTGGCCACATCTGTATAGGTGGGTGGAGTCACACCACCAACACAAGAACAAATAAACCAAATTGCCTTACATCAGAGTAGACAAGGGTATGAAAAGATACATAATACCATAATGAAGAGGAAACAATGCTTTCAGAAATATCCCCATCAAACTTAGATATCACTCTCCATTCCGCCAAACCAACATGCTTCTACTACAAATGGCCTGGCAAATCAATGTGTAACGTCCGCCAATGCTTCATCAAATCTTTGCAGCAATACCTCAATCAGTATTAATCAAAGGCAACGACAAAATAAAAATAAAAACACTACAAACTATGACTCCTGTCCAGTACGCAACTACACTGGAATAAGTGGACATTCCTTAGCCTGTATTTCTGGACCTGCTTGCAAAAGCAACTTCCACCATATCAAAATGTTAGCAATCCACCATTCAACAGTCAGAAATTTAGTTTACAAACTGTACTATGCAAAAAGTCCAGCTTTAGCACTCTAACATTTAAATGATATTCTCCTACATGGTACAGCCAAACAAGTGCTGGATGAAATAGAGCACATCCAAAAGAAATATTGTGTAACTGAAGAGCACTTACAAACTCCGGCATTTTCAGGCGACAGTACTGACAGCAGTGCAGCTATCAACTTTTTATCTCACACATACAGAAAACAAATACAAAAGTTCAAAAGCACATCTGCTGAAATGCCAAACCAAGTATGTGTGTTGTTGTAGAACTTTCTATAGAAAGAACACCAAAACTATAGATGTAATGCAGGAAACAGAAGGCAATGAGGCATCCCAATGGTTTCAATTAGCTCTGTAGCTTATAGCTGATAACAGATACAAAATTACGAACACCTCCATACTGTGCACATACTGCACTGCAAACCTTTACAATAACCAAAGGCCTTCACGGCAATTAGTAATAATTTGGAACTATTTCCACTGCCAAACACACTGCAGCAGCTTAATTTGTATGGGACCATTATAATCCAAACAGTGCACCCATTTCAAGCAATAATACAGCTTCAACGAAAGCTGCAAAATTGCCTCCCACCAAATTACTGAGAGGCATTTGTGGAAATGTTTATTTACCATTAGATCTCAAATAAAATGTAGACACTTTACGAGTGCAAAGGCCAATACAATAATCTTTGATTATCCTGGTAAATGGTGCACCTACAAAAGACAATAGGATTTGGCAGCAACTAGTGGACTTAACCAAAGTTAGGGTAGCGTTGCAATACCTTAAAGAAAACAATGAATATTACAAGGAAATAAACGTTCAAGAAAACCTGAGAGAAACAACCAAAATAATTCAGGACTCTACAACAACTAGCCAATTTGAACGTCTAGATCCTAGTGCAGCCTCCAATATTTTAGAACACTACACAATTCACCCACTGCACTCCAAAGACACCATAGACGATGCACTAGAAACATATCAAATGCGGCAAGCCAAAGGAACGCCAGTCAGTATATGGGAAAAAAGTGTGGAAGCACAAGCCTTTTCTCTACTCTTCCCGACTGGAAAAGGTGGAAGATATGATGAAAGAGGCACACAAATAACAGCATCAGAATTTCGCTGTTTACAAATGTGTTCTGAAGACCTTAGATTTAGACAGAACGTGGAGTACATATTCCACCTGCTTGTTGAAAGTGAACTGGCAACGCTATGTTATGGAGTTGCCCACACGTTAAAACAGGTTCCCATTTTCAGAACATGTCTGCTACACAGCTACTTCAAAAAGTGCAAGAGAAGGACGAAGTTTTACAGTCAAGTATTACAAATCTCTTGGCAAACATGGTACGAAAGAATACTGGTTCCGACGGCATGCAGATGTACGGTGTATGCTACGCAACCTTGGGCCACCCACATGGTTTGTCATTTTAAGTTGTGCAGAGTATGCATGAGAAGACTTGCACACTTTCCTACGCATAGCAAACAAAAATAAAACAGGTGCAAACATGAACATACCAGGAGAGCTTTGCTCTCTCGATCCAGTGAATGTTTCACGCTACTTTCATCATCGCTTCCTTGCCATGCTGCACTTCATTTGCAATAAAGCACTTCCTCCCCTCGGAGAAGTGGAACACTTCATTTGGAGAAAAGAATATCAAGCCAGAGGAGCACCACACATCAACATGCTTTTGTGGATTAAAAATGCTCCTAAATTTGGTGAGGAGAGTGATGAAACTGTTTTGCAGTTCATTCACAAATGTCACTTGCGAAATCCCTTCGGAAAGTACACATAGTGACCTACGAACACAAATTTTGCAATTCCAAAGACATAAGTGTGGCAAGTTTTGTCTGGGCAAATATAAGAAAAGAGGCAAATACGACACCAAGTGCCGCTTTGGTTTCCCTAGAACAGTTTCCAAAACAGGCCAAGTAAGCAGCTTCATGTCTTCGGTTCGACACAGTGTGAAAGGAAAATCTTCTAAGAACACATACTGCATAAAAAGGAGCGAATGCCAATGTTGATGTAGAGTACATTGCAGACAGTTCCACTGCAGTTGCACAATATGTCACTGCCTACGTAACCAAAGCATAGAAAACAGAGCTCAAAAGACCTTTGGGATGCCATATCCAGAAAATGTACAGCTTTGGCATTAAAATGCTGTCCCATAGAGAATCTGACAGCTACGAAGCCGCTGACCGTTTAACCACCTTATATGGGAAATCTGACAACATAGTGTGGCTAAGCATTGAACCTGCTGCATCCAGAAACAGAGTACTTTGATCGTACGAAGACATACAAACAATAGCCAAAAGCGATCCCAACAGCCAGGACATTTTGAAGAACAACTAATTAGACACATACTACCCAAACAGGAGTATTACTTTAGAATCCTTGTGCCTGTACCAGATAGCCCAAAACTTTGCATACAAAAAAACATTAAACCAAATGAGGAAAAAGGTAGATGCAGAGTAGAAACTTGTGAAGGCAGCCTTGTGAAACTTTCCAAACGCAGTCTAATTAATCATATGAAGTTGTCATTAAAAACTCCTCAACACAAAGAAC
Organism: Ambystoma mexicanum; assembly: GCF_040938575.1. Taxonomy (NCBI): domain Eukaryota; kingdom Metazoa; phylum Chordata; class Amphibia; order Caudata; family Ambystomatidae; genus Ambystoma; species Ambystoma mexicanum. The sequence goes on from NC_090922.1 coordinate 766,606,902, forward strand.
TGTACTACATGGCTCTACTGCAACTTTTCAAAGCATGGAGAAAAGAAGAAGATTTATTAGCCACCTACACCTCCTATGAAGATTATTTCAATGCCAGTGAAAGTACAACTACAGATGAAACACTTTACACGGTACAAAACCATATTAGACAATGAACACCAACAAGAAGAAGAACTTCAGGCACAACTAAATGTTGACACTTCTGAGCGCAGTGAACCTTCTCAAACAGGCAGCCAAGAACCACTTGGACAGCCACTTATAGCAAAACAGGCAGAATTAGCCATGACAGAAGTAACCACCACTGTGCTTCAGTATGAGCACTGTGCAAAAGAGTTGGCAGTACTGAAATTCGAACTAAACAATGAACAGCATACAATTTTTGTCGAAGTAAGTGAAACCATTGAACATGGTATTTAGCACAAAAGGAAAACTTGCACCTGTGCCAACTACAAACCTGTACTGCTGTATGCAAGTGGTGGAACTGGGTCAGGTAAAACATTCTGAATAAAAATGATCAGTAAATACCTCCAACAATTAACAAACAGCAACCATTCTGCTGTTATAACCGCTGCTACAGGTTTGGCTGCCTACAACATAGGTGGAGTCGCTCTTCACCGATTGCTACTTCTTCCAGTAGAACACCAAAACAAATTAAAGAACTATAAACTTTCAGCAGAATCTGCTATGGAGCTACGCAGAGTTTTGAAACAAATGGTAATACTCCTAATAGATGAGGTGAACATGGTCTCCAACCTAATGTTGGCTTTGAATCACCTCAGATTGCAAGAGGTCCTTGTCCTCAAAACAGACTACGGAGAACTCTTTGGAGGAAAACATGTGATTGTTTTCGGAGATCTCCTTCAATTAACACCAGTCAAAGGTGAACCTATCTTCAAAACCTTAGGACACAAAGAGTGCCATAAAAGTCTTGGAAGCATTGGGAATGTAAATCTCTAGCAACATTTCCAATACAGAGAACTAACTCAAAACATGCGTCAGTCTGCAGAACTCACCTACGCCAACATTTAAAAAAACATACAGATTGGGGTACTATCAAAGGAGGTGCAGTCTATCCTCCATATTAGACACATCCATGAGCTGTACCGTCGTAACACATGTGCTACTGATGCCATGAAACAATTATCTCAGAAAAATATCAGCTGTATGTCCTTAATGCCAACTCTAGCAAGCTGTGCACAATTTAATGCAACAATGCTGCAAAAACAACCAGTAGTGGAAATTCATGCCACAGACAAACTGGACGTACACGGTATGACAATACCTGTGTGTCAACAAGGCATAGCATGACTACAAACCTTAGAGAACAACACAGCTGGTTTGTAGAACATTTTTAAATTATGTGTCAACTGTAGAGTTATGTTAAAACATAACATTAGTGTAGAGAAGGATTTAGTTAATGGAGCACTTGGTACAGTTGTTGGCTTCCAGACATACCCACGGGACAACAGCATTCAGTTTGTAAACATCAAGTTTGACAAATTTGCAGAAGTCAAACATTTAGTACGCACAACAGCGCGATTCCTTCTTTTCAAAGACATGTATGTACACATAGAACAGTTTTCTCTGTCGCTATCTTATGCAGTAACTATTCATAAATCGCAAGGTCTAACCTTAGATCAAGAATTGATTGATATTGGCAGCACAGTCTTTAAAGAAGGCATGGGTTACGTAGCATTGTCACGGCTACGTACACTGGAAGGACTGTATTTAGTGAATCTTGATGCGACTGCAGTCAGTGCAGACATTCCCTGCATCATAAAGTACAATAGACTAAGTGCGCTGCACACACCCCATCTGAAAATGTACCCTATTCCTCAGAAACCGAAAGGTTTCAAAAAGAAGGCTCATTTAATCAGAAGTTATACATGATTTTGCAACAGAACCAACAAAGAAATTGAAAGCAACTCATACTACATCAACTACCAAAAGCACATACAAAGTCAAAAAGAGAAACCATACCCAAATCCACCCACAGAAAAAAATGCCTCTGCAAGGAAACCACATACCCTTCCATCAAAGTGCTCAGACACAGAAATACCTGGCCCATTCACATTTTCCAATACAACAGGTGTTAATTGCTATGCAAATGTAACAATGAATGTTCTATTCCAAATGCCAGCAATTGTGGAAAACATTTATTTAAATGGTGCAGACCAGTTGTGCTTGCAAATGCTCATCCTTCACAGAGATGCAGTAAGTAATCCTGACACCATTTACAGTGTCTCAGGAATAAGGCAAGAATTGGACTACAGTGTTGGAATGGTGAAATTCACTTTAAACCGACAAGAAGATCCACAGGAATTTCTAATGTACTTACTATAAATACTTGAAAGGAAAAACATACTCATGAATCAAATCTTTCAGATTTCATACATGTGGAAACATACATGCACTCTGTGCAACCATATCACTCAGGAACAAGTTCCTAACAAATGCTTTGTGTATGTATCAATACCTAACTGTGACTCCATTCCATTTCAACAACTGGTGCAAAATGCAAACCATAGCATGTTGTGTACGTTGTGCAATTCTGATATTCATTTGACGCTACATATACTCTCACATAGTATGTAATATTAATGCTCCTAAGATACAATGCCGATGGAACCGAAAACAGCTGCAATCTTACTGCCTTCACACATGGACAGGTATCACTTGGCAAGAAAATCTTCACAGTAGCCATAATCTACCACACACGCGACTCAGCCAATGGAGGCCACTACACTGCATACATTAGAAAGCAATGGTCATGGTGGGAATGAAATGATACTTCCATCACTCCAAAGCAGAGATTACCTGCAAACCTTGCAAATGCCTACTTAATATTCTTGAAGCCAAAATGTCCTCATTGATGTACAAACCTATTATACCTTACTCCCCAGCACCAAACAGTACCTTCGTAAGTAGACAAAAAATATTTTTCCTTCCAAACTGTCGACCTAAAGCAACTTAGCATGCTGCAAGCATTGACGAAATGCACTAATGTGTGTGTTGGACAGTTCTATCCCCAATTAACCCAATGAGTGCACTCACACAAACAATACGTGTACACAAATCACAGTAGCAGTATTTTCAACAGGATATGGAAACGCATGTACTAAGTGTGAGTGTTCATAACTATCCTCAGTAACCTCTTAAACCACCACATATGCAAATCAGTCACCAGCTCCCCAAGAATAGTCATACAACTCCAAGACATATGGACCTATCATCACGTAACTCAATAATGGTACACTACCACTTCAGAATGTACACAGATGGCCAAGTAGCAACAGGAATGCACAACCATCTAAACATACCCTTTACGAATGGGACACTGTAAACAGTTAGAATACGCCACCTGGTATCTAACTGCAACCAGAATACGACAATCTTATTTGCAACATTCAAACAACCAAACTCAACCTTCAACACCTACTGTGCTACAAACCTATTGTAAAATACTTTAAAAGTATGAATAGTTACGCCAGCAGGTACGTAACTACCGTCAAAATTCTGCACTAGCACTGTACATTGCCACAATACTTGCAAACTACCAACAGCAACCACATGCATAAAGAAACAGTGGTAAAAAAAAGGAAGCAGGTAAACATTTCCAAAATACCACCTGCTATATGACGCCACCCATCCTATCAACATGTGTAGGCCAAAAATCGTAAACCCTTACATCTCCTCCTACTTCAAGAGTACACTTTAAAAAGTGCTGTAACCACTCCAAACATAACTTTCATTAATTGTGCACCATAGTAGCAAAGAAATGTGGAAGTTTTATTTTTATCCAGCATGGATTGTTTTTCCCCACAGACTTAAAGATTATGCAAAAGAACACAGGGACTGCGCTCATTGCACAGTACACTGGTTCCAAGCATAGTACTTAGGAAGTACTAGTTGTGAGGGTCCACAAATGTAAAAAATATATGCTATGTATTGGACTGCAAACTAAAGAAATACCTGTTCTAACATGTTCTTTTCTCTTTTCCCACAGATATTGCAGCAACCAGGACCACAACATTTGACAATTGATACACAAAACACAGTACAGGCCCTCCTCAATCCAAACAGTAAGTGTCAACGATTATTCTTCTTTACAGTGAAATTGTGCACTTATTTCTGCTATACACATACCAATGCCACCATTTGCAATGCAAACCTATATTACACTACCCAGCTTGCGCCTACGCCCTACACGCTTCACTATACCCTGTACATTGTAGGGTCTCCAGCCATGCACTCAACATTCTAAACCCTGCCCCGCTGCACTATACAACTATGCATGTAAACATCTATCCACGTACCACTAACCACACACCCACCCACCTACCCCTTAGCCGCTGCAATTTACATTGGCTGCCATTTCTTTCACACAATACATAACCTGTTTCCTACGTACACTGGTCACCTAAGCCTATAATAATTGGACACACTGAATGCACAACACTACCATAATCTACCTGACAATCTGCACAATCACAACCATAAAACTTGATGAATGCATCCATACATCTTACCTAACTGTCGTAACTACTGCAACATTTGTCTCCTTGCTTTGCACTGGCACCGTGTAGGCCATTCGGTCATTTTCATTGTTATGTGCACCATTTCAAAAATAAATATCCAATACATATTTCAGTGCAGCGCATGGGTCATAGTTCGGAAGCCATATTGCAACCACTATGTTACTGCTTACGTTTTCAAACTTCTGTTTCCCTTTCTTATTGTGTGAAGGAAACACCATTTGAACAACATAACCCCCTTACACTGATTCACAACCATACACACTAACTCCTTTTCTTTGCTGAACGGCAGCCCCAAACAGGTTCATGCTGCACTACATCAAAATGTGTACGATGGTCCACCCACCCACCTATTGTGAACCAGCAAACACACAGTCTGCCATCGTCCACAGTTGCCTCGTAACACACTGCACATATAACTAGTCCTTAGGCACTGCAAAAGCACATTTAATGTATGTTGCCATCTGTGCATTCACGGCACCATATGTACGGCATCATCATCCCTACTTGTACGTCGTACTACCTTCAACATAATGACACTGTCAACATTCCTAAATGCATGCTACAATCGAAACACGTTGCTTGCTGATTCCTTTTTTTTTCCCCAACATCATTTCCGGAAAGTGAAACCTAACAAACCTCTCCTTGAACAGGACACGCGCTCACTGTAAAACAGCCTTGAGGGGAAAGCTTGTTTAGCTCCAAGGTCAGACATTGTATGGAAGTATAGCAAAAAAGGATACATAATTTACACTGCAGTTCCTCTGCCCATGTGCCCTAAAGGTAGTCTGCAACGATCCCATATGCCGTACACTGCCATTTCTCATCCAAGCATGGGATTTGCCAATGTTATGTAAGTACAACTTTACATCACATGTGTATTCTGAATAACAAGTGTTAAGCTGCTCTTCTGTATGCATATTTATAAATTTACTGTACCGCACATTTTCTCTCTGTACATTGTACGGAGCTTTGTGACAGCAGTAAGGGCGCGCCGTTACAGTGACATGTGTCCACCATTGTCCCTAAAAATTGCTACTGTGATTGTACTTTCTTTTGCTACCATGCTTCCCCACCCCCTGCAAATGTAGACTTAAAGGACAAGACGAAAATGGAACGCAAGTCGTGCAATAAAACAACACACCTCCTGCTCACTCATGCAGTGCTACATTCCCTATTTTGCCCTTTCTATGCCCTTTGACACAATTACTAGGTCTACGCACCTTCAGTGTACTGAAAGTTATAACGACCACAGCTGCATGCAGCAGTTAACCAGTACACAAACATCGACAGCTCACATTTAATTGACGCACTTCTTAGCAAAGCAGCTCCTCCATTCTCCAGCAATCCGAGGTCAACCCCATGAGAGTTCTTGTTTTCTTACTTTCTTTGCAGACATACAGACACAGTGTGCCGTGGGTCGAACAACACTCGCTACCATTGTCATGTTTTCTGAAAAGGAAACACAGCAAAAGAGCGTCTGGTGGCAACGTTTCCAAGATATTTTTCTTGTGTGGAGCCGTATAATAACAGTATCACCTACAAAATAGACAGCAAGACAGTGGAGTAGCATATGACGCTAATCACTAAAACACAGTACATGGTCCATGAAGCAGCCAGCTATCACAGCATCCTTCCCGCAAAGTCTAGTCCTGCACGCTGCCACTAATAGCGGCTATTTACATCTACTCTTATTCCTCTTTCTTCTACGATATCTTGCACCTTGCTGCGCATGCCACACCTTCCACATTCCAATAGACGGATGGTGGACCAAGCACTGGAAGATTACCATAAGCGATTTGTTTTCTGTTGTTATTATCTGGGCATACCTATATGGGCCGGCATGTCCATTTGTGGTTCCTGAAATACGAATCAACCTGCACACCTTTATGCTCTAATGCATCCCAGAGGCACAAGCTGCTACCTTTCAAAGAAAATCTGTTGTTACACACGGCCCACCAAGCACCACTACGTACTCCTATTCCCACTTTGCTAGATGAGAACAGAAGTACAGAAGCGCACAGACGGCATTTGTCACTGAATTTTGTTTCCAAAATAAAGGAGGGGTGAATGCAGCCAACTTGTCGTTAACATTCTGCAGCAAAATAAAGCACTTCCAACAATTCACTGTGGTGTTACGAAAGTATGGGAATGTTCTAGAACCGTATGCTCTTTGTGTGCATATCTGCTTTTGCTTTTGTTTATGTTCTTCCTTTCCGGAGCTAGGTGCTTACATGATAGAATGTGCTACGCTTGGCACGTACATAAATACAATACCTGGAGTGCACAACGTGAGGAATGACTGTCCACAAGTTAAGTCAGTGACACCAGTGACTGCTGCGATGGTGTATGCCGCAAACACATATAGGTAATGGAAGCGATGCACGCATTATATATTTACACAGTAGAAGCGCCAGCCGCGTTCGTTGGCCATCTCCACAAGTAAGGAAAACAAAGCTAACAGTCAGATGGCCTGCCGTCCTGTATTTGGCTGTACGTAACGTAGTTGATAATGTTTTCAGCTTGAAATGTATGTGAGTTGGTCTGAACATTAGCCATGCTTTACATGTGTAATGCTTATTAACTTGTGTCATGTCACAATATCTTCCTTCACTCTCGAAGCACAGCGTATTATGAGAGGCACACCATATGAAACATAAATGGTGACATCTCAGTCGCTGAATGGTAACAGGGCCAATGACGCACACCATATGCAAGTGCAGGCACTTCACGCTACTTTTACTGGTTACCAACCGCAAAATGACTTCCACAACCATTCTGTAATAGTGGGCACCTACAGGACACATACATATGTCCAAGTGTGTACGCTGGAGTTACATATCAGTATAAGAACAGACCCAAAAAAGGCAGCATTCTGAAACCCACTTCCAACCAGTGGCCAACCTGTTAGGTCCAAGGGCCCCAGCCATTCACACAAGCCAGTAGAGGTTTTGCAGGCACAACACAACATAGCGCACCGACTGGAAATATCCTCATATTGTCTGTAATGCACTCCCCATCCCCAATGGAGTCTGCCTGCACTCACCAAAAAAGGATAGTCGCCTCTACAGCTGCCCGCCAATAAAGTATATGTGAGTACCTGCGTAAAAAGTCCATATCGCAAAACTATGATGGTATAAAATTCCTTCCATGTGCCAATGTCTGCCTCCCCTCCCTGAGGCACGTCTGGGGCCAAGCCCTAGGCTCCTGGGTGCATTGTGGAGGCCTATGGCCTCCGACCATGCGCCCAAGAGCCTACTTTTTCAACACACCCACTGCACACAAGGCAGTAGGGTTTTTGCAGGCACACCACAACATAGCACATGGACTGCAAATATCCTCATATTGTCTGCAATGCATCCCCATTGGAGTCTGCCTACACTCACCGAAAAAGGATAGTCGCCTCTTCAGCTGCCCGCCAATGAGGTATATGTGAGTACCTGCATAAAAAGTCCATATCGCAAAACTATGATGGTACAAAATTCCTTCCATGTGCCAATGGTCTCCCTGAAGCGAGGCTGTGCCCAAGCCCTAGGCTCCTGGGTACATGTGGAGGCCTACAGCCTCCGCCCGTGCACCCAACAGCCTACTCCTTCAACACTCCCACTGCACACAAGCCAGTAGGGGTTTTGGCAGCACAACACAACATAGCACACTGACTGCAAATATCCTCATATTGTCTGCAATGTACTCCCCATCCCCAATGGAGTCTGCCTGCACTCACCAAAAAAGGATAGTCGCCTCTAGAGCTGCCCACCAATGAGGTATATGTGAGTACCTGCGTAGAAAATCCATATCGCAAAACTATGATGGAAATAAATTCCTTCCATGTGCCAATGTCTGCCTCCCCTCCCTGAAGCAAGGCTGTGGCCAAGCCCTAGGCTCCTGGGTACATGCGGAGGCCTATGGCCTCCGCCCATGCACCCAAGAGCCTACTCCTTCAACACGCTCACTAGAAGGCAATAGAGGTTTGCATGCTACCATGTGGCCACGTAGCTTTCCTGACAACCGGTACATATGGGTACACTAACGGACTCAAACAAGGCTGCCTTCTTCAACCTACTTCCAAACAGTGACCACACTGTTAAGTGCAAGGGCCCTATCCATGCACGCAAGCCAGGATGCCTTTCGTCTACTGTGCACCTAACCACCAATACAGTATATTTCAGTAGCTGTGTGAATGATCTATATGGCAAAAGTGGGCTGGCAAAAAATCCTTCCATGTCTCAATGTCATTATGGCCTTCCTAAAAGCAAGGGTGTGAGCAAGCCCTAGCCTCTTGGATACATGCAGAGGCCTATGCCCTTTGCTGATGTACCCAAAAGCCTAGTCCTTCCACATCCACTAGAAGGCAATAGTGCGTACACTAATGGACCCACACATGACAACTTCCTCACATCTACTTCCATATGAGTACACTAACAGACCCACACTTGACAACTTCCTCGCACCTACTTCCAACCACTGCCCACACGGTTAGGTGGAAGGCCCCTAACCATGCACACAAGTGTTAAGACGGATTTCTGAACTCTGTCCTGGAGGCGCAGAGGTTCAGAAGGCCAGCCTAGTTTCTTAGAACAGGGTAACCTCTGGACAAGCCAGACCAATCAAGGTAGCGATCACGGCGGTCAATACTAGGTCTCAAGAGGGGTGAGGGTGACTGAAAGCCCGCAATGAGCACACAAAGCAAGGACACTTACAAATTACTCCAAACAGGTGTTATATTAAAAATATATACACATTTATTACAAGGCCTTTGTAACATTGACCGTAGCGAGAAATCACAATAAAACTCTAGTAAACCAACACATACCAAACCAATACAATATATATACAAATACAAACGAGTCTAACGAGTTAGACGCATGAAATGTGTAGACCACCTAGATGGGGAGGAAAACACGCAGTGCAAATAATAATTAGACCCAGTCTGCCTTCAGAGGCCCCTAACTAAAAGGAAGTCCAAGCCCTACGAAGAGTGGAGCCTTGTGCTCAAGAGTACCTGTACACGCTGGTGCCAACGGGCAAAAAGGGGAGTCTCTTCGAGGGAATGGGGCAGTTTAGTTCGGTGAACAAATGAAGATGAACAGAGCTCCACGACTCAAGCGCAGCCTCCACTGTGGGCAGAAGCAGAGCGCAAGTACGGAAAGGCGTGCTGTTAGACACAGCGGGGAAAAGCTATGGGCTCCTGCAGGAGGGCGACCAGTTCCTAGCGATGCTACTCACCGGTCCCCGATGCAAGCAGACCCAGGCTTCTCCGCGTCAGTTTCAGTGCTGGCAGGTTCAGATAGGAGCAGGGGACGTCTCGTCGTCGTGTACATTCCGCAGCAGCAGAAGTTGAGTTGAGGACGTCCCAAACGCAGTGAACCCGCACAGTTTGTTACCACAGCAGGGCAACGGAGCGGGTGTGTGTATTTCAGGCAAATGTACACTACTCACTTCAGACCTGGGAATGCCAAGTGTACGAATCGTGTGAGAGTGACAAGGACTCGTAATACAACACAACCTGACGGCGGTTACAGAGCAAGGCTCCTGGGTAGGCTGGTCAGTCTGCTGGATGGCCCAGAGACACTTCCGAAGGCTTACGTGCAGGAGATGGTGAAGATGCCGAGAATAGTTGTTCCCACTATTCCAAGGGTCAAAGTACCAGTACAGGCCTTCTCGTTCGATCCGAGGTAGAAGGGGTTTCACAAAGCGACAGCAGTGCAGAGGGGCAGTCCTTCAGCGGGTCACCAGCGATTCCTCGGTTCAGCCTCGTGGTTGCAGGATACTTGGCTCCTGTATTCCTTTGTTCATGAGAACTCAGATTGACCTGGTAGTGGCGTTTCCAGCCCCCTCTTATCCACGGTTCCCTTCGTGCCAAAACGGAGGGGACCCAATGGGAGATACACTCATAAAACACTCACACCATCTGTGGGCCTTATTACGGACCAAGGGGGTCCCAGGCATTCACACCACCCTAGACTCTCTGGCGCCCAGGATGCGTATTGGGACCAGACATCCCAGCCCCCATCCTGGAGGAACACACCAGGCCTGTAGAAGCCCGCGAAAGCATCTGTGTTTCGCGGGAAAGTACATGCCCAAATAAGGAAGGCCCCGGGTCGGCTCGACCTGGGGGAGGTGAAGGGGGCAAGACGGTCAGCGGACAGGACAAAGAGCCTCGTGGTCTGGCCATTTTGGGAGCCAGGCCACCATTTTGGGCTAAACGCGAGAAACGCGCTTAAAACGCCAAAAGGATCTCAAAAACGCAAGAAACGATCGCTGTCACCAATCCCGTCCGTCATTCACTTGCACCGTTCATTTACAATCCAAAGAGAGCATCTAGGGCCTGTAGAAGACTAGAGACCCAAGAGAGCAGTAACTTAGCTTACAGTGCCCTCTTGTGCCATGTTGCGCGAAAGCTGCAACATGATAAAGAAACTACGGAAAACAATGTTTCCCGGTACTGACTGTCTTAAGGGCATGTCAGTTTCCCCGTAAGAATGGAGCGAAAGCCCAGAGGAGTGCGGCAGAAGGCTGCACTTCTCTGGCAAAGTCTAGATCATGGTGAAAACAGCAAAAAGTTTAGGGGTTGCCACATGGAAGCAAAATTACCCACAATTAAGAAATCTTTCCTAACACTCGCCCCTCCCAGACTATGGACAGGGGGAACTAATCCACCCCTGGATTGAGTCTCGTGTTCAGGTCGGTTAAACATTCTGGACAACCCATCAGCATTGCTATGTTGGACACCTGGCCTATGCTCAATAGTGAAGTCGAAGCCTTGTAGACTGATGGACCACCTAAGCAACTTTGGATTCTCTCCCTTCATGTTCATTAGCCACTTTAAGGGCTTATGCTCAGTTTGCACAGTGAAGTGGGTCCCATAGAGGTAGGGCCTCAGCTTCCGTAGGGCCCACACAACAGAGAAACATTCTTTCTCCACTGTGGACCATCTGAGCTCCCTGTCCTTAAGCTGGCGACTAATAAAACCAATAGGGTGTTCCTTACCCTTCTCATCTACTTGCGATAGTACAGCTCCTATCCCAGTGTCAGAGGCGTCCGTCTGCACAATAAAAGGTCTTTGATAATCAGGGGCCCTGAGGACAGGGGCCTGGCACAAGGAGTCTTTTAAGCCATTGAAGGCCTTCTCACACTCGTCGGTCCAAGTGACCTTCTTGGGTTTCTTTGGAGTGGTGAGGGCAGTCAGAGGGGCAGCTATGGTGCCATAGTCTGCCACGAAGTTGCGGTAATACCCCGTGAGTCCTAAGAAGGCTCTCACTTGGGTCTGTGTAGTGGGGGTAGGCCAGTCTTGTACTGCTTGTACTTTACTGGGAAGAGGCTGTATCCTCCCTCCACCTACTTCATGTCCAAGGTAAACCACTGAGCCTTGTCCAATCTGGCATTTACTAGCCTTTATGGTCAAGTGTGCTTTCTGAAGAGCCAGGAGCACAATCCCGAGGTGTTTCACATGGTCTTCCCAGGTGGCACTGAAAACTGCTATATCGTCCAGATATGCAAGGCAGAATTCATCCAACCCATTCAACACATGATTCACAAGCCTCTGGAAAGTGGCAGGTGCATTTTTCAACCCGAACGGCATTACCCTGAATTGGTAAAGGCCGTCTGGAGTAGACAACGCTGTCTTCTCCTTGGCATGTTCTGCGAAAGCTATTTGCCAATAGCTTTAGCAGTGAGGTCAAACGTGCTGAGGTACTTGGAGGCACCCAAAGTATCCACCAGCTCATCTGTTCGAGGCCAGGGGTGTGCATCTGTCTTGGTGACAGCATTCATAGCCCGTGTAATCCACGGAGAACCTCAATTCAGAAGTGCCTGCCTTTGGAACCAAAACCACAGGGCTGGACCAAGGACTACTAGAGGGTTCAATCACCCCAAGGTCTAACATCTTGTTGACCTCGGTCTTAATGTAAGACCGTACTTTGTCTGACATCCTGTATCCCCTACTTTTGGTAGGTACACTGTCTCCTGTGTCTATGTTATGTTTGCACCAAGGTGTAAACCAGGCGACTGTGAAAACAGGTGGCAAAACTTTTTCACCTCAGCCTGCTGAGTAGAAGTCAGGTGAGGGGCAACTCAGACACCCTCAAAGGAGCTATCTGAAGGACCGCTTTGGAACAGGTCGGGGAGAGGTTCTGACTCCTCTTCCTCAACATCTGAATCCAGTAGCAGTTCTGCGATTTCGACTCTTGGGACAAAAGCCTTCAGCCTATTTACGTGGAACACTTTTGGGGCCTGTCCAGGCCTTCCAAGGTCCACTAAATAGTTAACCTCACCCAGGGGCTCCACCACTGTGTAAGGGCCTGACCATTTGTCCTGTAAAGCTCGAGGACTTAAGTGATTCATGATCAGGACTTGCTGACCAGGTGTAAAGTTGATGAGGGAAGCTTTCTGGTCGTACCAATGTTTCACCAGCGCTTGTCCTGCCTTCAATTTATCACTAGCCAAGCCCATCAGGAGTACCATCCGTTTCCTGAGCCCCAGCACATAATCTACTACGTTGGTAGTAACAGGGGGAGTGGGCATCTCCCATCCCTCTTTGACTATGGCTAAGGGTCCCCGTACAGGATGACCGAACAGAAGTTCGAAGGGGCTGAAGCCAACACCCTCCTGTGGTACCTCTCGGTAGGCAAACAGTAAGCATGGTGAAAGAAGATCCCATTTTCTTCTCTGAGGTTCTTCCAGAGCCCCAATCATGCTCTTTAACGTTCTGTTGAAACGTTCCACCAAACCATTGGTCTGGGGGTGGTATGCAGAAGAGAACTTGTAGGTGACCCCACATTCTTTCCACATAGCCTGCATATACTTTGACATAAAGTTGCTGCCTCTGTCAGACACAACTTCTTTAGGTAAGCCAACCCTAGTAAAGATGCCAAGTAACGCTTTTGCAACTGACTTGGCAGTTACAGTTTTCAATGGGATGGCCTCAGGATATCTGGTAGCATAGTCGACTACCACCAAGATAAACCTATTGCCTGAGGATGTCTTCGGGTCAAGGGGACCAACGATGTTGATCCCTACCCTTTCGAATGGTATTCCCACTACTGGGAGAGATACCAATGGAGCTTGGATTGTTGAGCCACTCTTACCAGATAACTGGCAGGTGGCACAACTCCTGCAGTGACTTTCTACTTGCACCCCCATCTTGGGCCAGTAGAAGTGCATGGATAACCTTTGCTTGGTCCTCTTAATACCAAAGTGACCAGCAAGGGGTACTTCATGCGCCAACTGCAGGAGGAAGGATCTTACAGCAAGGGGAACCACCAACCTCCTATGGTCTCCTTCTGTAGACTCCGTGGGCTCACTATACAGGAGTGCAGCTTCCCAATAAATCCGATGCGTCCTAGGAGGTTCACCCTCAAGCTGGGAGCAGGCCTGTCTCCTTAGGCCTTCCAGAGATGGGCACTCACGTTGGCCTTTACTGAATTCTTCCCTGTCAGGACCACCTTCTACTAACAAGTCTTTTAGTTCCGGATGGTCGTTGGGGTCAAATACTTCAGGCGTCGCCACCTCCTCGTCAGGCCCGGGCGATTGACCAACTTCCTCCACTGCAGTGGTAGGCGAGTTCGGGGGAATGCTCTCTTTCCCTCGTCTTGACTTGCTTACTCCTTTCGTCTTGGGTTTCCCCTTCGGCTGGGGCGGCGTATTGGTCTTGGCCAATGCTGCCCGTGTTTGAGACCGTGTGCAGGGTCTGTCGGCAGTGTCTCCTACGAGCCCTAAAGCCCGGAGATCGTTGCCTAACAAGACCTTTCCTGGGACGTTTCTCTGAATGCTCACTGGAATCCTGACTGCTGTACCATTTAAAGTAAGATTTACAGGTATTACTGGGAAGGATCTGGGAACATGCGAGGTGGGCCGTCAGCCAACTTAGTGGGCATGAGAGTAGCTCTGGCAACTTCCTCTGAGTCTACCAAGGTAGAATCCACTACAGTTCGACTGCACCCACTATCCCTAAGAGCTGGAGTATCCACTTCATTGATCAGCACACTGTCTTTAAAGTAGTGCTTGGTATTATCTGGAATCCTAGCATAAGCCTCTGCGACTTTAGGCTCCCAGGAACCCAGGGAAACTAAAACTACCTCAGCTTCTATCCCGCTGGGGAAGGAGTCTGAGGAGAAGGATGCTCCTGTAATCTCTTCTTCCTCGTAGGAGGAGAAGGCCAGATTAGCGGAGTGGACCCCCAAAGGTTTAACCTTACACCGGGGATCCCCCTTCACGTGGTCAGTTGCTCCTCAAGCAAAACAAGATCCATTGGGTGTGTTTACATAGGGAGGCTTACTGTAACCAGAGTTCTGTTTCGGAGGCTGACCTCCACTACCCTGTGAGTTCTCTTGTGTCTTACCCTTATTTTACTTTTTGTGGCCCTTTTGAGAAGATTTATCAGATTCTCCACCCTCCTTATCTTTGGACTTTTTCCCTTCCTCCTGCTTACCAGGACGAGTTTTGTCCTTATGGGACACTCGATGTGACACCCATAAATCTGCGGCAATGGCCAGCGTCTTAGGATCTATCTCCTTCGAATCGGCCACATGCTGCTTAAGCTCCGGGGAAGAAGATGCAAAAATATGTTCCAGCATGACAAGACTTATCATGCCTTCAAAGGTAGAAACCTTATAACCTTCGACCCAGCCAGTCAAGTTTTTTAAGGATTCGGTTACATAAGATACCCAAGTACCACCTTCTTTTTTCTTATACTCTCGGAATCGTTTTAAATATTGGGCAGGAGTCTTTCCAAACTTTAAAATGAGAGTTTGCTTTAACATTGCGAAATCCGCTCGCTCAGCCTTCGACATTTCCATAATGGCACTACAGCCAGAATGGGGCAGTCTGCTGAGTAACAAGGCAATCTTATCAGCATTGTCAACTTGTTGACTTCACATGCATACTCAAACGTATTCAGCCAATCCATAATGTCATTCTTTTCCTCATACACACTGAGCAGATCTTTTGGAAACCGTGGATGAGAGGAGGCCCCCGACCCATGTCCAGGACCCTTGGATCCATTTGCAACCTGAAGCTTGGCCAGTTCCAACTGGTGATCCCTGTCTTTCTGTTTTTCGGCCTGTTCGATTCTTACTCAAGCTCCTCCTGCCTAAACCGCAGCTCTTGCTTCTTGAATTCATGCATGGCCTCCCCATCGAAACTGGCAGAGGAAACATTAGACATCTCATCCTCCCTTTCCTCGTGGTCGCGGTGGATCAGTGCAGCGGCAGAACCGTCGGTTCTACCAGTGAGAGCAGCCCCATCTCCTTCCGCACTGTCCTCAGAAGTTATAGCGTCAAGCTGCGCTTCTTGCCACGCCACGATTCTTTGGATCATATCCAACTTGGTGCCTTGAGAGGAGACACCTCTCTCCGCACACATCTTTTTCAATGTTTCGGATTTAGAAGCATTTAAAGTTAACAAGGTATTTGTTTCCATACTGTTAGATAGGACTATGGCCTTTTAAAAGTTATACTATGACAATTCACTACGTGTCCTGATAGGACTAACTTGAAATGCCTTCACTCGTGCGCAACACTGGATACCTTCAGTCGTATCCCACACCAATTTGTTAAGACGGATTTCTGAACTCTGTCCTGGAGGCGCAGAGGTTCAGAAGACCAGCCTAGTTTCTTGGAACAGGGTAACCTCTGGACAAGCCAGACCAATCAAGGTAGCGATCGCGGCGGTCAAGACTAGGTCTCAAGAGGGGTGAGGGTGACTGAAAACCTGCAATGAGCACACAAAGCAAGGACACTCACAAATTACTCCAAACAGGTGTTATATTAAAAATATATACACATTTATTACATTGATCATAGCGAGAAATCACAATAAAACTCCAGTAAACCAACACATACCAAACCAATACAATATATATACAAATACAAACGAGTCTAACGAGTTAGACGCACGAAATGTGTAGACCACCTAGATGGGGAGGAAAACAGGCAGTGCGAATAATAATTAGACCCAGTCCGTCTTCAGAGGCCCCTAACTAAAAGGAAGTCCAAGCCCTACGAAGAGTGGAGCCTTGTGCTCAAGAGTACCTGCACACGCTGGTGCCAACGGGCAAAAAGGGGAGTCTCTTCGAGGCAATGGGGCAGTTTAGTTTGGTGAACAAATGAAGATGAACAGAGCTCCGCGACTCAAGCGCAGCCTCCACTGTGGGCAGAAGCAGAGCGCGAGTACGGAAAGGCGTGCTGTTAGACACAGCGGGGAAAAGCTATGGGCTCCTGCAGGAGGGCGACCAGTTCCTAGCGATGCTACTCACCGGTCCCCGATGCAAGCAGACCCAGGCTTCTCCGCGTCAGTTTCAGTGCTGGCAGGTTCAGATAGGAGCAGGGGACGTCTCGTCGTCATGTAGATTCCGCTGCAGCAGAAGTTGAGTTGAGGACGTCCCAAACGCAGTGAACCCGCACAGTTTGTTACCACAGCAGGGCAACAGTGCGGCCGTGTGTATTTCAGCCAAATGTACACTACTCACTTCAGACCTGGGAATGCCAAGTGTACGAATCGTGTGAGAGTGACAAGGACTTGTAATACAACACAACCAGACGGCGGTTACAGAGCAAGGCTCCTGGGTAGGCTGGTCAGTCTGCTGGATGGCCCAGAGACACTTCCGAAGGCTTACGTGCAGGAGATGGTGAAGATGCCGAGAATAGTTGTTCCCACTATTCCAAGGGTCGAAGTACCAGTACAGGCCTTCTCGTTCGATCCGAGGTAGAAGGGGTTTCACAAAGCGACAGCAGTGCAGAGGAGCAGTCCTTCAGCGGGTCACCAGCGATTCCTCGGTTCAGCCTCGTGGTTGCAGGATACTTGGCTCCTGTATTACTTTGTTTGTGAGAACTCAGGAGATCGACCTGGTAGTGGCGTTTCCAGCCCCCTCTTATCCACGGTTTCCTTCACGCCAAAACAGAGGGGACCCAATGGGAGATCCGCTCATAAAACACTCACACCATCTGTGGACCTTACCATGGACCACGGGGGTCCCAGGCATTCACACCACCCTAGACTCTCTGGCGCCCAGGATGTGTGTTGAGACCAGACATCCCAGCCCCCATCCTGGAGGCACACACCAGGCCTGTAGAAGCCCACGAAAGCATCTGTGCTTCGCGGGAAAGTACATGCCCAAATAAGGAAGGCCCCGGGTCGGCTCGACCTGGGGGAGGTGAAGGGGGCAAGATGGTCAGCGGACAGGACAAAGAGCCTCGTGGTCTGGCCATTTTGGGAGCCAGGCCACCATTTTGGGCTAAACGCGAGAAACGCGCTTAAAACGCCAAAAGGAGCTCAAAAACACAAGAAACGATCACTGCCACCAATCCCGTCCGTGATTCACTTGCACCGTTCATTTACAATCCAAAGAGAGTATCTAGGGCCTGTAGAAGACTAGAGACCCAAGAGAGCAGTAACTTAGCTTACAGTGCCCTCTTGTGCCATCTTGCGCGAAAGCTGCAACATGATAAAGAAACTACGGAAAACAACGTTTCTCGGTACTGACTGTCTTAAGGGCATGTCAGTTTCCCCGTAAGAATGGAGCGAAAGCCCAGAGGAGTGCGGCAGAAGGCTGCACTTCTCTGGCAAAGTCTAGATCATGGTGAAAACAACAGCAAAAAGTTTAGGGGTTGCCACATGGAAGGAAAATTACCCACAATTAAGAAATATTTCCTAACAACAAGCCAGTAGGGACTTTGCAGGCACAACACAACATAGTTCACTGACTGCAAATATCCTCATAGTATATCCAATGCACTCCCCATCCCACTGCATCCTGCCTGCGCAGACCAAAATATTATAGTCGCCTGTGCAGCAACCCACCACTAACGTATGTGCGAGTAGCTGCATGCATGGAAGCATTGCATTGCACGGTTGGTGACGAAGCCCTAGGCTATTGAGTACAAGGGGAGGCCTACCGCCTCTGCACATGCACTGAAAAGCCTACGCCTTAACCACAACCACGACAAGGAAAGGCAGCCAAGCATGGGAACATTTTGCCATAAACCCACCGCCTTAAAACAATGCACACGCACAAAGTCAACATAACTTTCGGCAACCCTAGGCAACAGCACAACACATGGGCAATTTCTTCGCTTCGCCCTCTTTCACCCACCGGAGCCTGCAAACCATGTTTTGCAACCCTTTCCGGCACAGCATTATCCTCCGATACACCATGGTGGCGTTTCCCAAAACCTTTGATGCACAGCACGCTTCTCTCCAGCCAACCACCGGATGCGTCCACTGTTCGCTTACAGCGCGGCATACCGTAGGCCAATGAGACTTCGGTCCGCGGATCGAACAGGGAAATGGGTCAGTGGAGCAAACCCAGATATCACACATTTTTTGGGATGTGCATTTCAGTTCTTTGCAACAAAGGTACTGGTCCGATTTCCACCAAACACACAAAAGCACGCTTTCTGACTGAAGCTCCTGCTCCTGCTGCATATTTTGTGTAAATCCATCCAGCCGTTCGGCCTGTAGGCGTGCGCAAAGTTTTTCCCCATTCAGTCTATGGAAAAAAGAAATTTTTGGGACCCCCCTATAACTTTTCCCACCCTGCACAAAACCTCACCAAAGTTGGCGAATAAATTCAGATCGGGCCATATACTTTTTTTGCAAAGTTTGGTGAGGATTTTTCCAGGGGGAACAAAGTTATAAGCCGCCAAAAAAGGGCTCTTCCTATGAGTTAAGCAACTTAACCATAACTATACGGCCGCTACCGAAGGCCGTGTAATATGTGTGTATATATATTCAAATGCTAGATTCTGATGCCCAATGCACTATGTACTTTAGCCAACACAATTTTATAGCATGTATTTTAAATCTTATTGATATTGGATATATCATATAATGTACATTCGAAGTGTCGAAGAACTAGCATCATTGAGCAGTATGGTCCATACATTTTTTTTAGAAAAGTACTATGCACTTTATCTAATTATACATAGTGAGGTGTTTATAGAGATGCACTATGCACTTTATTACTCATGAAGTCGGTTGTATGTTAATTTAAACAGGAGAAACTGTACCCACATGACACTAATCTGTGCTCCAATGCCTGAATAAGATACATGATGTTTGAGGTCTTGTATTGAACATAACTACATAGTTTAGCATGCCTCTGATTCAGCAATGGGTAAAATCACATTATACATCATAGAAGTATAGTGTCTATGATAAAATCAACTATATAGAGTGGATTTGTTTGCATATTTGCATTTGTATTTGTTTATTTATAACGCGCAGACCATCAGGCCCGGGGGCATCAGGGCGCAATTTGTACAGGGTTGCAAGAAAAGAACATACAGGCAGATAGATTACAATAAAAGTATACCAATACAACATAATAACAATCTTAATAATTACATATATTACACATGGTACAGTGTTCCTAGGCTCCGCAGAGGAAGTATCCCTGAGGTAGTTGGGAAGGTAGCAGACCGGAAATCGTGCTGGGGAACAGGCGGGCTGAGTAAGTAGGACAGATGATATATTCATAGGAAAGCACCATGCAATGTGTTGTTATTCATAGGAATGCATTATGCACCTTATTAAATATATGAAATGAAAATATTTTGCCCGTAGCGGTAATGTTTACAAGAAAGCACTAGGCACCTTACAGAATGAGAATGATAACCACATCATAGAAAAGTGCGATCTGACGTGACATGGGATGAGTATCAACGATTATTGGTTGAATTAACAAGTGTTCAAGCATATAAATTGTACGGTCATTGTAAATAGATTTATAACATACGTAGACATGCAACGTACCAAGCAATTTTATTGCAATTTTATTGCAGAACACTATGTCCAAGAAAAGGTTGCATGGTTCCATGCATTGGTGGCTCACATATGGGGATGGGGGATAGTCCTAACCAATATGGCTGTATAATGTGCAAAATGGAATTAAGTCACCTTCTTAGTGTTTACCAGTTTGTGTTTTTAAAGTGTGTTTTCACCTGGGTGGAGTTACTGTGATCAAGTCACGAGTCTGTGGCGAAATGCGTCAGGCTGCCTGCTGCATGTACTGTTTCTGGGAAATGGAGAATTGTTCAACCTTTTGCAGTTTTGTGGCTGTTTCTTGTCTGCGGAATCCTATTTAAAACTTCAATGATCTGCTAATTGGGAGTGCTACTCGCCGGAATGGCGTCTTGTTCGTTAAATGATTGTTCTAGTGCGATCAAATAATAAACAAAAAAAAGTTGGTAAGTATTGACAGTTAAACATGACTTGTCATTATGGGGGACACTCCCCTTTTACATCTGTGCAGGACATTACCAAGATACACACACCTAAGATTAGAAAGTATGACGCTGAGTTGGTAAAAGGCATTACTAATAAAACACTCATGCCTTGGCCTCAAGAAGGCTCATTATCAAAAACAGTGCTGCGACATATGACAACATAATTGCATGCTACATATACAGGGAAGAAGCAACAGAAAAGGTTAGCTGTTTTAGAAATATTGAAGATGCATCAGATTAAGAGAAAACCCGCCTGAGAAGGAGTGGATGCTCAATCAGCATAAGGAGGAGGACGTAACGCCCTACGCTCCTCTTTCTCCTCACAAAAATGATAGCACAACAGAAGACAAACAGGGAATCTATCCTCTAAAGAAAATAAAAGCAGCGGCGGGGTATGTGAATCGAACATATGCACCTTTGCTTAAAATAGTGAAGACAGCAAAGCAGAAAGTAAGAAAACAGAACATAAATATATGTCCACACGCGATGAGCATAGAGCACAATGAAAGACGGGATAGACTGATAGAAATAGAAGAGAAAGTCAGGAAACGAGAGAGAAAGACAAAGCAAGTGGAATGACAATAGTACAAAACGAGTGAATAGGAGGACAGATGCTACTTAAATTAGACAGAAAGGGCATTGACAATGTTAAAGAGAAAGAAGAAAGAAATAAAGGGAAAAGAAGGAAAAGGAACAAGAAAGGGCATACAAGGAAGAGAAGGAAAAGGAAAGGAAACTAAAGGAAGAATGGAGAAGGTATGATGAACAGAAAAGAGAGAATAGAAGAAAAGAAACGTGAAGAAAAAGAAGCCCAAAGGTTGAAAGAACATAGATTACAAAGAAGGCGAGAGGGAGAAGAGAAAAGAGAGATGAGAAGAAGGGAAGAAGAAATGAGAAGGAGTAGGGGACAAAGAGATGACCAAATAGATCATATTGTTAACAGAAGTAAGATAGAATTGAAGCACAAGAGTGATGGGAAGAAGATAGAGGATAACAGCCTCACAGGGAGCTGAAAGGGATACCGAGAATACAGACATGGGCCAACAAATACGAGGCAGGAGACGTAGGGAAAAAGATTGGGGATCTATATAGAAAGATGTGAGAGGAGGGTAGTTATGAGGCTATGAGGAGCGTGCCAGGATCTCCACCAAAGGAAACAGGAAATAGATCAGATAACGCATTGATGTACAAGCATAGAACACTGTCTCTGAGTAGAGTATATCTGGATGATGGGGAAAGAGCTAATAGCCATAACTGTATTGATGTCAGATGAAGAAAGGGACGAAAATGAGAAAGCGCAAGGAGAAGGCGTATGTGGTTTTTTGGTGGATCTAAACATGGAGAGCGGGGTAAAATGGTCACATTTAGTCTCAGGAGGATAGCCCTCGTCTTGGATGCAAGATGACAGAGAGCAACACAGGTTCGATCCCCGGGTCCACGCTTTGAAACCTCTGGGTTTAAGCACATTAAAAATAACCAAATATAAATTATTACTATGGAAGACTGGAAAAAAAACAGCAGAACCTATTCGATATTCCGAACAACCACCAGCACGGTTGCGTAGTGCAGGGGATATGTCCCCGCCTTATATAACCAGGTTAAGGTCACTGCCAGAAAATAAACGGGAGAAACTAGTCCCAACTGGAAGACGCAAAGTATAGGGGGATATGATTTTGGACCAGTGCTTCCACATTTCCCGTTATTGGAGAAAGGGGGAGGACAACCACAATATATTCTGTGGCCACAAATTACCTAGTTAGACTGCAGGTGCAAAAAAATAGATTTATGAATTTGAAAGAGTGACAGCAGGAATGACGTTAGCAGTGGGTGATGTACAAGGCCTACTGGCAGTTATTCTAGGAGAGAGAGTGGTCGACATTTGGAAACAAGCAAGATATTTCAGTGTAACAGCACAAACACGAGACATGACTGAGCGCCATTTAATAATTGCAGGGCAGCCATATGGATGGCGCTTAGAGATGGATTTCAAAACCCTCAAGGTGGAGGAGGATTTAATGGGAGACAGCCACAACAATGCTGTAATTGTGAGAGGAGAGGACATATAGCCCAAAGGTGTATAAGTAGAGGAGAAGGCATGCAACAGAATCAGCAAGCTTCAAGATGTGGGAATGGGCTATTCTCCACAGTAAAATCCGGAACCACAAGACTATTATGCCCAAGATCACACACAGTATCAGATAGATGTGCCACAAAAACACAGTCATCACAAGGGCAACCACATCAGTCACCCATGCATGCACAAGTACAGATGTAGCAACCACAGTACACACTAATGCAACAAGCAACGGTGCCATAATAGAAGGTGAATACAGGAGCCCCACAAGCATCCACACCCAGAATAGGGAGTGTGACAGTAGTGGGAGGGAATCCTTTTATGGGTACAGGGATTCATTTATACCCACAATAGGCAAACCCACAGAGTGACTTGATGTGGTCAGTACTTTCTGTGACACCAGACCCACAAGGGGAACCAAGGGCCAGGGTAACGATAGGAGTCAAGACTGTTTCGTTCCTTGTGGATACAGGAGCAACTTGTATTCGAGAGGGAAAATACCCAATGTCTGCGATCACCATGAATGTGCAGGGATTCTCTGTGGGCACAAGTTTGGTCCCCTTTACGATGATTTACCACTTTTGATAGGTGAACGTGACGTGTCAATGCCACTATTGTATTCCCGGCAGACACCAGTTAACATATTAGGACGTGATTTGAAGACAGAATTAAACATGACAACATCTTTCACTGACAAAGGTATAGTGTGTTTAATTCCAGGGATACATTATATAAATGTGAGAGAATTTATATTCTCCAGCATGGGGTCTGGCATGGATTCACATGCTCATGAATCTTCCCCGTCGTCAGGCTGGGAATCCTCGGTAAAGAAAAAATCAGTTTCAGTTTTGTTTCTGAACTGTCTTTCTACTAATAACCAATCACTGGCCTCTGGGTCATACTGCCCCCAGCCAATGACTGCCCTCTACCTAAGCCCTTCTTCTGGTAGCCATCTTCAGATTTTTACTGCACGTTCAAATGTTGGGAGTCCTCGTGCTATAGCTCTCGAGCTTTTACTCCGTTTTGCTTTTTTCCTAAGAGTTTACTCTTATTTTTCAGTCAATTCGAGCCTCAAGCTCCACCGATTCTTCTTCCGATCAAGGGGGACCCGTTTAAGATTTTTTCTATGCCCCTCAAGGGCAAATTTTCATTGAGTTTCTCTTCTTGGAGGATCCGGAAGATCTTTGAGGCCTGCCCTGCGTGGACATGGCCCAGGACATAGGAGACACGACGCCTGTTGGATCCAAGCTGTTTAGGATCTGCCCAGGATGTGGATTACAGAATGTCTTCAAGGAGGATGAGCATTCCCGGTGCCTCTAATTCCTTCACGACGACAAGTCGCACATGGAGAAGGACTGCGCGTTCTGTAAGAAAATGTCCGTCCGGACATTGAAGGACCGTCAGACTCGACTCACTAACTCGCTGGAGGGGAAGAGCCCAGCAGCAGGTGAGCAGAAGAAGAAGTCTGAGCGGTCTTCTAAGACCTTTGAGGGCGCTCCGGCGACGGGGGCCCAACAAAAGGCAAAGCACCGTGAGTCTGCGGGCACAGGGAGCGCCGTTGGTTTGGGCTCCTCGGCTGCCAGGCAGGGCGCGATGTCTCTGACGCCATCATCCACGAGCCAACGCTCTAGTTCGGTGAAAAGGAAGTTGGAGAACCCGGGTAAGCTTCGGGAAAAGCCCCGGTCGATCCCCATGGAGAACGCCAAGGGGGGGCACGGCGGTGACCCTCCCCCAAAGGTGAAGGTCCCAGATGCGCCCAAGGTCGTGAAGGCCCTGATTCACCCGGGGAAGGCCTCGATTGAAGGAGTCGTGGCGGCCCTGGCAAAGCCTGTGGAGGCTACCCCAGTGGGGACGACTTCCAGGTGTAGAGTTTCCCTGCCACCCAGGAGGGAATCATCTTTTCAGCCTATCGAGTAGACCCCCATGAAACCCCGGGCTGAGAGAGCTGGGGGCACGGTAGCCATAATGGACACAGATACCAGCTCCGAAGATGAGATGGCTGGCGTCAAAAAGATCCTGGACAAGAAGTTTGAGGAAGTCAGATCCTACGGGAGGGATCCCGATGAGGCGAACAATGACAGCAATGGTGGGGCCGAAGAGGAGCAGCGGGCTGCAGAGGAAACGGGTGTCCCCACGCCCCAGCAGTCACTCCCGTCGCAACCAATGCCTATGCCACAGGACAACTCAGGAGCAATCTTGATAGCTATCCAGACCCTGTGTACGGAGATAAGGTTGCCCTTACCCCCAGCGGACGATCCAGCGGCGCCTGGACCGTCAGGGAGCCCACCGAACAAGCCGAGGTGAATCCATCCCCCCTCCTTTCCAGCCTTCACCTCCATCCCCTCCACCGAGGGATGAGACGGGAACAGAGATGGCAATGACAGGGACGGACAACGACGGTGGGGACGACAGGAGGTATCTCCCGTCACCCCCTGCCCGGGCCTCCCCCCCCAACGAAATTGGCACCTTTCATGCATTGATCGCCAAGGCATCACAGCTTTTCCAGCTTTGCCCCGAAGCGTAGAAGAAGGAAGGTTTCCTCTACCAACGACGGGAGGCCAATAAGAAGACTCCTCTCAGTCCCGTTACTGGACGACATCTGGGACGAAGGACTGTCGCTGCTGAAGAACCCGTCCACAGCTCCTGCGAAGAGGGACCGGTACGAGAAGAAGTACCGGGTCCCTGACTCCGCCTCTATGTGCCACCGAGCACAGCCATCTCCAGATTCAGTGGTCTCCGCGGTGGCCGAGAAGAAATCAGCAGGGGCGACGGCATCAACTTCCACTTCCACTTCCCCACCCGACAGCGAGGGGAAGAAGCTGGACGCCATGGGACTATGAGTCATCTCATCGGTGACGACGACCATCAAAGCGGCCAACACCCTTGCGATTGTGGCACGCATTGACAGGGAGCTGTGGTTCAAGATCTCTCCCCTCCTGGATTTCCTGCCAGACGACAAGAGGGCTGACGCCCTTGAAATCCTACAGGAAGGTGAGGTGGCTTCGTACCACGCCATCATTGTGGCCATGGACATTGCCGACACCGGCTTTCGCCAGATGGGCAATGGTGTGTGCCTTCGCCGGTGCGGTTGGCTCAAGGCCACCGACTTCCATCAGGACGTACAGACCAGGGTACTGGACATGCCCTTTGATGGGAACAACCTGTTCGGCAAGGCAGTGGACGAGTCACTGCAGGCCATCAAGGCAGCCACCGAGACGGCCCGGGCCTTGGGCTCTCTCCATCATTGGAGGCAAGTCTCAAGGTGCCTCCAAAGGATTTGGTGGCGGTTCTGCGTCGTACCGCCAGGCGGCCCGCTCCTCATCGCAGGAAGCGTACAGAGGCTGCAACAAGACCAGAGGACACCGTCGTCATTGCCAAGGAGGCCAAGGTGGCAAGGCCTCAGCGAAGCAAGACGTAACCGGCCGTGACGTCGGGCCCCCACCCGAGCACCCCGGTGGGAGGCTGGCTGGCTGGCAAATTTTGTCAGCGGGTGGGAGTCCATCTCCACTGACCGTTGGGTGCTAGATGCTGTGGCCCACGGGCACACTCTGGAGTTCTAAAGAAAGTGTCCCCATCTACCACCCGTGGCCAGGAAGGAAAACCACGTGCCACATCTGCTTCTAGAGGTACGAGCGATGCAAAAAAAGGGCGCGATAGAACTCGTCCCAAAGAGGCTTGCGGTACTTCCTCATCCGAAAGAAGACCGGCAGCTGGCAGCCCCTCCTAGACCTTCACCGCCTCAACAAATACATCAAGTCCCAGAAGTTTTGGATGCTCAGCCTTCAGCATGTGCTGGGACAGCTGGAGGAGGGCAACTTCCTGTTGTGATGCCTACTTCCACATCCCCATACACAAAGGACATCCAAAGTTCCTACGGTTCATGGTCCAAGGGTGACACTACCAGTTCAAGGCCCTGCCCTTTGGGTTGAAGTCGGCGCTGAGGGTCTTCACGAAGTGCCTGGCACCGGTGGTGACGCGGCTGCGCCTGCAGGGGATCCACGTATACCCCTACCTGGACGATTGGCTCATCCGAGCAAGGGCAAGAGAACTCGCCGTCGATCACACAGCGAAAACCGCCCAACTGCTCACGGATCTGGGATTCTCGTCAACTTCCCGAAATCCCACTTGGTACCATCGCAAGACGCCCTGTTCCTGGGAGCCAGACTCGACACAGTGGCGCGGTTGGCTTCACCGTCAGAGGAAAGGACGAAGGCCATCCTGGCCAAGGTACAACGGCTGTTGACCATGGAAGTGGCCAGGGTGAGGTCCATCAAGTCCCTACTTGGCATGATGTTGTGCATCTACCTTATGCGTCTATGCAGGTTGCGGATGCGGCCACTGCAGGAGTTCCTCGACGCCCGTTGGATGCAAGCAGCGGGCAGATTCAAAGACAAGATCTCCCTCAACGAGACGTTCCGTCAAGCGATCCGCTGGTGGGGCACCCGCGCACACCTCGCGGCGGGCATGGACTTCCAGACCCCAGCGCATCAGGAGACGGTGACGACGGACGCCTCCCTGGAGGGATGGGGAGCACACACCAGATCCCCACGCAAGAGGCCTTTGGCTCCCGGAGGAGAGGTCCCTGCACATCAAGGTCTTTCCTTCTGTCCCTCAAGGGCAAAGTGGAACGGATCTTCACCAACAACACCACCACGATGTTCTACATCCGGAAGCAGGAGGGCACCAGATCCCCAGCCCTATCCAAGGAAGCGCAGGATCTGTGGCACTGGGCTGTCGTCCAGGGGATGTTCCTGTTACCTTTTCATCTGGCAGGAGTGAAAAACACTGTCGCCGACTCACTCAGTAGGGAGCTGCGCTCTTGCCATGAGTGGGAGTTTCAGCAGGATGAAGTGGATCTCCTATTCCAACAATGGGGCAGTCCCCAGATCAACCTGTTTGCGACGGTGGCGAACACCAAGTGCCAGAGGTTTGCCAGCAGGTTTCCCCAGCCGGGGAGCATGGGCAATGCAATCTCCTTCCCCTGGGAAGGCCTGTTCCTATACGCGTTGCTGTTGCTTCTGTGACTCATCAATCAACTCAGACGGTCCCGGTGCAGGATCATCCTCATCGCACCGGTGTGGCTGAGGCAGATATGGTTCCCAGACCTTCTGGACTTGTCAGCGTCCCCCCCCAGTCAAACTGCCGACGGACGCAGTTCTTCTCGCCAGGGAAGGAGGCGCCATCCTACATCACGACCCGGGATCGCAGAACCTGCAGGCCTGGCTCCTGCAGGACTGGAGTTCGGAGGCTACGATATCCCGGCAGACTGCAAGGAGGTACTTGCAAAGGCCAGGGCATCCTCGACTCTGAAGTGCTATGGACATAAGTGGAAGAGGTTCTCTGTCTGGAGCCGTGCACAGCAGATCAACCCTCTACGGATTACGGCCCCTCAAGTGCTGCCGTACTTGCTGTCGCTAGACAAGGCGGGGCAGGTGCATGCCTCCATCAAGATCCACCTGGCGGCTATCTCCTGCCAGGTGGATCATGAGTTCATGAAAGGACTGTTCCACTCTTTCCTGACGGTGAAGGTTCCGGCCCCGGTGTGGGAGCTCAGCGTGGTGCTGACCAGGCTCGTGGGTCCCCCATTTGAGCCCCTAAACTCGGCACCACTGAATTTCCTATCATGGAAGACAGCGCTTCCTGTGGCCATCCCCTCCGGGTACTCTCTTGTAAACCTCCGTACCTGACATTTTTCACGAGACGAGGTTAGTGCTGAGGACTCACCCCTCCTTCATGCCCAAGGTGCTGTCGGACTTCCACCTCAATGAGCCCTTGGTGTTACCTGTTTTCTTCCCGTCGCCTTTGTCGCCGGCTGAGAGGACTTTGCACTCGCTGGATGTGGCTAGAGCGCTGAAGTTCTACGTGGACCACATGAAGAGCCAGCGGAAGACATCACAGCTGTTAGTGAATTATGGACCTGTGAACCAAGGGAAGGCACTCTCGAAAGGCTTCCATTTCCAGATGGCTCTCTGGCTGAATCATGTACTGTCACCGGTTGGCAAACCGACCGTTGCCCGGCCGTCCGAGAGCCCATTCAACCAGAGCGATCGCTGCTACCACAGCGTTCCTGTCTGGTGTGCCCTTGCTGGACATCTGTAGGGCTGCTATGTGGAGGTCGACACACACCTTCACGAGATTCTACTGCGTCGACCGGGATTCCAGGGAAGAGTCCCGAATCGACCAGGCATTGCTGCGCAACCTGTTCGCTTGAAGGTGAGCATGGTGAGGAGGTAAGAGATGCTTACTGTTGATTTGTTGAAATGCTTAATGTTGAGCCTTGCCACCTCCCGTGGTTGTGCATGTGTGTACTGATATGTATTCTTGTATTCATGAGCATGTGAATCCATGCCAGACCCCATGCTGGAGAAGGAACAAGTTACTTACCTGTAACTTTTGTTCTCCAGCATGGGTCTGGCATGGATTCACATGCGAACCCTCCCTCCAACCCCTATGCAGCTCTTCTTTTGGTCCTACTGACACTTTACGTGCTACCAAATCTGAAGATGGCTGTCAGAGGAGGGGCTTAGGTAGAGGACAGTCATTGGCTGGGGGCAGTAGGACCCAGAGGCCAGTGATTGTTTCAGTTTCGTTTCTGAACTGTCTTTCTACTAATAACCAGATTTTTTTCTTTACCGAGGATTCCCAGCCTGACAACTGGGAATATTCATGAGCATGTGAATCCATGCCAAACCCATGCTGGAGAACAACAGTTATAGGTAAGGTACTTGTTCCTTACCTTGTACAGGTCAAAAAGCATTACGAGGGGTCCCTTTAGATCCAGAAATATTTTTGTATGGAGTAAATAGGCTTCCCGTGCTGACAGGGAAATTATTGAGAATACTTGATGACTTTTTGTTCAGACCAGAATTACCTTTGGAGGATGAGGAGGGACAAGTCATTCCCATAGAGTTAGAGGCAGCAGCGATAAATCAAGAAAGGGTGGCTGTTAATGGGACAGATGGTGGGGGAAGAGCATGGAGAAAAGTAATAGCCCTAAAGGAAGGATATAGACTGACAATTTACAAAGACTTGTTCAGAGATGAATATTCGTACAATGATTTCGCATTTTTCATGAGTCTCATTTATTGGATGAAAAACAGAGAAATACAACAGAGAATGGCATTGGTAAAGAAGAAACCTTCTTTTTTCCAGGAAGACTTGGAAAATGTGCCAAGCATCTTATGATATGATATATGATATGATGGTTATTTATATAGTGCCTATACACAATGGGTCTCATTACGAGTCTGCCGTACCGGAATCCGGTGATTCTGTGACAACGATGACATTGTTACAGCGACCGAAAGGTTGCGGAATGAACGGCCGATTATGGCTTGTCGGTCGAGCGCACCACATCAACGCGGAAACGGTGTCACCACCGGCATGTAAACACACACGGACATACCGCCCCAAAAAGCAGTGGAAAACCTTTGACCGGCCCTGCTGTCACGGACACGGAATCACCAAAGCGGAAATACTGTGACCGCGATAACCGGAAACAGAGAGGCGGCCATTATTTAAACCACAATCCACTGCCATCCTCACACACCACAGGCCAGATCACCTCCCTGAGCTCAGAAAATCATCAACCATTATGGCATCCCGGATTCCAGCAAGGAGACAGCGCAAGCAGAGGTTCAGTGAGGCAGAGCTCACCGTGCTTGTGGAGCATATAGTGGACCATGCCGAAGTGTTTTTCAGTGCAGACCAGCGCGCGCCACCCAGCAATGCCATAAGTAGGTCTGGGCTGAATCAGCATGCAAGTTCACAGCAGTAGGGGTGACCACATGCACCGTAAAGAACTGCCACAAGAGGTGGGATGACCTCTGGCTCAGAGTGCGTAACCTCATCGCTGCACACTGCCAGCACAGCACTGGCACAGGTGGAGGACCAGCATCCCCACTGAAACTGCAGTCGTGGGAGGAGTGGTGCAGCAGTGTCCTGCACCTTGAGGGCATACAGGGCATTGGCGACGCAGAGGCAGGAGTGAGCCCACCTGTTGATGCCGGTAAGTGCACAAAGTAAAAAGCCAGAGCCAGGGCAGGAGTGACCCAGTGGACCCATTGATAACCCCCCCAGTCCCTCAGCCAGGACAGGAGTGACCCAATGGACCCACTGATAACACCCCCTCAGCCAGTGCAGGAGTGGCCCAATGGACCCACTGATAGCCCCCAACCCCCAGCCTGGGCAGGAGTGAGCCAATGGACCCACTGATAACCCCTTCCACCCACCAGCCAGGGCAGGAGTGACCCAACGGACCCACCAACCACCCAGATGACAAGCAACACACACCCAATACATGGCCCCTGGAATGCACACAGTGCGTGACTGAGTAAAAGCAGAGACACGCATCTGAGTGCATCAACAGTCAAATGTGTGTACATGCAAGTGGTCACAGATCATTCAGTGTGATGCATGTGATGGACCCATCAAGTACCACCACACAACTAACAGCATGCCCTCTGTATCCCCACAGGCATGTTAAGTGACGGTGACAATGCCCAACAGGTGATGCAACGTCCACCTGCACATGGCCAACGCAGCCCTCCTCCTGCCCGGGATGACGAGGCAAGCTGCTCCGGGACACAGGCACCAGAACCAGCAGCATCTGGCACAGATGCACCAGCCGACGTCTACATCCCCATGAAGGCTGCCGCCACACAAGTGGCACATGCTCCCACCATGGCCAAAGATTCCATCCTGAAGGCCGTCTGCACTGCGCAGGAGGCTGCATTCAGTGGCGACAGTGCCCCAGCCATGCAGTCTGAAGTCCGAGGACAGGACGACGGGGACAGCATGGATGACCTGTCATCCCTCCACAACCTACAGTTCAGCCCCCCTCATTGCACAGCCCTGTGAGGTCACCAATGCCCTCCATGACATAAGTGCCTGCATGCAGCGGATGGAGGAACAGCAGGCCACCCTATCGCAGCTTGTGGAAAGGCAGCTGGAGGAGGCTAGGCTGCAGCGGGAGGAGGCGATGCAGCAGCAGGAGTAGGTGAAGATGCAGCAAGA
Source organism: Ambystoma mexicanum (assembly GCF_040938575.1). Lineage (NCBI taxonomy): Eukaryota > Metazoa > Chordata > Amphibia > Caudata > Ambystomatidae > Ambystoma > Ambystoma mexicanum. Next base: position 766,638,749 of record NC_090922.1, read on the forward strand.
GAGCAATGCAACATTGGTGCGTCGGCTCTCCAGGGCCATCGGACGTTTCTCCATGACCATTGTCACCTTGGCACGCTATGTCCGAGAGGGCAACAGTATGCCATCCACCATCGCCGAGTCCATGTTGTTTGCCCAGCAGGCGTTTCTTGGATGTGTGCCACCAGTCACACCACCAGTGCCGTCCACCAGCACCACCCCATCAAGCTCTGCCACTGCCAGCCCACTGAGGCGCTTCAGTCGTCTGGCTGGACCATCCGGCAAGGACACTCATGCGCATAAGCGCCCCCAGAAATAGTGCCATATGGGAATAGCTGTCCACAAGACATTCTGGGACACAATGGGTGTATGGGGGTGGGTACATTTGGGTGGTGGGGGAGGTCCATTATGGGGTTAGTGGTTTGGGGCCTGGTTGGAGATTGGTACGTTTGGGAGGTGGGTGGGCATGGGTGACAGCTTTCCTATCCAATACACCTTTCCTGCTTTGTTTACAAATCACCTTTGAAAACTCTTTCCCGAGTGGACATCCGTAATTTCATTTGCAATCAATCCATTTATTAACGTGCATCGTCATATTCATGCAATGCTGTTCATGTGCAGTCTCTCAAAAGTAAATGCGAATGAGTGCATCCTGTGCATGTTGACCATCTTGTGCCCCCCTGCGAGGGAGTGCAGCCATCCCATCCCCTTCTTCATCATCAACTCCATCATCATCCACTGTGTCTGGGGGCAGTGGAAGGTTCCTGCGCATGCACAGATTTTGCAGCATGGCACACACAAGCACTATTTTATCTGTCTTCACTGGGTTGTACAGCAGTGAACCGCCAGATCTGCTCAAGCAGCGGAACCTGGCATTCAGTATGCCAAATATCCTCTCGAGCATGCCACGTGTGCTGATGTGTGCCCTGTTGTAGGCCTCCTCATGCCTGTTCCTTGGCCTCCGTACGGGCGTCATCAGCCATGGCATGAGTGCATATCCTGCATCACCTACATGGGATGTAAATGGAGGGGCCATGTCAGTGTTTGTGGTATACATGTCTTGATCAGATGCAGTGCAATCATGTGTCATTAGTCAATCATCCATATGGAGCAAGCAGTGGTCTGACCAGTGGGTGATTACCATTCCTGGGTCATTGTTGTCCACATTGGTGCTTGGACATTGCCCAACGACTTGCTGTGCATATGAAGTTGCCCTTGTGGCCAGTAATGGTTGATGAGTATGGCATTGTGCAGTGATGTACACACCTGGAGGAGTCAGTCAATCGACACTGTGATGATGTGGTTGATGCAGATTGTCTGATGTGCACACATCATGTGCATTGGGGGGCATTGGTGCATAGTGTGGGTGGGTGTATTAAGTGGCTCATGTTCTATTAGCTTGTGCTACCATAACATGTCTTGGTTGTGCATCTCCTTTGGCAGGGTGTGTACGGGCACACTGTGCCCACCTATCATGTGTCCATTACATTGGCCAGGGGGTGATGCATTGGCAGTTGTAGCAGCCCAGTCACACATGTCATTGCCCTGGACACCACACCCTTTCACAGGGGCCGTGCATTGGCAGTTGTACTCACCCAACTGCCACGTGCTTTGTCCAGCATAGTGTTCCATGTACCGTGGCATTGTTGAATTCCGCAGGACCATTGAGTGATATGTTGACCCCGGGAAACGTGCGCAGCAATGTTTTATCACTTGTCCAGCGTCACATACCATCTGTAGATTCAGTGAGTGGTATAGTTTCATATTGCGGTACACCATCTCCATTGCATGTGGTACTGTCAGCTCTATGTGGGTGCAGTCTACTGCACCAATGCAATTTGGCATGGCGGCAATGGCATGGAAGGCCAACTTGGTGGCAATGACCTGGGCAATAGTACTGGGTAGGGCGATGTGTTCCGACACATGGTGCAGCAGGGCATCCAGTACCTGGCCCAGTATTCTTGAGAAACAGGGTTGTGAGAGCCCGTGCAGCTCACCAACTGTGCTGATACGTTGCAGTGCCAAGAAAAGGCAGTACCGAAACCACCTTCGGAAGGGGGGGGGATTGCCGTCGAAATGCCAATGCGGCTGCTGATGTCGTCCTCAATGATATGGGTGATGTACATGATTGTTGGACGGTCCAGTCGGTATAATGTGTGGATCTGTCCTGGGGTCAGGTTCCAAGGTGAGGCCCTGGTGCGGGGTATTGCAGGCTGCCTGAGGGGTTGTGCCGGCTGCACAATTGGGTTTGGCATGGGTGCAGTGTTTGCTAACTGCCGCCTGTGCCTCCTCGGCCTCCCCCTCCTCCTCTGCACCATTGCTGCCACCATGTGCATTGCTGCCTGTAGGTTCAATAGCCCCAGTCACAATGCTGCTACAGCAGCTGCCTGCATAGTTGTGTTTGGAGTTGGCCTGTGTAGGGGTGTGGCCCTTTTGTAGGTTTTCAGCTGGGCTCATTTGGTGCACCTGTGGCCTGATTCAGGTCACCAGGTACTGTTTAACGACATCTCAGAGGTGGCGCCGATACCGCTGCAGTGTCCATGGTTTTTCTGCCATTTTTGTGGCAGAGTTTCCGTGTCCGTGCTACTCTTAATGCGCACAGTGTTACGTATTTCCGGTAACTGGGGGTGTCGTCGTGCTTTGTCTGCTTATGCAGTTATCAGGTGCGTTGCCTCCGCAGTAGCGGTTTCGGGTGGTGGTATTTCCGGGATCGAGGCTCGCAATCCGCCGGTCCGGTAAACGGTGCCGGTATGGTTATACCGGCAACATTAAGTCCTGACCGGCAGACTCGTAATGAGGCCCAATGTGTGTCAAAGTGCTTCACGACAAGGGAGGGAACATGGGGAAAATACAAAACATTCTTACAGGCCACAAACAACAACAATGTGAAAATAACTATCATATTCGGCCTAACGACATTTCAGACAGTGCAACTGCTAAGACACAATTGGGCAGGATATGGAAAACAGACCGGCAACTGCCATACTAGGCCTGGCGACATTTCTGGTAGAGCCGGAGAATTACACAAGATGAGGCAGAGGGGAGGAGAAGGGGGGAGAGGAAAAAAACAAGCGACTATCGTGCTGGGTTTGACGACATTTCAAATAGTGCTGTGGGGGTGAATAACAAGTAAGGAGGAGGGAGGGGATGAACAAAGTTACTTTCATAATAGATCCGGGACCATTCAGAGTAAGTGTATAGAAAAAAGAAAGAGGGGGAGGAGAGAGAGAGAGACGGGGAAGGGAGAGGAGAAGAGAACATAATAGAGACGGTGAAAAAGAGCAGAGGGAAGAGTGAAAGCAGTTGCAGAGGTCAGTGAGGCACATAATGTTGCAAGGGAACAAAAAATGTAGGCAAGGATTCATGAAGACTGCGGGCACAGCATGATTCAGGGCCAACCTGAGTGGGAGATCCAGGGAAGGCCCAACATGAAACCAACAGTTCATATAAAGTGGGTCAATTGACTGGAGCAGGAGTGGTAAAGATCAAGCTTAAACCAGGAGCAATTTTGCCACGTGTAAAACAGTACCCGATGTCCAGAGAAGCAGATGAAGGCATATTTGAGACTATTTTCCCTTTAATAAAGCAGGGAATATTAGTACCGTCAGAGTCCCCATGTAACACGGCTGTGTACCCAGTGAAGAAATCAACTGGGGGGTCGTGGAGATATATTCAGGATCTCCGCCCCTAAACAATATTGTTGAAGCAGAGTGTCCTTTGGTGCCGAACCCAGCTACAATATTATGTAACATGCCAACTAAAGTTAAATATTTTACAGTAATAGATTTACAAAATGCCTTCTTTCCAATTCCCCTTCATGAAGACTCACAGGATTTGACTTCATTTTCATATAGAAACCAGTGCCTGAAACACACGCGATTGCCTCAGGGGTACTGTGAGTCCCCATCAATCTTTAGTAGGGTCCTTCAGATGGAGGTAGGCAACCCACAACTTGTGAGCACAATAATACAGTATGTAGATGATACATTAGTGTGCAGTGAGACAGAGAAAAGATGCAGGGAAGCCTCAATTTGACTAATGACAATACTAGCAGAGAAGGGATATACAATAGACAAAGAAAAGTTACAATATTGTCAGAAAGAGGTCCTGTACATAGGACAGATTATCTCTCAAGAGGGGAGAAAAGTAACACCTGAAAGAGCAGAAGCAATCATGAAAACTCCAAAACCTGAAACAGAAATGCAACAGCTCTAAGGCCTATTTAATTATTGTAGAACCTGGGTTTTTGATTACAGTACATATATTAACCCAATTTTAAAAGGATTCAAGGAAGCACAGATAGGCAAAAGAAAGATAACACGGGCAAATGACCTGACTGAAGGATTCGAAGATTTAAAAAGGGTTATTTGCACAGCCGTGTTATGAATACCAGACTATAATGAAGAGTTTGACTTATTCTCGCATTCAAATGGAGAAGTGAAAACAGCAGTTCTTACACAGAACACGACATTAGGACATGGACACACACCATTAGCCTGTTATAGTGGGATTCCAGACCCAGTAATGAAAGGACATTATCCTTGCGAACAAGCTTCATCAGCTGCTGCTTTCGAGATTGAGAAAGCTACCAGTATTACAATGGGACGCTCAATAGCGTTATTTGCTGAGCATTCCTTATTTGCCATTTTGGAGAAACCCAAAAATAAGTTGACTACACAAAAAGCGTCTGGATACAAAGTGATTATTTCGAATCTAGCAATCAAAATTGTTAGATGTGGAATAGTGAATCCAGCGACATTTATAGCAGAGCCAGTAGAAAAGGAGGACTATACATATGGCTGTACAACGCATATTGAATTTGAGGACATTCCTCATGTTAGAGAAAATGCTCTCGGAGGGGGGATAGTCCTCTTTATTGATGATTCTTCAAAAATGTATCAAACGACTGCTGAAAGTAGTGACAAGTGTGAGAGTTGCTTCACATTGTTCAGTGCAGGCTGCAGAATTAGTGCCGTTCATAGCTGCACTTCAGGGATTTGAAGATGAGGAAGTGGCAGTGTATTCGGACTCCACCTACGTTATGACAACTGTACACGCAGGGTTGTCACGTTGGAAAAGGAGGGGTTTCCTCTGTGCAGATGGCACTCCAGTGCACCATGCATCTCTATTAGGCAAGCTCATTAAAGTGCTAAAGCTTCCATTGGCTATCACCAGGGTGAAATGCGTAGCCCATACTAAAGGGGCAGACATGATTTCTCAAGGTAACAAAGCCGCAGATGTAGAGGCCAAAAGACCTATTTTTCAAATATTTCTGATTTTGAATTAGAGGATGTTAAGCAAGGGTCAGAACAATGCATGATAATGCAGGAAGGATTTAATATGCTATCCATTGTACAGTTAATTGAGCTGCAAGGTCGAGCTCCACAGGAAGAGCAGGATTTATGAAAGAAATGGCGCTGTTGTTTATCCCCCACTAAAGCTATATGGAGGCAGGACAGCACTGGACAGCCAGTTCTACTTCTAGCATTATTGAAGTGGCGCTGGAACAGCCTCACTACCCTGCGCACACCACCAGAGAGAGTCTTTCTGCAATGATCGCAGAAGACTGGCTCACACCAAATCTATTTCAGCATGTTGCACAGTTTATTTGAAACTGCATTATGTGCCAGAAATGTACAGCAGGGCACACCTTGCAAACAGTGCGAGGAGCAATCCCTAGACCCAAAGGTCAATTTCAACATCTACATATAGAACAAGTGGATGTGCTATGAGTATGTAACGGTTATAGGTACATGCTAGTGATCATAGGTTCTTTTTCCAGATCGATCGAGGCAGGTCCATGTATGAACCCTGATGCCACATGCGCTGCCAAGTTTCTCATGCGTGAGGTATTTCCTAGATGGGGTGTGTTCGAAGCCCTGTGGTCTGATAATGGGCCACATTTTGTATATGAGTAGTTTGAACAGATACGTTTCCTATTAGGCATAAAACACAAGTCTTCCTCTGCCTATCCACAGGCAAATGGTGTCTCTGAGAGGTTAAACGGCATTCTCAAAGAAAGGATAGCAAAGATTAAAATTACTCTAAAGAAGGGATGGCTAAATTGCCTACCACTTGCTTTGTTTGCCCTGAGAAATCATCCTGGTTCAGATCACCACTTAACTCCTCGTGAGTTGGTAATTGTATGCTGCATGAGAGTACCCCTTCCTTCTCCCACTCGAATAAAAACTGATGCCCACAGTGTAGCAAAAACATTAGGTGATGAGAAGAATCATTATTTAACAAATATGACCGCTAGTGTTTTTTAAATTTCTCAACAGATCAAAAGAAAGAGGGAATTGTTGAAGAATATTGATGAGGACGGCCAAACAACTGATTTTATTGATACACTTAAACAGCCTAGTTTGTACCCAGGGGACCAGGTACTAGTAAAAAGCTTTGTATGTGCTCGGAACAAGCCCCGCTTTGAGGGACCGTACCTAGTAGAGGAGGTCAATCCCACTCTTTGAAACCTCAAGGGAGAAGAGCCTGGCTGCATTTGAATGAAGTAAAACTCTACAAAGGAGAGACCCCGACCCCTCCAGCAACCGCTGACAGTGAAGCAAGAGAAGAAGTTCTGCGCATGCAGACCAGATCGGCTACCAAGGGCAAAAACAAAGAACCAGTGGACTAAAAACATTCTGGAACAAATTGACGTTTCCTAAGTCTAATGGGAAACAAATGGACTTGCTGCAGTTCCAGAACTTTTTTCTCTTGAACTAAAAATAGACTATACAGTAAAAAGAAGAGACGAAGATTGCACAACACACTTTATGTTGCCTGATACATTGCACACATTTCTGCATGCTGTTTTTATATACATACACCCTACATATCCAGCTCTAGTGTGACGAAACATGGGCGTTGTATTTTTTTGAATTCCTAAAAACAGTGCCATCATTCGCAGAGTTACTATTGCAATCATAATTCAGTTCCCGTTATAATGAAGTGCACATTTTCAAAAGTGATTCAAGGTGAATAAATGAATTAAACATGGGAATTTTTCATTATATGACTCACATTGCTAACAAGAAGACCAGCTATGCCAAAAGAGATAATGTGGCATGTAAATACTATGGCAGTACTTATTGTAACTGCATTTTGTTTCATATGCTGTCTTTATTTTCTTACGTTCTTCACATTTCGTGACATATTGTTTTTGAATTCAAATGAAGTATTGACAAAAGAACAAGGTATATTTTTCTTGATATTCCATTTTTTTTAAACTTTATTTAAGTACCAGGTTACATCTGATGCAAAGTTCACACATTTCAATCACAAATAAGTTACTTTCTTAGGTACACTCTGCACTCTAACAATCTTCCTTCTGCATTATATCTTCATACTTTTTCCGGTTGTTTTTTAATAAGGTAGTCTCTAAATGGGCCCCATATGTCCTTGGGTTTACTCGTCATGTTGATTGACCAGATATATTTCTCTTCTATCTCATTCACAAGAGGAATTTCTCTCAACCACTCTTGACTAGTTGGTGCTCCTCTGGATTTCCATTTCATAAAGACACATTTTTTGGCAAGTATGCAACCCATATTAAACAATCTATGGACCTTTATAGATACTTCGCCTATGTCCCCCAAGAGATATTTCAATGGTAAGAGCACAGGAGGAATTCCAATCATGTTGTACAGTATCTCTGCCACTTCCTGCCAAAACTGTGTTAGTACATGTGTACTGAGTCTGCCCCCTCATTCCCATACTTCATGCATTCATCTGGTGTACCTGGAAAGAAACACAAGATCCTCGCCAGTGTATATTGCAGTCAGTTTAGTATTTTAAATTGTATCAGTCGTAAACGTGTATTTAGCTAAACCTTCTTTGTCAATAAACAATATTTTTGCCATTTGGTTTCATCTATGCTCACTGATAGATCCCTTTCCCATTTAACATTGCTTTGTTCTGTTGTGTCTGGCCGGTCTGTATTATTTTATACAATTTGGAGACCTGCCCCCTAGGTTCCACTTCCAATCATCTATCCATGTACAGGATTCTGGTTCCTGCGGGAATGAGGACCATCTTCGGCGCACTGCCGCCCTCATACGAAAATATTGCAGTAGCCTAATAAGGCTGTCCCTCAGCTTTGCTGTGAACTCCTCTATGGTCACGAATGTCCCTACTGGAAACAAATTGCCTAATTTCATCTCCCCCTCGGGGTCCCAAGCATTCTGTATATCTGGATCATATGTTGGGGGAGCCTTGAGCAATTGCATAGCGCAATCTTGCCATTGTATGGTGTGCTTACACCCATGCGTTTGAACATCCGTGCCCACGCATATTAACTGTTGTGCGCACCGAGTCAAATACACATGAGTCCATGGACCAGTCTTCAAGAATTACTGCCCTAAGATCTGTGGGGGCTTTCCTGTATCACTCCAGTGCTAAGTGAGTTGGGCCACGGGCCTGTGCATACCAATGTCCGGCATATTGTGCCTGTACTACTATGTAATATAGCTCGAAGTCTGGGGCAGCCAATCCTCCCGCTCATATGGTTCTGCCAACCCCTCCAAACTCATCCTGGCCACACCACCCCTCCATGCATATTGTATAGCTAAGGACCAGAGTCTTGTAAAGAATCTACGTCCGGGCCATATCGGGATCCTAGTAAAGTAATACAATAATTTGTATTTGTATTTATTGAATTTTATATAGCGCTTTTAGCCACAGCGCTTTACATAGAACAACAAGCATTACATTACAGAGCAAGAAGAATAGATTTCATGAATCATGTGGCAGAGAACAATACAAATATCAATTTACCGTGAACAGACAGTAATTTAGACTTGCACATAGCTGGATAGTGATCAACAACAGCTGTTGCTTGTCAGGCAGGTGATTGGAGTAGGTGGGATCTTAAGGAAGTGCGGAAGGAGGAGTAAGAGGTGATGGAGCGGAGAGGGAGAGGGAGAAGGTTCCGGTGGAGAAGAGCAAGAAGTAGGAAGGGACGGAAACGGGATTGGGCACAAGGGGCAGGCAGAACAGTGAGAAGGACGTGATCAGCGGAACGGAGAGAGCGAGAGGGAGAATATAGTGAGAGGAGAGAAGCAAGGTGGGGGGAAGAGTTCTTAGAGGGATTTGAAGACAAGACAGAGGAAGTTGTACTTGAGTTGAGAGTGGAAGCAGAGCCAGCCCAGTGAGGTGAGGGATGAAAAGATAGAGTCCTGGTGGGAGAAAAGACAGAGAGAACGGATGGTAGATGGATTTAAGAGGGGCAAGGTGTGAGGAGGGGAGACCAAAGAGAAGAACAGAGCAATAGAAAAGTAGAGAGAAGATTAAAGAAGAAATTAGAAGTTCAGTGGCGTGGAAGGTGAGAAAGGGACGAATTTTGCATATGTTGTAAAGGTGGAAGCGACAGGCCCGGGAGGTGATAGAGATGTGGTGAGAGAAGGAGAGGTTAGAATCGAGGTGGAGACCAAGATTGCAGGCATAGGGGGATATTGTTACGCTCACCTGGTATCCACGGGGACGCCATCCAGCCAGGTTGGTCGCTGGTATCCTTCTCAGTGTTTCCCAGATGTGGCCTGCGGGAGAAGTTCTGCCTGAAACTACAGGAGGGCTGTGTTCAAGACTGGCCGACTGAGGTAAGTATCCTCCCACCACCCCGTATGACTTCAGCCCCTCTGGGCCCTCTCCTCACCTTGTTGTAGAATTAGGCATGCTTTCCGTCCTGCCTTCTTGGCAGCGGCGTGTTGTCTTTCGTGGGCATGTGCGGTCCAGTTACTTCACTGACGCTGACCCGTTTGATGTCTTGCTGTTTGCTGTTTTTTCATATTGTGTTATTCCTGCATGCCTTTCTTGGTTTAATAATGTCTCTTTTCTCCCTTAGATATGCAGAGCTTCAGCGTGGCGAATTGGCTGATTTGGGCCTTGCTGGTAAATGATGGCGCGTAATGAGCGCTGTGATGCGGTAAGTAAGCGCTGTGAACAGCGCTGTGATGTCTTGCCTTTGCTAACCTGTTTTCCTTCTTTTCTCGTAGGTCGCAGTGTTCTCCCAGCGTGTGTGGTATTCCGGTGCGATGCTGGCCGTGGGGCGACCAGCCAGGTAAGCCTTTTGAGCAGTTCGTAATTTTGTAATATCTCTAATGCCTTCTTTAATGTTGTTGTTTCCTTCCTCTTTCAGGTCTTTCGGTCCGGGAGGCGTGCAGATCCAAAGGAAGGTGTTCACAGGAGCTGCGAGCGGATAAAATGGAGATTGCAGGTAAGATGCTGCTGCTAACGATGTTCCTTTTGTCTCGTTGCAGGTTCTGTTTCTTAGAGGCTCGTGGGTATAGCTGGACACTGTGAGCATCACGTTGCAGACTGCAAAGTAACACAAAGCGTGTTGTCTATTTCGGGTGTGGTTTAAATAGCCTCAACAAAGTAGTCCAGGTAAAATAGTCCCTAGGCCACCACACCCAAAACACTATACCGCATAGCTTGGTTCCTAGAAGCCAAGCTATGTGGATGCCTCCATGTTGGCTGAAAGCCTCAAATAAAGTAGTTCCCTGAACAAATGCCTTTCATGGTAGGACTGGCCCCAAGAGGGCTTTTGAAGTGGATGCCAGACCTTCTTAGAGACCCGAGTCCTGATCCCACCTGGCCAATGGGCTTGCCCGTGGGGATCTGGGATGCGGGTCGTGACAGAGATAGGGAGATGGGAGGGAGGAAAGAGAATGGAAGGGGGAGGAGAATGAGGAGGGAGAGTGTTAGCAGGAAAGAATAGAACTTCAGTTTTATCAGTGTTCAGGGTGAGAAAGCGGGAGGACATCCAAGATTTGATGGCAGTGAGGCAGGATGGGAGTTTATGATGGATGTTGGAGGTGAAGGATGAGAAAGAGAGAAAAAGCTGAGTGTCGTCAGCGTAGAGGTGGTGAGATACGTCAAAAGCAGAGATGATAGGAGCCAGAAGGGAGGTGTACAGAGATAAGACAAAAGGGCCAAGTGCAGAGCCTTGGGGGATGCCATAGTTGAGAGAGCAGGAGGGGGAAGTACAGCCGCCCCAGGACACAGCAAAGTTGCGGTTGGATAGAGAGGAAGTGCACCAGTCAAGGATGGAGCCACAAAGGCCAAAGGAGGAGAGAGAGTCAAGAAGTAAAGAGTGATCTACTGTGTCGAATGCGGCTGAAAGGTCAAGGAGAATAAGGATAGAAGAGTGTTTGGAGTTGCAAGCAGTGAGGAGGAAGTTAAGGATAGAGGTGAGGGCAGTGTGAGTAGAGTGGCAGGGCGAAACTCTGAGTGGGAGAGAGGAGAGAGACGTTAGAGACGGGAGCAGAGAGTTGAGAGTAAACAAGGCGCTCAAGGATCTTGGCTAGGAAGGGCAAGAGGGAGATAGGGCAAAAATCTGAAACCAGGAGAGCGTTTGCGGAGGGCTTTTTCAGAATGGCAATGATAATTGCGTGCTTGAAGGCAGAGGGAAAGGTAGAGGTAGCAAGACAGATGTTGAAGAAGGAGGTACGGTAAGGTACCAGGAGTGGGTAGATTTTGGAAATGAGAGAGTTGGGAAGGGGATCGCTGGGAGCAGCTGTTGGGTGCGTTTTGGATAGGAGAATGGAGACTTCAGAGTCAGAGACAGGAGTGAAGTTAGAAATGGTGGTGGAGGGGGTTGTGGAAGATGGGGAGGGTGGAGTGTATGAGGGAGATTGTAGAATGTTTTAACTAAGCGTGTGCACTTTAGAAGAGAAGAAGTTAGCGAGATCAGTAGCTGAGTGAGGTGAGGCAACAGGAGTGGGGGGGAGAAGGTGAGTTAAGATTTGGAAGATACAGCGGGGGTGGGAGGATTGAGTGTGGAGAAGGTCTGAAAAGTAAGTTTGTTTGGCAGATTTAATGCAGCTGCCATAGAGAGCGTGGTAGGAGAAGTAGGTAGCCTGGTTAGCTGGAGAGCAGTGTTTGAGCCAGCGTCTTTCAAGGCGGCAGAGGTGGTGGCGCATAGAGGGGAGATGTGGAGAGAACCATGGTTGGGCGGGTTTGCGGGATTGGCAGAAGGAAGTAAAAAGATAGAGTTGGTCAAGCCTGGAGGAGAGGGAAGAGGAGATAGTGGATGCAGCCTCATTCGCAAAGAGTGGAAAAATGAGTGAGAGGGGGAGGGAGTTGGCCCAGGTGTCGTAGAAAAGCGAAGAATTAAAGTTGTGCAGGTTGCGTCAGGAGGAGGTGGAGCGAAGAGAGGGAGAAGGAGAGCAAGGGGGGAAAGGGAGAAATAGAGTATTGAATGGTCGGACAAATAGCTAGGGAGGTCAGATACAGAGGTAGCCATGAAAGAAGAAACACAGATTAGGTGTAGAGTGGAGCCGGAAGTGTGGGTGGGTGGAGTAGGTATACAGGTAAATAGGTAGGAGTTGAGTATGGAGAGGAGGGAGGAAGTTAGGTGAGTGGTGGAGAGATGGAGGTTAAAGTCGCCAAGCATGATCAGAGGTGTGGGACTAGGTGAGATGTGATTAAGGAGGTGGTTAATGTCATCATAGAAGGATCCAATTGGGCCAGGAGGACGGTAGATAATGAGAAAGGAAATGGCGTGTGCTGATGTGAAGAATGTGTACATGTATTCGAAAGAGGGAAAGACTGTGAGAGGTACAGGACAGGGAGTTGAATGTTACTTAGGATGATGTAGTAGACGAACGCTGCCACCACAACCGGTGGTGCAGGGAACATGGATGAATGAAGAGGAGGAGGAAGTGAGAGAGGCTGGAACTGTAGTATTGTGGGGGGGTCCATGTTTCAGTGACGCAGAGGAAGTGAAGGTTTAGACATAGAAGTAGGTCCAATTCAGCAGCAGTCTTGTTGCATAGAGTTCTTGCGTTCCATAGCGCTGGGTCAATGATGATTTTGGCACAACTATAATTTTCAATAATGACAACCTGCCATATAGTGACAAGGGAAGTCTAGCCCATGCTGTCAATTTTGTCATTAACGCGTTCAGGTAAGTTGCATGATTGTCTTCATATAGTGTTTGCTGTTTGTGGGAGACATCACACCCAAGTATTTAAGGCTGGTTGGGGCCCATTTGAATCCCACTGAATCTGCAGGCTTGGCTGTATCCTCAGTTAATGGCAATAACTCAGACTTTGCGAAAAAGAAAAAGTTACAATATTGTCAGAAAGAGGTCCTGTACATAGGACAGATTATCTCTCAAGAGGGGAGAAAAGTAACACCTGAAAGAGCAGAAGCAATCATTAAAACTCCAAAACCTGAAACGGAAATGCAACAACTCTAAGTCCTATTTAATTATTGTAGAACCTGGGTTGTTGTTTAAAGTACATATATTAACCCAATTTTAAAAGGATTCAAGGAAGCAGAGCTAGGCAAAAGTAAGATAACATGGGCAGATGACCTGACTGAAGGAATTGGAGATTTAAAAAGGGTGAATTGCACAGCCCCTGTGTTAGGAATACCAGGCTATAATGAAGAGTTTGACATATTCTCGCATTGAAATGGAGAAGCGATGATAGCAGTTCTTACACAGAAGACGACATTAGGACATGGACACATACCATTAGCCTGTCATAGTGGGATTACAAACCCAGTAATGAAAGGACATTATCCTTGCGAACAAGCGTTATCGGCTGCTGCTTTCGAGATTGAGAATGCTACCAGTATTACAATGGGATGCTCAATAGCGTTATTTGCTGAGCATTCCTTATTTGCCATTTTGGAGAAACCCAAAAATAAGTTGACTACACAAAAAGCATCTGGATACAAAGTGATTATTTCGAATCCAGCAATCAAAATTGTTAGATGTAGAATATTGAATCCGGTGACATTTAATAGCAGAGCCAGTATAAAAGGAGGACAATACACATGACTATGCAACGCATATTGAATTTTATGAGGACACTCCTCATGTTAGAGAAAATGCTCTTGGAGGGGGGATAGTCCTCTTTATTGATGGTTCTTCAAAAATGTATGAAACGACTGCTGAAAGGCATACTTAGACGGTAGTAGTGAAGTTAAAAAAAGAATGGTGAATTCAAAGTAGTGACAAGAGTGAGAGTGCCTTCACATTGTTCAGCGCAGGCAGAAGAATTAGTGGTGTTCATCGCCGCGCTTCAGAGATTTGAAGATGAGGAAGTGGCATTGTATTCTGACTCCACCTAGGTGATGACAACTGTACACGCAAGGCTGTCAAGTTGGAAAAGGAGGCGTTTCATCTGCGCAGAAGGCACTCCACTGCAACAGGCGTCTCTATTAGGCAAGCTCATTAAAGTGCTAAAGCTTCCATTGGCTATCTGTCACACTCACCTGTGTCTCTGCAGGAGCGATGGTAACCCCCTCCTGGTCCCGAGTACTCACTCCCCCTGATTCGGCCTGGAAGATGTGTCTGTCAAGTAAAGAGCTACACATTAAGATCTGGAATAACTAGATCCCTTGAGCTTCCTCCCTTTCCCTTGGGATGTGATGAGATTTCTTCCCTAAGGCTCACCTTTGCTCTTAGTTGGATGCATTCTCCATCCTGCTCTCCGCAGGGGCACAGTTGTCTTGGGAGGAATTCGTAGCCTTCCTATTGTAGGTATGATGGCAGAGCCAAAGTTCAAGGTGCCACACTGTTCTGACTTCACAGCGTGTGCTGAAGAGTCCAAATGCCGGTTACTTCACTAGCAGAGGTTCTAGAACGGACTCAGGTAAGTGCGCCTCTATATAAGTGTAGCGCTAGGATTCGAGTTTGTACAGTTTTATAATTCTGTTCTTAACTGTCTTTCAGATGCTGCCAAGTGCTGAAAACACCAGAAGGTACCTTGGGTGAGTATGCACGGTGTGGCTTTGCGAGCACCGAGTAATGTTCTTCTTGTCTTTTGCAGGAGCCGGCTGGTGGACACTCACGCTACGAGCTGGGATGGAATTCTAAGACTCAGTGAGTATGTGCGGCGTTGCTGATTCGCGAACACAAGTAATACTCTCCTTTCTTTTGCAAGTGCCGGAGAAGTTGTAAACCTGGAGTCAGAACGAAGAGTGCTGCTCTGTGAATGCGCGATGAAGGATCCGGAGCAGGTAAAACCAGAAGCTGAATCACGTGGACAGATCAGGAGTGCGGTGAGTGTGTTGCTTATCCAGCCTACAGAAAGCCACCCGAACCGCTGGAGAAACCTGGGGCGTGGCTTATATAGCCAGCCAAACCCGAACACTAGAGTGCACATGAGCCTTCATACACTTCCTTTTTGGCAACAGGAAGTGATTAAGCAGTGAGCAGGAAGTGACTAAAATGTAAACGGGAAACAACCATGCAAGGCTAGCTAAAGGATGCCTACCCACTAGAGGTGTTTGTGTGTCTCTGCCAGGCCTGCCAAGCCCTTAACCCCTTTGCCCCGACTACATCCCCGTTATTCATGACACTATCACCATGGTGAAATGCACAGCCCATGCTAAAGGGGCAGACATGATTTCTCATGGTAACAAAGCCGCAGACGTAGAGGCCAAAAGACCAACATATTTTTCAAATATTTCTGATTTTGAATTAGAAGATGTTAAGCAAGGGTCAAAACGATGCATGATAATGCAGGAAGGATTTAATATGCTATCCATTATACAGTTAATTGAGCTGCAAGGTCGAGCTCCACAGGAAGAGCAGGATTTATGGAAGAGACAGGGCTGTTGTTTATCCCCCACTAAAGCTATATGGAGGCAGGACAGCACTGGCCAGCCAGTTCTACCCCTAGCATTATTGAAAGTGGCACTGGAGCAGCTTCACTACCCTGCGCACAGCACCAGAGATTCTTGCTGCAATGATCCCAGAAGACTGGTTCACACCAAATTTATTCGAGCATGTTGCACAGTTTATTGTAAACTGCATTATGTGCCAGAAAGGTACAGCAGGGCACACATTGCAAATAGTGCGAGGAGCAATCCCTAGAGCCAAAGGTCAATTTCAGCACCTACTTATAGAATATGTGGATGTACTATGAGTATATAACGGTTATAGGTACATGCTAGTGATAGTAGGTTCTTTTTCCAGATCGATTGAAGCAGGTCCATATATGAACCCTGATGCCACATGCACTGCCAAGTTTCTCATGCGTGAGGTGTTTCCTAGATGGTGTGTGTGCGAAACCCTGCGGTCTGATAATGGGCCACATTTTGTATAGGAGTTGTTTGAACAGATACTTTTCCTATTAGACATAAAACACAAGTCTTCCTCCGCCTATCATCCACAGGCGAATGGTGTCTCTGAGAGGCTAAACGGCCTTCTCAAAGAAAGGATAGCAGAGATTAAAATTACTCTGAAGAAGGGATGGCTACATTGCCTAACACTTGCTTTGTTTGCCCTGAGAAATCAGCCTGGTTCAAATCAGCACTTAACTCCTCGTGAGTTGGTCATTGGACGCTGCATGAGAGTACCCCTTCCTCCTCCCACTCGAATAAAAATTGATGCCCACAGTGTAGCAAAAAATGTAGGTTATCAGATGCATCATTATTTAACAATATGACTGCTAGTGTTTTTTTAATTTCTCAACAGATCAAAAGTCAGAGGGAATTGTTGAAGAAGATTGATGAGGACGGTCAAACAACTGATTTTATTGACACACTTAAACAGCCTAGTTTGTACCCAGGGGACCAGGTACTAGTAAAAAGCTTTGTATGTGCTCGGAACACGCCCCGCTTTGAGGGACCGTACCTAGTAGAGGAGGTCACTCCCACTGCTGTGAAACCTCAAGTGAGAACAGCCTGGCTGCCTTTGAATAAAGTAAAACTCTACAAACCCTCCGGCAACCGCTGGCAGTGAAGCAAGAGAAGAAGTTCTGCGCATGCAGACCAGATCGGCTACCAAGGGAAAAACAAAGAACCAGTGGACTAAAAACATTCTGGAACAAATTGACGTTTCCTAAGTCTAATGGGAAACAAATGGACTTGCTGCAGTCCCAGAACTATTTTCATTTGAACTAAAAACAGACTATGCAGTGAAAATAAGAGACAAAGATTGCACAACACACTTTATGTTGCCTGATACGTTGCACACATTTCCGAATGCTGTTTTGTATACATACACAGAACATATCCAACTCTAGTGTGACAAAACATGGGCATTGTATTTGTTTTTTAAATCTAAAAAACAGTGCCATCATTCGCAGAGTAACTATTGCAATCATAATTCAGTTCCTGTTATAACAAAGTGCACATTTTGAAAAGTGATTCAAGGTGAATAAATGAATTAAACGTGGGAATTTTTCATTATATGACACACATTGCTAACAAGAAGACCAGCTATGCCAAAAGAGATAATATGGCATGTAATTACTATGGCAATGCTTCTTGTAACTGTATTTTGTTTCATATGCTGTCTTTATTTTCTTACACTCTTCACATTTCGTGACATATTGTTTTAGAATTCAAATGAAGTATTGACAAACAAGTATTTTTTTTTTTGATATTACATTTTTTTGTTTACTTTATTTAAGTAACAGGTTACATCTGACGCCAAGTTCACACATTTGAATCACAAATAAGTTACTTTCTTAGGTAAACTGTGCACACTAACAATATTCCTTCTGCATTGGATCTTTATATTTTTTCTGATTGTTTTTTAATAAGGTAGTCTCCAAATGGGCCCCATATATCCTTGGGTTTACTCGTCATGTTGATTGACCAGATATATCTCTCTTCCATCTCATTCACAAGAGCAATTTCTCTCAGCCACTCTTGACTAGTTGGTGCTCCTCTGGATTTCCATTTCATCAAGACACATTTTTTGGCAAGTATGCAACCCATATTAAACAATCCACGCACCTTTATAAATACTTTGCCTATGTCCCCCAATAGATATTTCAATGGTAAGAGCACACGAGGAACTCCAATCATGTCGCTCGTACAGTATCTCTGCCACCACCCGCCAAAACTGCGTTAGTACATGTGTATTGAGTCCGCCCCCTCATTCCCACATTTCATGCATTCATCTGGTGTACCCAGAAAGAACCGCAAGATCGTCGCCGGTGGATAGTGCAGGTGGTTTAGTATTTTAAATTGTATCAGTCGTAAATGTGTATTTAGTAAAACCTTCTTTGTCAATAAACAATATTTTTGCAATTTGGCTTCATCTATGCTCACTGATAGATCCCTTTCCCATTTTAACATTGCTTTGTTCTGTTGTGTCTGGCGGGTCTTTATTATTTTATACAATTTGGAGACCTGCCCCCTTGGTTCCACTTCTGATCATCTATCCATGTACAGGATTCTGGTTCCTGCGGGAATGAGGACCATCTTCGGCGCACTGCCGCCCTTGTACGAAAATATTGCAATAGCCTAATAGGGCTGTTCCTCAGCTTCGCTGTGAACTTCTCTTGAGTCACGAATGTCCCTCCTGGAAACAAGTCGCCTAACCTCATCTCCCCCTCGGGGTCCCAGGCGTTCCGTATATCTGGATCATATGTTGGGGGGAGCCCTGAGCAATTCCATAGCGCAATCTTGCCATTGTATGGTGTGCTTACACCCAGGCATTTGAACACCCGTGCCCACGCATTTAATGTTGCACCGAGTCGAATACACATGAGTCCATGTACCGTTCTTCCAGAATTACTGCCCTAAGATCTGTGGGGGCTTTCCCGTATCGCTACAGTGCTAAGTGAGTTGGGCCATGGGCCTGTGCATACCAATGCCCCGTATATTGTGCTACTATGTAATATAGCTCAAAGTCTGGGGCAGCCAATCCCCCCGCTCATCTGGCTCTGCCAACCCCTCCCAACTCATCCTGGGCATACCACCCCTCCATGCATATTGTATGGCTAAGGACCAGAATCTTGTAAAGAATCTATGCCCGGGCCATATCGGGTTCATAGTAAAGTAATACAATATTTTGTATTTATTGAATTTTATATAGCGCTTTTACTAAAGCGCTTTACATCGAACAACAAGCATTACATTACAAAGCAAGAAGAATACATTTCATGAATTATGTGGCAGAGAACAATACAAAGAACAATTTACCGTGAACAGACAGTAATTTAGACTTGCACATAGCTGGATAGTGATCAAAAACAGCTGTTGATTGTCAGGCAGGTGATTGGAGTAGGTGGGATCTTAAGGAAGTGCGGAAGGAGGAGTAAGAGGTGATGGAGCAGAGAGGGGGAGGGAGAAGGTTCCAGTGGAGTGGAGTAAGAAGTTAGAAGGAATGGAAATGGGATTTTGCACAAGGGGCTGGCTGAACAGTGAGAAGGAAGTGATCAGTGGAACGGAGAGAGCGAGAGAGAGAATAGAAGGAGAGGAGAGAAGTGAGGTGGGGGGGCGAGTCCATAGAGGGATTTGAAGACAAGACAGAGGAAGTTGTACTTGAGTTGAGAGTGGAAGGAGAGTCAGCCCAGTGAGGTGAGGGATGAAGAGATAGGGTCCTGGTGGGAGAGAAGACAGAGAGAACGGATGGCAGAATGGTAGATGGATTTAAGAGGGGCAAGGTGTAAGGAAGGGAGACCAAAGTGAAGAACAGAGCAATAGAAAAGTTGAGAGAAGATTAAAGAAGAAATTAGACGTTTAGTGGCTTGGAAGGTGAGAAAGGGATGAATTTTGCATATGTTGTAAAGGTGGAAGCGACAGGCCCGGGATAGGATAGAGATGTGGTGAGTGAAGGAGAGGTTAGAATCGAGGTGGAGACCAGGATTGTGGGCATAGTGGGAGATAGGGAGATGGAAGGGAGGAAAGAGAATGGAAGGGGAGGAGAAGGAGGAGGGAGGATGTTAGCAGGAAAGAATAGAAGTTCAGTTTTATCAGTGGTCAGGGTGAGAAAGTGGGAGGACATCCAAGATTTGATGGCAGTGAGGCAGGATGAGAGTTTATGATGGATATCATGGGTGAAGGATGAGAAAGAGAGAAAAAGCTGAGTGTCGTCAGCGTTAGAAGTGGTGAGACATGTCAAAAGCAGAGATGATAGGAGCGAGAAGGGAGGTGTACAGAGAGAAGAGAAAAGGGCCAGGTACAGAACCTTGGGGGACGCCATAGTCGAGAGAGCAGGAGGGGGAGGTGCAGCCGCCCCATGTCACAGCAAAGGTGCGGTTGGATAGATAGGAAGTGCGCCAGTCAAGGACTGAGCCACGGAGGCCAAAGGAGGAGAGAAAGTCAAGAAGTAAAGAGTGATCTACTGTGTCAAATGCGGCTGAAAGGTGAAGGAGAATAAGGATAGAAGAGTGTTTGGAGTAGCGGGCAGTGAGGAGGAAGTTAAGGACAGAGGTTAGAGCAGTTTTAGTAGAGTGGCGGGGCGAAACCCTGATTCAGTGGGAGGGATGAGAGAGAGGTTAGAGACGTGAGCAGAGAGTTGAGAGTAAACAAGGCGCTCAAGGATCTTGGATAGGAAGGGCAAGAGGGAGATAGGGCGAACATTTGAAACCAGGAGAGGGTTTGCAGAGGGATTTTTCAAAATGGGAATGATGATTGCGTGCTTGAAGGCAGAGGGAAAGGTAGAGGTAGCAAGACAGATGTTGAAGAAGGAGGTAAGGTAAGGTATCAGGAGCGGGTAGATTTTGGGAATGAGAGACGTGGGAAGGGGATGAGTTTATTGCCTCTTCTAATTCCTTTAACTCTACCAGGTTATTGAGTTCCTCCTTTTCCTCTGTCGGGAGGCTTGTGGAGGAGCCTTTGGTTAAACATTGTTCTATTTCTTCATTTATATTGGTATATAGTGCCATGTAATAATTCCGGAACTCTTCATTTATTGCCTCATTCATCGTTAGGAACTGACCTGAGGTCTCTTCAATTCTGGTGATGATTTGCACCCTCACCACTCCTGCCAGTAATCTTCCATGTCAGTCTCCCTCCCCGTATCTGTGAGCTTTGGCCTGTTTAGCCATGTATTGCACTTCTCATAGTTCCTTTTCGACTTCCCACAATTCCTGTCTAGTGTCTTTCAATACACCTGTGGTGGTTGAAATCAATGTGCCACGTAGCCATAATTTAAATGTTTCCCATATCGTAGCACTGTACCCTCATTCACCTCTAAGAACCCTTCTATTTCCTCACACAAGGACATGAGTAACGAGTCATCTTGCAGCACCGACGGTGACATCCTCCACATGAGACGGCGTCTCAGTATTTCTTTCAATAATTAAGTCATCAACACTGCAGAGTGACCTTAAAGGGTGCGTTGCAGTATTTTGCTGCCCTTTAATCTGGATGCTCATTCAGCGGAAATCAGCCAGAGATCGATTTGGGACATTGCATCGTGCACTGTCGAGTAGTACGTATATTCGGGTATCCTCGGGTGTTCGTTCCTCCATACATCTATCAACCCCAGCTGATCCATGATCTGCCTGATCATCTGAGATGTGCTTGTCGTTCTTCGTTACGCAGTCCTTGACCTATCTATGGACACATCGAGGACCTTATTTAAGTCCCCATCCCATATAATGGGAATCTCCCCTTCCCCAACCAATTTCTCAGCCATTCTACTATAAAAGCTGTAGTCGTCTATATTGGGCCTATATGAGTTCACCAATATTACATATTTTCAGGGTTAGCTCTCCCTTGACTATTATGTGGGCAGCGATTGATGCACCAGTATGAACCCCCCGGCTAGTAATGAATAAGAGGTATAGAAACTCTGTTGACCCCCTTTAGGAGTGAAACTCCCATACAGTGGCCCTGAGGCGTGCGTTTCCTGTAGCATCATCATCTTTGGAGAGTGGTGGTCAATAGTATCTTCCTGGCTTTAATGGGGTCATTGAGGCCTCTTACGTTCCATTATATCAATCCTATTGATTTGCCCATTTATTATTTAGCCATTGATCAAGTATGCTTGCGTGCTTCTTAAAGTATGGATTACCTCTGCGTGAGCCAGAGCCGGTCTACCAACCTGTCAGCCAACCTTTTTAAACATCGAACCCCCCCCAACTCCCACCCCTCCTGCCCCTTCCTAATACTACCCTTGGGGCATGGTGTCGGCCAAGTCCCGCAGTCCACCCGTTGCTGTCTGCTTTTAAAAACATTTGAACACCTCCCATGCCCTCCCTCTCCACCCACCCTCCTCCAGCATTCCTTCGCATAACACAATGTTTCCCTGGAACTACCCCATCCCTCCCCCACCCTCACCATCTGCCCCAACTTGATGATGTTGCCCCTGTGTAACCATGGAAATTTCCAGAGGTACGCCATGAGCAGCCCCAACCTCAGTTGGCCAGTCCAGCCGCCACGTCCCCTGCAACAATTCAACAGCTTTGCGTGCCTGCACATATCATAATTAACATCTAAATGACATTTCTAAATCAACTGTACGTGCCATTCTGCCTGGCATTGTTTCCTGGGTCCGGATTGGGTTCTCTCCCGCGCTCTGGTAGAGGGTGCGGGATCGACGCCTCGATATAGGCTGTGGCGTCTGAAGGATTATCAAAGAAATGCGCTCTTCTCCCTTGTTGAATGCGCATTTTTGCGAGGAGTATAAGGGCATATGGGACATGTCTAGCTCTGAGTAGTTTCTTCACCGTCATATGATCTTCTCTGGGCTTGGACACCTGCCACGAAGTCGGGATACATGTGAATGTTATTGGACTTGTAGCAAAGCGCTCTGCGTTCTCTCGAAAACCTTAGGGTGAGGTCTCTGACCCTATAATTGAGCATTGTCACAATAATGGTGCGTGTGGGGCCCCCGGTCTAGGAACCGGAGCCAGGGCACGGTGTGCACGCTCAACCAGAAAGTATGTGGCAAACTGATCTGTGCCGAGTAGAGTTTCCAAGAAATCTTCGATAAATGGTTTCATAGGTCCTCTGCATGCGGCCTCATGTATCCCGACTATGCATACGTTTTTTCCGTCTTGATCAGGATTCAAGATCATTGCACTTCCCTCGGGTCTTACTAAGTTCCATTTTTAGTAGCACAATATCGCAGCCTGTTGGTTCACTGTGTCCTCCACCATACTTATCCTGACCTCAGCCTTGTTGATATGACAACTCTCTTTTTCAAACGTAGATTTTAAAGACCCAATGGTTGCTATAATGTCACCTAATTTGACGTAACCGGCCATGAATCCGCTTTGCATTGCTGACAATAGTTGGTCATCTCATTCGATGCAGTGGAGGTTCCCGCCTGTTCCGGCAGCGACGGTCTGGAGCTTGGGGAACAATTGCTGATAAATGAGTCCATTGGGCCACGCTTCTTCTTGTCTCCTTTAGTCATGTTGTTCCTCTTATCTCTTCCCAATCAACCCTATTTATTAGTGGGATCAGCACTAGCCACTGCCAGCAACTATGTCGACCACAGGATTGGCATGCACAGAAGTGTGTCTCAGAGAGTCCAGTGTCACCCCAGGATCAGCTATGAGGCGAGTTGCTGCACTCCCAGTGCAGGAACTGGCTCTACAGCCACCTGCAGGGTGTCACCAACACTTCCACACCACCCCGTAGCTTTCAGGCCCTGCCCGGAGAAATTAGTATTCGCGCATGTCTGTCAGCAGAGGCAGGCCGCTCCAGCTCCTGATTTTTAAGACATCAATGCCCTCAGTGTTGCGCACTCTTAATCAAGTTCCACTGGCCGAAAGTATCGTTCCCGGCCCCTAACTAATTTCTGATGCAACCTCGAGGGAGCTCAGTGCTCCCCAGTGCCACCTTCAGCTTCATACACATCCAGCTGTGGGCATTGTGATAGCAGGGTCTGGCCGTAAATAACTCCGCTGGGGGACCAGTGTTGTACCCCCTGGTACCATTCTTACTCAGAGGGGTTGGTGTCACATTTTGCCCCTTGGTCCCCTGTCCTACCTTTTGTTATAGCGTGGCCCGGGTCCCCACCCAGCGTTTATGGCCGTTCCTCAGCAAGACGGTCCTCCGTCAGCAAGGCTCGGCAGAGCTCTCAACTCGTCTTCCTCTGCGGTGCGTTCTGCTTCTGGCGTGGTGTGCTTGTATTGTTTTCTCACAGCTCCGTATTGCGCAGGGGGGTGTCACAGTATTTCAGCCAGTAAAGGGTTGGAACTGCTGCTGACATGGTCGTTGCATGTTGTTAAGGGCTGTATGGGTTGGAGATGGCCGCCATCTATCTCCGATACTCCATTCTCCAAAACCAATTTTAATTATTTATGCGTGGGATTCCCAGCCCAGCTCTGCTCTCTCATGCGATGCACCTTGTGTTTCTTTGGAGTCATCTCCCCCGTGCTCCAGCACCACTGCCCCTCCCCTGCATGAGCCTCTCAGCTGCACGCTCATGTTGGGTTTTCTTCGTCGCTCCTGGATGCCTGCTCCGGTGTCCGCCAATGTGTCGTCAGCTCTACTGCTCAGCAGCAATGGTGCCTGCAGCTCACCGGGGGTGCCAGGACTCTGTCATTTCACGTCACAGGCCAGCACTCAGCTACACAGTGGGAGAGGGTACAATTTGCAGGCACTACATAGGATATTTTGCGTTAAGGATATTTGCCTGGGCTGGAGCTCGCAGCTAATCCACCATTCCTGTTGCTGCTCAACAGCACCCCCTTTTCCTGATATTTCGAAACAAATTGTCAGACTTAACAGAGATGCTGGGGAAGATAATGACAATATAAATTCATATCTTGATAATTCGGCCCATTTAAAGAATAACATGTGGTATCAACACATGAAGAAAGTGGGGAGAAGGATGTCAGATGAAAGCTGATGCTATAGGAGCATCTAAAATATTCCTAGAAACAGAAGTACCAGTAAAAAAAGGCACACTGCCTGGGGCACCTTGCCAGAGGACAATTCCAAAGCAAGACAGCATCATTATTATGGGTGAATAAAGCGACATCCCAAAGAGAAGTCAATTATGTACAAGAGAAGAATGTGATAAAGCAAAGGGTGTCTCACTTGCCAGTCCCCGGGGATCTCTCTCTCAGGTGACCAGGGCACGGCCATCACCTTTGGATCCCGACCCTGGGGGTGGGCCAGTGCGGGAGGATCAAATGGTTGGGTGATCTTGGAGAGTGGCGGTGAGGCAACCAATGGTGGGACACAGTATCACCCCCTTTCCCGTGCCCATACCCCACCCTATTATTTTAGGAGTCTCACACGGATAAAAGGCGGAACATAGAGACACACTCTGAGCAAGGTGAGACACAAGAAGGAGCAGATCTTCCAGTGCAAAGGTGAACCCACTGGAGCAGGAAGACTGATTGAGGGACCAGAGCGAGGGTTAGGAAAACCTTGAAGTTCCCTGCAGGAGGTTGTTGCCTCTGGGAAACCATGACAGAGATGCAGAGAGAGTCAAATAACAGACAAGAAGAAGCCTGCATTGTGTTTCAAGGATGCCTGCGACACTCCCGGGTGAACGACCGGAGGCGAGGCCAAGCCTATGGTATCAACCTTGACTCGTGAATCAAAGCTGCAAAGAAACAAAAGGAATGCACACAACCTGTGAGTTAGCGAAACAAATGAAAGGCCGGTTTTTGTCAAGAAAAGATTGAAGCTGCAACAGTGTATCACATGATTGAAGGTTGCGCACATTCTGATGAGACGCGAAAGAAAGCAAACTAGTAATGAACTTGTAAGTTACAGATAACTATGAAGCCAGTGATACCGAGTAGTGGAGCGGTCTGGCGAAAGGAAATGGCCCACTTGAAAGTCTCCACAAAATGTTTGATATCTTGCTATAAAGCAGCAAAGTGAACAAACTCTGAAATGCGCAATGGCCAAGATTAACCCAGACGACAGGGGAAGTTAAAAGGTGATTGTTAGAAGAGGAAGATTTCATTGAACTTTTCTGATTGAGGTATAGAACAACCAATACCAAGAGACATTGCAGCAAATAACATTAAGGGAAAACGGAAGTGAAAGTCGAAGTGGTCCAGTGGAGGTCTATGGTAAAAGCCTCACACATTTGAAAGTCTTTGACATCCATGAAAAAAGTCAGAGCCCAGCTGAGGGATATCGGAAACATTAAATAAACTGGACAAAGGGAACCCCTAAAGAATATGAATGAAGCTTGGGAAAGGGAACCCCTGCAAGTGCTATGATTGTGAGGTCTGAGCACGGCTGAGGGAGATCAACGTTGAATCAGGTACTTTTGATTGAAAGGTTTGAGCCCGACTGAGAGAGGCCTACGTGAACTATAAATGCCTTGAGAGGTCCGAGCCTGACAGAGGGAGACCTATGTGAACTTTTGTTGAACTGTGAAAGAACTTTTTGAAAGCTGCAATAAGTGACTTTAACGTGGAAAGCCAAGCGGGCCTCAACCCACGTTTTGAAGGGCCTTTTTTTGATTACCCGAGCCGGAAGGTGTCATCCTGTTTGCAGGGGTTGCCTTACTCCATGCTGTCCAACGTGGGCAGGAGAGTTGACTCAGCCACATTGATCCTTTGTTTATAACATTGACTTTTCTTTGCATACACAGTCCCTTTTACACACTTTTTGTATAAGAGATATGGCAGGCATTAGGGTTTGTTCGCATAGGCCATTTTGATTTGGCACAGACTGACTAGGACTGTGTTTTTTTTATTATTTGATGATAGAAACTACTCCCATCATAGCTATAGGCCAACGTAGGAGTTTTTCCAAACCCCAAGAATCTAATAAAGGTTTTGAAACATGTAACTCTTCTGTCAGTGTCATACTTGTGATACCATACATCCATTACATGAAGTCGAAAGCAAATAATGAAATACGAGCAGCCTGGAATAAATGGAGCAGGAATGAGATTTGATGAAATTCGGATGTTACAATGCAAAGATAAGAAAGGGAATGAAGTACTAGAATGCTGGTAAAAGAGGTCCACTACAAATCAAAGGAACAATACTTACTCTGGAGGGATAGACCGATGGACTGATTGTTAGGACGATGGGAAGCAGTTGTGGTGAATGCAGAAAAAGAATGCAAGGGCCAATGGCCTAGGATCACATGGTTGTTAACGTGGTTCGACGATGAGGGGGGACCAATGCAGATATTATGCCTGAAGAATGCGTCCTTATGCTACGCAAATAATGACACAATAAAAGTTGGTGAAAACCTCAAGTGTGGTCGTGTTTTTGACATTTCAGGCATTAAGGGAGGACCATCAGTCCTGATGGACCACTACTGGGCCTGTGGATAAAGGGCATATATGAAGTTGCCACCAGAATCGGGCGGAGTTTGTTCATTAGTACTGTGAACGTGCCAGCCCTAGGAGTACCACAAAGCGACTTGCAGATCACAGACTTCCTGAAAATGGATACGCACCAGAGGAAGAAAAGATTGCTTAACGTTATTCAACAAAGGAGGGATAATTACTTCTCAGCAAAATCAGTAGAAGCCTATCATGACATTTCAGGTTAGCCTAAATTGCTCAGTAGAACAGAGTGATATTTACAGCTATATTCATGGCAGGAATTCAAACTGCAGTAAATGCCAAGTGGTTACAAATCACTAGGTGGGAGCTGCTACAAATGATCAACACAACAAAAAAAGGATGTAATGCAATCAGAGAAGAACTGAGGGCCATCATGGCCCTCCAAAACAGGTATTTCTTAGACTTAATTACAGCAATGGAAGGAGGCATGTTTGCCAAGATCGGGCCTTCTTGCTGCACATACACACCTGCCCACGATGAAGAAAGTGGAACCCTGACAGAAGCAATACTTACAATGTCAACCCTGCATACGAAGATGGTGGTAGAAGTAGATGAGACCGAGGATGAAGATTGGTTTTCGGCCCTGTTTTCATGGGTTCCAACCTGGTTCGCGAATGCCTTCAAACTACTTGGAGCAATAATAGCAGCCCTCCATATAAGATGCATATCTGTCCTTTTTACGCATGAAAATCCTGTAAATACACCACCATTCTTTTTTTTATGCAGACGTTTACGCTGGCAGAACCAGACAGTTTGAAATACTTTTAAAGTCTCTACCTCTCTCAGCACTGGGGGTAGCACTTTAGAACATGGAATGGGAAGCTGTAGGTCAAGCGTTATGCCATCTCAGCAGCACCATACCTGAGTTGACTGCATCTGAAGAGTTGTGCAGAAATAAGACCAGGGCCGACCATACATAACCCGAAAAAAGAAAGCCGTTTCAGACAGTGTTGGGTCCATACGCACAGCCATTTAGCAGATGAGTGCCAGGTTCAGTCATGTTGCACACTGTTCTAGGTAGTCTGATCCAACCATGTGCTGCTTGTGGGATAGACTAGGCAAGTATTCCCCACTATTCAGGTCTCCCTCCACAGCTACCCCTTGACAAGGCTAATGGCATTATGCAGCAGCAGCATACATCACAATAAGCTGTCAATATGTTGTGCTTCAGCGTCCAAATAAAGACTGCTTTCTGACACAAAATACTCCCCTAATGACAGCGAAGCAGTGCTAGCCTCATGGTTCGTTAGATTTCACACCACATGCCTGTAAAATAATCTGAATCTAGTGGGCACCTTTATCTTCAGATTTGAGTGGTTTGTTCATTTAGAGCGCATGCCTGCTTCCACTTTGGGTTAAGTTCACCAAACTGCTTGCTTTCTTCATTGCAACGGTTAAACAAATGACATGTTTTCTCCAGGATAAGGTTATGGAATGCTTTCTCCTGGGTTTTATTTGAGATGCCTTGCTTACGGTTAAATGGACAGTGAACTTGTGGGGTTATTGGGATCCCAGAGTGCCTCTGTTCAATTTACTATTATAGCACTTTTTGAACATTTGTTTATTTCCCCTGCATTTGTGTCAATTTTGTTAAATAGGTGTCATGATTCCTGCCCCTCATGTCCCCAGCGCTCCAAGATGTCAGGCTGGAGCCAGGCCACGATCAACTACATGGCCCTCAAGGGCCTCTCCATCCCTCCAAAGACCCACTTGGAGTCAGACTTGGCGCTTGTGGCACCAGACTCACTTGCTCCCATAGGATAACATTGGGGATTGGACTTGTAGTGCATTGATGGGGACAAGATGGATGCCCCCACATATTTCGGTTCCCAGAACTGCATGTGCGGTCTAGTCTTTTGGGTGTGGTTCAGCCCAGAGACACCTGGGATACCCACAGACTATTTAAGCCACACCCAGGCTGAGAAACATGCTTTGCGTTTTCTGCACCTGCATCATGACACTCACCATGTTCGGATCGGTCTCCAGAAGGCCTGCATCTTTCTTCTGCGCCCAGCTCCTGCATGAACAAGAACACTGTTAGGAACAGCCTTACCTTGCGGCGCTTCTGCCCATCATTCATCGCTCCTTCTGTTCTGCGGACATCTTTGGCGGTGTCATTCCCATCCCGGCACGGGACAGAAAAAAGGCATTAGTAAGCATTCTGCAAATCTTCGCTTATTTTTAAATACTGTACAAGCTTCAAACGCTTACCTCAATACCAGCCGCTCTGGGGGAACTCTGTCTTCGAAACTTCTCATCCATCTGCAAGAGGGAAAAGACACTCCAGGTTAGCGTGAAAACATTTAGAGGCGCCGCATACCGTGCTTACCCACCGCATTTGTTCTTCATAACCGGCATCCACGCTGAAAACGTCGCAGCACCTAAAGACACATCGCGCTCTCACTCACTTTCAGCGCTACTCATCTCAGCAGCACGCCGCAATCCCCGGACGCCGGCCATCATCTAAGGAAGGAAAGGAACGAAGTTAGAGAGCTGTTCAAAAGACTCATTATACTTACCTGTCAGACTCTTGCCAGTGAAGTAACTAGGCAGCAACGGGCCCGCATCAAACAACGCGCCCCTGTGATGAAGGCAGGACAGAGAGCACACTATCCAAGAAAACAAGGCCCAGTCTCCAGTCGAAGAGCCTCCAGGGAAGGGTTTGAGGTCGTAAGAGGTCAGAACAGGCTGAGTGACGTCCCCGTGGATACCAGGTGAGGGTTACAATAGGATCCAATGCTGTAATGTCTAATTGGAGGATTAATGGTGAGCAGATAACCGCACTGTTTCCGTAGCTCTGTGCCTGTCGGAAACTGTTATCTCATCTCATGTAGATGCACCAGTGCACTGGATCTCTGCTTTATTGACAGTCTATCTAACTATAATATGGAGGTTTTTATAGAGCTCCACGTGGACTTACCACTTCTAATAACTGTAATTATCAGTGTTTATACCCAGGCATGGTATTTACCTGCCTTGCAACGATGAAGGGCAGAGTTGGCTTAACTCTTGTTTGGAACCTGTAACGAGATGTGCATGTTGTACTTGAATAAACCATCCAGACACCTTCAAGCACAGCATGCCTCACAATCCATTGCTTGCAACAACAGTGGATAAGCCAGACAGCTGTCCATGGGACGTTCTGTTGGTAGAACGGATCCCCATACTGCATTCCATGCAAGCCTTAGATGAATGTCATCTGCATGCATTTGGATTTCTAAATTGAAATGTTAGGTCAAGGGTAGCTAACCTAACTTTTCATTCTGGTACTTGTAGTTTTTGCATTTTGGATGATGTAAATACAGCTATACAATCATACACTGTGTATGTTGCAAATCATGTATTTATATATTGGTCAGATAGCATTATAAGGTGATGTATGCACTATTCAAGTCCTCCCTACACAACTGTGTTATTTCTGTTCGTTAAATCCAAGCATTAACATGCATTTGTACCAACTAGTGATGAAGATATCTGGTTATGTGTCTAACGTCCAGTCTTGTCTGAAAACCTGGTTTCACCTCTTAAGTTAAGTTTGTCATCCTTAGAAAGTCCAGCTTTTCAGAAATTGGAACAATTGTGGGATTTATTCTGTAGGAGATGGGATGGGGTTAGCATTCCAGGCATGCAAGCCTCCCATCCTACTCTATGGAAAAATATACTAGAACCCAAAATGATGCTAGCACCCAATGACCATTGGGGCTGTACTACGTTAGTGTTTCAAATCAAGCACGTATGTGTTGTTTCTTGACACTCTTGTTTGAGTTTTGGGGTAAAGTCAGATGCCACTGAATAGCTTTGCCAATGACTTCTCTGACTGTTCCACCTCTAATGGACACACAGTGGTGACACAATGTGCCTGATGTGAGAAACCTGAATGTGTCTAACCCGCTAGTCCCTGGGGATCTGTCATCCAGGTGGCCAGGACACGGCCATCGCTTTTGGATCCCGTTCCTGAGGGTGGGCCAGTATGGGAGGATCACCTGGGTCAGGGGTCTTTGGGGAGTGGAAGTGGGATACCGGATGGCGAGACGCATTATCACCTTCCCTGTAACCTTTACCCCATCCTACCAAGGATATTTAGGAACTCAACCCCCCCCCCCGTTTCCTGACACAAACATTTCCTCACGGACAGCTCACTGCAATAGAAAACAGACTAACACCCAAGCCATATACCTGATATGTCCCAATATAATGTTCAGGTAATTACTGACCATTGCACACACCTGACTTCCATCACACTTCCCCACATGGATAAAATGCAGAGCACGAAGCACACTCTGAGGAAGGAAAAGCACATGAGGAAGCAGCAGCTCCAAGATGGCAGTTTAATACAAGGCGAAAGCCGGAAAACCGAAGAGGATTGCAAGGAGGAAAGTGCCCTTGACCTTTTCAACAAAAGAACATTACTTTCATGAACCTTAGAAAATAGGAAATGTAAGATCAGGAATCAAGGCTGAAGAATCCTGCTTTGTGTGTCATAGGTACCCGGGGCTCGCCTGCGTCGATAGTCAAGGCCAGGTGAATCGATTGCCGCTGTGGTACTGACCTTGGCTCCTACAAGAAAGCAGCGCCAGTGACGTCAGCACAGCCATTGAGTTGGGGAGACTGATACTAGACCGGTCTGTTTTGAAGCCAAGGTTGCAAGCGGCAACATTATATAGTGAAAACTGAAGACAACAGTCTATGAAGCGTATGTGGCAAGCGACGCAAACACAATTAAACAGTAGAGGAGTTATTGAACTTTGAAGCCAAGACACAATACCGTAGACAGGGTGGTGCGGCACCCCGTGCATGCTCATTCGAAAGTCTCTGTTAGGTATCCAGCTGAAAGGTGACAAATGTGAAGAGTGATACAAAATTGTGAAAACAAAATGGTCCTCAGCGGGTCAAGCAAAACCCTGTGCACATTCGAAAGTCTTCGATAATTGATAAAAAAGAAGTTAGTGAGAGCCCGGCGAAGGGTGACTAATTGAATATTGTGTTAAAAGAGATCTGAGCAAGACTGAGGGGGATCAGAGGTGAATAGTGAATCGTCTGAGAAATTGAGTACTTGTGAAGATCTGAAAGTGGAAAAGAACTTATCGTTTGTTTGTTTCATCAGGCCCTCTGAGTGAAGAGACTTCGAAAGGCAAAGAGACTTTGGTCAGGAAAGCCCTGATGCTAATGATTGAACTGTATCCTCGTGCTAGAGAAGCCAGAGACTGTGCTAAGCTCGAGTGTCCCGTGCTGAAAACATGGGGAAGGGAGGCCAAAGGCCTGAACATCCTGGCATATCATTTTGTGGGTACTTCATTATTTTTCGTAACATTGTTTACTACACTATTTGTATTTACAGGTAAGGATTGGCAATAGGATTATTAGTATAGGCCCTTTCATTTTGACAAGACACGACTAGGACTGTGTTATTATTTGATGGTGGTAGCTTGCTCCCATCTTTAGATTTAGAATTAGATATGATATGATATGACATTTATAACGCGCCTATACACAAGTGTTTCAAAGCGCGATGCGAATAGGCATTTTTCAAACCTTTTTTTAAATTCAATAAACACCCTTGTACTGTGGTCACTTGTGTCTGTTTACTGTTGATACCATGCCTGCCTTACATATGGTGTCAGGATAGGGATGTGACTCAATTGAAACAAATTGGGGAACCCTAACATTCCAGAAGCTTAGTCAAAGAGCCTCATACCCCTCTATTGCCACAAACGAATCAAGAGGCGTTGATATCTGTAGCAGCAGAGAAGCTACTATTCCTCCAGGGAAAAGAGGAATGATTCCCACAGCCTTAGTTTTGATACCCCCTTCCTGGGTGTTATATAAGATTTGCCCCAAAATCTGGCCTGGCCTGGAAGTTCGGTCTAGACGTTCTAGCAGGCGTCAAAGATCCCAACTTTAGGGAGACGTGAAGGTTCTCTTACAGAACCATGGTGAATTTCCATTTGAAATACTTGGTGGGGACCAGATTGCACAAGGAATTCTTGAAAGGCCTCTATTTCCTTGTTTTAGAGAGAGTGAACAAGAAGCGACAGAGATGTACCTTAGGCTTTGGGGAAGCTGATGAACCATCTACCACTGAAGAGAAATGGGAAGAATAATTTACCATCTTTCCTGACGTAGCCATCACCCAGCTAAATGATCCAGCCATCACTGAGGCTTTCTTACAAGCAATTTCCCAAAAGGAGGTAGTAGAGAAGGGAAGTCCCTTTTTCCTCCTAAAGCAAGGATTACTGTATAGAAAGGAACCATCCACAGAAGGCTTAAGTAAAACTCAGTAATCCCCAAAACCCACCGGAAGATCGTACTAGAGATTGCACATTCTCATCTGACAGGGGGACACATGACAATCTAAGACCCTGTTACGCTCACCTGGCTCCCACAGGGGCGTCGGTCAGACCCGACTGCTGCGGCCTCCACCCACGTGATGCGTAGTGCAGCGATGACTGACTGGATCTGCCCTCCTAATCTTGTCTCCTTGACCCGTAGAAATATTCTCCTTATATTCTTGAAGGATGAGCCCTCCAACCTGCG
The DNA here is from genome assembly GCF_040938575.1 of Ambystoma mexicanum. Taxonomy (NCBI): domain Eukaryota; kingdom Metazoa; phylum Chordata; class Amphibia; order Caudata; family Ambystomatidae; genus Ambystoma; species Ambystoma mexicanum. The sequence continues at coordinate 766,672,188 of NC_090922.1, forward strand.
AAGCACGCAGGGGCGCGTTGATGACCAGTTACTTCACTGGCCTGAAGATATTGGAAGAGTTGTAGACGAATCCTGACTCCAAAAGGTCCTGGCGAAGAGCCGTAAGTATATAGTTCGTAAGAGTTAAAAATGTCTGGAATTCACTCCTGCCCAATTCCTCTTTTATCTTGCAACTTTGACCCAATAAGAAGATTAACTGCTGAAAGCTCTCTGGTAAAAGGTTTGTTACCCAATACTGTCTGGTAAATAATGGCAAGGGTTAAACTTGCTGCTTTCTCCTTTTCTTACAGGTGCGGCATAAGAAGATGTGGCTTGCTGATGAATAATACCTCTGGCGGTAAAATCAAGTAAGCATATGGCGGCTAAAGAGATTGTCTCTGTCTGTTCTCTCTGCTCACCTTGTTGTTTCTTGTCCCCCTTAGGCGCCGGGATTCGGCGATGTAAAGATGGAGACAGCGGCGGATCGAAGAAATGCTGCGTGGAATGATGAGTATGGCACGGCGCTGCTGCTGCGAAGCGATGCGTTTAAAACAAAGTCTTTCCTCTGGTTTGAAGATGCGATGAATCCGGAATCAGGTAAGAATTCAGGTAATACTCTTGTTCTAACCTTTGCTTCTTTCCTTCTTTCTAGGTGCTCCAGGTTCGAGGCGGGCGTGGCAGAAGGCTGGATGCTACTGCTGGCACGGTGAACGTTACGCTGCTGGATGCAGAATAACGCAAAGCGTGTGCTGCTCTTCGGGCGTGGTTTAAATAGCCTCCAAAGTAGTCCCAAGTAGGTATTCCTCCCTGACCACACCCAAATAACAACATAGTCCCTAAGGTAAAGTAGTCCCTTCCAGGCCTCACATGGGTTTGGATCTTCTTGCAGCATGGTCTGCATCAGGTAAGTGTGCACCTATGAGCCTGGCGCCATAGGCGCCAGGACTGATGTCCCATATGAGCCTGGCGCCATAGGCGCCAGGACTGAACCCAGACAGCCCCTAACAGGGGTTGCTGGGTTTTCTCAAGGCAACATGATGCCTGCTCCCGGGGCTGATGGACGTGGTCTGGATGCCCGGGGGTATGCATCATGACAGACCCAGGCACACATCAGTGGGAAGTTTTACTGCCCAGGTATCCATGCTGATATAAAAAAACATTATTCAGACATGTGAAATATGTCCGGAAACCAGTACTCGCATTGCCTTCTCCTCTGAATCCTTTACCAATAATAGAAGTCCCTTTCTGAAGGATTCAGATGATATCATTGACCTTTGGACACCTCCAGACTGGGAAACAAATATGTCCTTGTGATTCTCGATTATGCGACCAGATACCCCAAGGCATTCCCTATGCGGAACACTACCACCCAGCAGATTTTAGAACACCTACTACCATATTTTTCGAGGGTTGGCTTTCCTAAGGAAATCCTGACAGATCAAGGATCCAATTTCATGAGCAAGCTCATGGGTGAAGTCAAGGAGCTGCTCCATATCACCACCTTAAGAACTTCAGTTTACCAGCCCCAAACAGAAGGATTGGTAGAATGGTTCAACAAAACACTCAAAATGATCCTAAGAAAGTTGGTAGATAAGAATGGGAAGGACTGGGACGGTATGATCTCCTGGGCACTATTTGCAGTAAGAAAACCCCCCCAGGGATCCACTGCATTCTCTCCTTTTGAACTACTTTATGGTAGAGAACCTAGAGATGTCCTGGACATGTTCCGTGAGACCTGGTAAGAAAGAGAAGAGGCACCCATTCCCCTTTTGCAAACAGCTACCAGATTGTGAGAGCATATGAAACTTGTTTGAAATCTAATCTATACTCATATGGAGAAAGCCCAAGAACAACAAAAGTCCACCTTTGGCAAAAAGGTAAACCTAAGATTGTTTTCCGTAGGACAAAAATTATTGGTCCTCCTGCCTACCTCGGAAAACAAACATGTCTCTAAGTGGCATGGGCCATATGAAATATTGGAATAAACCAGAGCCTCTACTTATAAGGTAGCACAACCTGACAGGAAACAAAAAGACCCATGTATACCACGTAAATCTCTTAAGAGTGTAAGGAAAATCCTTCTGCCCCCAATGCCACGATGCTATCCTGTTTGGTACCAGAAGAAATAGATAACTTAGAATTAATTCCTCAAGAGCTATTTAATCACCAACAAGACGATTTAAAGGATTTAGTTATAACATTTTACCAATGTATTCTCGTAGAAACCAGGAAAAGTGAAAGGCACTTATCACTATATTACAACACCCAAAGGAAAAGTGGTCCATCTGAACCCATATAGACTCCCAGAAGCCCGTAAACAGATAGTGACTGAGGAAGTAAATAAAATGTTAAGAACAAATATTATCGAACCCTCTTCAAGCTCATGGTCCTCCCCTATAGTATTGGTCACAAAACCTGACCATTCCTAGAGGTTTTGCATAGACTTCTGCAAAGTTAATGCCATCTCCGACTTCGATGCCTAGCCCATGCCATGCATCGCCGAATTGATTAATAAACTCGGAAACGCCACCTTTCTATTAACCCTAGACTTAACCAAGGGGTACTGGCAGGTCCCAGTGAATGGACCAGATAGGTAAAAGACAGTTTTCTCGACGCCCCTGGGGCTGTGCCAGTTCACAGTCCTCCTTTTTTTGCTTACACAGTGCCCTTCCACTTTCTAGCAATTTATGGACAGAATATTACAGCCCTTCTCTGATTTCTGTGGAGTTTATATTGATGATATAGTCATTTATAGTAAAACCTGGGAAGACCATCTTTTCCATCTCTTTACTATTATCAGAGCCCTCAGAGAAGTTGGCCTAACTGCCAATCTATCCAAATACAAGCTGGTCCAATCACCCGTGAAATACCTTGGCTTCTTTGTAGGGAATGGTAGTGTCCAACCTCAACGCGAGAAAGTGAAGGCCGTCCTAGATACACCTACACCTAAATGTAAAAGAGACCTCGGAGCATTCTTAGGGTTAATGTTTTATTACCGTAAGTTTATCCCTAACTTCTCGGACAGGAAGTTAGGCTGACAGATTAAAGAACGCTGAACCCCATAAAATTAATTGGTCTGACGAGGGCAATGTATGTTACAACAACCTAAAACAAACCCTGTGCCAGAACCCAATCCTCAAGGTAGTAGATTTCTCAAAGGAGTTTGTTTTACAAACAGATGCCTCCCTAAAGGGCTAAGAGCGGTTTTGTCACATATTTGTGACGTATTGGAACAAAGTAGCTATCTTATTTACTAGTAGCATAGTTGGGGACTCTGATGGAGTTTGGGACTAAACTAAACCAATGTCTCATTGGTGGCATTTGTGCCACGCCATAGACCTCTCTCTAACAATGTGTTCTGACCAAAGTATCCATAAGTAGCAACAACTAGCAGCACAGGAGTATCCAAGACTTTGCCAAACCAACCAGGAGAGTGCAGCTCCCATACATCAAACTAACAGAGGACAGGAATAAGAGGGCACAGAAGTGCCTTTTCCCATTTACTGGAATCCGCTACTGTCATAGATGAAACTGAAACTATATAGTACACGCCTATAGGTTATTATGCAGGAAAATGTTTTACAGAAGTATAATACATTGTTTGAAGCCACATAAGTTTGATATATCTTTTTTGTTTCTCTTGTTTTGTTTACCCTATTGCACACATTTACACATGCATGTCACATGATTTTTACTCTCTTGCGAGGGACAAAATTCATTTTTACTCTCTTGAAAATGCATTTACTCCCCAATCATAAAAACAGGTAGTAAACTACTGCCACCTTAAAATCTTATCTGGAGCACTGAATGCTAGTCTTAATGTTGCTGGGATTCTGTTTTATAAGAATAAACATAGGACAGTGCAAGAAAACTGCAAAGAAAGCTATTCGGATGAAGGTAATTATCATTCTCCAGCATGGGGTCTGGCATGGATTCACATGCTCATGAATATTCCCCGTCGTCAGGCTGGGAATCCTCGGTAAAGAAAAAATCAGTATCAGTTTCGTTTCTGATCTGTCTTTCGTAGTAGTAACCAATCACTGATCTCTGCATCATACTGACCACAGCCAATGACTGCCCTCTACCTAAGCCCCGCCTCTGGCAGCCATCTTCAGATTTTTACCGCACGTACAAGTGTTGGGAGTCCTCATGCTTACCTCTCGAGCTTTTACTGCGTGTTTCGCGCTTTTTCAGGTGAATTTTCACATTTTTTCGGTTAATGGAACCACAAGCTCCACCGTTTCTACTCCCGTTAACGGCTACCCGTTACGGGATTTTCCTACGCCCCTCAAGGGTGAAGATTTCGTCGAATCAAGTTCTTGGAGGATTCCAGAAGATTCGCGGCCTACTTCGAGATGGCCCAGGACTCGAGTTCGTCACCCGGACCCAAGCTGTTTCGCAGCTGCCCTGGATGCGGGCTGCAGAATGTGTTTAAGGAAGACGAACATTTGCGATGCCTCTACTGTCTTCATGGGGACAAGACTCATGTAGAGAAGGACTGCCAGTTCTGCAAGAACTTGTCGGAGCGGACCATGAGGGACCGTCGATCCCGTCTCGCCAGCTGGTTAGAGAAGGGCTCAACGGGTGAGAAGAAGAAGAAAGGGTCCGAGCGGGCTTCTAAGTCCTGTGCGGGCGCCCCGGCGACGGGGGCCCAACACCAGGCCAAGCGCCGTGAGTCCGCTGGCTCCAGGAGCGCCGAAAGGTCGGGCTCTTCGGTCGCCAGGCAGGGCGCACCTTCGCCGGCACCGTCAACCACGAGCCAGCGCTCCGGTTCGGGGAAGAGGAAGTCCGAGACCCCGGGTAAGCTTCGGGAGAAGCCCCGTCCGATCTCGGAAGAGGGGGAGCGAGGCGTCGCCCCTCCCCCTAAGGAGAAGGCCCGGGACGAACCTAAGGTGGTGAAGGCCCCTACCCAGCAGGCAAAGGCCTCTATCGTGGCGAGTCTGGCCAAGCCGGCAGAGACCCCGCCAGCAGAGACTGCCTCCGGGACTATAGTTTCCCTGCCGCCAAGGAGGGAATCCTCTTCTCAGCCCATCGTCATGGCCACCATGACGGAAGAAGCGAGGGGGGGCATGGTAGCCTCCTCGAGCTCGGAGACAGCCTCGGAGGAGGAACTGACCGAGGCCGTGAGGAACCTCGAAGTCCAATTCGAGAAGGTTTGATCCCGTAAGGAAGATCCTCGGGAGATAACCGAGGAAGACGACGATGGCGAGGAAGAGCAGCCTTCCCTTCCGGCGCAGCCGGAACCTAGGCCTCAGGATGGCTCGGCGGCCATTTTCTCTGCGATCCAGTCCTTATGCTCTGAGATAAGGACGAGATTCCCACGGCCCAGGCCGGAGGACCCGCAACCTGGCCCGTCGGGAAGTCCTCAGAACAAACGACAGAGGACCCAAACCTCTCCGCCACTCGCCCCGTAAGGCCTACAGTTCCCTCCTCATCCTCCCACGAGTCGGGAGATGACGGTGCGATGGGCTCGACGACGGGTTCTGAGGGCGACGACGACGGAACGGGTCTCTCGTCTCCCGTCGCACGGGCCTCGCCGCCCGACGAGTTTGGCTCATTCCACGCCATTATCGCCAGGGCGTCCGAATTGTTCAAGCTCTGCCCGGAGGAGCAGAAAAAGGAAGGTTTCCTCTATCAGCACCGGGAGGCCAAGAGGAAGACTGTCATTGCGGTGCCTCTAATCGATGACATCTGGGAGGAGTGCCTGTCGGTTCTCAAGAACCCCTCCACGGCACCAGCCAAACGGGACCGGTACGAGAAGAAGTACCGGGTCCCCGAAACCGCTCCCCTGTGCCTCAGGGCCCAGCCAACGCCAGACTCGGTCGTCTCGGCGGCGGCGAAGGAGAAAGCGGCGGGGTCAGGAGCCTTGACGTCGAATTCCCCGCCGGACGGCGAGGGAAAGAAGTTGGACGCCATGGGGCGGCGGGTCATTTCGTCAGCGGCGACGACGATCAAAGCGGCCAACGCCCTGGCGATCGTGGCCCGTTACGACAGGAAGCTCTGGTTTAAGCTGGCCCCCATATAGGACTTCCTACCGGACGACAAGAGGTCCGAGGCCCTGGAAATACTTCAAGAAGGCGAGGTGGCGTCGGACCACGCCATAACGGTGGCAACCGATATTGCCGATACCGGGTTCCACCAGCTGGGCAATAGTGTTTGCCTACGACAACGGGGTTGGCTCCGGGCGACCGACTTCCGTCAGGACGTCCAGACCAGGGTGTTGGACATGCCATTCGACGGCAGCAACTTGTTCAGGAAGGCGGTGGATGAATCCCTCCAAGCCATAAAGACGGACACGGAGACGGCCCGCGCCCTACGAGCCCTTCTGCAACGACGGCCCTTTCGGAGCTCCGGAGGCAGAAAGGGTGCCTCCAAGGGATCCAGCGGTGGCTCGTCGTCCTACCGCCAGGCGGCACGCTCCTAGTCTCAGGAGGCCTGCAGGGGTCGCGGCAAGCAGGGAGCGCCTCGCCGCCGTCGGCAAGGTGGCCAGGGCGGCAAGGCCACCACCTCCAAGCAGGACTGAACCGGCCGTGGTCTCGGGCCCCCACCGAAGCACCCCGGTGGGAGGCCGGCTGACGAATTTCGTCGGCGTGTGGAAGTCCATCTCCACCGACCGTTGGGTGCTGGATACCCTGGCAAGAGGACACTCTATCGAATTCCTGAAGAAGTGCCCTCACGTTCCACCTGGGGCCAGGAAGGAAAATCACATCCCGCAACTGCTGTTGGAAGTACGGGCGATGCTCAGGAAAGGCGCCATCGAGCTTGTCCCGAAGAGGCTCCGGGGCTCCGGGGTGTACTCAAGGTACTTCCTCGTCAGGAAGAAGACGGGCGGCTGGCGCCCCATCCTGGACCTTCGTCGTTTGAACAAATACATCAGGTCACAAATGTTCAGGATGGTCACCCTCCAACACGTACTGGGACAGCTGGAGGAAGGCGACTTTCTATCGTCGTTGGACCTGGAGGATGCATACTTCCACGTTCCCATCCTCAAAAGTCACCGAAAGTTCCTCAAGTTCGTCGTCCAGGGACGCCACTACCAATTCAGAGCACTGCCGTTCGGATTGAAGTCAGCCCCCAGGGTCTTTACCAAGTGCCTAGCACCTGTGGCGGCGCGACTGCGCCTGCAGGGGATTCACGTCTACCCCTACCTGGACGACTGGCTCATCCGCTCAAGGACGAGGGAACTCGCTGTCGAACACACTGCGAGGACCGTCCAGCTACTCACAGACCTGGGATTCGCCATAAACTACCCAAAGTCCCACCTGGTGCCGTCGCAGGCGGCCCTGTTTCTGGGAGCGAAGCTCGATACAGTGAGGCGCCTGGCGCCACCGGAACGGACGAAGACCATTCTAGGCAAAGTGCAGCGCCTGCTAGCCACGGACGTGGCCAGGGTGAGGTCCATCAAGTCCCTCCTGGGGATGATGTCCTCTTGCATCTACCTGGTGCGCCTCTGCAGACTACGGATGCGCCCTCTTCAAGAATTTCTCGACGCCCGTTGGATGCAGGCGACGGGCACCTTCGAAGACAGGGTACCCCTCAATGAGGTGTTCTGGCGGGCGATTCAGTGGTGGGGCGTTCGAGCGCACCTCACGGCGATAAAGGACTTTCAGACGCCGGCGTACCAGGAGACGGTGACGACGAACGCCTCCCTGGAAGGTTGGGGCGCCCACACCGGAGATCTCCACGCAAGAGGCCTCTGGCTCCCGGAGGAGAGGCTCCTGCACATCAACGTCCTGGAACTCCGAGCCGTGTTCTGGGCTCTCAAATCGTTCCTCCCGTCGCTCAAGGACAAGGTGGTGCAGATCTTCACGGACAACACCACGACAATGTTTTACATACGGAAGCAGGGAGGCACCAGGTCCCCAGCCCTATCCAAGGAGGCACAGGATCTGTGGCACTGGGTGGTCGCCAAGGGGATGTTCCTGGTTCCCTTCCACCTGGCAGGAGAAAGAAACACCATCGCCGACTCGCTCAGCAGGGAGCTGCGCGCTTGTCACGAGTGGGAACTGCGCCAGCATCAGGTGGATCAACTCTTCCGACGATGGGGCAAACCCCAAATCGACCTGTTCGCAACAGCGACGAACTCGAAGTGCAAGAGGTTCGCCAGCAGGTTTCCCCAGGCGAGAAGCATGGGCAATGCTTTCTCGTTCCCCTGGGACGGCCTATACCTGTATGCGTTCCCTCCGTTGCCGTTGCTGCTTCGACTCATCAACCAGCTCAAGAGGTCCCGGTGCAGGATGATCCTCGTCGCACTGGCGTGGCCAAGGCAGATCTGGTTCCCGGACCTTCTGGACTTGTCAACGTCCCCTCCCATCAAGCTGTCGGCGGACGCGGACCTTCTCTCCAGAGAAGGAGGCGCCATCTTCCACCACGACCCGGCGTCGCTGAACCTGCAGGCTTGGCTCCTGCAGCGCTAGAGTTTGGAGGCTACGATATACCGGCCGATTGCAGAGAGGTTCTTGCAAAGGCCAGGGCGTCCTCGACTCTCAAATGTTACGGTCATAAGTGGAAGAGGTTCTCTATATGGTGCCGAGCACAGAAGATCAACCCCCTACGGATTACGGCCCCTCAAGTGCTGCCGTACCTGCTATCGCTGGCAAAGGCTGGGCTAGCCCATGCCTCCATTAAGATTCATCTGGCGGCGATCTCCAGATATACCAGAACCACAGGACGGACGTCCCTGTGGTCCCATCGACTGGTAAAAGAGTTTATGAAAGGACTGTTCCGGTCGTTCCCGCCGGTGAAGGCCCCGGCCCCGGCGTGGGAACTTAACGTGGTGCTGACCAGGATCATGGGGCCCCCATTCGAGCCGATGCACTCCGCACCGATGAAGTTTGTGTCGTGGAAGACTGCATTCCTGGTGGCCATTACCTCCGCACGACGAGTGGGAGAGATCCAGGCCCTATCCTGCAAAGCACCTTACTTCACTTTCCATGCCTCGAGGGTGGTGCTTAGGACGCACCCCTCCTTTATGCCCAAGGTGCCGTCGGACTTCCATCTTAACGAGCCCCTGGTGTTGCCTGTTTTCTTCCCGTCTCCTTCGTCGCCGGCCGAGAGGACTTTGCACTCGCTGGATGTGGATAGAGCGCTGAAGTTCTACATGGACCGCACGAAGAGTTTCCGGAGGACATCACAGCTGTTCGTGAACTTTGGACCTGTGAATCAAGGGAAGGCTCTCTCGAAGTCTTCCATTTCCAGATGGCTCTCCGGCTGCATCATGCACTGCCACCGGTTGGCTAACCGACCGCTGCCAGGCCGTCCGAGAGCCCATTCACCCAGAGCGATCGCTGCTACTACGGCGTTCTTATCTGGTGTGCCCCTGCTGGACATCTGCAGGGCGGCTACGTGGAGGTCGACACACACCTTCACGAGATTCTACTGCGTCGATCGGGGTTCCAGGGAGGAGTCCAGGGTCGGCCAAGCAGTGCTGCGCAACCTGTTCGCTTAAGGTGAGCCTGGTGAGAAGGTAAGAGATGCTTAATGTTGAGTTTTTTGTATTGCTTAATGTTGAGCCTTTTGCCACCCCCGTGGTTGTGCATGTGTGTACTGCTATTTATTCTTATATTCATGAGCATGTGAATCCATGCCAGACCCCATGCTGGAGAAGGAACAAGTTACTTACCTATAACTGTTGTCCTCCAGCATGGGTCTGGCATGGATTCACATGCGAACCCTCCCGCCTACCCCTCTGCAGCTCTTCACTTGGTCATACTGCCACTTCACGTGCTACCAAATCTGAAGATGGCTGCCAGAGGTGGGGCTTAGGTAGAGGGCAGTCATTGGCTGTGGTCAGTATGCCGCAGAGATCAGTGATTGGTTACTACTACGAAAGACAGATCAGAAACGAAACTGATACTGATTTTTTCTTTACTGAGGATTCCCAGCCTGACGATAGGGAATATTCATGAGCATGTGAATCCATGCCAGACCCATGCTGGAGAACAACAGTTACAGGTAAGTAAATTGTTCCATGTGAATGCTGTGACGGATGAACACACACAGAAAGAAAACCCAACCCGTGAGCCCCTGAGAGAAAGTCCTCTGGAACCCCCAGGAACAAAGTTTTATTACTCCAAGGAGTGTGAATAAACACATAAAGAATGCAGGTGACCTGAGGGGGGAGTGACTAAGTAATGGATCCCAAAGAAGTCATTTTGTGGAGAAATAATTGAGAAAATTGAGGTGGTCGTGGACTCGACCAGAGGGGGAATGTAGAGAAGCAGACGTGTTCGTCATTGATTGAACCCATCCCCTCAAATCCGACATACTGGATGAAAAACAAGACAACACTGTTTTATTTATTTATTTGATTATTTATTTATTGCATTTGTTACACGCCCAGACACTTAGGTATCACGGCGAGGTTACAGACAGCTTAATAAGACAATCATTATAGGGGCCAATCGGGCATAATTACAAATGAATTTACAACAGGAGATCAACACGGATACATAAAGCTATGGTGAGACACTGGGAATTGAACAATCCAGGCAAAAGAAAGGCACAGTTACAGAAGAAATTACAACAGGAGAAAAATGGATACATAAAACTATGGTGAGACACTGGGGGTTTAACAAGCCAGTCAAAGGCGGAAAGCAAACATAATCAGAACTATTTACAACAGCCAGAGGTACCGCACAGGTGCAGTTCTGTTTCCAAGTGGCCTGGTGGGAGTTGTTATTGGAATTGGTTGAACAGCCAGGTTTTTAGGAGTTTCTTGAAACCTGTGTACGTTTCCTTGTTTTTGATGAGGAGGGGGAGTGAGTTCCAATGTTTGGGGGCTAGATATTGGAAACTGCTGCCACATGCTCTCGTCTTTTTGTACCGGGGGATTGCTAAGAGTGTGTGGTTATTGGATCTTAGGGATCTGGCATAATCTTTTTTGGCTATAGCGTGGTTCAAGTAAATAGGTACACTTTTGTGGAGGCATTTAAAGGTAATGCAGAGGGTTTTGAAGATGACTCCAGCTTTAATGGGCGGCCAGTGGTGGTCTCTTCTGATCTTGGAGATGTGGTCAGTTTTTCTTATTGCTAGGGCGGCTCGTGGGTCTTTATTTTGTATTAGATAGAACTGGATGTTCCAAGTAATAATACGTTGCAGTAGTCAAGTCTTGATAAAATCAATGCCCTGACCAGGGTGATGCAGTTGGTGGGGGTCAGGAATTGGCGGCTTAGAGCAATTAGTTTGGCAGTGTAGGAAGTTGAAGAAGAGAGAGTGTTAATGTGCTTGGTCATTGTGAGGTTGGCGTCTTAAGTACACACCTAATGTTTTTACATGTTTCAGTATCAGAATCTTGGTGCCATCAATGTTGATGGAGGAGTAGTCAGGATGAAGTGGAGTTATTTTAGACTGGGGTCCCACGATGAACACCTCTGTCTTTTCATCGTTGAGGGAGAGGCTATTTAGGGCCATCCAGTTTTGAATTATAGCATAGATTTTGTTGATCGTCTGCGTGTCTTGGGTGTAGTTACCTGAAAGCGGGATGAGGATCTGGGTGTCATCTGCAAAGTTAGTGTAGATGACACCCATATCGTTTAGAGCTGAAAAGAGGCGCTTAGTATATGCGTTATAGAGTGTTGGTGAAAGGCAGAAACCTTGAGGTACGCCAATGGGGACTGTGATGGGGTCGGCAGCTTCTTTGCCTATGGAAACCCTGGAAGTTTGTTCTGCAAGAAAGGATTTGATCCATGTGGTAGCGTTAATGGAAAAATTGAAGTCTTTGGCTAGAGTAGAGCAGAGTTTGTCATGGTCTGTGATGCTGGAAATGCATTGGAGGGACAGGGCCTCCCTGTCCTTGTCCTGTAGTCCTTTTTTTTTCATTTGTGTTCTGCATTATTTTCTGCCCAGGAGTCCATGTGGGACTCCTGGCAGTGCAGCTCTTCCTGTTTTTGGTTTGGTGTACAGACCCATGGGATACCCATATGGCACCCATGGGTGGGGGTACAACCCTGTGCCCCTAGTGTATGTTTTTGGGCACCTGTGGGTGGCCCGCAGAGCAGGGTATGGGCTGGTGGCAGCTCCATGCTGAATTTGACAGGTGCTCTGGGTGTCCTCCATTTTGAGATACCCAGACCCTGTCATTGGAATCAGTTGATTCCTGATAAGAAACAAGATGGCCCCTGTGGCCTTTTGCTTTTTATTACCTGTTACCTTGTTTTCCCAAAGTCCTGGGAAGCCCTGACTCTGCCCCTTCCCCCTGACTGGCTGTTGGGTGGAAGTTCCATATATGGTGTTGTTGTGAAGTCCAGTCCAGACTGACTGGAGCCTTCCCAGTGACTGTTTGTTGTGGGTACGCCCTGTGGGTGGGACCTGGGTGAATGGAGTGTGTGACCAATATGCACTTCTTGTTCTGGCTGTCTGGTTTCTGGTATGAGAGACAAAGACTGAGACAGCCCTGCCCGAAACTGGCCTGAATGCAGTGTGTAGTGTTGAATGGCTGGGTACTCGTCCCAATCCACATTCCTTGTTGTGAGTGTCTGAGAGGGAGGAGGATGGCCTGAATGCACTGTGTGCCCGATTGGCTGACTGACTGCATGAATGCCCGTCTGTATGATTGGCTGCTGAGAGTGACCCAGCAGTGTGGATGAGAGACAGGATAGTATACCTGGGGACCTCTCACTACTGGAAATTGTTCAGAAGCGTTCGGAAGCTGTGTCTACACTTTAAGAGTAACTGGAACTGCTGATCCTCGACGCCCAGCTGGAAGAAGAGACTTGCTGTTGCATTTGCTTCGACCGATCTGAAAGTTGCCGAATCCGTCGAAGACTGATCCGAGAGAGGACCTGTTAAGGCGCCCTATTCCCGTGCTCCGAGGGACCATTGAGCACCGCTAACCTTCGCCGAAGCTCCCTGGAAGTCAGACTCTCGAAAGGCTGCCGACCGGAGACGGGGATCGCTGAGGAGATCGAAGTGAAGCACCCGGACTTCGCCGCCGTCGAAGTCCATTGCCGTCGACCAGGGTTCGCAGGTTTGTGTAACCGCTGGAGGCCCGTCGAAGTTGTGTTGCCCAGACGCGGGGACCACTTGACGCTGTGCCGCCGACGACTGGAGCCGCCCACTCCTCTGCCTAAGAACATTGAATCGAAGGACTCCCTTGTCGAGGACGACCAACGCGCCGAGGAGAATCCGCCGGTGGGTTTCCCACCACGTCACAACCACAAAGACTTCGACGACTCAACGCCCTTGCTGGGCCACAGTTCTTTACACTCTTTGCGGTCCAGAACTATCGTCACCGAAGTGCCCTGCATGCCTCTTCCTTGCAGGACGCCAACGCTCCGTCGTCGACGAGCACTGCTCGGATCGAAGCTGCCGCCTCATCGACGCCGTTCTACCCTGTTCACCGTCGGACGTTCGACGACCCGTGACTCCTGATTTAAAGGGAGGGCACTCAAGAACGGTTGTCGATTCCTCGACGCTGAACGCCAAGTTCGCCTTCCTCGACGCCCCTCGATGATCCGTGACTCCTGCTTATAAGGGGGTCACTCAAGAAGGATCTGTCGACGCCTCTTCGAAGAACTCTACTCCACCAGGTACATTGGGGGGGTAAAAACATTATAGGAGGGAATAAGACTATTGAACAATATACGGACTGGGCTGCTGCTATATATCTTATTTTACAGGTTGCCCAGGTGGGGGGATCTCCACACAGAATTGTGTCTAGGTAACGGGGCCAGTATTCTGCCAATTGTGTCAACCATCTTGCTTTCCCTCCTCTCTCTATTGGATGGTTTCCTCTTTATTGATCTGTGTGACATTTTTACATGGCTATGGATGCACTTTAATGAGATCTAATAATATTGGTGGTACCACTTTAGAATTGTAGATATTTACCATTGTTGATTTTCCTGAGCACAAAGTGAGTTATTGTGATAGTGCATATAACCTTTGAATATTGATTATATAAAGACTGTGTTTTCAGTAATACAGTGTGTGGACATTCCTTTGTGGGGGCTTGGGGACTACACTGTACTTAAGAACCAGCCCGCATCACCTCCCGAGAAGCTAGGCCTTGATTGCTCGTCCATTGCTACCATAATAGAGAATCTTGGCTGGGGTCTTCTGTGCCTCTCCTCTACCACCCCCTCCAGTCTTTACATGGTCCACTAGATCAAATGCTGTAGATAGATCTAGTAGGAGAAGCATGCAAAGTTTCCCTGTGTCTCTTATGGTATCCATCTGGATTTTAAGGTCCAAAAGGATTGTTTCTGTGCTGTGATTTGGACGGAATCCAGCTTGTCTGGTTACAAGGAGTTGGTTCTATTCTAGATGTGCTTGGACTTGATTATAGGCTATTTTGTCGATGATTTTAAGTAGAAACGAACTGTAGTTATTGGCCTATTGTTAGTGGGCACAGTGGGGTCAAGGGTAGGTTGTTTTAGAAGGGGAGTGACCCAAGCTTCTTTGATACTGGCTGGGACCCGATTGGTATTGAAGTAAGTGTTTACAAACTTGGTAATGATGGGAGTAAGAGTGTGGGCACAAGATTTGACAACTTGTGCTGGGACGGCATCTCCTTTGCAGTTGGAGGCTTTGAGTTTAGATATGGTATCAAACACTGATTTATGGGAGACTGGGGTGAAGTGGAAGGGAGGGTTGGTATTCTTGGGAGAGGTCAGAGGTTGATTGAGACAGGTGGATCTGTCAGCTAGTAGTTGTTTTTTAGTTGAGATTTTGTTTTGGAGTAGTTCAATCTTAGCTGCTACGGTATCTTGAATAGTGGTACACCAGTCTTTGCTAGTGTTAGTAGGGTTGGAGATTGGGGTGGGATTTTCCAATTCTTTTAGAATTGAGACCAATTCTTTTGAGTCAGAGGGGGCATTGCTGATCCGAGCATTGTACGCATTGACTTTGTAGGTGATGATGGCTGTTTTGTAGAATTTATTTGCCTCCTGGAAGGCTTTTTTTAGACTCTGTGGTGGGGTGGTTTTTGAAGGTATGTTCTAGAGCACGTTTGGTTCTCCTGAGTGAGATTAGGTCATCATTGAACCAGAAACATGATCGTTTGTCAGAGCGTTTGGTTTTGGTGGTAAGAGATGCTACAGCATTAATGGTAGAGGTGAGACAATTGTGGTAAATGTCTGCTATAATGCAGGGGTTGTCTCTAGTGGTTGAAACTGTGTTTAATGCTTTGGAGAGAAGCGGCACTAGATTTTCAGGAGTAAGATTTCGGGAATTCCTAGTTTCGTAGGAGTTGGCAATTTTAGGTTTGATTAACAGGGGTTTAATGGGACTAAGGGTGAACTTGATATTATAGTGGTCCGTCCAAGTAAGAGGAGAGATGGAGTCAATTGTTATGATCGTGTTGAGCGAGAGAATCCAATCTAAGGTTCTTCCTTTGATGTGGGTAGGGGCATTCACTAATTGGATAAAGCATATATACTTAAGGGATGAGTGTAGTGCTTCTGCTTTAGAGTCATGGCTATCATGAAAGCCTAGATTCAGGTCTTGCAAGATGATGCATTTGGTATTAGGTTTTATGAGTGGTGCTAGTAATAGAGGGATGTCAATTTCTGGGTGACTTTTGAAATTTGGAGATCTGTAGATCACTACTAGGTTGATAGTGTTTTTTTCATTTATGGGGACTTTTGCGAGCAATATTTCATAGCCTTCGATGTTTTCAATGGGGCAAGATCTGAGCTGGAGTTTGGTCTTGGCAATAATGGTGACACCACCTCCGTGTGAGTCGGTCCTATCAGTTCTAATGATGGTGTAGTCTGGTGGAATAGCAAGAGTCAAAAGAGGTCCAACGGCTTGGTGAAGCCAGGATTCAGTGACTACTAGGAAGTCAAGTTGTGATTCTGTAATGAGATTGTGTATTTCAATAGCATGAGCTCCTAGAGAGCGGACATTTATGGGGGTATCTTGGAGGGTTGTTAGTAGTGACTGCCTGGGGGTTTTGTGGGTCATGGATGATGTTGGTTTTTTAATAGGATTTTGTTTAAGGTTGAATTTGGACTTGTGGTCGTGGGGGTGCGCTCTCGGCGGGGATTGCTTAGGTGACATAATGTCATGCGTAGGGTAGGGGACACGATGCAGGGTTCGAGATCTTAAGCGAAGGCGTCTTGTTTCACCCGAGATAGGAAGAGCATGGTATTTTGCCGGGTTATAATGTTTCTGGGGGTGTTCCAATGTGTGTGAGGCGGTGAAATGGTTATAGTCATGGTTGTTGGCATTAGTAGTGGCATTGAGACTTGATGTGGGGGCGTAGTTGGTGGCTACTAAGAATGGTGGTGAGGCAGGCATAAACAGGGTAGGGCATGGAATGGGGTGGTGCCGGGGCAAGCTAGTTTAGAGAGGCCATTTTTGTAGCTAACGTAGATATTCCCAGAGCAGGGTATGTGGTTCGGGATGATACAAAATGGGAACATGATAAAGGTAAACCAGCCTGACATGTTTGGGCGGGGCTCGTGATCAGAGTACAGTGCTTGGCACTCAGACCTATACCTATGATGAGGTAAAGGGTGGTTGGATCTGGGCTAGGATCGTTGGTCGTGGGAATTAGTTATAACATTGTGGGTAAATGCTTTCTGTATTCAAAATGCAGGTCAATAGTGCAGAATCTTACTGTGGCAAATACACATTAGCCTTACTAGAAAAATACATATTAAGGGAGCTTCAAGCTAAAGAATCAGGAGACCCCAATTGGTCAAATTGGCACGTGGCGCCATATAACTCTCTAATTGTGGGAGGGCAGCATAACTAAGGCATACAAATCAAAGCACCAATTCGGAGCCGCAGTTTAAGAATGTGCCAGTGCAGTGCAAGAGAATACAGTTGAGTTAATGCAATTACGAATGGCACTATAGTAGATAGAAAGCAGGTATAGTATATGAATAACTACTTAACTCACAGACAGCAATCAATTCTGGTGACAATGCTTTGAGCACCATTAGGCGAACGGCGCATATATAATCACTTTTTAATGTTAAATATTTGAAGAGAATTGGATTACACTTTGTAATTTGGCAAGTAATAGAGCGGGATGCCGGTGAGGGTGCATTAACTGGGATAGTGGGGCAACAATCAGATATCAACATTGAGTAAAAACCAATTCAACACAAATGCAGTGGAGACAGTATTATCTGAAGTTGATTGAGGCATTTCGATTCGGTATATGTAGCTCCTAACAACGAGGGTAGTAGCAGGACTACTGGGTGCAGGCTAATACAGGAGTGATTAGATCATAATCAAAAATCTGTGCACAGTGACTCGTGGAGTTGCGGCGTGTACCCATAGAGTATTGATGACGCGTGCAGCTTATGTAGGTGTGAGATCGAGTCCGGGAGCCTTGAAAGTTAGATCGGGCAGGGGGAAACGAACCTTTCGACCAGCGGCGCTAAGGAGGGTTGCATCGCCGAGCTCCCATGTGCAAAACAGGGCCCTTTGCCGCAACACTTTGCCGAAAGGGCTGCAGCCCGCTCCTTCGGCCTGCTGGCGGAAACGCACACTAAAATGCAAAGGCGTTGCAAGGCAACGTTGGTCGAAGCTTATGATGCGACAGTGGCAGCCATTTCCAAACGATTTTCATTCGCTTCCTCTGGATGAAGTTCGGATATGCCCACAATAAATCGTGCTGTGGATTTAACAAACAAATATATGGATCTAGGTTTCCAACCTGATTTAAGAGCGATGCAGCATGCGCTGTGAAGGATAGCTGGCGTCTGCTCAGTGCGTGGTTAGCAGCATTGTCTCATCCGGGGAAGGGGAGGTGGGCTCCTGCACTCTCCGAGTGAAGGACGGCATTGACACCAGGCATTATTCCAATACCGCATCGATTGTATGAGAGACATTATGCACGCAGACAAAATGTGCCCCAAACAGAAGTGGTCGCAGCAAATCTGCAGACACCCCTGAATATCGATATGCAAATAAAGAGTGAAGATGTAACTGAAGAAGCAAAGTAATCATGTATATGAGAAGAAACCATATATTCAAAGAAGCTAAGTAACCAGATGAGTAGTAAGTGGATATGATATGGCATTTATAACAGGCCTGTGCCCAAGTGTTTCTAGGTATGACAAAATAACGGGGGTAACAACGGGGGTAAACAGAGGGAGGATAAAACAACGATCTTACCAGGCCTTGTGTCATTCAGATTGCGCAAGTGCGGGCAAACGCAAGGTATATGAGTCACATACAAGCTTGCTGCAGTAGAAAATATAACACGGGGAAGGGGGCCATGTTGGAAAGATGGACGTCGACTCTGAATAAAAGTAAGCAAGCAGCTCGAAGGAAAAAGACCAGGGCTGCAGAGATAACAGACGCTGGAAATACAATTTCGTGCATGAACAAAGGATAGCTGTTGGCCAGAGATCAAGGATGCCACAGTAAGAAGCAATTGCAGGGTACAAAGGGAGTCGACGAGGATAAGCAATGTACATAGGACATATTTCTTTTAGATTAAGTAAATGAATGAACATATGTGAATGCCAAGTATTAAACAATTAAAGATGCAAAAAGCATATTTGAGACAAAGCAATCAAGTCTCCAGAGGCCGAAGAGAATCATGACACCCAGGATAATTGAATCAAATAGCACTAAATAGAAAGGCGATATGGACAAAATGATAGTCTCTTCACAGGTGTTGCAAGATTAGAAAACAAGGCTTATTCATAAGCTCCAGACGAAGATAACTCCCCATAAAGTCCCAGAGACAAGGACTTCCAGCAAGGTCAATTACAAAGAAGAAGCCTTGGCTGAAGGCTTGGCTGATGGGAGAGCAAGTGGTCAGTAGTGTGATGTTGTTCTCTGCACCTGGGTTTTGTCTTGCTTACGTGCTGCTAACAAGCTGAATGTCCAAGGTGAATGCCAACCAATCATGAGGGCCTATGCAATGGTGAGCATACAATATTGCAGGGGCCAATCCGCTGCTGTCATGCTACTATAATCTGCATTATACGTAGAGGGACGGTCAAAGCATGCCTGCCAGAAGAGGGGCAGCAAATGATATTACTAACACTTATAGAAACTATAAGTAGATGTGTTCCCCTAACCAATCCCTCCATACGATATGTTTTATTATTTGCCACGTAGGATGACATCATAGCTGATGTACATTGAGGTATAAAGCCTTTTGTGTAATAGAAATGTGTCGAGAGTGTGTGAGCTACGATTTGTTGTTCGCCAAGTTCCCCTACTTTATTGAGCTTATAATAAAGTAGTATTTTGCCATATTCTTTGAGTCTGTCTGGTTATTTGGGTCTGAGATCATTTATTATGGTAATCCCATTCTGTACATAAAGAACTTACAAAGGTGCTACTGCACAGTGGTTTCAAAACAGAAGTATTCAAAACAGAAGTAACAACCGTCTTTCCAATTTCTATGGGCATCAATAATGGGCGCTGCGGCGCAAATAGCGCCACATCACAAGAATGCAGGCAGGCATACACGGCACGTCGGTAACACTAATTGCGCCCAACGTAAAGAGTGCCGGGAATTGGCCTACTGCCCAAAAACCAGCGGAAATGGCGCTACCACGAACAGTGCACAGTATTAACTTGCGCTATTTGCTCACGGTAATAGCGCTGGTGGGAATGTGTCACCCCCGGAATGTGAAAGACTGCGGTGGCCATCTTGGAAATCACAATCCATTCAACTTTCGAGCTCCTGGCAGCCATCCGCACATCCTGAACATCAAAAATGTCACAGGAGAGAGCAAGGGGCATGGCAGCCCAAGATCGGCTCGGGAAACCTAAGTTTACAGAAGCTGAATTGAATGCACTGGTGGATGAGGTTGTGGCCCACCAATCAGAGCTGTACAGGTTAATGAAAAGAAAGATCCCCTCCCAGCGGTGCACCCAGATCTGGCTGGCTGTGAGTCAGAAGGTGTCAGCAGTCGGCTGCTTCCCCTGGGATGGGTAAGACTGTCGTAAAAGATGGAATGAACTGCGGGTCCAGGGAATGCTGGCACAGTGTCGTACAGACAGCATGGCCACATGGGGAGGCTCACCACCACAGCTCGACCTGACGCCCTGGGAGGACCACTGAAGCACTGTGTTCGACATGGAGGGGATAGAGGGATTTGGAGGAGCCGAGGTTGGCACTGGCACCCAGGAGGCAGAGGGTGAGTCAAACCCCCCCTTTCATAATATAATGACAACAGCCTACCACAGCATCCACCAGTGGAAATACCCATGAGCCGGGCATTGTGACTGGTGTCAGTACGTGGGAGCCACCACAAGCACCTACGGCAGCACCCATGTGAGGCAGAGCAGTGGGGAGGGCAGCCATGGGACACATCCAAGCACCATGCACCACACACCATGTGCAACAGTCCAGCTGGTCATGGGTATCGGGAGCATGCGAGAAAAGCAACAGCTATGCCATGCCACCACAGCAAATTCACATCCCCAAGTCCCCCTCCCCTCCAGCATGTGGCCCCATCTCTGCCAATCTGCTAACAGGTGCAAGCAGGCCAGGCCTGTGCATGAGTCTAACAGCCCTGTGCCATACCCTCAACCTATAATGACTGCCATGCATGCCAAAACACGTGACATAATGTGTCCTAACGCCATCCACTATGTCCCCTACAGGCACACAGGCATCACCCGAGGCACCAGGGGAAGAGGAAGCAGTGGGGCCGTCTACACATGGTCCCTCCCGCGCCACCCTGAGTACTTCACAAAGGGGCCGTCAGGCGACGCCCTGGTGCAAGACGCACCCCACCACTCCCTGCCGCTGCAGGGGCACAACCACTGCCCAAGGCCAGCCCACCAGGGGCACACCAGCAGCTAGCGTGGAGACCTCCCTGGCTGACTGTGAGGACACAGCCCCAATAACTGGCACCCTGAAGGAGGGAGGGGCGAGCAGCCCCAGCAGTGATGGCCACCATGCGGCCACAGACCCAACACAAGCAGGCAGACAGCACCAGCCATCATGCACCCCACCCGAAACCCCAGTTCGGGAGACCGAGCACAGCCCAACCCCACAGGGCCAGGCACGGCACTGCCACGCACGCAACCCGGAGCCCGATACCAACACTAGTTCCTATGAGTCCCCAGCCAGAATCCACACCAGGCAACATCCCAGCTCCCCACCTCAGCCGACTGCTGCCTTGGGCGCCGTAATGGAGCATCTCGATGCCATGGAGGCACGGCAGCGCCACATGGAGGGCCTTGCCACGGCCCACAACAAGCATGTGCAAGCCATCAGTCGAGGCATCAGAGGGACCACGAAGATGATGGCCCGGGACAATGCGCAAACCAGGGCTGTAGTGGAAGCGTGCACTGCCTCTCTGACTGGGTTTGGTCAGAAGGTGCGGAAGCTTTGTGGGGGACTCTCCGCCTTTGCGGAGCAGATGAGGGAAAGACATGCCCTCCACTGGCAAAAGCTGCAGATGGCCGCCTCAATTGCCTCATCCTCCACCAACCGCACGGAGGAATCCCTTTAAGGAATATCTAGGCGGAGGTCCCAGTGCCAGGTACGCTCTCTGGATGCTGGGGCTCGGAGAAAGTGGGCACGGCCTTTATCACTGCCATGTGTACTATTGGGCTGAGTTTGCTTCAAATGGACACAAAGTTGGGTGGGTTAGGGGGGTAGTGTGCTGGGGTGTTGGGGGTGGGTGGGGCAAGGGGGGATAAAAGCTGGGTGTTGGTGGTGGTTGGGGGGAGGAGGGATAGTGACCTGGGGTGTTGATGGTGGGTGAGGGGAAGGGGGATAGATGTGGGGTGCATTTAAAGGCCCCAAACAGAGGTCCCTCTCACCTGAACAGCAGCCCTTTAAACACTGCAAACGAAAAACAGCTTGGTTTTTTCTTTGTGTTCATGTCAAATTAAAGAACCATGTAGAAGGGGGCCTATCCATCATTATCAATGGACAAATAGCAAATGTAAACTCACCCAAGAAGGAGAAATCAAAGAATCCTGTAACCTGCAAGACAGGATTTTAAACATTAAAAGCAAAAACAGCCTTCAAAGGGAGTCATAACAATCTCTGGTCACTGGCTGAGCCCAGGGGAAGACAGATGGCTGTGGGAAGATGAAGCAGCCCTCCCACAGGTGGAAGAAGACACTTCCAATTGACTTTAAAAGACTGATTTAATTTTAGGCATTTTTCGCAATAATCAGAATGAGGATTAATTTCGTTTGATGCCATTTTCCAGGCGGTTTCAAAGATATAAATTGCATTTAACTGGGAATTTGGGGACTGAAATGGCCAATTTAGAGTAGTTTCTGGCTGATCTGAGCAGGTGACAAATATGACAGTTGGTGAAAAAATGGATAATGAAATTAGGAACATGCTTGATCATTTGCAGATTCATAACTGTTATTGTAAAGACTGAAGGGGAGTGTCTGTACTTCCGCTCTCTATATGGTAGAGGAGAGGCACAGAGGACCCCAGCCAAGATTTTCTATTATTGGTAGCATAGTTGAGAAATAAAGGCCTATCTTCTCAGGAGGTGATGCAGGCTGGTTCTTAAGTACAGTGTAGTCCCCGAACCCCCACAAAGGAATGTCCACACAATGTATTACTGAAAACAAAGTCTTTATATAATTAATATTCAAAGGTATGTACACGATCACAATAATGTACTTTGTACTCGTAAATCAACAATGATAAATATATACAATTCTAAAGTGGTACCACCAATGTTATCGAATCTCATTAAAGTGCATCAACTGTACGGTTAAAATGTCACACAGATCAATAACGCGGGAACCAGCAATAGAGATAGGAAGGAAAGCAAGATGGTTGACACGGTAGGCAGACTACTGGCTCCTACCACTAGGTACAGTTCTGTGTGGAGATCCCCCCACCTGGGCAACCTGTAAAATAAAGATATATAGCACAAGCCCAGTCCATATATTGTTCAATAGCCTTGTTTCTTCCTATTAAGGTTTTACCCCCCCAATGTACCTGATGGAGTAGGGTTCTTCGAAGACGCGCCGAAGGATCCTTCTTGAGTGACTCACTTTAATGCAGGAGCCACGGATCGTTGAGAGGTGTCGAAGATGGTGAACTTGTCGTCGATGTCGATCCAGGCCGTGCTCGTCAGCGACGTCTTGCGAGGATGAGGTGTGCGGGGCACCTCGGCGATGGAATGTTCAGGACCGCAAAGAGTTTCAGAAGAACTGTGGCCCAACAAGGGCGTCGAGTCGTCGAAGTCTTTGTGGCCTTTAGGTGGGGGGAAACCCACCGGCGGATTCTCCTTGGCGCGTAGGTCGTCCTCGACTTTCTCCGGCGGGACAAAGCGGTCAACGTTGCGGACAAGGGAGTCCTTGGATTCAAATGTTCTTAAGCAAAGGAGCGGGTGGCTCCGGTCGTCGGCGGCACAGCGTCAAGTGGTCCCCACGGCTGGGCAACACAACTTCGACTGGCCTCCAGCGGTTACACAAACCTGCGAACCCTGGTCAACGGCAATAGACTTCGACAGCGGCGAAGTCCGGGTGCTTTGCTTCGTTCTCCTCAGCGGTCCCGTTTCGGGTCGGCAGCCTTTCGAGGGTCTGACTTCCAAGGAGCTTCGGCGAAGGTTAGCGGTGCTCGATGGTCCCTCGGAGCACGGGAAGAGGGCGCTTTACCAGGTCCTCATCCGGATCAGTCCTTGACGAGTTCGGCAGCTTTCAGATCAGGTCGAAGCAAATGCAACAGCAAGTCTTGGTCTTCCAGCTGGGCGTCGAGGATCAGCAGTTCCAGTTACTCTTCAAGTGTAGACACAGCTTCTGAACAATTTCCAGTGGTGAGAGGTCCCCAGATATACTATCTTGTCTCTCATCCACACTGCTGGGTCACTCTCAGCAGCCAATCATACAGAAGGGCATTCATGCAGTCAGTCAGCCAATCAGGCACACAGTGCATTCAGGCCATCCTCCTCCCTCTCAGACACTCGCAACAAGGAATGTGGATTGGGACAAGAACCCAGCCATTCAACACTACACACTGCATTCAGGCCAATTTCGGGCATAGCTGTCTCAGTCTTGTCTCTCATGCCAGAAACCAGACAGCCACAACAAGAAGTGCATATTGGTCACACACTCCATTCACTCAGGTCCCACCCCCAGGGCGTACCCACAACATACAGTCACTGGGAAGGCTCCAGTCAGTCTGGACTGGACTTCACAACAACACCATATATGGAACGTCCACCCAACAGCCAGTCAGGGGGAAGGGACAGAGTCAGGGCTTCCCAGGACTTTGGGAAAACAAGGTAACAGGTAATAGAAAGCAAGAGGCCACAGGGGCCATCTTGTTTTCCATCAGGAATCAACTGATTCCAATGGCAGGGCCGGGGTATCCCAAAATGGAGGATACTCAGCGCACCTGTCAAATTCAGCATACCCTGCTCTGCGGGCCACCCACAGGTGCCCAAAAACATACACTAGCGGCACAGGGTTGTACCCCCACCCACGGGTGCTGTAAGGGTATCCCACGGGTCTGTTCACCAAACCAAAAGAGAGAGAGCTGCACCGCCAGGAGTCCCACATGAAATCTTTCATAAATTTAGTTGCTGGGGACCTGACACTCTCACTGGGTTTCGCTGAAGTCTCCACTCTAGCTTTCTCTAGCTGGATTCTCTGACATTCAATGTCCTGGTTCTTGAGTTCAAGGTCCTTATTTTTTAGTTCAAGATCCCTATTCTTGAGCTCCATTTGTTGAGCCAACTCCTCCTTCTTAAGCTCAGCATCTATTTCCAACTTGCGATATTCAAAGGCCAATTTCATCCTTAATAACTCAAGCTCCAAGGAATTGTTGGGGTTCGGAACAGAGGCAGCAGGAATGGTGGCATTCACAGAAACAGATTCAGTAGAACCCCCTTCATCAAGAGTTTCACCATCGGTCTGGTAGTCCACCAGTGCAGCTATCAGCTCAGCCCTAGACTTATCCACAAAGTCTAACTCCCTGGCTTCACAAGCAGTCTGGAGAGCCTCTAAGCTCATCCTAGTCAATTTACCATTTGCAATAGACTCCATTGCTTGTAATGCAGTTATGTTGTACACAACCAAACCTTAATTTAATAAAGTGCAGATATTTTGTAAGTGGCACGGTTATGCACTGATTCTTAAAACCATAAGCGTCCCACCGCTGCCACCAGTGTAAAGACTGCAGTGGGGTGTCTGTACTTCCGCTCTCTATATGGTAGAGGAGAGGCACAGAGGACCCCAGCCAAGATTCTCTATTATTGGTAACGTAGTCGAGCAATCAAGGCCTAGCTTCTCAGGAGGTGATGCAGGCTGGTTCTTAAGTACAGTGTAGTCCCCGAACCCCCACAAAGGAATGTCCACACACTGTATTACTGAAAACACAGTCTTTATATAATTAATATTCAAAGGTATGTACACGATCACAATAACGCACTTTGTACTCAGAAATCAACAATGATAAATATATACAATTCTAAAGTGGTACCACCAATGTTATCAAATCTCATTAAAGTGCATCAACTGTACGGTTAAAATGTCACACAGATCAATAATGTGGAAACCAGCAATAGAGATAGGAAGGAAAGCAATATGGTTTACACGGTAGGCAGACTACTGGCCCCTACCCCTAGGTACAGTTCTGTGTGGAGATCCCACCCACCTGGGCAACCTGTAAAATAAAGATATATAGCACAAGCCCAGTCCATATATTGTTCAATAGCCTTGTTTCCTCCTATTAAGGTTTTACCCCCCCCAATGTACCTGGTGGAGTAGAGTTCTTCAAAGACGCGTCGAAGGATCCTTCTTGAGTGACTCCCTTTAAAGCAGGAGCCACGGATCGTCGAGAGGCGTCGAAGATGGTGAACTTGTCGTCGATTGCGGCAATGAGAAGTTCAAGGGTGCCGAGACCCAGATGTCGATCCAGGCGGCGCTTGTCAGCGACGTCCTGCGAGGATGAGGTGTGCGGGTCACCTCAGCGATGGATTGTTCAGGACCGCAAAGAGTTTCAGAAGAACTGTGGCCCAACAAGGGTGTCGAGTCGTCGAAGTCTTTGTGGCCTTGAGGTGGCGGGAAACCCACCGGCGGATTCTCCTCGGCGCGTGGGTCGTCCTCGACTTTCTCCGGCGGGACAAAGCGGTCGACGTTGCGGACAAGGGAGTCCTTGGATTCAAATGTTCTTAGGCAAAGGAGCGGGCGGCTGCGGTCATCGGCGGCACAGCGTCAAGTGGTCCCCACCGCTAGGCAATACAACTTCGATGGGCCTCTAGCGGTTACACAAACCTGCAAACCCTGGTCGACGGCAATAGACTTCGACAGCGGCGAAGTCCGGGTGCTTTGCTTCGTTCTCCTCAGCGGTCCCGTCTCGGGTCAGCAGCTTTTCGAGGGTCTGACTTCCAGGGAGCTTCGGCGAAAGGTTAGCGGTGCTCGATGGTCCCTCGGAGCACGGGAAGAGGGCGCCTTACCAGGTCCTCTCTCGGATCAGTCCTTGACGAGTTTGGCAGCTTTCAGATCAGGTTGAAACAAATGCAACAGCAAGTCTTTGTCTTCCAGCTGGGCGTCGAGGATCAGCAGTTCAAGTTACTCTTCAAGTGTAGACACAGCTTCTGAACAATTTCCAGTGGTGAGAGGTCCCCAGATATACTATCTTGTCTCTCATCCACACTGCTGGGTCACTCTCAGCAGCCAATCATACAGAAGGGCATTCACGCAGTCAGTCAGCCAATCAGACACACAGTGCATTCAGGCCATCCTCCTCCCTCTGAGACACTCACAACAAGGGATGTGGATTGGGACAAGTACCCAGCCATTCAACACTACACACTGCATTCAGGCCAGTTTCGGGCCGGGCTGTCTCAGTCTTTGTCTCTCATACCAGAAACCAGACAGCCACAACAAGAAGTGCATATTGGTCGCACACTCCATTCACCCAGGTCCCACCCACAGGGCGTACCCACAACATACAGTCACTGGGAAGGCTCCAGTCAGTCTGGACTGGACTTCACAACAATACCATATATGGAACTTCCACCCAACAGCCAGTCAGGGGGAAGGGACAGAGTCAGGGCTTCCCAGGACTTTGGGAAAACAAGGTAACAGGTAATAAAAAGCAAAAGGCCATAGGGGCCATCTTGTTTTCCATCAGGAATCAACTGATTCCAATGGCAGGGCCGGGGTATCCCAAAATGGAGGATACTCAGCGCACCTGTCAAATTCAGCATGGAGCTGCCACCAGCCCATACCCTGCTCTGCGGGCCACCAAAAGGTGCCCAAAAACATACACTAGGGGCACACGGTTGTTTCCTGCCCATGGGTGCCGTACGGGTATCCCACGGGTCTGTTCACCAAACCAAAAGAGAGAGAGCTGCACCACCAGGAGTCCCACATGAACTCCTGCACGGAAAATATGACAGAACACACGATAAAAAGGCAGTAAAGGACAAGGATACAGAGGCCCTGTCCCACTGATGCATTTCCAGCATCACAGTTATACATTTTATAAAAAGGACAAAAATGTGGCAAATGGCCATGCTACATCGTACGGATTTGGTGATCGACCGGAAACTTTTTCGGGAGACGACATCCTGCGTCGATTGCGTCGGGCTGATGTCCCTCGAAGGCCTCCATCGAGGGCAACGTCACCGGATGTTATAAATAGGACGCATGGCACCCCTAGCCTCAGTTCTGTTTTTTTGTGTTTGCTTCGAGAACTCTGCGCGCCTTGTGTATTCTTCGTGAATATGTCTTCCTCTTTGACCCCTCCGACTCCGCTGTCTGGCTTCAAGACTTGCCTGGACCGCAAGTTTAAAATATCGATCACTGATCCGCATTGCATTTGTTTGTGGTGTTTGGGCGAGAGTCACAACACCGACAACTGTTCCAAATGCCAGTCGCTGACTGCTAAGGCGTTACGGGTGCTTAAGGGGAAGCTTTATGTAGGTAGGGGTTTAAATCCCAGTAAGTCTCGTAAGTCCAAGTCCAAGGGTATGTCCACCGACGATTCAAGGGGAGACTATCTACGTCAGAAGGAGTCCCGGGGTCTCGGTCACGGAGTGGTTCCCGCCATTCGTCCTCCTCATCTTGGCGTTCTAGGAAGCGCCGTCACTGGTCACCTTCCCCGTACTCCTCGGAGGATGGCACCACAAGGAAAGTGGCTCGTCCAACTAAATCCTCGACTCCGGAGGAATGGGCTGCCTTTCGCGAGCAGATCTTGGCGATTTTCCAATCGCAAGGCACAGTTCTGTCCGCGCCTTCTGACGAAGCCGGCAGGGAACAGTCTTGATCCTTGGCTTGCACGTCTTCAGGCTCGGGTTCTCAGCGCAATCCTCTTAGGGAACCTTCGAGGTCCCGTTCGGATAAGGCTCAGGATGGTCGCAAGGGACGTGCTTCCAGGTCTCGGTCCTCATCCCCAGCGAGACCGCAGAAACCTGCTAAGGGCTCGAAGGCGGCGTCAACACCGTCGGCGCCGTGTCCGTCAGATAAGGACGTCAAAGCTTTGCCTTCATATCAGCCCTCAGCGCCCTTGTCGACATTGATGCCGAAGCCGTCAACGCTCTCGACCCTGAAGCCATCTGCGCTCTCGATGCCTTCTGGACTTTTTGGCCGAAATTTACCATCGGAGATCCCTGGTACTGGGGATCTTCCAAGGAAGGCTACTTCCAAGTCTGTCATGCCTTTTATGGACTCCAGACCATCGGCTGTTCTGAGACAGGTCTTTTACCTCCCTCTGGATGACATCTATGAGGAGGAGGAGAGGTCAGATTTTCATCTTCACTATGTTGAGCCTGATGGGGCTCCTGTCTTTTCAGGGGATAGCCAACTGGAAGAGTTGAGGCAAACTCTTCATGATGCTAGTGGCCTGGACACTTCTCCGGAAGTGGAATTTGGCAGGCCTGAGCCTGGAGCTCATGGTGAGTCATCCTACAGGAGACTAATCGCTAGGGTCACCTAGTTTCTGGGCTGTCCAGTCTTCCTGAAGCTTTTGTGCAAGATGATCTAACAGACATTTTAGATCAAGGTCTGTCCTCTGGCCCGGTGTTACCTTTTCATCTAACCTTACAGAAAAGGGTGGCGACTGCTTGGCAGTCACCAGAATCTCTTTTGGCTGTAAACAAATCGTTAACCAAGAAATACTGCCCTTACGGTAGCAACCCCAGCTACCTATCCACTCACCCCACTCCCGAGAGTTTGATGGTTCAGATGGCTACAACCACCTCGAGGCTGGTGGCATACCCTACCATCCCTCCTGATAGGGACTACAAATGCTTCAATAGTTGGGCGCGCAAGGTGTTTTCTGTGGGGAGTATGGCACTAAAATCGGCCATCGCCACTTGTGCCTTGGCAAGATTTTCACACACTCTTTGGAACTGTGTTTCTCTTGCGGCTGAGCATATTCACGAGGAGGAAGAGAGGGATGTGTTCCTTGCTCTCGTGCAAGAAGGCAAGGATTTCATGTGTGAATCCCTTCAGTCGGGTTTGGACACGGCAGATAGTGTTAGCCGGTCCATGGCTGCGAGCACCATTATACGCAAATTTGCGTGGTTGTGGAAGTCAGGTTTTGCCCTAGATGTGTAAGCCCGTCTTTTAAATATGTGCTTTGATGGCACGCATTTGTTTGGCAGCAAGGTTGGCGAGAGCCTTGAGAGGTTGCAGACCTCAAAAGCTGCAGCTAAATCTTTAAGCGCAGCTGTGCGTCAACCTCTGCTTTTTTGTCCTAGGCGACAGCATTGGAGGGGAGGTTTTTTTCGTTACTACTCCTCCTTTGGTAGAACGAGAGGAGCTGCCAGTCAAAGGGGTCAGCGTAAAAGTACCCGTGGTGGTCGGGGAAATTGCAGTGCCAAAGCCGCTCAGGCAGCTGCCTCGTTGCCTTCAGGCACTGCCACAGCCACTCCAAAACAGTCATGAGGCCATGTCCCATGGTTCGCCGGTTGGGGGCAGACTGTCTCAGCATCTCGAAGAATGGCAAGCTATTACTTCGGATGCGTGGGTTCTGGATACCATAGCCCACGGCTACTGCCTTTCCCTCCTAAATCGGCCTCACAAAAATCCACTGGGGAATCTATCTTTGATGCTTCCAGATCCTTGTGCAGGACATCTTGACCCTGCTACAGAAAGGTGCTGTAGAACTGGTGCCTGTAGCGGAGAGGAACAAGGGATGGTATTTCCCTTATTTTCTGATTCCAAAGAAAGGCGGGGGATTGAGACCTATCCTGGACTTGCGTTGGTTGAGCAAACTTCTCAGGAAGGACAGGTTCAAGATGGTCACTCTTTCTCAAGTCCTCCAGGCCCTTCAACTTCAGGATTGGTTGGTGTCTCTGGACCTACAGGTTGCTTACTTTAATGTGCCGATACATCCCAAGCACAGAAAGTACCTGAGGTTTGCGGATGGCGACTCGCACTTTCAGTTTTGGGTCCTGCCATTCGGATTGACCTCCGCCCTGAGGGTCTTCACCAAGCTAATGGTGGTGGTGGCAGCGTATCTCAGGCGAGGGGCGATTCACGTCTACCCCTACCTGGACGACTGGCTGATCCATGCGTGTTCTCCCGAGCAAGCATTGGATCACCTTGGTCTCACCTGCCGCTTCCTCCACAGGCTGGGCTTCTCCCTCAATTTCAAGAAGTCACATCTTCACCTTCCCAACAGCTCCAGTACATCAGGCTATGTTGGACAGGTCCTTGGTGAAGTGCTTGCCTCCCAAGGTAAGGGCTCATCACATTGTGCAGATGGTAGACAAGTTTCAACATGCCCAGAGTCTCCTGGCTTTCGAATTCTTAAGGTTGCTTGGCCTCATGGCATCCTGCATTTTTCTGGTGCCAGAGGCCAGGCTGAGGATGAGATCCCTGCAATGGGTCCTCAAGATGCAGTGGTCGCAGTTCTCAGGCAAGATGTCGGATCCCATTCAGATTCCAATCTTAGTCTCCCAGGATCTTCTGTGGTGGGCCAACGAAGGGAACCTGATGAAGGGGGAGCCGTTTTGTCAACCGTGGCAGGATGTGACTGTAGTGACAGGTGCTTCCCTCACAGAATGGGGCGCTCATGCCAACGACTTGACCACCAGCAGTCGTTGGTCTCTGTCGGAGTCCAAACTGCACATCAACCTGTTAGAGCTGAGGGCCATTAGGCTAACCCTGAAGGCTTTTCTGACGTCTATGCGGGGGAAGAGTGTCCTGATCATGACGGACAATACAGTGGCCATGCATTACCTCAACAAAAAAGGGTGGTAGGGTCACTCCTGTTGTGCAGAGAGGAAATGCAGATCTGGTTCTGGGCCATCCAGCAGGGAATTTCGATCTCAGCAGTTCATATGACCGGAGACGGAAATGTGGCGGTGGGCGCTCTGAGCAGGCAGTACACAATCTCTCACGATTGGGAGTTGGCTCAGGAAGTCCTTCTGGAGATCTTCGCCCTTTGGGGAACCCCACAAGTGGATCTCTTCGCCACCAGTGCCAACCGGAAGTGCGAGAGATTCTGTTCAAGGAAATTTCCTCCGAGAGGAGCCTTAGGAGACACATTCGTAGTGGATTGGTCATTTCCACTGCTGTACGCGTTTCTTCCAGTCCCCGTCATTCCTCAGGTGTTACAGAGGTTATGGAGGTTCGGAACCCACATGATCCCCATTGCTCCGGATTGGGCCAGGACAGCGTGGTACCCGGACCTTCTAGAAATGTCCATATGCCCTCCATGTCGTCTTCTCTACCGAGAGGATCTGCTCTCGCGCAAGGGGGGGGTGAGGTTCTCCATACAGAGGTCAGGACTCTCAACCTTCACGCTTGGTATCTGAAAGGTTGAGAAATAAGGATTGGGACCTCCCGGATGATGTGCTGGAGGTGTTGCTTTCGGCCAGAGGGCCAGCAACAAAATCCCTGTGCCGTTGGTGTACGTTTTGCGACTGGTGCAGAAGACAAAATGTTGATCCTTTTCAGTGTTCCATTCCTATGGTTTTGTCTTTCTTTCTTTCTTTGGCCCACAGGGGCCTTCAAGTAGGTACCATTAAAGGTTACCTGGCGGCGCTGTCTATATTTAAGCGGTCCTGTGAAGAATGTTTCCTCTGATTTCTCAATTTCTTAAAGGACTGACTAATGTGTTCCCGCCGTCCCCGTTCCAGGTGCCAGTTTGGGATTTGAATTTGGTTTTGTAATTTCTAATGGGTGCTCCATTTGAACCTTTGCACTCTTGTCCTATGTTAGGCAGACCACATACAATTAAGACTACAAGTGCAAGTACAAATTCACCTTTGGTACAAGCCTGTAATACACAGTAAAGTGGTAGCGATGGCTGAGCAGCCAGACTTATCTCAAGAGTAAAGTGAGCAGTATCAGAAGTTACACAAAGGACAGGATGACTATGGTTCAAGCAAACACTGATTCAAGGTTTCTGAGTAAAAGAATATACATTTATTTACACCATCAGTTATCAAACAGTTCACTAATATAAACCATCAGAAAATCACAATCTTAATACACTACACACCACCCAATCAATTCTCGACAAGTTAAACTCAAAATGAAGTGTGAGCAAAATGGCCCTCCAGCAATTTAAAAAGGGAGGGAAAGACAAGGTTATTCAAAATAAAGCAGCACCAACAAGTAATAGGCAGGGTAAGCTACAAAAAGGCTTACTACAACTAGGATTCAAATCAATAGGCCTGGGCTAATGTTAATGGTTCAGAGTCTTTGCAGACGATCACACAGTTCAGAGTAGTTTGAGGTTAAGTCTTTGCTAAGAGTTCGAAACGAAGTTGGTCGGAAGAATAGTTATTTAAAAGAGTAGAGAAGGACAAGCCCTCGGATTTTCGAAAGATTTAAAACACTTTCACTGCGGTCGGACGGAACGAATGACCGGATTTGAACAGTACCTTAGTAGAAGAAGAATGCTGTAGCTGAGGCAGAAGTTCCTGGCAGGTCCTGCAGGCTCATGGTTCCTGAAGCCACTGTCGGACTGACAAGAAGGAGGAAGACTGGAGGGTCCTGCACTGCCCAGGGAAGAAACCAGCAGCAGAGCAAAGCCACGAACAAAAGGTGCGCTCCTTAAAACCCAAACAGGGTCCGGTCCTCCTGGCTATCCAGTTCACTGCAGCGATGCACAGCAAATTTGACCAGGAGAGGGAGGCCTTGCTTGGTGTTTGGCGAACTGGTTGGTCCCACCAGCTCAAGGGGAGAAGATCCCTTGCAGATCTTCCCTGTCGTTGAAGTGTTAGGCGATTCTGACCCGTAGCAGGGCTGGAGGTTCAGTAGTTGCAGTAGTCATCTTCCTTCAGCTTCTCTTTGGTTCTCTCGATCCAGTGGCGACTCTGCCTTCCAAGTCCCAGAGACCTGCTTTTAAGCAATTTTCCCCCATTCACACAGCCTGGCTGTCAATCACACAGCAGGGTGGCTGTCCTAGAAGGAAAGCCACTTAGCCAATCAAACTAGAGTACGACTTGGGTCTCCAAGGAGACCCTGTGCAGGGGGCCTCACACCCCTCCCTCACATCCTGTCCATCCAGACACTCAGGCACCTAAGGAAGCCTTCTGTGCAGAAGCCCGCCAAAGGACGGTGAACAAAGGAAACAAACCTGGTTTGGCGCGCCGAGTAAAACACAAGAAAGACCTTTACAAAAAGAAATGGCGAATAAACCCAACCGGAACCAAATACTATTAAAAAGGGGTCCAGCGGATTAAAGTTCGAGGCTACCACCATAGCCTCTAACAGTACCAAGGCTATTTTCATAGTACGCGGTAGAAAAGAAATGGTAGATACCACTGCCACCAGCCAAATCTTAGAGAGAGGGGAGCAAAATAATGTTCCATGAGAAACAGACAAAAAGGGATAACTATTAACCCTTCCCGTACTCTATGAAAGATAGTTTGTACTGGGTCTGTACATTTAAAAAGACTAGTAAAGTCAATGGCAACTATACCTGTTCTGGGAGACAGTAGTCAGTCCCAGAAAATGGAGTTTAAAGTGGGAAGTCTAAAAGACAACTCTGTGTCACTGCACTAAAGGTGCTGTGTGACACACAGTAAAAAGATGATGCCTATGGAGTAGGTGAGACTCCACAGTCTATGAACATAAAAATGTAAAACACGCAGCAAAGTATGTAAGAGTGGGAAAAAAGGCTCACACTCTTACCAGGTGAAAAAAAAGAAATCCTAGAAACCCAGCAAAGCTGCTGAGGGACTCGGTAGGTAAGGGAAATTAGCCATTCTGGAGAATCCTCCCTAACATCCTTTGAGATCATTTTCCTTCAAGACAGTGCTCTTGGTTGCTGTTACTTCCGCTCGCAGAGTGAGTGAATTGCAGGCACTTTCATCTAAGCCACCCTTTAATGTGTTCCACAAGGACATGGTTGTACTGAGGGTACGTCCTTCCTTTCTACCTAAGGTAGTATCTGAATTTCATTTGAGCCAGAAAGTGGTTCTTCCTTCTTTCTATCCTCCTCCTCATCCTGGTAAGGAAGAGGAGCGACTCCATAGGTTGGATCCTAGGAGAGCTCTGAGCTTTTATATTTCTAGGATGTTCAGGGTCAGAGTGGACGATCAGCTCTTTGTGGGATATGCTGGATACCGATTGAGCCAGGCTGTTACCAAACAGACCCTGTCCAGGTGGATTATCCTCACCATTACTGAGTGTTACCGATTGGCGGGTAAGGACCCTCCTGAAGGGTTGCGAGCTCATTCGACTAGGGGCGTGGCTACTTCCACAGCTCTCCAATGGGAGTTCTGATTAGGAATATTTGTGATGCAGCCACATGGATTTCTATCCACACCTTTGTTAAACATTACTCCATGGATACGATCCATGGTCAGGATATGGCATTTGGTAAGGTGGTGTTACGCTCACCTGGTATCCACAGGGACGCCACCCAGCCGGGTTACTCGCTGGTAGGCTTCTCAGCTTTGCCCTGATGTGGTCTGCGGGAAGGTTCTGCCTTGTGGTAGAATTAGGCGTGCTCTCCGTCCTGCCTTCTTTGCAGGGGCGTGTTGTCTTTCATGGGCGAGTGTGGTCCAGTTACTTCACTGACGCCGGCCTGTTTGATATTGTTCAGGTAGGTCTTATTGCTGTTCTTTAGTTTTGTTGCTATTCTGCATGCCTTTCTTTGTTTAAAATGTCTCTTTTTTCTCCCGTAGGTATGCGGAGCTTCAGCGCGGCGAACTGGCTTGGTTGAGCTCCGCTGGTAAATGATGGCGCATTAAGAGCGCTATGATGCGGTAAGTAAGCGCTATGCGCAGCGCTGCAAAGTTTTGTCTTTGCTAACCTGTGTTTTCCTTCCTTGTAGGTCGCGGTGTTCTTCAGTGCGAGTGGAATGTCCGGAGTAGTGCCAGCCGAGAGGCGACCAGCCAGGTAAGCCTTTTGAGCAGTTCGTAATTTGTAAATGTCCCTACTGCTTTCTTTAATGTTGCATCTATCTTCCTCTTTCAGGTCGTTCTGTCCGGGAGGCGTGCAGATTCGAGGAAGCTGTTCTCAGTAGCTGCAAGTGTTTAAAGATGAAGACTGCAGGTAAAATGCTGCTGCTAATGATGTTCCTTTTGTCTCCTTGCAGGTTCTGCTTCTCCGAGGTTCTAGGGAATAGCTGGACACGGTGAGCGTCACGTTGCAAGCTGCAAAGTAACGCGAAGCGTGTTGTCTTGCTCGGGTGTGGTTTAAATAGCTCCAACAAAATAGTCAAGGTAAAGTAGTCCCTAGGCTACCACACCCATAACACTAGACCGCATAGCTTGGTTCTTAGGAACCAAGCTATGTGGATGCCTCCATGTTGACTGACAATACAATAATGTAGTTCCCAAGCACATTGTTTTTTCATGGTGTATGAGCCTGGCGCCGTGGCCATGTGTGCCGGGTTACATTGGTTTCAGGAGGGACACATGGAATACCGGGTGGATGTGTAGATTAGGTGGTAAATCCAGTTTCACGGCTGCTGGGTTGATAATTGCCTTAATGGTATAGGGTCCTAAGAATCTGGGATGAAAGGTCCGGGTTCCCTTGATGGGTACGAATTTAGCGGCTAACCAAACTTTGTCTCCTACTTGATAATCAGGGGCCTTTTTCCAGTGTTGGTCGGCAAATCTCTTTTGTTTTTCTTTGGCATGAATAAGGTGTTCCTTTGCCCTTTTGAAAGCCTGAGTAATGGTTGTGTGTAGAGTCTTTACCGCTGGCATTTCCAAGCTGGCGGGAAGGTCTAGTTCAGAGGTACGTGGATGTCTGCCATAAAGGGTATAGAAGGGCGTTTGTCCCGTGCTTGAATGCAAAGAATTGTTATATGCATATTCGGCTATCCATAGTAGGTCTTTCCAATTCCTTTGTTCGTGGTGCAGCATTCACCATAAATATTGCTCTAGTGTCTGATTGGTTCTCTCGGTTCAGCCGTCCATTTGGGGATGGTGGGCCTCATTACACGGAAGGCGGTAAGCCTCGATCAGAGACCAGAACCGAAGGGAGGCCATGTAGCTTAACCACGCCCTCCAGGAACACTTTTGCTAAAGTGACTGTGTCTGGGAGGCCTTTGAGAGGAATAAAATGGGCCATCTTCGAGAATAAGTCCACAACCACAAGGATGGTGTTGAACCCTTGGCTTGGAGGTAGATCAGTGATGAAGTCAAGGAAAAGAGTGTGCCATGGAACTGGAGGAATGTCCAATGGTTGTAGGAGACCAGATGGTTTTTGTTTCTGTGATTTATTTTGTGCGCAGACACCGCAGGACTGAGTATACTGAATGATGTCCTTACGCCAGGTAGGCCACCAAAAGTTCTCTTTCACCTTAGCTAGGGTTTTGGCGATCCCAGGATGCCCTTCGATCAGTGAATTGTGATAGTTTGAAATAATATGCTGTTGTAATTCCTTCTTGGGTACATATAGGCGATCCCTAAAAAAGGGTAGATGGTCCTTGATGGTATATTGTTCTCCTTGAGTTTGCCATGCGAGGTAGGCATCAGGATTCATTGTCCGTTGGATTTCTTTTCATAGTTCTGCTTGTGTTAAGGCTGTCGTGATACCCAAGAGTCTGTCTTCAGGTATAATAGGTACTGGGTCTGGAGTTGTATATACTATTTCATCTATGCCCATGCGAGATAAGGCATCCGCCTTTCCGTTTCTGACTCCTGGTCGAAATGTGATTACATAATCATATTCGGCGATGAAAAGGGCCCACCGTAATTGGCGCGAGGACTGGGCCTTGGCTGTTTTGAGGTATTGCAGGTTTCGGTGGTCTGTGATTACTGTAATGGTGTGTCTGGCCCCCAGAAGGTAGTGCCTCCTGGCTTTAACGGTGGATTTGATAGCCAGAAGTTCCTTGTCCGTGATGGCATAATTAATCTCTCGAGGTGGGAACTTTTTCGAACAGAAGACCACAGGATGTAGCTGGCCGGTTTCCGGGTCTCTCTGTGAAAGGACAGACCCCATTGCGAGACTGGACGCATCAGTTTCAACGACATAAGGGAGGTCTGGACGAGGATGTCGCAGGATTGGAGCGGAGGTAAACCTTTGTTTAAGTTCCTGAAAGGCTTCTTCTGCTTCTTTGGTCCAAGCAAACTTTTTATTGTTTTTTCGTAATAGTACTGTGATTGGGTGCACAACCTGAGAGAAGTCTGGGATGAACCGGCGGTAGAAGTTCGCAAAGCCCAGCATGCTTTGTACCCCTTTCAGAGACGTTGGTGAGGGCCATTTCAGAATGGCATCTACCTTGTGCACGTACATTCTGATGCCTCCTGGAGTAAGGATAAAACCATGAAATTCTACTTCAGTGACGTGAAAAAAGCATTTTTCAAGCTTTGCAAACAAGCAATATTGACGGACCTTGGTGAGGACTGAACGAACGTGCCTGACATGATCATGTTCCGAGGCTGAGTATACTAAGATGTCGTCTATGTACACTAAGGCGCACACATCAATTAACTCCCTGAAGACGTCATTCATGAAATACTGGAATGCCGCAGGAGCATTGCATAACCCGAAGGGCATGACTTGATATTCAAAGAAGCCATACTTAGTACGGAAGGCGGTTTTCCATTCATCTCCTTTTCTGACTCGGACCAGGTGGAACGCTCCCCGAAGGTCCAATTTGATATAAATCTGGGCATCTTTAACTTGGTCTAGCATCTCAGGGATTAGTGGCAAGGGGTAGCGGTTCTTCACGGTGATCTGGTTCAATGCGCGGTAGTCAATACAGGTTCTCAAGTCTCCTTTTTTTTCAGTACGAAGAACAAAGGACTGGCTGCGGGGGACTTCGAAGGACGGATAAATCAGTTTGGAAGGTACCGGTCTAAATAGGATTTCAAATGAAGGTTTTCTGGTTCTGTGAGAGCGTAGATCCTGCGCAAGGGATTTGTGCACCAGGAACAAGGTCGATCTGACAGTCATAGGGCCTGTGCGGCGGCAATGTATTGGCTTGGTCCTTTTGGAAAACATCCTGTAAATCATGGTATTCACTTGGCAAGGTATTAGTTGCTCCCAGGGTTGATACTGTCGCTCCGGGAGTCATGGGGATACAGACGTCGGGTTTCTCCTCTTGGTAATAGCAGGCCGGGGAGCAGTCACCGGGGAAGGTTGATTTTCGTGCCCGCCAGTCTATCAAAGGGTTGTGAGCAACCAACCATGTCATCCCTAGTATTAGCCTGTACTGAGGTGCCTTGATGAGATTCAATGAAATAGACTCCTGATGTCCGTCCTGGCACAGCAAGGTTACCCTGGCTGTGCACTGGGTTACTGGTCCGGAAGCGATTTCTGTCCCATCCACGGTGGTTACCTTGTTCATAGTTGGCTTACAACACAAAGGAAGCCCCATCTCTGCTGCCAGTTCTTGATATATAGTTTCCAACTGCTCCGCTATCGATGTATGCTTCAACAGCATGCATTCTTGATGACTGTTGGTGGTTAATTAAGATCACTGGTATTGCAAAGTGCGAGGTCAGCAACTCTTTCTTCTCACTGAGCAAACTGACCTCTACGTTTGTCGAGCTTGGTAGTTTTCCGATTCCTTAGCTTCATCCTTCTCTGTGGCCCGACTGTTCTTCTTGGGGGTTTTACTGGACAGTCCTTCAGGAAATGTCCTGTTTTCCCACAATACAAACAAAGCTGTTGTTGTCTTCTTTTGTCTCGCTCTTGTTTTGTTAATGGAGACGTATCCCTCCAATCTGCATGGGTTCTACAGCATTTTCAGGTACACGGGGTGTGTTTTCCCTTGGTCGAACATACACGTTCCGAGGGTCCGTCTTAGACCGGTCTATCTTTCGGTCCTGCAACAGGTGGTCTAGCTGCACAACCAGATTTATGAATTCCACACAGTCTCTGGGTGGATCAACCACCTGGGCTAAGACGTCCTTTAATTCGCCTCGTAAGCCTCGATGGAATAACGTGGTTCTTTTGTTTTCTGGCCACCTGGCTTCGGCAACCAGACTGTTGAAGGTAGCAATGTACGTTAACAAGTCTTGATTCCCCTGTCTGAGGGACAAGAGTTCATTGTCTACTGCTTATCCCGGGTATGGCGAGCAAAAAGTTTTTTCCATTTCTCTCTGGAACCCCCCAAAGTCATGTAATAGAGGATTGTCATGGGTTACCAACGGCACCGACCAATCTGCTGCACTACCACTCACGTATGATAAGACAAAAGCTACCCGAGCTTGGTCGTTTGGAAATGCTCCAGGCCTACAAAGAAAATGAAGGCGGCACTGATTGATGAATGCTGCATACTTCTGTGGGTCGCCTGAGAACCTTTCTGGTGGTGGGCACCTTCCAGGTAACGTGATCTGTACCGAAGTGGGTGGTATGGCAGGGTTTTGCATCGTTGGATTGCTTCCAGGTAGAGGCGTCTGTCCTGCCTGTGATTGCAAGTATTGCCTGCTAATCTCTTCAGTGCGTTCTTTGGTCACTATTAGGTCTCTCCAGAGGGCATTAGTCTCTTGTCGGGCAGAATGAACCTCAGCACGAAGCTATCCTAGTAATTGGGCCAATTAGACCATTTCTGATGTCTCCATGGCGCCCAGGTGGATTTGTTATGGTAGGCTTTGCATTCTGTTACGCTCACCTGGTATCCACAGGGACGTCACCCAGCTGGGTTACTCGCTGGTATGCTTCTCAGCTTTGCCCTGATGTGGTCTGTGGG
Organism: Ambystoma mexicanum; assembly: GCF_040938575.1. Taxonomy (NCBI): domain Eukaryota; kingdom Metazoa; phylum Chordata; class Amphibia; order Caudata; family Ambystomatidae; genus Ambystoma; species Ambystoma mexicanum. The sequence continues at coordinate 766,712,095 of NC_090922.1, forward strand.
GAAGGTTCTGCCTTGTGATAGAATTAGGCAAGCTCTCCGTCCTGCCTTCTTTGCAGGGGCGTGTTGTCTTTCATGGGCGAATGCGGTCCAGTTACTTCACTGACGCTGGCCCGTTTTATATTGGTCAGGTAGGTCTTATTGCTGTTCTTTAGTTTTGTTGCTATCCTGCATGCCTTTCTTTGTTTAAAATGTCTCTTTTTTCTCCCTTAGGTATGCAGAGCTTCAGCGCGGCAAACTGGTTTGTTTGAGCCCCGCTGGTAAATGATGGCGCATTAAAAGCGCTATGATGCGGTAAGTAAGGGCTATGCGCAGCGCTGCTAAGTCTTGCCTTTGCTAACTTGTGTTTTCCTTCCTTGTAGGTCGCGGTGTTCTTCAGTGCGAGTGGAATGTCCGGAGTGGTGCCAGCCGAGAGGCGACCAGCCAGGTAAGCCTTTTGAGCAGTTCGTAATTTGTAAATGTCTATACTGCTTTCTTTAATGTTGCCTCTATCTTCCTCTTTCAGGTCGTTCTGTCCAGGAGGCGTGCAGATTCGAGGAAACTGTTCTCAGTAGCTGCGAGTGTTTAAAGATGAAGACTGCAGGTAAGATGCTGCTGCTAATGATGTTCCTTTTGTCTCCTTGCAGGTTCTGCTTCTCCGAGGTTCGAGGGAATAGCTGGACACGGTTGAGCGTCACGTTGCAAGCTGCAAAGTAACGCAAAGCTCGGGTGTGGTTTAAATAGCCCCAACAAAATAGTCCAGGTAAAGTAGTCCCTAGGCTACCACACCCAAAACACTAGACCGCATAGCTTGGTTCTTAGGAACCAAGCTATGTGGATGCCTCCATGTTGGCTGACAATACAATAAAGTAGTTCCCAAGCACATTGTTTTTTCATGGTGTATGAGACTGGCGCCGTAGGCGCCAGGACTGGCCCCATGAGGGCTTTTGAAGAGGATGCCAGGCTCTAGAGGCCCGAGTCCTGACTCCACCTGGCCAATGGGTTTGCCAGAGGGGGTTTTGAGCGAGGGTTGTGACAGGTGGTTCTTTATTCTGCCGTCTGATTGGGTACTCTAAATTCTTTTTCCTCCTCCATTTTCTGGTACCGCTTTGGGAGTCTGTCAAAGATGTGGAATGCGTTGGAGGACACAGTCCATTCGAAGAACAAGTTACTTACCAACTGGTAACGTTCTTTCCACTGGATGTTCCTCCAACGTATTCCACATCACCCTCCCAGCATGCCCCTCTAGTGAATTTCCTATGCGATTACAGCTTACATTTCCGCAAGGCTATGTGCAGTCAAGCAGGCATTGGAATGGTTCCACACGTTCTGGGGAAAAAACATAATCTGAGGCTACGGGCGCTGTGCATCCTATTTATAACTTCCAGTGACGTCGTCCTCGAGGGAGACATTTGACGGACATCGGCCAATGCCATTGTGGCAGGACGCCCTCTGTCGAAAAAGTTAACGAAGTACACAGCTGTGGACATTACATGTCAAAGATGTGGAATACGTTGGAGGAACTTCCAGTCGAAAGAACATTACCAATTGGTAAGTAACTTGTTCATCTGTTTCATATGGCATTGGCTAGTGTAATTATGAAGTTATGAGACATAATTAGTTTTTGCCAAAAAATGGTTATGAGAACAAATAATTGTAATAAATGCAAACGGACAGATGGTGCTCTCTTCCCCTAAACCAATAATTCCAGGGGGTGGAGAGAGGGATTGTACCTGTCCTATCCGAGTGGCAGGGATAATTACAGGGTACTCCCCCTAGATTGTAAAGTTAGTGATGTCATTTTTTGCTATATAAGGGGGACTGTACTAGGTCAGAGACAGACAGACAAAAACCGGGAAACAGGAGAAGGAAGACGGAGAGAAGGCTGCTGAACCTTACCATCTTGGAGAGTGCAGTGACCAGACCCTTGCCCTATCTGTCCAGAGTGTCCTGAGATCCAGCTGGCTTTCCTGAATACTAAATCAGGGCTTGCTTTGTAAGTAGCATATAACCCCAGCCCTAAATTGCATAAACCCTTCATTTTTTAGTAGTACTTTTAATCCAATACGCCATTGAAAACCCCAAATTGCCAGTGTAATTCAGTCATCTGCCCATAGAAGAATCTCATGTTGCTGTGTATGTTAGCATATCTCCTTAGAAAAACCTCTCAGTTGTCTGTGTAAATCCTTTGTATTTTTCTTAAGTAAATCAATTAATTCCCCATCGAAATTCACGGTTCAAGATTGTTGCAATTGGAAATCAGCCATCTTGATCCTGGTGTTTTTAGTTAATTGCTATGGTCAGTAACGTGTTGCCTCAAAATAATGATTCTCCTTGTAACTAAAAACCGAATTTGTCAGTGTATTGTGTGAATTACCAAACACATTCCTATTTGCATCTATCTTATTAAACCCAAACCGTTGGTCCCATTGTGAGCATTCCCTTTTGCCTGGAAGTCTACCTGTTATGTACTCTGTCCTTGTCATTGAAAACCGATGTTCTTATTGTAAGATAAACCCCTTCCCTGAGCTGCCTGTCATTGTAAGTCCCAGTATAAATGAATTTCCATTTGCTACGGTATTTTCCCTTTGCATTTGCTTTCTCCCAAAAAACGATTTTCCTATTTCATGGATATTTTGCCCTGGTGTGCTGATTAGTATTCTCTAAAACTTTCCCTATCTTCCACGTGTAGAAAATATGAATTTCCTTCTATTCTGTCCTCTAGAAGTGGTGAGTAAGAATCAAAATCCCATTCTTCCTTTTTTTCTCTAAAAACGGGGTTTCCCTTTCTTTGCTGGCTTCCCATCTTTTGGTGGTGGGCTTTACCCTAAATCCGATTTTCTCTCTCTATTCCTACTCCTTGCCACTGCCTTCCATTCAAAGGAATCAAGTTTCATTGATGTTTGGGGTGAGTGTTGCAGGGGGGGAGTGCTAAACCATTGGTGCCATCACTTGGTGGAAAATTGTACTTTTCTGTTTTGCCATTAAAGACCTGAGTGAACTGTAATATGATATCGTAACCTAGTTTTTCTGAGAGATCATTGCATTTTGTGTTGCCACAGCATTGGTGGCTGTTGTATTTTGATTATTTTCCTTTTTCATTAAATAATAAATTAATAAATATCTTTTGATACAAACCGGCCTGGTTCCTGGTCTATTGTGATACGGGGTGTTAAGACTGATTTTCTATACTCTGGCCTGGTGGACAGATGTATAGAAGGCCAAACTATACTGGGACAGGGACAGCTCTGGGAAGCTGGAGCCAAACCAGTTTAAGGTAGCAGTGACAGGCGGTGTAGGCTAAGTTCTTCAGAGGGGTAAGAGTGTAAAGGGTCCACAATGAGGTCACACAATGGGAGTCACAAATTACACTTAGACAGGATGTATAAAAATACAGTTTTAATTATGGCCAAACACACTATAAGAAAAATGATTTCAAGCAGGTAGACTTATCAACCATTACCATCGAACTAAAATACATATATACATACAGTCACAGGTTCAAGTGCATAATACAAATCAAAATACTCCTGCAAGGGAATGAATAGGTAGTATCACACACAAAAATGTCCACAGAGATGATCCCTAACTAATATTGTCCAACCTTAAGTTGCTTGGGGCCTTGTGCCCTATTGTCCAGGATACAATTACACAGAATTTAGGATGCAGGAAAAAATGTAGGTCGGGTCTCTGGAGTCCAGTGATGGATTCTTAGAATCAGGGCAAAAACAAAGAGGTGATGGCTGGAAGGTTTAGAATTAATCTTAACCACTGGCAATGCTCTGGGCAACCCTCCAGACCACCGTTCTTCGCCTGCCAAGCCATTACAGAAGGGAAGGACCATATGCAAATCAGGCTTGGCCCCACCCCAAAAGGGGCAGTCCAGCCCGAACTGCTAGGCCACATCCCTTCTGCACGAGACCACAAGCATCCCCAAACATGTTTCGCCTTTGTTGGGGCTCATCAGTGAGGAGTAGCTTGGGTCTCTAGGCCCAGCAGGCACGGGACCCACGTCTGGGCATACCCGTCCCACTCGGGGTGACATAGCAAAAACAAAGAGGTGATGGCTGGAAGGTTTAGAATTAATCTTAACCACTGGCAATGCTCTGGGCAACCCTCCAGACCACCGTTCTTCGCCTGCCAAGCCATTACAGAAGGGAAGGACCATATGCAAATCAGGCTTGGCCCCACCCCAAAAGGGGCAGTCCAGCCCGAACTGCTAGGCCACATCCCTTCTGCACGAGACCACAAGCATCCCCAAACATGTTTCGCCTTTGTTGGGGCTCATCAGTGAGGAGTAGCTTGGGTCTCTAGGCCCAGCAGGCACGGGACCCACGTCTGGGCATACCCGTCCCACTCGGGGTGACATAGCAAAAACAAAGAGGTGATGGCTGGAAGGTTTAGAATTAATCTTAACCACTGGCAATGCTCTGGGCAACCCTCCAGACCACCGTTCTTCGCCTGCCAAGCCATTACAGAAGGGAAGGACCATATGCAAATCAGGCTTGGCCCCACCCCAAAAGGGGCAGTCCAGCCCGAACTGCTAGGCCACATCCCTTCTGCACGAGACCACAAGCATCCCCAAACATGTTTCGCCTTTGTTGGGGCTCATCAGTGAGGAGTAGCTTGGGTCTCTAGGCCCAGCAGGCACGGGACCCACGTCTGGGCATACCCGTCCCACTCGGGGTGACATAGCAAAAACAAAGAGGTGATGGCTGGAAGGTTTAGAATTAATCTTAACCACTGGCAATGCTCTGGGCAACCCTCCAGACCACCGTTCTTCGCCTGCCAAGCCATTACAGAAGGGAAGGACCATATGCAAATCAGGCTTGGCCCCACCCCAAAAGGGGCAGTCCAGCCCGAACTGCTAGGCCACATCCCTTCTGCACGAGACCACAAGCATCCCCAAACATGTTTCGCCTTTGTTGGGGCTCATCAGTGAGGAGTAGCTTGGGTCTCTAGGCCCAGCAGGCACGGGACCCACGTCTGGGCATACCCGTCCCACTCGGGGTGACATAGCAAAAACAAAGAGGTGATGGCTGGAAGGTTTAGAATTAATCTTAACCACTGGCAATGCTCTGGGCAACCCTCCAGACCACCGTTCTTCGCCTGCCAAGCCATTACAGAAGGGAAGGACCATATGCAAATCAGGCTTGGCCCCACCCCAAAAGGGGCAGTCCAGCCCGAACTGCTAGGCCACATCCCTTCTGCACGAGACCACAAGCATCCCCAAACATGTTTCGCCTTTGTTGGGGCTCATCAGTGAGGAGTAGCTTGGGTCTCTAGGCCCAGCAGGCACGGGACCCACGTCTGGGCATACCCGTCCCACTCGGGGTGACATAGCAAAAACAAAGAGGTGATGGCTGGAAGGTTTAGAATTAATCTTAACCACTGGCAATGCTCTGGGCAACCCTCCAGACCACCGTTCTTCGCCTGCCAAGCCATTACAGAAGGGAAGGACCATATGCAAATCAGGCTTGGCCCCACCCCAAAAGGGGCAGTCCAGCCCGAACTGCTAGGCCACATCCCTTCTGCACGAGACCACAAGCATCCCCAAACATGTTTCGCCTTTGTTGGGGCTCATCAGTGAGGAGTAGCTTGGGTCTCTAGGCCCAGCAGGCACGGGACCCACGTCTGGGCATACCCGTCCCACTCGGGGTGACATAGCAAAAACAAAGAGGTGATGGCTGGAAGGTTTAGAATTAATCTTAACCACTGGCAATGCTCTGGGCAACCCTCCAGACCACCGTTCTTCGCCTGCCAAGCCATTACAGAAGGGAAGGACCATATGCAAATCAGGCTTGGCCCCACCCCAAAAGGGGCAGTCCAGCCCGAACTGCTAGGCCACATCCCTTCTGCACGAGACCACAAGCATCCCCAAACATGTTTCGCCTTTGTTGGGGCTCATCAGTGAGGAGTAGCTTGGGTCTCTAGGCCCAGCAGGCACGGGACCCACGTCTGGGCATACCCGTCCCACTCGGGGTGACATAGCAAAAACAAAGAGGTGATGGCTGGAAGGTTTAGAATTAATCTTAACCACTGGCAATGCTCTGGGCAACCCTCCAGACCACCGTTCTTCGCCTGCCAAGCCATTACAGAAGGGAAGGACCATATGCAAATCAGGCTTGGCCCCACCCCAAAAGGGGCAGTCCAGCCCGAACTGCTAGGCCACATCCCTTCTGCACGAGACCACAAGCATCCCCAAACATGTTTCGCCTTTGTTGGGGCTCATCAGTGAGGAGTAGCTTGGGTCTCTAGGCCCAGCAGGCACGGGACCCACGTCTGGGCATACCCGTCCCACTCGGGGTGACATAGCAAAAACAAAGAGGTGATGGCTGGAAGGTTTAGAATTAATCTTAACCACTGGCAATGCTCTGGGCAACCCTCCAGACCACCGTTCTTCGCCTGCCAAGCCATTACAGAAGGGAAGGACCATATGCAAATCAGGCTTGGCCCCACCCCAAAAGGGGCAGTCCAGCCCGAACTGCTAGGCCACATCCCTTCTGCACGAGACCACAAGCATCCCCAAACATGTTTCGCCTTTGTTGGGGCTCATCAGTGAGGAGTAGCTTGGGTCTCTAGGCCCAGCAGGCACGGGACCCACGTCTGGGCATACCCGTCCCACTCGGGGTGACATAGCAAAAACAAAGAGGTGATGGCTGGAAGGTTTAGAATTAATCTTAACCACTGGCAATGCTCTGGGCAACCCTCCAGACCACCGTTCTTCGCCTGCCAAGCCATTACAGAAGGGAAGGACCATATGCAAATCAGGCTTGGCCCCACCCCAAAAGGGGCAGTCCAGCCCGAACTGCTAGGCCACATCCCTTCTGCACGAGACCACAAGCATCCCCAAACATGTTTCGCCTTTGTTGGGGCTCATCAGTGAGGAGTAGCTTGGGTCTCTAGGCCCAGCAGGCACGGGACCCACGTCTGGGCATACCCGTCCCACTCGGGGTGACATAGCAAAAACAAAGAGGTGATGGCTGGAAGGTTTAGAATTAATCTTAACCACTGGCAATGCTCTGGGCAACCCTCCAGACCACCGTTCTTCGCCTGCCAAGCCATTACAGAAGGGAAGGACCATATGCAAATCAGGCTTGGCCCCACCCCAAAAGGGGCAGTCCAGCCCGAACTGCTAGGCCACATCCCTTCTGCACGAGACCACAAGCATCCCCAAACATGTTTCGCCTTTGTTGGGGCTCATCAGTGAGGAGTAGCTTGGGTCTCTAGGCCCAGCAGGCACGGGACCCACGTCTGGGCATACCCGTCCCACTCGGGGTGACATAGCAAAAACAAAGAGGTGATGGCTGGAAGGTTTAGAATTAATCTTAACCACTGGCAATGCTCTGGGCAACCCTCCAGACCACCGTTCTTCGCCTGCCAAGCCATTACAGAAGGGAAGGACCATATGCAAATCAGGCTTGGCCCCACCCCAAAAGGGGCAGTCCAGCCCGAACTGCTAGGCCACATCCCTTCTGCACGAGACCACAAGCATCCCCAAACATGTTTCGCCTTTGTTGGGGCTCATCAGTGAGGAGTAGCTTGGGTCTCTAGGCCCAGCAGGCACGGGACCCACGTCTGGGCATACCCGTCCCACTCGGGGTGACATAGCAAAAACAAAGAGGTGATGGCTGGAAGGTTTAGAATTAATCTTAACCACTGGCAATGCTCTGGGCAACCCTCCAGACCACCGTTCTTCGCCTGCCAAGCCATTACAGAAGGGAAGGACCATATGCAAATCAGGCTTGGCCCCACCCCAAAAGGGGCAGTCCAGCCCGAACTGCTAGGCCACATCCCTTCTGCACGAGACCACAAGCATCCCCAAACATGTTTCGCCTTTGTTGGGGCTCATCAGTGAGGAGTAGCTTGGGTCTCTAGGCCCAGCAGGCACGGGACCCACGTCTGGGCATACCCGTCCCACTCGGGGTGACATAGCAAAAACAAAGAGGTGATGGCTGGAAGGTTTAGAATTAATCTTAACCACTGGCAATGCTCTGGGCAACCCTCCAGACCACCGTTCTTCGCCTGCCAAGCCATTACAGAAGGGAAGGACCATATGCAAATCAGGCTTGGCCCCACCCCAAAAGGGGCAGTCCAGCCCGAACTGCTAGGCCACATCCCTTCTGCACGAGACCACAAGCATCCCCAAACATGTTTCGCCCAGACGTGGGTATGCCCAGACGTGGGTCCCGAGTCTGCCGGGCCTAGAGACCCAAGCTACTCCTCACTGATGACGCCCAACAAGGCTGAAACATGTCTGGGGATGCTTGTGGTCTCGTGCAGAAGGGATGTGACCTAGCAGTTCGGGCTGGACTGCCCCTTTTGGGGTAGGACCAAGCCTGATTTGCATATGGTTTTTCCCCTTCTGTAATGGCTTGGCAGGCTGAAAAACGATGGTCTGGAGGGTTGCCCAGAGCTTTGCCAGTGGTTATGATTTATTCAAAACCTTCCAGCCATCACCTTTCTGTTTTGCTAAAGTCACCCCGAGTGGGACGGGTATGCCCAGACGTGGGTCCCGAGTCTGCCGGGCCTAGAGACCCAAGCTACTCCTCACTGATGACGCCCAACAAGGCTGAAACATGTCTGGGGATGCTTGTGGTCTCGTGCAGAAGGGATGTGACCTAGCAGTTCGGGCTGGACTGCCCCTTTTGGGGTAGGACCAAGCCTGATTTGCATATGGATTTTCCCCTTCTGTAATGGCTTGGCAGGCTGAAAAACGATGGTCTGGAGGGTTGCCCAGAGCTTTGCCAGTGGTTATGATTTATTCAAAACCTTCCAGCCATCACCTTTCTGTTTTGCTAAAGTCACCCCGAGTGGGACGGGTATGCCCAGACGTGGGTCCCGAGTCTGCCGGGCCTAGAGACCCAAGCTACTCCTCACTGATGACGCCCAACAAGGCTGAAACATGTCTGGGGATGCTTGTGGTCTCGTGCAGAAGGGATGTGACCTAGCAGTTCGGGCTGGACTGCCCCTTTTGGGGTAGGACCAAGCCTGATTTGCATATGGTTTTTCCCCTTCTGTAATGGCTTGGCAGGCTGAAAAACGATGGTCTGGAGGGTTGCCCAGAGCTTTGCCAGTGGTTATGATTTATTCAAAACCTTCCAGCCATCACCTTTCTGTTTTGCTAAAGTCACCCCGAGTGGGACGGGTATGCCCAGACGTGGGTCCCGAGTCTGCCGGGCCTAGAGACCCAAGCTACTCCTCACTGATGACGCCCAACAAGGCTGAAACATGTCTGGGGATGCTTGTGGTCTCGTGCAGAAGGGATGTGACCTAGCAGTTCGGGCTGGACTGCCCCTTTTGGGGTAGGACCAAGCCTGATTTGCATATGGTTTTTCCCCTTCTGTAATGGCTTGGCAGGCTGAAAAACGATGGTCTGGAGGGTTGCCCAGAGCTTTGCCAGTGGTTATGATTTATTCAAAACCTTCCAGCCATCACCTTTCTGTTTTGCTAAAGTCACCCCGAGTGGGACGGGTATGCCCAGACGTGGGTCCCGAGTCTGCCGGGCCTAGAGACCCAAGCTACTCCTCACTGATGACGCCCAACAAGGCTGAAACATGTCTGGGGATGCTTGTGGTCTCGTGCAGAAGGGATGTGACCTAGCAGTTCGGGCTGGACTGCCCCTTTTGGGGTAGGACCAAGCCTGATTTGCATATGGTTTTTCCCCTTCTGTAATGGCTTGGCAGGCTGAAAAACGATGGTCTGGAGGGCTGCCCAGAGCTTTGCCAGTGGTTATGATTTATTCAAAACCTTCCAGCCATCACCTTTCTGTTTTGCTAAAGTCACCCCGAGTGGGACGGGTATGCCCAGACGTGGGTCCCGAGTCTGCCGGGCCTAGAGACCCAAGCTACTCCTCACTGATGACGCCCAACAAGGCTGAAACATGTCTGGGGATGCTTGTGGTCTCGTGCAGAAGGGATGTGACCTAGCAGTTCGGGCTGGACTGCCCCTTTTGGGGTAGGACCAAGCCTGATTTGCATATGGTTTTTCCCCTTCTGTAATGGCTTGGCAGGCTGAAAAACGATGGTCTGGAGGGTTGCCCAGAGCTTTGCCAGTGGTTATGATTTATTCAAAACCTTCCAGCCATCACCTTTCTGTTTTGCTAAAGTCACCCCGAGTGGGACGGGTATGCCCAGACGTGGGTCCCGAGTCTGCCGGGCCTAGAGACCCAAGCTACTCCTCACTGATGACGCCCAACAAGGCTGAAACATGTCTGGGGATGCTTGTGGTCTCGTGCAGAAGGGATGTGACCTAGCAGTTCGGGCTGGACTGCCCCTTTTGGGGTAGGACCAAGCCTGATTTGCATATGGTTTTTCCCCTTCTGTAATGGCTTGGCAGGCTGAAAAACGATGGTCTGGAGGGTTGCCCAGAGCTTTGCCAGTGGTTATGATTTATTCAAAACCTTCCAGCCATCACCTTTCTGTTTTGCTAAAGTCACCCCGAGTGGGACGGGTATGCCCAGACGTGGGTCCCGAGTCTGCCGGGCCTAGAGACCCAAGCTACTCCTCACTGATGACGCCCAACAAGGCTGAAACATGTCTGGGGATGCTTGTGGTCTCGTGCAGAAGGGATGTGACCTAGCAGTTCGGGCTGGACTGCCCCTTTTGGGGTAGGACCAAGCCTGATTTGCATATGGTTTTTCCCCTTCTGTAATGGCTTGGCAGGCTGAAAAACGATGGTCTGGAGGGTTGCCCAGAGCTTTGCCAGTGGTTATGATTTATTCAAAACCTTCCAGCCATCACCTTTCTGTTTTGCTAAAGTCACCCCGAGTGGGACGGGTATGCCCAGACGTGGGTCCCGAGTCTGCCGGGCCTAGAGACCCAAGCTACTCCTCACTGATGACGCCCAACAAGGCTGAAACATGTCTGGGGATGCTTGTGGTCTCGTGCAGAAGGGATGTGACCTAGCAGTTCGGGCTGGACTGCCCCTTTTGGGGTAGGACCAAGCCTGATTTGCATATGGTTTTTCCCCTTCTGTAATGGCTTGGCAGGCTGAAAAACGATGGTCTGGAGGGTTGCCCAGAGCTTTGCCAGTGGTTATGATTTATTCAAAACCTTCCAGCCATCACCTTTCTGTTTTGCTAAAGTCACCCTGAGTGGGACGGGTATGCCCAGACGTGGGTCCCGAGTCTGCCGGGCCTAGAGACCCAAGCTACTCCTCACTGATGACGCCCAACAAGGCTGAAACATGTCTGGGGATGCTTGTGGTCTCGTGCAGAAGGGATGTGACCTAGCAGTTCGGGCTGGACTGCCCCTTTTGGGGTAGGACCAAGCCTGATTTGCATATGGTTTTTCCCCTTCTGTAATGGCTTGGCAGGCTGAAAAACGATGGTCTGGAGGGTTGCCCAGAGCTTTGCCAGTGGTTATGATTTATTCAAAACCTTCCAGCCATCACCTTTCTGTTTTTCTTAGAATCAGGGTTCAATATAGACAAGTGCCCAAAATTACCCCCAACCGTCAGAAGTCTTGCCAAGGCAAGTAATGGCGAAGCCAATAAAGTTAGAATGAAGGTTATTATAAGTCGATTGGCTTCTAATGGGAGTGCAGGGGTATGTTAAAAGCTCAGTAACTTACCCCCCTCACCCCGAATCTTCTCAAGTCTTTCCAGAACAAAGGAAGGGTGTCCTGGCTTGCTTTTCTCGGCGAATTCCACAGTCCTCGATTTTCACAGGTTGCAGGTTCGAGTGATTCGATGGGTTAGGAAATTTTGCTGGTTCAAGGACTCGTGATGAAGAAATGCAGAAACAAACGATGCAGCACCTTTCTCAGGACTGGAGGCATGTCAGAAAAGCAGGTTTCGGACTGTGCACCACGTGCACAGCGATGCAGCAGGACTCTGTAGCCGCGGTCGGACTTTGCGGTCTTTCTCGGGTCCCCTTGGTGCTAGGACGCCAAAATTTCGCAGAGAGTGTCGTTGCAGTGGCAGCTGAGAGTGTGCCAAGTTTCATGTGGAAACCCGGAACGTCAACAAAGATAACCCGGTAGCCCAAAAACGAAGCCTCATGATGATTCCCGGGCACTTCCAAAAGCAGTTTTTGTGCTGGGCACCGAGTAGGCTTCGGGAATGGATGGTCCCTCCACTCCTGGGGTCGTAGCACCTTCGCAGGCCTATTGAAGATCACAAGATAGACAGGGCTCGACCGGGACTGCAGCAGAAGTTGGTTGCCAGGCCTCCTTCAGACAGGTTTCGGGTTTCTTTGCGGGTCTCCTCAGCTGGACGGATTCTTGGCTCCTTCAGGTTCTTCCAGGATCTATAAGAAATGCATGCAGGGGCCCTCTTCTTATCCTAAAAGCCTGGTAGGAGACGAAACTCCGATTAGCCAATGGCAGAACTAGCCCACACCCCGCAGTGGTACAATCAGGATCACTGGTGGGAACACTCATGCATACCACTCAGGTACACAGAAACCAGGATGTCTATTGAAGCCAGACTGGTCCAGCCCACATCCTGCCTGCAAACACACAAAGCCCTCCAATAGCCTGCCAAAAGCTGCTGCTTTCCCGGTAACTGGAAGTCCTTATAAGGATCCTTCTGGCCTCTGAGGCCAGGAAGAAGGCTAAACAACAAGATGCAAAAAGAATGGGCGAAAAACCTTGTGGCATGGCCATGTTTGACCAGTAGCCATAGTAAGTAGCCAAACGCGGTAAACGCAGTTAAGCTAATACTAAATCCCCCAAAAAGTGGCGAAAAGTCACTGTGGCCACCAGCCTTTTAAACCAAGTTTATTTTTGGATCGAAAGCATACAGGTAAAACAACATAACATTTGCCATCAATTATTATTTAGGTTCTGTGTCTTACTTGTGTTCATACCCTACAGTTCGTAGAAGTTTGATTTGCCTTCAAAGATTTTCAGTTTTCAATTCACCCCCTCCGTTTTCCCCTTCCTTCCATCTCTCCTCACCAACCTCTCTCCCCCACAACTTTAACCACTACTTTGCAGTATAGAGTTCAGTAGATTTAGGATTGTTTCCTGACGCTTCAGTCCCGGCGTCTTCACGTCTGCTAGGTCTCAGATGACATGCGTGTTCCGGAGTAGGCAGGGTTTGAAGAATTGGGCTTCTCTGTCCCGCACCTGTTCATGGAATGGGTTCCAGATAGTTGGGAATTTTAGATATTTTCCGGTACTGAGAGCACATATCTTCTCCATAGCCATTACTCCCCAGACCTTGATCCACCACCATGCTGTGGTCGGGCCCTCTTTATTTTTCCATTTTTGTGCAAGGGTCATTGTTGGAATAGGTCTCCCTTCTCACCGCAGTTCCTCCAGCAGTTTGGTGTGTATGACTTTGTGATTTTATGAATGCGGTTTGGGGACATATACCATCTGAGGCATAGTTTGTAAACTGATTCCTTTATCGCAGTGCATCTGGAGGTACCATGTGAACATGCCCATATTTGGTTCCATTCCTCCTCTGTTAGCGGCTGTTGCATGTCTCTTTCCCAGTTCATTTTGTATGTGAGATTGTCGGTCGGTTGATCGTTGGCGAGCAGTCTGTAGAGTCTGGTGACCCCTTCGCCGTGTTGCCTTCCTGCAGAGACAGTTCTAGGCCTGATGGCATTCTCGTGCCCACTCTCTTCACCGTCAGGTGGGTTATCCAGTGCCTTATTTATGCTTATCTATAGCGCTAATTTTCTCCTATATTGAATTTTCCGCTGACAGTCTGTGAAGAGTAATGGAGAGCCATCTTTGTACATGTCTTTCAGGTACATGGTCTCGGCCCCTGACCATCCCGCCCAATACTTTCATTGAAGACCCGGTGTGAAATCTGGGTTGTGCATCAGCAGCGTATATATGCCCATTCCGCTCAGGATGCGTTTCTTTTTCCGTGCTTTGTCCCAGCTTTGCAGTGACCATTTCGTCATTTCTAATAGCGTACCCCTGCTCTTTCGGTTTTCTTTTCTCAGACTCAACATGGTTATTAGGGGGGCTAATGAGGCTGATTGTTCAATTCTACACCATCCCTTATGGTTCTCTGGTTTTGCCCACCTCAACATTGGTGCTAGGTGTGCTGCTAAGATGTATCTGTCCATTTCTGGAACTCCCAGGCCACCCAGGAGCTGGGAGCGCATAAGGATTCGTTTCTGGATCCTGGGTTTCTTACCATGCCATATAAATTTAAATATTGCGTTTTGCAACTCTCGGATCTTGGCTGGTGGTATGGGCACCGGTAGTGAACTTATTACATAAAGGAGACGAGGGAGGGTAGTCATTTTGACAGCTGTGATGCGGGCAAACTATGACAGCTCCTGAGATTCCCATCTGAGCATGTCTTCCTGTAGCTGTTTCCACAGCGGGACTATGTTTGCCTGATATAGTTTGTGTGGTTCTTTAGTAAGGTGGATCCCTAAGTAATCCAGTTTTTCCCCCACCCAGCCCATCAAGAATGTCCTCTCCAATGTCTCAGTCACTTGTCTCCTTGCTGTTATGTTCATAGCTTTTGATTTGGAGAAGTTTATGGAGAACCCCGAGATCTGTCTGAATTCCTCCAGTTGGGCCATCGCCTTCGGCATCGTATTTTCTGGGTCTCCCATGAAGAGCATAATGTCATCCGCATAGAGCGCTATTTTGTGGGTTTCCTGACCAATCGTCACTCCTCTGATGCTAACATCTAGTCGGAACTGCATTGCACATGGTTCCATTGCCATCGCAAAATTCAGAGGGGAGACCAGCCCATCTTTTAAGCACATCTAGAGTAACCAAAAAATCCTTTGAGTGTTAGTGTAGGACAAAACAAAAATGAACCCCATTGTACTGCAGTGTAAGCTGCTGTGTGCAATGATAAAAAGTTACCACATGTGATACAAAAGTGACCACAAGTAGCAACACAAGACTAAGGGAAACACTTTTTCTCAGTACTGATAGCCTTAAGGACATATCAGTTTCTCCATAACATGTGAGCAAAGGCCAGTGTAATGAAGCTTAAGGCTTCACTGTACTGCAAAAAAGTATAGGTCAGATTGAAAAACAAAAGCAAAAAGTTTGGGGGTTCCATAAAGAGGGAAGGAAAGGAGCAGTAAAGAGAATCTATCCTAACACAGGTTGTTTGTGGAGGTTGGGTGTGAGACAGGTTGGAGCCCTACTCAAAAAAGAATCTGTAGATTATTAAAAATAAAAAGTGCTTTTTGTGCTCCACATCTATTGTAGGGGAAGGAGTTCCCTAGTTGGCATGTGCCATGTAATAAAACTTTGACAGAGTGCTAAGAGGAGGGAGGATAGTGTGCTGGGGGTGTTGGTGGTGGCTGGGGACAGTGGGGATGGGGTTAGAAAAAGTCACATGAAAGCCTGTTGAACTCAAAACAACGCAAGGACATTCATGATGTTCTACTGTGCTCTTTATTCAATATATGCTGGTTGTGTACTGGACCAGGTCGCCGTGCTAAAAGTAATTGTCTATCAGTGCCTGTCGGGCCAGTCTCACTTCATCCCTGTGTGTGTCTGCTCTGGCCACATGGTCATCTTCTTCATCTTCCCTTGTGTGTTGCCTGTCAGTGTCGGGTGGTTGGAGCAAATTCCTCCTGAGGCAAATGTTATAGAGCAATGCACACACCAATACAATTTCCCAACTTTGTCTGTTGCATACATCAGGGCTCCTCCTGCGCGATCTAGGCACCAGAATTGTGCCTTTAGTAGTCCGAAAGTACGTTCTATGCACATGTGTGTCCGGCTCTGGGCATGGTTGTAAGCGTGGCCATGTGGTGTTCGTGAATCACGCACAGGGGTCATCAACCACGCCAGCTGCTGGTATCCTGAGTCACCTGTATGGGGTGGAATACCAACATCCATCATTTGTCTCCTGCATGGGTCTGCAGTTTCCGACTAGCCAATGGCAGAACTAGCCCACACACAAACCCCGCAGTGGTACAATCAGGACCATTGGTGGGAACACTCATGCATACCACTCAGACACACAGAAACCAGGATGTGTATTGAAGCCAGACTGGCCCAGCCCACATCCTGCCTGCAAACACACAAAGCCCTTCAGTAGCCCGCCAAAAGCTGCTGCTTTCCCGGTAACTGGAAGTCCTCATAAGGATCTTTTTGGCCTCTGAGGCCAGGAAGAAGGCTAAACAACAAGATTCAAAAAGAATGGGCGAAAAACCTCATGGCATGGCCATGTTTGACCAGTAGCCATAGTAGGTAGCCAAACGCGGTAAACGCGATTAAGGTAAAACTAAATCCCCCAAAAAGTGGCGAAAAGTCACTGCGGCCACCAGCCCATCTTTTTTTTTTTTAAACCAAGTTTTTTTTGGATCGAAAGCATACAGATAAATACAACATAACATTTGCCATCAATTATTATTTAGGTTCTGTGCCTTACTTGTGTTCATACCCTACAGTTCGTAGAAGTTTGATTTGCCTTCAAAGATTTTCAGTTTTCAATTCCCCCCCCGTTCTCCCCTTCCTTCCATCTCCCCTGCCCTTACCAACCTCTCTCCCCCACAACTTTAACCACTACTTTACAGTATAGAGTTCAGTAGATTTAGGATTGTTTCCTGACGCTTCAGTCCCAGCATCTTCACGTCTGGTAGGTCTCAGATGACATGCGTGTTCCGGAGTAGGCAGGGTTTGAAGAATTGGGCTTCTCTGTCCCACACCTGTTCATGGAATGGGTTCCAGATAGTTAGGAATTTTAGATATTTTCCGGTACTGAGAGCACATATCTTCTCCATAGCCATTACTCCCCAGACCTTGATCCACTACCATGCTGAGGTCGGGCCCACTTTATTTTTCCAGTTTTGTGCAAGGGTCTTTCTTGCTGCTGATAACAGGTGAGTAATGAGCATGGCTGTCATTCCTGACATTGTGTATTTACCTTCTATGGGGAATCCTAAGAGAATTGTTTTCGGAGATCTCGGCAGTTCAACCCCAGAAATGTCCTTTATGTGGCTTAGTATTTCCTTCCAATAGGCCACGGCTTTGGGGCATGTCCACCACATATGGAATAGGTCTCCCTTCTCACCGCAGTTCCTCCAGCAGTTTGGTGTGTATGACTTTGTAATTGTATGAATGCGGTTTGGGGACATATACCATCTGAGGCATAGTTTGTAAGATGATTCCTTTATCGTGGTGCATCTGGAGGTACCATGTGAACGTGCCCATATTTGGTTCCATCCCTCCTCTGTTAGCGGCTCTTGCATGTCTCTTTCCCAGTTCATTTTGTATGTGAGATTGTCGGTCGGTTGATCGTTGGCGAGCAGTCTGTAGAGTCTGGTGACCCCTTCGCCGTGTTGCCTTCCTGCAGAGACAGTTCTAGGCCTGATGGCATTCTCGTGCCCACTCTCTTCACCGTCGGGTGGGTTATCCAGTGGCTTATTTGTGCTTATCTATAGCGCTTATTTTCTCCTACATTGAATTTTCTGCTGACAGTCTGTGAAGAGTAATGGAGAGCCGTCTTTGTACATGTCTTTCAGGTACATGGTCTCGGCATCTGACCATCCCGCCCAATACTTTCATTGAAGACCTGGTGTGAAATCTGGGTAGTGCATCAGCAGCGTATATGGGCCCATTCCGCTCAGGATGCGTTTCTTTTTCCGGGCTTTGTCCCAGCTTCGCAGTGACCATTTTGGCATTTCTAATAGCGTACCCCTGCTCAATCGGTTTTCTTTTCTCAGACTCAACATGGTTATTAGGGGGGCTAATGAGGCTGATTGTTCAATTCTACACCATCCTTTATGGTTCTCTGGTTTTTCCCACCTCAACATTGGTGCTAGGTGTGCTGCTAAGATGTATCTGTCCATTTCTGGAACTCCCAGGCCACCCAGGAGCGGGGAGCGCAGTAGGATTCGTTTCTGGATCCTGGGTTTCTTACCGTGCCATATAAATTTAAATATCGTGTTTTGCAACTCTCGGATCTTGGCTGGTGGTACGGGCACCGCTAGTGAACTTATTACATAAAGGAGACGAGGGAGACAGCTGTGATGCGGGCAAACTATGACAGCTCCTGAGATTCCCATCTGAGCATGTCTTCCTGTAGCTGTTTCCGCAGCGGGAATATGTTTGCCTGATATAGTTTGTGTGGTTCTTTAGTAAGGCGGATCCCTAAGTATTCCAGTTTTCCCCCCCACCCAGCCCACCGGGAATGTGTTCTCCAATGTCTCAGCCACTTCTCTCCTTGCTGTTATGGTCATAGCTTTTGATTTGGAGAAGTTTATGGAGAACCCCGAGATCGGTCTGAATTCCTCCAGTTGGGCCATCGCCTTCGGCATCGTATTTTCTGGGTCTCCCATGAAGAGCATAAAGTCGTCCGCGTACAGCGCTATTTTGTGGGTTTCCTGACCAATCGTCACTCCTCTGATGCTAACATCTCGTCAGAACTGCATTTCACATGGTTCCATTGCCATCGTGAAACTCAGAGGGGAGACCAGGCCATCTTTTAAGCACATCTAGGGTAACCAAAAAATCCTTTGAGTGTTAGTGTAGGACAAAACAAAAATTAACCCCATTGCACTGCAGTGTAAGCTGCTGTGTGCAATGATAAAAAGTTACCACATGTGATACAAAAGTAACCACAAGTAGCAACATAGTCACAAGACTAAGGGAAACACTTTTTCTCAGTACTGATAGCCTTAAGGACATACCAGTTTCTCCATAACATGTGAGCAAAGGCCAGTGCAGTGACGCTTAAGGCTTCACTTTACTGCAAAAAAGTACAGGTCAGATTGAAAAACAAAAGCAAAAAGTTTGGGGGTTCCATAAAGATGGAAGGAAAGGAGCAGTAAAGAGAATCTTTCCTAACACAGGGTGTTTGTGGAGGTTGGGTGCGAGACAGGTTGGAGGCCTACTCAAAAAAGAACCTGTAGATTATTAAAAATAAAAAGTGCTTTATTGTGCTCCACATCCATTGTAGGGGAAGGAGTTCCCTAGTTGGCATGTGCCGTGTAATAAAACTGTGACAGAGTGCTGAGAGGAGGGAGGATAGTGTGCTGGGGGTGTTGTTGGTGGTGGCTGGGGACAGTGGGGATGGGGTTAGAAAAAGTCACATGAAAGCCCGTTGAACTCAAAACAACGAAAGGACATTCATGATTGTCTACTTGTGCTCTTTATTCAATATGTGCTGGTTGTGTACTGGACCAGGTTGCCGTGCTAAAAGTAATTGTCTATCAGTGCCTGTCGGGCCAGTCTCACTTCATCCCTGTGTGTGTCTGTTCTGGCCACATGGTCATCTTCTTCATCTTCCCTTGTGTGTTGTCTGTCAGCGTCGGGTGGTTGGAGCAAATTCCTCCTGAGGCAAATGTTATAGAGCAATGCACACACCAATACAATTTTCCCAACTTTGTCTGGTGCATACATCAGGGCCCCTCCTGTGCGATCTAGGCACCGGAATTGTGCCTTTAGTAGTCCGAAGGTACATTCTATGCATATGTGTGTCCGGCTGTGGGCATGGTTGTAAGCGTGGACATGTGGTGTTCATGGATCACGCACAGGGGTCATCAACCACGCCAGCTGCGGGTATCCTGAGTCACCTGTATGGGGTAGAATACCAACATCCATCATTTGTCTCATGCATGGGTCTGCAGTCTCAATGTATTTGGCATTGTGGGCCGTGGGCATTCTAGTGTGCACAGGACCATGCAATATGTATGTGTGATGAGTGTGCATCCTTTGTATATCATGCCATTCATTACTTGTCCTGTACCTGAACCCTGTGTTGTTGTGGCGGCTTTTCTGTGACGTGTGATGGTTGACTGCACATGGGAAGACGGCTGTGGCACGGGTGGACATGCTGTTGGGTGCTGCCTCTGTGGATCTGTGCTGCAGCACATTCAAGGTGCATTGTGGTCTGATGTGTCATTGTGTTGGCAGTGGTGTGTGTCCATCACCATGTGTGAGTCCAGGTGTGGTAGAAGTGTGCATGCACACTTGGATGCCCCGAGTCGATGGTGCAGGTGCTGCACGGGTGCTGTCAGTGCCTCCTCTTGACATGCAATGCTTCCTGTGGCTATCCCCTACCCCCACTTTTTTACTTGTGCTTTGACATGCATTTGTGACTAGGTTTGTACTCATCCACTGTCTAGGTCCATTGTCCTCTGTGCCTCTCCATGTATCCCGGCAGAGTGATGTTGTGTACAACCATGGAGTCATGGGTGGATCCAGCGTAGCGGGACATCAGTGGGTAATCATGGAGTGGTAGTGTTTGCGGTTCCTGTAGACTGCCTCATGGGCCTGGGGCACCACCAATGCAACATGAATGCAGTCGATGTCTGTGTGGTGGGCAATGAGATGTGCTATTTGACATGGCGCAGCAGGGCACCCAGCACCTGGCCCAGGACTGCGCAGAATGTTGACTGTGCCATGCCATGCATCATGGCCACAAAGTGCTGGAAATTGACCATCCCCAGGAACTGCAGGATTGCCACCTGCTTCACCAGTGGGGGCACGGCTAAGTGGATGTTATTCCTGCTTCGAATTTTTTCATGTATTGTGGCCAGCAGCACAGTGATGGTCTCCCTGTCCAGGAGGTACTCAGTTATCAACTGGGTGTTAATGAAGGCCCAGGGTGATAGCCCTGGGGATAGGTGCACGCCTGCCCTCCTCCTCCTCCTCCTCTCCTCTTCTCCCCTGTACTCCCTGTGCCTTGGCCTAGTGGGCCTGGATCTGAAGGTCCAGGCGCAGCTGGAGCAGCTGCCTGTCCCGGTTTGCAGCATATAAAGGCAGCATTGCTGTTGGAAACAATGTTTGAGGCCTGGGTGTGTCTTATATAGCCCTCTGGTGTGCATTGTGGTCACCTGTGGCTTGATTCATGGCACCTGGGTTTATTTTCCTCCAGCTGGAGGCTGAGGGTAATTCTCAGCTGTATTAGCGCCGCTGAGAATGCACTTGTGATACGGATGTAACTGCGCTTTGTGTTGGTGGCGCTATTAGCGCCGGCTTTAATAGCCCTGGTACGTTTTAGGTCTGGTGGTGTTCACGCCTAGTTGTGATCTGGCGGAGCAGTATTGGCGACGCTAATACCGTTACTGCCGGATTTAAAGGCTACCTCCCGACTCGTGATGAGGCCTTATGTAGGCAGATCATTTTCTCTGGACCGGGAGTTCCTTATTGGAATTGGAATGGGAGTCCTTGTCCCCAAGAAGGGAGTCACTCCCAGTAAGGTCCCACTTGGCCAGACCCATAGAGAGGGTCTGGCGGAGCAGGCTCACCACTGTAGCCTCAAAGGGGGTGGCTCCCCTCTTGGGAGAAGGGTATGAATAATCCAGATTCGTCACACCTCGTACCTCTCTTGATCCTCCTGTTTTCGCTCTCTCTTGGCTTTCATTTGTTGGATCTTTGCGATCTCTCGTGGCTTTCATTTGTCGGATCCATTTTCTCTGTATTGTTTTCAAGTGCACTCATGGGCTAGCCCCTCCTTATTTGTTTCATTGCTCTCTTTTTACACTCTGTCCCATCCTCTTCAATCAGAATCTCAGTTCCTTCTCCTCGTCCCTAAACTACCCTGTTCTCAATCTCACCTCCACTCTTTCTCTCTCCTTGCCCCTAAACAGTGCAACTCACTCCTTTGGACATCAGATCCTCCCCCACTCTCCACATCTTAAGCTCTCATCTTAAAACCTTTTTCATTTTTTTTAACTCTGACCCTTAATGTTCCTCCTATAAGACAAAATTCAATTTGAATGTTAACCTTATTTAATTGTACTGCTCTTTTCTTGTAAACAGCGCTATGGCGAAAGCCCTTTAAAAAATAAAATAAAATATAAAATACAAGTACAAATACCAAAATGTTTCAGATGGCAACGTAAAGAAATGTTGAAACTGCAAAGGACTATAAAAAAAAATCCAAGCACTGTGGAAATGGTAATGTTTTAATGAATTCATGAGGTCCCTATCAGATTTCTTGTGACTAAGTAATTAAAGTGGTTACAATGTGGTCCTCAAAAAGTAGAATGTTTGTGTTGACTTTCATTTTGTTTCTTATGATCTCTCAGGACTGAGAGGCAGTTATGGTACTAAATGTGCTCTCTACAAACAATGTTCTACCCTATCACACTTAATGGATAGGTTTGGGAAATATTGCTTTGAAGTGATTTACTGGATGTCATGTTTCAGAAATGACTTAAGTTGAACCCACCCATGCTTCAATTGAAGATGCTAACTTTAATTGATATCCTTGCTAGCACAAGTATCGTTCACAACACCGATGATTTTGTTCATTTGGACGTCGGCCAGATTTTAAGGTGTCACCGGCCAGCACCCCCACTCAAACTATTCCAGCACCACTGAATCCAAGCTATTTGCATACAGTAGTCCTCTGTCCAAAACGTACAAAGAATTGTTGAGGACCAGGTCCATCGTATGGGGTACCATGTATGTTATATCCGGTATTACAATACATTCCCAATACATTTTAGGAACATTGCCCTACTGTTGGCCCAGGATTCTACTGAATTCCAAGCTAAATGCCTGTACATTAAGCGAAGTCCATAAAAGCATAAGATTACTCTCATCAGCATCTTTATTCTGCTCATTGAGTCGGTTTTGACAGATAATTTGCTGCAAACATGGCTGAAAATACATGGCGAGAGACTGTTCCCCTCAGGTATACTTCAGAAAAACATAAGTGGCATTTTAGGGGTGATCCAACTCTAGATATGGGATGCAGAGTTAAACATAACTGTTGATCATGATTGGGAAACAAAGGAGGGTGGATTTTGTAGTGTATCTAATATAGAAGAAAATAAACTTAATGATACTAAACATATTATCTATGTGTCAGGTACACATGCACTTTGGGTCTAGTCTATCCAAACAAATTAATGCAATGCAAGACAGCAGGAAGCAACATAGTTAATAACATGACTGCAATTCTCACAACAACATACTGACTGAGGCCATTTCCATAGGTAAACTTTGTCAAAGTATGCTTTCACATTCACATGGCTTAAATATAGTTAATTCAGTTGAACATATCCTGTTCTAACCTTCCCATGGACATAGTGGCTGTTCTTACTGTGAATGCGCAAGTTTGATGTATGGATTTCTGTTTAATCCACCCATTCAGCCAAAGATGGTGTTTTTAAATTGGCCCAAGATAACTTCTAAAGCTGATTTTGTATGAGGCACCCATTTAAAACATCCACACCAAAGTAAGCGGGAGATACTACACTGCACATACAAAAGCGCTTAAACATTTTGCATCCGTGTTATCTCACATTGACACTTGGTAGAAGGGCACATAATCATTTAGTGATTGTTTCACTTTTTAAGGTGCCAGAAGCTTGTTAGCGAAAGTGGCCACAATAGCTATGCAGGCTGTTACAGGCAGTTAACAACCATTAGAATTTCTCATCAGACTGTTTTCAAATATGCAAGGTAACAAGATAAGTGCAGTAGCCTTGTCAGGGAAGGGAGGGCAGGACCGACCACAAACAGCAGCAGATTAGTCCAATCTCGAAAGTGGACAGGAACAGCAGAGTCCCCAATTCTTATCCCTCCCCTTATGCTTAGATGGATGTGTTGGTACAAACCTCTGTACTCTCAGATCAGATCCAGTCTCCTCTTTTTTTATTTTTATTGCAGGACCAGCTTGCGGGACGATCGAGGGAGGGGGGGTGGTTGGACGACGACGACGAGACGAGAAAGCAACGGGAAACAGGGAGAGAGACACCTGGGGTCGAACCTTGAGTGCAGCATACATGCTGCCATCCTCCAAGACAGTGAGAGAGAGAGAACGCCTCCCCAGGCAGTGGACCATACAACCAGGATCACACTACACTCACAAGACCCCATGAACACCATGGAGATGAACACAAAAAAAGAAGTTCCTAAACCCCCCAACAAACATACTGGTAGACACCAAGGCGTTGTGACCTGCCACACACAGTTGAACTCTGGCCTCACTACGTCACCATTTTCGGCATTAAACCAGCCTGTGCAGAGAGAATGGACAGGGCTTAGTCCCTTTCTTAAAACATTTCCCTATAAATACATCCCTCCTTGAGGGAAGCAAGGACCAGACTTTTAGGGACAGGTAGCCAATTCCCAAAGTAGGGGGGAGGTTTTAAGCCAGGGACAAGAAGCGGGAAGTGTGGGTATTTTGGGTGAGGTCAGAGGTGGTGTGGAGGACCTCCAGGAGACTAGCTAGAGAAAGGAGGAACAGCGGCATGTGGGCAAGATCTGTGCAGAAGCTGAGGTATTGCTTTTGGATTGAAAGATGTTCTGCAGTGTGAGTGATCAGGTATGTGAAGTAAGTGATGTAATCTAGTCCATGTAAGGAATGTTTGTTAAGTGAATATGAGAGGGAAAGAAGGGTGTGTTGTAGAGAGGCGTTGTAGTAGCAGTAGGAAGAAGAGATTAGTAGGACGAGGAGAGTAGTGGTGGGAGGAGAAGAGTACTACTGGGCAGAGAAGAGTGGTAGTGGGGAGAGTAATAGCGGGAGAAGGACAGTAGTAGCGGTATGGAAGATGAGTAAGACAGTGAAATGGGGAGATAAATTGCATTAAAGGGATTAGGTGAGGGTTAGGAGGAGTGAACTGACAGAGATCAGGGTGAAAGGTGGAGTAAGGTAGAGGGCGAGGTAGTGAGAGTAAGGAGGGAGAAGGGAGGGTTTGTGTGAGTAAATCAGGCTCCATCTAGCGGAGTACATGCAAGGCACTATCCCAAATTCCCATTCAAAGTCTTACAACTGGTTAGAAAAGCGAGAGCTAGAAAGTCTACAGGGAATTAGATAGCCGTCATTTAGGGAGGCACCGTTAATCATGAGCAACCACTAAACGGTAGGGGTTACTGTTCGGTAAATCTTACCGATATTCATGGATGCCTGAGTAAGGAAGAAAGTGCTGTTAAGTATTTCAATCAGGCGATACACCCTGGTCTCAGCCTAGTATGCAGCGCACAACTGAAATGCATATTTTGTTATTTATATAGGTTGAATATACACCACTAATATCACAACCCTTTTTCAAATACCCCGGGTCACTATGGACCAGGAACCAGGCTGGTTTGTAAAGGCAATATTTATTTATTTATTTAAAATTCAAGAAAAAAATGTACGGAAATGTACACTGTCCTTGCACCTGGATTGGGGTATAACATCTACCCTCCTTCTCCAATGGGCAAAAGTATGGGCATTCTGGGCAAGTTTGGTGGTCAATTTACTTATTTTTGATTCCGACACAGGGGTAGTTTGGTCATGATCCGGTGTTGGAGTTTGGGGATCTGAAAGAAGAATTTGACATTGGGATATGTGGGGAGTTTTGGGCTCCCCTTTTTCTGATTCTGTGCCGTCCCCCCTCCCCTTTTGGAGGCAGACCCCAGACCTGGTTTGGACAGTATGGTTTCCTTGATGCTCATTCTGGGGTTCAAAGACTGACGATTCCGACTCAGTCCCCACATTCACCCAGTTTTCATTGGGTTCTCTTGGGACCCATTTTTCTTTGGGAGGAGTTCCCCCGTCCCTGAAGGAGAATATTTTTTTCCCAGAATCCTCTGAGGATTCCTCTCTTTCAAATTGGAGGACACTAACCTCCTCCACAAAATTGGTCTTTTTGGGTTCTTTATTCCTCTGCCCGCCTTCTGTTCCTTGGGTGGCAGGTTTTTGGGGGCAGGAGATTTTGATTCCTGTTCCTGGGTGTCCAGGGGCTTTTCACGGGTGACCCTTGGTTGATGGGATTCTGAGCCACCATGTTCATCTGAGGGTTCTGTTGAGCCCTCAAGATGCGACCCAGATCCTGGGACAGGTTCTGGACCTGACACTCCAGTTGAGACACACGTTCCGGTTGTTGAGGCCGTCTCTGGTCAACCCTTGGTGAGTCACGGGAAGGGTAACTATCCCTTCTCCCATAGTACCCTGGGTATTGAGAATTTTGGTAACCCTCCACCCTTGGCCTCCCCTCTCCAGGATTGGGCTCTCTGGGCTCCTGAAAGTGGGGAAAGAAAGGAGGGTTGTCTTGCAGGTTGGGGTTTTGTGGGTACCGGGGAAAGACTCTCAACCCAGCATTTTGGGGGATTACTGCCCTCCTGGGGAACGTTAGGAGAGAAGTTTCCTGGGGCGGTACCAACCTGGTTTGATCCCCCCCTTGGGCTGTGGGAGTCCACACATACCCCAGGATGGGTCTGTTACCCTTGTAACAGGGGCTAATGTAATCAGGGGAGTTAGCTGTCCCATTTGTGGGATTACCTCCCTGACTACCACATGTCTGGGATTGGCCCGAGGGCCTTCTGGGTCTTTGATTGGATTGATTCGGTACAGGTATATTTTTAGGCCCCCCATCTCCAGATCTAAAATGGGGGCAACCTTCACCTCCGCCACCTTAGCAGCAGCAGGGGTATTGGCTGGATTTAGGGTTTTTGTTTGGATTTTTATTATCCACCAGTTTTTGTACCTCATGAATGCGGGTCGCCTGTTCTATGACCCAGACCAGTGATATTTTCTTGTGAAAGTCTCTCACCAGCTGGATCATTATATATTTTGGGAGGACATGAAAGAAGGTGGTGATGAACTCCCGACTATCTGTGCGCACCCTCCTGGTGGTCTGTGTAAAGGCGCATTTGAGCTCCTCTACAAATTCTTGTGGGGCCTGATCTTCCCCGCACTGTAGATTGTAGGCCGCCTTGCGGGCTTCTTGGGGGTTTCTGTTGGCAGAGAAATGTTTTAAGATGGCCGCCCTGTAGGTGGACCATCTTACGTGGTTCTGATCCTCCAGTCCCGCAAAGAAGCTGGAGTATTCAGGGGAGAATGTCCATTTCACATACTCTATGCGATTCTGGCTGTCCTTCATATGAAAAGTATCCATCATTTGCTCATATAATTCTAGGTGTTCCCAGACAAAATACTTTGCATTTTTATGATAGGGAGTTCTAACACTCCTAATGGCCTTGATCTGCCTAATGGGATCATTGTTCATGGCTCTCTTAAATTTGTTTGCCTTCTTTGTTTTAGTCACCCGAGTCCACTCGTCCTCAGACTCAGAGGCGCTGCTACTGGAGGTGGCTTCTTGATCCTCTAGGCACTCCCTGATTCTGAGAGCTTGAGAAGGGCTTGCAGAATGTTGGGGCCTAGTTTCTCTTTTCCTGTGGTGCTCAGAAGAGTCTTCTGACTCTCCCCTGCTCCCAGGGTTGGCGGAGTATCCCCCCCACTGCCCTAACTGGGTATAGGTCTTCTGGATGCTCTTTTTGAGCCTTAGTTCCCCATCAAATTTAACCAACTGGTCCCTTGGAAGTCGGTATTTTAGTGGATCTAATTCCCTGCCCCTCCCCACATAGGAGTCTTCCTTGTCAGAGATATCAGCCCTAACATTTGGGTATCTGCACAAGGACGCCCACCTATCAATTTCTGGGGGGCGCTGATCTGTCAGTCCCATTTTACCAACCTTATTGAGTTCTGCCATCCCCATGGCCCCTGGTTCATATGAGCCAGTAGACATGAAGCTGGCAGTGTTCATGGTATTGAAGGGGTTTGAGTCCCTGAGTACAGAGGTCCTTATGTTATGATCTAGGGTTGCCCTGTCCCTCTCCACCTGTTCAGGGTCCCTCCAGTTAGAATTTAGTCTAGCACCCTCTTTCTCCAATCTTGCTACCTTTTCTTTTTCAGCCCCTATTCCCTGGTGATAAGCACATTTCTGGGCCTTTTGTTCATCTATCAAGGCCTTACTGCTCTTACTGGTTTGCTCTTGCACTGCTACTTGTTGGTGGAGTCCATCAATCTTTTCACAGAGGGCCTCATTGTCCCTCTGCGCTTCCTGCATGTTTTGGGAGTACTGGGACATTCTCTGTTGCAAGCGATTCATCTCCTCTGGCGTGCCCCAGTAGCTTCCCATGCTCTGTTCTTAGTTCATTTAGCTCCTGGAGGGCCAACTTACTTTCCTGTAACTCGTTTTTAACTCGACTATTTCCTGGCCTATGGCGTTTTTCTCTTGATTTAGGGTGCCCGTCTGCTCCGCCAGGTCATCTCTTTGTTTTTTTGATAATATTGGATTTCTGGCGCTCCTGGTCAAATTCCTCTTGAGAGTGGAGGTCTTTCACAATTAATTTATTAATTGTGAAAGACCTCTTTCAATTTGTCTATCTGGTCTTGTAGGATAACCATCTGCTCTTTGCAGACTCTATTAAATTGTAATTGTTGCACCAGCTTGTGTTGAGTCTGTTGCAGAGAGTCAACCCTTTCCTTAAACTCCTCTTTCAGTGCCTGTAATTGGGTGTCTTGCTCTGCCCTCTCTTGCTGTAGGAGAGCCAGATCCTCTTTTAATCTCGTGCTATAATCCCTAGATTTTACTTCCAATTCTTGGCTCTCCCGTAGCCTTTGTTCTGCTGAGTCTAAATCAGACTGGATTTTCTCTAATAGATAGCACTCAAGTTAGGATTTCCCCCTGCAATATTCCTCAACCCACAAATAATCAATTCTAAATAGATATAAGGAAGCAGCAGCTCATCAGGAATGAGGAATGAGAAACAAAATTCAAATCCCACCTTCCCTCCCCAAACAGGAGAGAAAACGGATTTGAAACCCTAGAAATGTTAAAATGACACTCGGAAATGGCTGAATAAAACAATGAATGTGTGCAAAAGTCCTTAAATAAGTACAATTCTCGATGTGAGCAACGCTGGAAAGTTACAAGCAATCATAAGCAATACATTGAGCAAAAGCATACAATTTGAAAATGAATGGAAGGTTTAAAACAATTGATAATAAAAATAACATGTGTAAAACATTGCAAAAATGCTCATTCCCGCCTGAAATTAACCACACGGATTTTGATTTGGAGTGCAGTTTTTTGGTTGGGGTGTAGCTATAGATCTTATGTACAATCAGTAGGTGAAATGAAGTCTCTAGCTATTAAACTGAGGGAGATATGCAAGGTAGTATGAGGTGCGTTTTTAGAAAAATTGGGTAGTGAAAACAGAAAAGAAAATCAATGTGGACAAGAATAGTTTTACTCTAAACTAGAGCATTCAGGCTAGAATACCAAAGAGGGACACAATAAGCTCCGGGGTTGATTCATGAGTTCAACCCTAGTTCTCCAACGCCCACCCTGGCGGAACCAGTCCGATCACTCGAAATAGGATTGATAGCTTCGAATTTAAAGGGAACCTTCTCAGAGATGTACTGGTGAAGAACATATGCTGAGATATGGATTGGCCTTGCGCATTGAGTGTAATGCCTGTTTCCAATTTCTTAAACACTTTTCATGACAGACATAATGACGTTTATCAGCAAGTCATTGAAGTGGCAAAAAACCTAGCTCAATGTATCCCATAAACATGGCAACCCCGGCAGTGAAACATCTTGACAAGCCTATCCGAATATAGAGATACCTGCACTGTACAAGGAGAATGTTCTAGTATATTTTACTGCCGGCTTGTGATTGCAGAAGACCCCATAGAACAGCTGCAAGTACCTGTACAAAGCATCAGTGATGAGATCTTATTTCAGCAGACCACAGAATCAGCATTTACTATTGAAGATGTACCTAGCGATGGTGCCAGCTGTGTATTTGACACCGGCCCTTGAAAGACATCGTACAAATTGCCATCCTGCAGCAGATGACTTTTGTTTTCTGACTGAAATTACTGTGGCTTCTCCAATACCATGTGCTACAATTGATCCTCCCTATGCGCTTACAGTTAAGTTCCAATTCTTCACCTTTATCAATTATCAAATATATACACGGCAGCACAGGGATTGTCTTGGCACCCACCTGAAACTGCCCAAATTATTAACTTAAATTCAACTTCTGATCATCCCCTAAGTGCGCTCAATTAATTTCTTTTTGCATACTTCTCAAATTCCCCCTATTTCGTAGGGAATTTTCCACCAACTAATAACACATCTACACAAATTCCCTTCCATTTGTCAAATTTATTTTAACAACTTCATCTTATTTTCTTTTGCAATACCACAAATACTTCCACTAATTTAGCAAATGTATCTTATACCTCAGTTCCTACCTAATAATACATTCTTAGTCAAGGCACATATGTATAATGCATTTGTTTAGTCAATATATATCTTGCCTATGTCCCTGTCATATATCATGCCTGTGTCCCTGCCAACACATGTTTCGGTAAGGTGTCACATCAATTCATGTGGCCCCTCGGGAGGTTCTTCAAGACTGACAAGTCTCACACTTCCCTACCAATTGAATCTAATTTGCATATTTCAAATTGTCAAAACAAGTTTCCAAGGAGAAATTATTGTGACTCCAGACTTAGTGACTGCAGGACCTCATACGGTGCAGGAAATCATGATTTATTGCTGGAAAGGTAAAATGAGTAAAGATTTCAACAAACCCTGCACAGGTCCAGTAAACAAATTGTTATGTTTAGCCCAGTGGCATTCACAGCACACTTGAAGAAACAATGTCAAATGAATTTGATAGTTTATCAAGCCAGAATTCATCTTGCATCCAGCCAGCCCTTCAAGCTGCTCTGAACCAGGTACTGTGGTAGATCAGAATCGGAGACTGACAGGGTGGCATATTTGTTGAATGTTTCTTTACTAGAAAACACAAAGCCTAAGCTGTCCCTTGGCTTAAAATTCTCTGCCCTACTCTATGAAGGAAAAAATAAAAGGGTGTTTTTCAGGATGTCAAACAAAGTAAGCAGAGTCCTCTGTCCAGAATCCTATGCTAACTGGAGTTCTGTCCCTGCCACTACAAAAGAAAATAAACCTACATTCAACAAAGGTATACTTTGTGCCCTTGCCCAAACAAAGGAACGATGGCTGGTTTCTTTTTTTTTTAAACTCTTTATTTATACATTTCATATCGAAAACAACCAATTCAATCAACAGTACAATATTGGGATTAAAATCACCCATGGTACTAATCAAAGAATATATTAACCCCCACCATATGTCTCTTTATCAAAAAGGGGCTCCTCGCCTAGATGCACAGTTCCACAAGTACCTGAATGTCTCTTCAATCTTTCTCTCCTCGGGATTGTTGTCAGTCCATGGTTGACCTTTCTACCAAGGTCTCAGTCTCTTATCTTCTTTCCCACTTGGGGACCCCTGGGACCACTCTGGGTTTCCTTCTTGTATTCCCCACTAAGAGAATTCCTGGTGTTCTCTCCACCTGGGTACTTTTGAGTCTTCACCCCACCTTGGGGTTTCTCTACTCTTGCCCCTCCTTGGGGTCTCTGCAGGATCTCCCTGCCTTGGGGCTTCCTAAATGTTATCTCACCAGGGACTTTCGTATTTCCTCTCTGTCTTTGGGTTCGTTTTGGCTTACCCCACCTTAGGGCTTCTTGTGTCTCACCCCTGCCTTGGGGTCTCATTCCTCTCACCCTGTCTTGGGGTTTCTTTGGATCTCGTTGCCCTCCTCCTGTTTCCCAGAAGCCACTGAATACCTCTGATTTCCAAGTGGTGCTCTTTGGGAGATTCAGTGAGTTTGTCCGACACAGCACCACTACTTTGGCACTTCCGTTCCATGTTTGGTGCCGCTTGTTCCCTCCTTGTTCCCTCCTCCCGCTGACTGCGGATGGGACTTTGGTGATGGGTTCCCTGTAAGCCGGTTAACTGCTTTTTGGGAGGTGCTCGTTCATCTATACTCTTCTGGTCGGGCAACCTTTGACTCCTGGACCGGAAGGGATTCTGAGGGTTCTGCCTCTAGGTTTGCACACTTGGCGTACGCTCCCTCTGTCCTGCCATTCCTCCCAGGAGGAGGTCGCCGGACTTCTTCGGCTCTGCCAGTCTCTCTTCTCTCCCTTTCCAGTTCTGATTGGACCTTCATCGCCAACTCCTCCAGGGGGTGGGATTATTCACTGTTCTACCGATCCAGGCGAGGATGGTGAATACAGAGAGTCAAAAACCACACCAGCCATTCTGACAGGAAGTTTTACTTTCCCTTATAGTTTAACTTCCATATAGCCAATACAAATATATTGTGATCTGGAGATAAGGGAGGAAAACTTAAATCCCTTTCTGGAGATGTCCCGTCCCCTTGGGAAGAGCGGATGAATTTCCTGGATTTGTCACAGTACTATGAAACTTTATTGCATTCCTCCTGAAAGCCACAATGTAAGTAGCCATTCCACTTAGTAAAGAATGAACTGGCTTTGCAAATAGATGTGGGCCCACATGGAACCCACATTTAAATGTATTTCACTTATCACCACTTGGAATACATACACCAATGAAACAAATATTTGCATTTCAAATTCTGTTATGAGATGGAGAAGGAAGGCGAGGTGTCCTTTTAATGTGGACATTAATTTTGAAAACCATTCATATCTTTCGCTAAGTTATGAAAACTAGTTTCTAGGTACTGTTTCATTACTAGGCCATTCATCCATACAGCAGACCTAAGGGCAAGTTATGGAAAATAGGTAGCTAACCATGTTTATTACTAGAATGAAAGGATATTTGCTATTGTTTTTCTTTTGCTTTAGAGCTGTTGCTTCATGTTTAATCATTCATTTTATATTTCTTCTAGCTTTGCTATTAATCATGACATTCCCCTTTCAGCTTGAACATTATAATACATAAATATATTTGCATTAGATAAATGCCATTATGAGTCCGCACTCACTATGATTGTCAGTACAGCTTATGATATACTGGTTTTTAGAACCATTGGTACACTAATGTTGAAGCCAGCGCAGAATTAGATGGTTGGCACCAACTATACTGACACTGTTCTTTGAGGCCTGGCACTAGGTGGCATCATGTGATATGAGCACTCGAACAATGGACTTGTGTGCACATGAAAGTAAGTCTGGGAAGTTACTGGCATTTGACAAAGGAGGTGGGCAATCTCAGGTTACTGCTGGGACTGGGCATTGCTCAGTTTCTGGGTCAGGTGATCGCCAACACTGGTACATCTGTGTCAATGAAGCACTAGTACAGAAAGTGAAAAGGGACATAGTTGGACTGTGTTTTCAATAAGGCACACGCCATCTTCCCAGGGATTGGCAGGAACATCCTTTGTGTGTTTTAAGATTCTATTTCCTTCTAGTCATCGTTCTGTAATCTAGGTTGGGGTGTTGTGGATAGGAGCAGGCTGCTATTAGAATGGGGCATGCTGTGAGTTTGTGTTTACTTTTGTGTTCAAGTGCAATAAACTGTCGTTGTCTTTTGCTACTCTTCACATTATTTTGTTTGATCTTCTTTTCTTTGATAATCTGATCCTGTCCATATAAATGTCACTCTTCTGAGAGGACACCACCAGCTTGTTGACATTCTTCCCCTGAATCCCTTTGGTGCCAAAGGAGAAGTAACGAGTCCCTTCTAAAACATCAGCGGGGTGGTCGGGACCAGGTTGACTGTTGATGGTTTTATCTGTTGAGGTTCTTAGGGGTCCGTGTTTTAACAAAGTAACTAGTGGAGATTTTGAGGGGACTAATGGGGTTTTGTAATGAGGCCAGCAAGCAGGCACGGGGGTCTGCGATGTAAAAAGGGGTATCTATAAAGGGTATGTCTCGTCAGCATTAGTAAACATACATGTGCTGGTATCAGAATATATTACAGTTTACAGTCAGTCATTGAATGCAGTCAGCTATTTGTAAACAGGATTGCTAGTCGGTGAGCCATCGCAACTCACAATAGTCAGTCAGTAGTAGGGACGGACGTTTCATCCATAATGGGTGATGCAGTGTCGACTCATTATGGACTAGCCAAGCCAGCACATTGAACACATTTAGTGCTCCCCAGCTGCAGCAAGCACCTGAAGGAGTGAGTGCTCATAGGCTGACTTTAAGTGAACTGTCAAAGGGAAATCGGGTTTCCCTTTGATCGTTCTGTAGTACCCCAGCTCCAATCCGCAATGAGTCATGCAATGATGGGGACGTTTTGCTTTTTCAGCTTTGCATGGACCATTTGGGATGCAGGCTGTGGTGCCACAGCACTGTTTGTGCAAGAGGGTGCTCTTGCGCCCTCTCGCACACCCACGGCTCGAGGGGCAGCATGGTGAAGGCGCTCTGGCTCCACTGCGCATGTGCAGGAGCCAGGAAGCACTCTCTGCTCCCTCCTGTATGCTGCGTGGGAGCCAGTCTCACCTGGAAGGCCTTCATTGGAGTAGACAACTTGAGGCAGAGTCGATTGCTACCCGGTGCAGGGCTTCAGGTAAGACAATACAAAAATGCATGTGAGTGTAAGAAAGAGGGGGTGGTGTGTGTGTGTGTGCGCGTGTGTGTGTATGAGGAAGCATATTTTGTTTGGGTGCGTATGAGAATGTATTAATGCTGTATGGGTACGCTGGGGAATGTCAGAGCGAATGAATAATGAATGCTGCATGAATGCTGATATGTGTGCCAGCATGGGAAGCAGAACTCTAATTGAGGGATGGCTGCCAGGAGAATTTTTTTTATTGTGGCATGGCATTTTTCATTGGGCATCAAAGGTGAAGGCAGCATAAGACGTTTCCTAAGTGGTACCGGCCACATTGG
This sequence comes from Ambystoma mexicanum, assembly GCF_040938575.1. NCBI lineage: Eukaryota > Metazoa > Chordata > Amphibia > Caudata > Ambystomatidae > Ambystoma > Ambystoma mexicanum. The sequence goes on from NC_090922.1 coordinate 766,746,390, forward strand.
TGGGGCCAGTCTGGACATATTTTGTTACTGTGCAGTGAAATGTTTTACTGGCCATCGAGGGTGAAGCCAACAAAAATGTTATTACGTGGCTAGACAGGCCTATATTTGTACAGCCAGTCTGGATATATTTACATTTTATAGCATGACATTTATTCCTAAAACACGAGCCAGACTGCCCTACATTGACGCTGCCTGCCTGGACATATTTTTCTAATGTGGTATGGCATTTTGCACACTGGTAATGCAAACCGGAATATATCCTTATATAGTAATGATTGTATGCGTACAGCCAGCATGACATTTTTTTCTATGCTGGCATATATTTTTTATTTATTTATTTGCATTTTTAAAGCGCTCACACAGCCCGGGGGCATCGAGGTGCTGTTACAGGAATATGTCTCTTAGTTGTGTATTTATAATGCGCTTAATAGCCAGAGGTTCCTAAGGGCCCGGGGATCGAACCTGTGTTGCTTGGTATAATGCGCTTAACAGCCAGAGGTTTCTAAGGGCCCGGGGATCGAACATGTGTTGCTTCGTGTGGTCTTGTTTCCAAAGCGAGCACGTTGCTGCTGAGCTTTACTCCCAGGACATATTGTGGGCAAAGATATCATAAAAATGATTTGGAAAATGCTTCTGTGCACTGTTGATGACTTCCATCTGTTGGATTTGTATTCTTGGATTATGCTACAGAACTGATTTGCAAACTGTGGCATTTTACCCATTTTTTTATAGAAAGTGTGCCAAACATGCACGATTTTAACCCGGTATTTAAAAAATGGTCGCTTCACTCTTACACAGCTGCAGAGCTTTCTTGCAAGTCTTTTTTTCCTCAGGGCAATAGCAGAGTTTTCCCATGTTTTATTCTCTATTTTTCTTCCTCAAGGCTGTAGAAAAGTGGATCCCTGGTAGTAATGTGTGTGTGGATAAAGTAGTTGAGGAAAACTGACTCGGCGATTAGTGCAGAGGTTAGGAGCTCTAGCCAGAACAATGGATACGGGAGAATCCAAAGAGGTGCCAACATCACCCAAAGGTGGGTACTCCTGCTCACTATATATATAACAAACATAGCAATAGAAGACCTAGGTATTTACAAGAATGGCAAAATTGGCACTTAGTCGCTCCTCTCTGCTGTCCTGGCGTTGTTGGGACATACTCCCAGCAGCAAGCCGCAGCTCGTTCAAAGGCAGCAAATAGGGCGAACACTTGAAGCTCTGGTGTGCTGCGAACACGTGCAGTCTCGGCGTTGCACGGCACAATGCTCATGCGCTAGTAGCACCACGCACCCTGGCCCTCATGCTTCATGCTTGCCCGCCCGAGCTTCGAGGTTCCAGTCACCCGTTGCACCAAAATAAAGACGTAATTTTTAGAAGTAAATCAGTGTGAAATGTTTTTTTTTATAGTTTTCTCACCGGAAATCTTCACATTTAGGTGGTTGGTTAGCTTTATTGTTTGTAGCAGCCATGAGTATGCAATGTACTCACTTTCAGAACTAACTAATGCAGTTCGATTCCCAGTCCCGCGCAGCTATTGTACTGCACCACTTACATATTTGACAACAACCTTCATTAACCTTCAGACGTCCTGGTAGACCAGTACACCCCTGTCAATTGCATTGGTGAGCAATAATCGCGTCGCCAAAGCAGGAGGGTGATAGATCCCCATGATAAGGGCATCGGCAGAGAAAAAAATCCTTTCCATGAAACTGGGTTAAATGGGCCATACAAATTTGAAATAACGGTAAACGCAAAGAAACACAAAGCTCCAGAAAGACGTGGAGTCAAATGGACGAGCTGAAGACAACAGCGTTCAGTGGCACAGGTGAACAATAACCACGTCGCCACAAGTAGACAGGTCGAGTCTGAGATGCCCATAGTAAGGGTAAAGGAAAACATTATTTCGATTAATGTAATTTAGATAACTAAAGCACAAAACAGACACCTAACATAGCAAATAACATTTCGTACTGCTCGCAACCCAAGTCGAAACAAAACGGATTGCCTCGAACAAAATGGCTATTCTTACAAAACAAAGAGACCCTTCACATCCAATCATGAATGCGGATATCACAGGGACACCACATCCAGTTACATTACTTACATCACATTACTTCCCCAATCACAGTCACAAAGAAACGCATTCAGTAAAACACTAGACCCACACTAAATAAATACATGGCCATTTTCAATTCCAATATAGAAATGCTGCCTTTCAAAGATAGTGTAATTAAAAAAATAATAATAATTCCTAAATTACAAATAAAAGCCAATAATGTTTTTTATTAGCATGAAACACTGAAAATAACTATTTTTTTTATTTATCATTTTCAATCCATCAAATACATGCACTATACAACAGTGATAACAGAACATAATACACGTAAAAAAGAAAGGCAAATGTAAGCAATCCAGCGAGCGAACCAGCAAAAGCAGAACGTAGCAAACAAACCAATAATTTCAAATTGTTGTAATAAAACAGAACATCTCAACCTCACCTTACACACTTATCCCTTAACACAACAATAAGCAAACATACAACACAAGAAAAGAAAAGACTGGCCAAACATGAGCAAACAGTAGGTTCAAAAAGGGAACAAAGGTGAGCCAAACCAACAGATTACTATTTATACACACATTATAAGACTCCATAACAGTAAGATTTCAAGCATATAAGTCATTGAAAATACCCCAAAGTAATTGATAGTCTTCAACCAAATTAATTTTGGTATATGAAACTTTTTCCCTAGCAACCAACAGCAACATATTCTGAAACCAGTCTCAAGTTGGGGTTTCCCATTAAATATCCTTTTCCTCACAATCTGTTTTTTAGCCAGTAACAAACTTTGTATGTCCAATTTTTAGCTCTGGCAGATAACTTTAAACCATTTCGGAACAAGCCCAGGACACAGAATAGTGGACTATGTGGCAGTACTGACTGAGGTGCAAAATCCATTCGAGAGAGGACGTGGAGTATTGGTTCTAATTTCCTTTTTGCAGTTCCAGCAAAGAGCCGATGGTGAATTTACGTACTTTTATCCTCAGTGGCGAGCAATACAGACAGGCGGTAACCCTCTGCTGTGTATAGTGCTAATCAAGGTACAGTTTGAATTTCTTCCAAAATCACAGTTCAGACCATGGTAATCTCCCACATCGATGGGGTAAACGTCTTTCTCAATGGCATCACTGGCCTCAATTAGGGACACCCAATACTCAGTGGTGCGAATCGTCACAGGAAGCAAGAAATACAAGCATAATTCTCCAATCGTACGGGTGCTGCACTGGCTTCCCATCTCAGCCTGGATACTCTTTAAGACTTCCTGCATCACCTTTAAGGTAAACCGGAACTGGCACACCTGCCAACCTAGCTGCAAAACCATAATTATAATAGTTATAATTGTTCTTTTATAACATGCTTAATACCAAAGATTGGTTTCTAAGCGCGGGATCGGGATTCAAAGCTGTGTTGCGCTGCATTGTCTTGCTTCCAAGACAAACGCGTTGCCCCCGAGCTATCCTTCCTCTCCATGCCATTGATAGGCTCCAGACAAGACTGGAATGCAAGGAAACAGCCAGGAAACAGTCTCTTGTTCCCCACTTACCCTGCCTATTGAAACACTGGTGGAAATTCGGTGGATACTAATGCTCTTGCAGTTCAGGAAGGAACTCAAGACCTTACTTTTAATCCAATACCTGTAACACTTCCTCCTTACTTCAAATGTTACCTTTAACTAGATTAAAGGTACAGCACTCCATTTCTTCCTACTTACGTTTACACTATATAAAACCAAAAAACAAATACAAAATACACCCAGACAATAGAAATCTCTTCACCTTTTCTTGTTTTCTTGTAGTATAAACTGAATCACCAAACTTGTTCTCTCATCAATTAAAGGAAGATCTGGACGATCTAAAACTCCCAGGACAATCTGTGTTATTTAAGTATATATCACCTAAGGGTAGACTACTTCTCTCGCTCATGGGAAGGATAGTGGTCCGCAAAATGATAATTCTCCTGCAGTTCTTATATTTGTTTACCAATATTCCTTTCCTGACCAGACCCCCTTTCTTTAAACAGTTAGATACTTGCTCTCGGGGTCCTCATGTAGAGGGGGTAAATGCAGGGTATCCCTAGACACGCTATGGAGGAGCTACCCAGGAGAGGGACTGGGTCTCCCAGACTTTGAACGTTACTACTTGGCCTCCCAACTGCAGCACGTGACCAAATGGGACTTGCAGATAGGTGGGGCAGACAGACGACTATTAGGTACACCCCCACGGCTGCACACTGGAATGGAAATCCTATGGGGACCGGTAAAACGCCTTGGGTCGCAAGTATTGTCACAGTGGTCAACAGGTGTGGAAAAGAAGATGCACAAAACTAAAATTGGGGAGGGGATGTAGCCCAGGTATTCTGTTAAGGTTCGATCCAGCAATTGAGGAAATCCTAGGGAACATGGGACCATAGAGATGTACAGCCACAGGGCTAAATACATTGGGAGACATGTTTGAAGGAGGGACCCAACTACCCTTCTCTGTATGGGCAGAAAAGTTTAACATGTCAAAGGGACAGTTCCTGAACTTTGCTAGACTAACTAAGGACCTGGCTGGGAATTGGAAACATATCACAGAGGAACCTCCAACTACACCAGTACTCCATATAATCCTCATGCTAGTGTCAGGTTGCCACTTAATTAAGCAACTGTGTGCAGCGTTACAGGGAAGTAAAAGTTGGCCCCCCCAAAAGGTCTGGGGGAAGTGAAAAAGGGATATGGGAGAACCACTGGAATTGAAAACATGGTTCAAGATTTGCTCTACTATCCCCAAAGTCTCACTCAACACCCAACTTAAATGTATTCAATTCAACATGGTGCATATGGTTGATATCACGCCACAGAAGTTGCATATGATGAATACAGAGATCCCACATACGTGCCCTAGATGCAATGGGGAATCTGCAGAATTTTGGCATATGGGTTGGGGCTGCCCTCTGATCGCCGGGTACTGGCAAGAAGTGATCGACCAGACTAATGCTGTATTGGGGGAGGGAACTTGAGTGCACACCCTGGATATGCCTGCTGGGACTGCTTCCATATGGGGTGAGGGAGGGAGGGTAGAAAAGAGGCGCTTGAACAAAGTAGCAGCCTTCATATTGACTCTGGCAAAACGCTTCATGGCCATAGCATGGAAGAACCCAAAAGGACCTCTGATACAGCAGTGGCTTTGAGATTTATTAAAGAGGGCTGCAGCGGAGAAGGATATTGTAAGGGAGCAACGTGCAGAAGGGGGCTCTGAAGAGGTGAATCTCAATGGAATGCGCTCCTAATTAACCTGCAAACATCCCCTGATGATCTCCCCCTCGTCCCCCTGACCAACTACAGGATGTTCCCCAATGGGGAAAAGAAGGACGTACCAACGATATACGTATAGGCCTGACGGGATGAAGAAACAGACACGAACCCCTCCCTCCCCCGTACCATGATGGGTGACTGGACTTGGGATTTTCTGAGTTGGAAGGGACAGGGAGGGTGGAAAAGGGAGGACAGGGAGGGAGGGGTTAGCAAGGGAAGGGTAGGAGAGGGAGGGGGGAATGAGTTACATGGTTGTGCTATATACCTGTTTATACAATGTAATAAACATATATATTTTATTAAAGTATATATTACCTCCTCTTAGCTTCACCGTCCTATGATGCGTGTAAACAGGATACACTGGTATTACTGACTACCTTCGCTCACAAAGGGCACAAAGCATCCAAGGAAAAATTAGTTATGTAGAGAAAGTGTATATGATTTAAGACATAACATTATGACGGGTAGTCGACTGTTAACTAATATACAAACCAATGCCTGTTAAAGGGGTGTGCTCCTTTTTGTACATTGTCAACAATGTATGTTGGGTTATGCAGAACTTGTCAAACCACTACAGCAGTTAACCAAATGAAAAACACAGAAGCCCTGACCATGGTCTGAAGAAACTGAACACACATTCACTGCAGTTGAAAAGGCCATTATCAAATGCTCCAGCCTTGAAGATGACAGACTACCTGAAGAAATGTATCCTATATTGTCATGAGAGAAGCAGGTTCTGCTTTGATGCCCTTCCACAAAAAATAAACGGGGTAGAAACGGCGACCACTCCCCTAATATAGCCCTAGATCCGGTAGCTGCAGGATTTCCTCACTGAATTTGATCTGTAACATGGACATTTACAGCAGGTTATTCAGTTTTCTCTCCTCAGGTGATAGACTACCCAATGTGTTTTCCTCCCAGGTTGCAGAATTTTTAGCCCTAACCCAAGCATGTATATTGGCATATCGACTGAGTGTAGCTATATATACCAACTCCTCATTCACCTTTGGTGGGGTGCAAGATATTGGTCAGTTATGGAGACTGATCTGTTTAAAAAAAAATAATTCTTGAAAACGTATTATACAAATGTGACAAATATCATTAATAGTCATAAAAATACAAACTTAAACGATCTTGGCATATAATTAACATTGTACGCAATAATTAAATCTATAACTGAAAGAATTCAAGAAGAAAGTAAAACAGAATAGAAGGAAGAAAGGAAGTCTGAAACCGAGAAAGGACAGAGAACCAGAAAGCATTTTTATCAGCCAATGTTACCAACAAATCCAAAATCATAAAATAACAATCATCAAACTTTGAAAATAATGAATATAGCAATAGAATTAATCAGATTCAGAGACACTACATCCTGTATAGGGATTTTGAATAAACCTCCAGGAACCTGTTCCAAATGTCCCAGAATTTCTCAATATCACCCGCATTCTTGTAGATGCTTTCTCATAGGTTGAAATAGTTAAACGCTCGTCCACCCATTCATCGATGTTAAAGGAGTTGTTTGACTTCCATGATTGTTAGGCAGAATCATATGCAGTACCCTTTGGGAACACCACACACAATTAAGATTGCAAGTGTAAGTACAAATTCACCTTTGGTACAAGCCTGTACTACACAGTAAAGTGGTAGTGATGGCTGAGCAGCCAGACTTATCTCAAGAGTAAAGTGAGCAGTATCAGAAGTTACACAAAGGACAGCAATTGCTATGGTTCAAACAAACACTGACTCAAGGTTTCTGAGTAAAAGAATATACATGTATTTACACCATCATTTGTAAAACAGTTCACTAATATAAAGCAGTAGAAAATCACAATCTTAATTCACTACACACCAACCAATGAATTCTGGCACTCCAGCAATTTAAAAAGGGACGGAAAGACAAGGTTATTCACAATCAAGCAGCACCAACAAGTAAGTAGGCAGGGCAATCTAGAAAAGGCTTACTACAACTAGGATTCAAATCAATAGGGCTGGGCCAATGTTAATGGTTCAGAGTCTTTGCAGAGGATCACGCAGTTCAGAGTAGTTTGCGGTTAAGTCTTTGCCAACAGTTCGAAACGAAGTTGGCCAGAAGAAAAGTTATTTAAAAGAGTAGAGAAGGACAAGCCCTCGGATTAGTAAAATATTTCAAACACTTTCACCGCGGTCAGACGAAACGAACGACCGGATTTGAACAGTACCTTAGTAGAAGAAGAATGCTGTAGCTGAGGCAGAAGTTCCTGGCAGATCCTGCAGGCTCACGGTTCCTGAAGTGACTGTCGGACTGACAAGAAGGAGAAAGACTAAATGGTCCTGCCTTGCCCAGGGAAGAAACCAGCAGCAGAGCAAAGCAACGAATAAAAGGTGCGCTCCTTAAAACCCAAACAGGGTCTAGTCCTCTTGGCTATCCGGTTCACTGCAGCGATGCACAGCAAATTCGACCAGGGGAGGGAGGCCTTGATTGGTGTTTGGCGAACTGGTTGGTCCCACCAGTTCAAGGGAAGAAGATTCCTTGCAGATCTTCTCTGTCGTCGAAGTGTAGGAGATTCGGATCCGCAGCAAGGCTCCCCCGAGGTTCGGTAGTTGCAGTAGTCCTCTTCCTTCAGCTTCTCTTCGGTTCTCTCGATCCAGTGGTGACTCTGCCTTCCAAGTCCCAGAGACCTGCTTTTTATGCAGTTTTCCCCCATTCACACAGCCTGGCTGTCAAATACACGGCAGGGTGGCTGTCCTGGCAGGACAGTCACCTAGCCAATCAAAGAAGAGTGCGATTTGGGTCTCCAAGGAGACCCTGTGCAGGGGGCCTAAAACCCCTCCCTCACATCCTGTCTACCTAGACTCTCAGAAGCCTGCTAAAGGACAGCGATCAAAGGATCCAAACCTGGTTTGGCACGCAGAATAAAACACAAGAAAGACCTTTACAAAAACAAATGGCGAATAAACCCAGCTGGAACCAAATAAAATGAAAAGGGACCCAGCGGATTAAAGTTTGAGGCTACTAACATAGCCTAAAACAGTACCAAGGCTATTTTCATAGTCCACGGTAGGAAAAAAAGGGTAGATACAACTGCCACCAGCCAAATATTAAAGAAAGGGGAAAGAAATAATGTTCCATGAGAGACAGACAAAAAGGGATAACTATTATCCCTTTCCAGTACTCTATGAAAGATAGTGTGTACTGGGTCATGAATTTTAAAAGACTAATAAAGTCAATGGCACCTTTACATGTTCTGGGAGACAGTAGTCAGTCCAAGAAAATGGAGTTTAAATTGGGAAGTCTGAAAAAGACAACCCTGTGTCACTGCACTAAAGGTGCTGTGTGACACACAGTAAAAAGATGATGCCTATCGAGTAGGTGAGGCTCCAGTCTATGAACACAAAAATGTAAAACAGACAGCAAAACACATGTAAGAGTGGGAAAAAAGGCTCACACTCTCACCAGGTGAAAAAAAGAAATCCTAGAAATCCAGCAAAGCTGCTGAGGGACTCAGAAGGTAAGGGAAATTAGCCATTCTGGAGAATTCTCCCTAACACTGTCCCCACACACCCCCCCAAACTAAGGGACAAGAGGATTTAATACACTCCTGGATGAATATCTTCACTCTAGTCGGTTATAAACATCCTAGAGAGACCATCAGCATGTTGGTGGTGACATCATGTCCTGTGCTCAATGGTGAAATCAAACCCTTGCAGGCAGATTGACCATCTTAGTAGTTTTGGGGTTTTCCCCTTCATTTGCATTAACCATCTCAAGGGTTGGTGGTCTGTCTGAATCACAAAAGTAGATCCAAACAAGTATGGTCTAACATCTTCAGAGACCACACAATGGCAAAACATTCACCATCTGTGGTTGCCCACCTTGTTTCTGGTTCCTTCAGCTTCCTGCTGATGAAGCGAATGGGGTGTTCCCTACCTTTCTCATCCAGTTGACTAAGCACTGCGCCTATACCTGTATTGGATGCATCTGTCTGCACAATGAAGAGTTGGGGAGAATCAGGAGCTCTTAGGACTGGAGCTTGATTTAGGGCTTTCTTCAGATTTTCAAAGGGTTGAGTGCACTCCTCATTCCATCTAACCTTTTTAGGGAATTTTGGAGAGGAGACTATATTCAAAGGAGAAGCTGGGGTCCCATGGTTCTCTATGAAATTCCTGTAGTACCCAGTGAGACCTAGGAGGGCTCTCACTTGGGTTTGAGTAGTAGGGGTGGCCCAGTTTTGTACAGCTTGTACTTTGCGAGGCAATGCCTTAGTTCACCTCCTCCTACCTCATGACCAAGGTAGACCACTTTGCACAGATCAATTTGACATTTGCTTGCCTTTATGGTCAGATGGGCCTGCTCAAGAGCCTGCAAAACATATCCTAAGTGATCAACATGTTATTTCCAAGAAGGGCTGAACACTGCAATGTCATCCAAGTATGCCATGCAGACGTCCTCCAACCCATTAAGAACTTGATTGACCATCCTTTGGAATGTAGCGGGTGCATTTTTTTATCCAAAAGGCATAACCTTAAATTGGTAAAGGCCTGCTGGGGTTGAAAATGCAGTTTTCTCCTTGGCATGGTCTGTCAGGGCTATTTGCCAATAGCCTGACATCAGATCAAATGTACTGAGGTACTTGGCTGCACCAAGTTTATCCATCAGTTCATCTGTCCTGGGTAAAGGATGGGCATCAGTCTTAGTGACTGCATTTAGAGCTCTATAGTCCACACAGAATCTCAACTCCTTGGATCCTGACTTTGGTACTAGAACAACTGGACTAGACCATGGACTTGTAGATGGCTCTATAACCCCGAGATCAAGCATTTTGTTGAACTCTTCCTTTATGTGGGTTCTTACATGTTCTGACATTCTGTAACCTCTGCTTTTCACAGGTAGACAGTCACCAGTGAGGATTTCATGCTGGCCTCAAGGGGTCAAGCCTGGTGAAAGTGAAAACAGGGAGGCAAACTGATTTAACAGAAACTTGCACTCCTACTGTTGTTCAGATGTCAGATTAGAAGAGAGATGAACTCCTTCTATGTTCTCATCTAAAGGTTGGCCTCTGAGTAGGTCAGGTAGAGGTTCACTCTCCTCCCCCTCTTGAGCTAAAGCTAGAAGCAAAGCTCCCACTTCTGGTCTCGAGACATCTGCCTTCAAACGGTTGGTGTGAAATACTCTGGGAGCCTCCTTAGGTCTGCCTAAGTCCACCAGATAGTTCACCTCTCCAAGTTTGCCCACAACCTTGAAGGGTCCTAGCCATCTGTCCTGCAAGGCCCTCTGCCTTATTGGCACCATAACTAGTACACGCTGGTCTTGAGTGAACTCAACCAGGTTGGCCTTCTGGTCATGCCACTTTTTGACCAGAGCCTGCCCTGCTTTCAAGTTATCACTAGCTTCTGCCATCATGTGTGACATTCTCCTCCGTAGACCTATCACATAGTCAGTCACTCTGACTGGATTTGGGGAAGGAGCACTCTCCAACCCCTCCTTAATCAGGGCCAAAGGACCTCTGACTGCATGGCCATAAAGAAGTGCAAAGGGACTGTATCCAACTCCCTCCTGAGGGACTTCTCTATAAGCAAAAAGAAGTCATGGCAGTAGAAGGTCCAACTTTCTTTTAAGGGGTTCTTCCAAAGCACCTAACATGCTCTTCATAGTCCGATTAAACTTCTCTACCAGTCCCTTTGTCTGTGGATGGTAGGTTGTAGAGAACTTGTAAGTGACACCACAGTTTTTCCACATGGCTTGCATGTAGTTTGACATAAAATTGGATACCCTGTCGGATAACACTTCCTTAGGAAACCCTACTCTGGTAAAAATACTATGTAGAGCCTTAGCCACAGCCTGAGCTGTAACAGTCCTCATAGGTATTGCTTCAGGACACCTAGTAGCATGGTCTACTGCAACCAGGATAAACCTGTTTCCTGAAGACGTGGGAGGATCAAGGGGACCAACAATGTTGATGCCCATCCTCTCAAATGGAGCTCCCACCACTGGGAGAGGGATCAAGGGTGCCACATTCTTTGCTCCACTCTTGCCAGAGGTTTGCCAAGTGTGACAGCTCCTACAGAATGTGTCAACTTCTGCACCCATCTTAGGCCAGTAGAAGTATAAAGAGAGCCTTACCTTGGTCTTTTTGAAACCCAAGTGACCAGCTAAAGGTATCTCATGGGCCAACTGGAGTCTGTTTTCTAGGGGCACTACAAGTCTTTTGCAGTCCCCAGGGATAGACTCAGTCGGTTCACTGTAGAAGAGACCCTCTTCCCAGTGCAACCTACGCTTCCAGCTTCTTGCCCATCAAGCTGAGAAGCTGCCTGTTGTCGAAGACCTTGATGAGTAGGACACACTCTTTGTCCTCTGCTGAAGTCTGCCCAGTTGGGTCCACCTTCTGCCAGTAAAGACTGCAGCTCAGGATTGTCAACAGGATCCAGATCTCAGACTAGAGTAATGTCTTATTCCAGATCTGATTCTTCAGAAGCTGGCTCAGCCACACAAGGTTGAACCTCACACTCAGCCTCAGCAGGTGGAGGAGTCACAGGTGTGACTTTGGACAATCTTGGGGATGTCCTTGTTGGTAGCACAGGGGAACTATCTGCTTTCTTCTTGGAGGTCTTGGGTTTCCCCTTTGCCTCTTTCTTTCCTGAAATAGCAGTGAGCAATTCCTGTGGACTGGGGGTGATAGTTTCCTCTATCAACTCCCCTGGAGAGCCTCTCAAGGTCCCCTCCCTTACAGGCCCAGTGAGCTCATGTCTCCTCTTACTGGGAGGCCTGGACACAACTCCAAGAGTTTTCAGGTCATTACCCAACAAGACTCTCCCAGGCCCTTCACTCTGCACACTAACAGGTATCTTGACAGTCATTTGCAAATTAACAAGGGGGGTCCTGGGAGTCCCTCGGCCAGACATTAGTCCTGGTTACGAGAGACTTACCCAGAGTCTTTAGCTCACGATCTTTCACAGAGAAGAAATATCCCAAACATATCATTCTTTGTCCTGCCCTGGGGCAGTCCAGCACTGAAATGCTAGGCAATTCTCCTCTGAACAAGAGTACCAACAGCAACCCCAGACATGTGTTTCGGTCTGGTTGGACCTCATCAGTAGAGTGGAGCTGTGCCTCTCTATGAATAGTGAGCAAGGGGTCCACGTCTGGGTTGAATCAGGCTCAGTCAGAACTCTTGAGGCCTTTTGTTTCAGGTGTTCTAATATCTTTGATTTATGAGATCGTAGATGTAAATTGATATCCTTATATAAAGAATTTTTTGAGGCTCTGCTATTAGCCTGTAGAGAGAAAGAAGCCTCCATTCTGCTAGTGATTCCACAGATTTTTGGCCTAGTTTGAACCTAAGGGCTGGCATGGGGAGGCAAATTGGCAAACCTAAGGATCTCTTCCAGATCTGGCCTTCCACTTTTTGCCAGTCGAAATCCCAAAGTACTGGTTTGGTCTCCAGGCCATACAAAATTATTGGGACTATTTTTGCGACATAGAATTTCAATAAGGGTATAATGGAGAATTTGCAGAGTTCGCGAAAGATCTTCTTCATCTGCGACACTGCTCTCTATTTTGACCTTATTTCCTGTTCCATTTTACCAATTGATGGGGAGGCGTGGACTACATAGCCCAGATATACTCGCTGCTCTACTCTTGGAATGACTTCGCCTTCTAGTACCCAGCCTGCAAAGTTTATGTGTTTGTTTGGATGTTTAAACACTATAATTTTTGACCTCTTGGGGTTGATTAGGGGTCCATTTATTTTGGTGTATTCACTCAATCCGTTCAAAAGATGTTGCAACCCCACTACAGTCCTGTCAGTCAAGATGATATCGTCGGCGTAGGCGAGCTAGTATACCTTGATTGTATTAAGCACTGGACTGCAGAAAAGGTCCTAAGTCTGCCAAATATAAATTAAAGAAAAAGGGCGCTCCCAGGCAGCCTTGTCTAACCCCTTTCTCGACCTTGATAGACTCAGTGAGGTGACCGGCCTCATCAAGCCGAACCATCAATGTATCTATATGAAGTTCTATTAATATAGATAACAGACAGATTGGTACACCCCGATCCCTCATTTTGGCCTATAAGCGTTCCCTTATCACCAGGTCGAAAGCTATGGAGAAGTCTATCCAGGCTCCATAGATGGGACCCTCTCCCACCTCTTTCGAATGCTCAGTCATAGATTCAATGTCAAACCATTTAGTGCTGTGGACATCCCATTCTAAAGCCTGCTTGGAATGTTGATAGTATATTTGCTCTCTTAGCCCAATCTTTCAGATCCATCAAAAGAATCCTCATGAAAATCTTGCTTTGGATATCAAGGAGGGCGATTGGTCTGTAGTTCTCCGGTTGTGATCGATCGCCCCCTTTGTAGAATGGAATTATGATTGCTTTCTTCCATGAGGCGGTATGGCTTTCTAAGATCGCATTGTATAGATGGCATAGTAAATGTGCCCAGGTCTTGGGGTTGTATTTTAGGACCTGGTAAGTTAAACCATTTGGGCCGGCCGCTTAGAGGACAAAGCTTTTGATATTAAGTCCTTTATTAACTGGATGTCGAAGGTGAGTTCCCATTTGGTGCTTTCCATCTCACTGCCCTGAGCCTCCAGATTGTTTTTGAAATTTTTGGTGAGGTGGTCTGTCCAACTTTTTTCTGAAACCAGATTACATTGAGTGTTGTTGCTGTTGTTTTTTTTGCCCAGATTATTTAGAATGGACCAAAAGTTTTGGCTATTATCTTTACAGAGAGCTTCAAGCATCTATTAATTGTCTTGTTGATCGCGTATGAGCCTTCTCGAGTGAGACCATTGCTTGTAGGCCCTTGTGAGTTTTAGTAGCTCTCCTCGTAATGTAGTCGGATCAATGTTGAGTTTTCTCAGCCGTCTACTTTCCCTCCTAAATTTTTTTTATGGGCCCACATTTCTTCGTCAAATGAGTGCTGGTGATGAGTGGTTCTCCGTAGTCCACCTGAACTTGGAGGATGCACAGACTAGATGAATTTCTTAAAATATTCAGGGTGGCAGTTTTCCTTTTGTTCTCTCGAGGTAATTGCTGCAAGATTGTCATTTAGTTTTTTCCCCTCTCTTTTGTACTTCACCAGGGTTGCTTTACCTTTTCTCAGAGACAAGTCATGTGCATACTTTTCAACTTGCGTGATGTTGAAGTCAAAATGACTATTTTGAGGCAGGCGTGGTCACTCCATTCCCCCCAGATGGTTTCCATGTGTATGTTTTTTGCCAAGATGCCTTCAGAGACAAAAATGTAATCCAAGATGGAGAAGGAATTGCCACGTGACCAAGTTGTGCCTGGTGGGCTGTCGCCTGGCACAGCCCCATTCAACATGCTGAGGCCCCATGAGTTCAGATAGTTCACGCATTGTGACCCGATCTTGGATTTTTTAGCACATCTTGGGTTATTCCTATGATTTTGAAGTGGGGTACACTGTGCATTGAAATCCCCTGCCAGGATCACATTGGCCTCGCCATAAGGCTATATTTTCCATTACTATTGATAATGAGGAGTGGAAAGCCTGAAGGTCGATCTCGGCAGGATTCCAATAGACGTTCACTACTATAAGGTGTGCCTGTCCTACTGAACATTGTATGCCAACCTTGCATGCAAGGATACCATTCTTGTTACCGTATATTATTGTAACATCTTTACTTAATGAATTACTGATTCCCAACAGTAGTTCCCCCGATGGGCGACCCTTGGCCTTCTGAGTTGCTGGCATTGTAAGGATTGTGTAGCCTTCTATTTGTGTGGGATGGGTTAGCCAAGTCTCTTGAAGAAAAACAATGTCAGTGTTCCAAAAAAGGGTATTTCTCAATTTTTCTGTTGGAAAGGTTTTTGGGCCACAGGTATTCCAGATTATCACATTTAATGTGTCCTGCCTAAATATTCTGTGGCCACAAGCCTAGTTTTTGAAGTACTTGTGTGAGAATCTCAAGTAGTGTCGCCAGCATACTGACCTGTGGCTCCCTAATAATCCCATGAGATTTTAAGGATACAGTATGGATTAATGTTCCCGCATTTCTGGGGGACTTCCCAGGATTTGAGGGATTATTTTCATAATTGTCCTTTTTCGCTTCCTCCGGTATAGTGAGGAGGACCTGTAGATACATTTTTTCCAGTTCTTTTTTGCTGTTTTGTATTGCTTTCCATGCTTTTATTGATGTAAGCCCCACCTATGCAAATTTCGAGTTACTTCTATTCAGGAACTTCACATATTCTATGTCTCCTGTCCCGAACAGATAGAGATTTGGAATCTTGTTGAAGTAACCCAAAAATCCCCTCTGCAGAGGTAGTTGTACTGCAGAATCCTATTTGTTGCTTTGAGCTACAGTTTTGGCATTGCATAATCTAGGCCTTCTGTAATGTCCTTCTGAATTCTCTAGCTGGTGATCCCTAGGCGGACAGTTTATGACCATGTCATTTTGCTCTTCCCCAATTACAGTTGATTTACCCTGCCCATTTTTACTTCCATCGATCATAGAGGATCCAGAATGTCCCAGCGAGGATCGTTTCAAGAAGATTGGTGCAATTTTTCTAATTGCTTCTTTTGCTGGGGCGATAGCTGTCTTTGGTGTGGGCTTGCACCCCTTCTTCATGAACATTGGTGCCCATAGTGGACCTTTTATTGAAAGGCAACTAGTCATGATGTTCTTCTCTCCCTTCTCATTTCTTTTATTTAAGAGGTTTTAGAGATTGTTAATTTCTGTCCCCAGATGCTGTAGATCTTCAATTTGGATTGTTTGCGGGTCTGTTTGTTGACCCACACTTGTGCCGATTATTTCAGTCTGCTCGGGGTCCTGTCGACTTTGTCTAGAATCTGCAGCTTTTTTTCCTGGCATTTTTCTTATCTGCCGAGATTTTAGGGGACACTTTACCATTTAAGTCTCTTTTTGCCCCCTTGGTGGCTAAATGCGACTCTTGTTCTTCCTGGTCTATTTCCTGTGATACTTCTTCTGGTGTATTTGGTCCTTCTGTGTTTTTTAATGGTTCTTCGGGAATCATTGTTTTTTCTTTCTGTTTGTTTACTGGATTTTTTTGATATTTTTCTGAGAGCAATGGGGAAAGCAGTAGGAGCTTTCCTTTTAACTTCTCTTTTTTTGCCTTTTCTTCTAACCTTGGAGAGATGCTTGCCAGCCTCTGTCCATTCTGGTGTGCGTACCTTCTGATTCTGGGACAGGATTTCTGGGCCTGTTTGCTGGAGCTCAGCTGCTCCTCCTTCCACTTCTTCCACTTCTTCCACTACATGTGCCAGTCTTCTGAATTCCTCTAGGACCGATTCGGAGAGAGGAGTATCGTCAAAAACATTGTTGTTATACTCTTCTTTTCTATAGACTTTCTCTTCTCCATTCTTTTCCAAGTTAAGAGATTTCAATAAAGATAGAGTTTCTTGAAGCAGATTGTTTTGTTTAACCTCATCTTTTCTTTTTTCCTCGAGGACCCTTTGGATGGCAGAAAGATCTAGACCTTGCTTTGCTGTTTCAACCCTCAGATCTTTCAAAGATGGTACAGTAAATGTTACTAATTGTAGTGGTTAGCCCCACTAGTTCTGCCTCTATGTTGGCTGACTATCAATTCAGTTCCAGTAATGTTCTCGCCTGCATTTTAACCTCTGTCTTAAGATGTTCAAAAACTGTCACTAAAGAGTTGAGAACAAAATTCAGTGCTGAGAGGATTGCAGCACCTGTTTGGGCGTTATCCTCCTTATCTGCTGTATGATGGCATACTAGCCTTGGTGTTAGAGTTTTGTTGTTCACCTATGTTTTGATATTTTCCACTTGTTTAGGATCCATCTCAAGAGAAGCTTTACTTACTTGATACTCAATATCACTTCTTGCACTGCTGTCTTTTTGTGCATCGTTTAGATGAAAAAGTTCATGGCTTTCTTGGTGCACTTGGTCATGTCTAGATGGTGTCACTGCGATTTCATTTTGTAGATCATTCAGGCTTTTTTTTCTTTTCTTTTCGCCAAAGTGATCATCTATTTTTTTATGTATTTTATTTTGTCGTGGTAGTATACTCTAACCCCTGCTTCCAAAAGTGTGTTATGTCAGAGGATGGGTCAACTTGATTTGTTCTTTGTGTGTGCACCTGCGCTGTTGTAAGTATTGCAGGAGTGGTTTTTGGAATGGGCGAGCTGTGCAGCGTAGATTGTGGTTCTTGACCTCCAGTCACATCTACATATGAGCCATCCCACTCTGGGCATCTAAGGTCGTCCAGAAGGGCCTTTCTGTGCAGCTTCATGTTTCTCAAGAGTCGTGTATTTCTTTTTTCTGTTTTTGTTTTTCTGAATTAGCTTAACTGTGGCTGTGCTTGTCTTAAATCGCCTCATGTCGCTTTTCCTCTTTTATGAGTTGCCTTACTCCTCGACCCTCCCCTGGTGCACCAACCTTGGCAACAGAGTAAAGCTAGAATTATTTCTTATCCAGATGTAAGTGCACCTTTGAAGAGAAATAACGTAGCTGCCAATATGCGTAAGTGCACCCTCTAGGATGGTAAAGTACTATAAAGTATTGTAAGTGTAGTTGTTTTTGTTTCCCATCAGTCCACCAACAATCTTTGCAATTTGTTGTAGCACGATATTATTTAGAGGTGGGGCAGGGTACTAGTTGACCCTATTGGCAACCAAGTGTGCCAAAAGACTTCAAGCGATGCCCACGCGCCTATAATATAACGTGGTGCTGGGAGAGAGCTTTCAATTACGGTGCAGCAGTTCAAAGTGCGGCAATGTCTCTTAACACCTACCAGTGTAGTTGAACTGAGGACACCTTCACTTTACTTCCACTGGGTGGTGCGCTGAACTGTTTCCAGCTTCCCGAGTCCTTTCTGTGTTCTGCAAAGACACTGCAAAGACGCTGCCAGTCCGCCGGTTGCAGCATAATTTTACTTAGTGCCCAGATGTGTTATGATGTCTGCCTCGCTGTGGGCTGTTTTAATGGCTCCTTCCAGCTCTAAACAGCCACAAACAGTCCTTTGAATGCACCGCCCTTGTCTCCGCGGCTGGGCTTCTGGAGGTATTAGAATTCTCCTTGTTATCTTTCTTTGGCTGCTTTCCCTCATCCTTCTTCTGATTTTCCCCATAATCCTTGTGAGTAGCCCTGTTGGCAACCCACAAGTCAGCAGCCTTAGCTAACTTCTTTGGATTTATCTCCTTAGAATCAGCCAAGAGCTGTCTGAGCTCAGGAGAGCAGGCATCATAAATGGACTCCAACATAACAAGATTTATCATACCTTCATAAGTGTTAACTCTGTAACCCTTAACCCAACCATCTAAGGTTTTCAAACATTCACATGCCCAGGTAGCCAAAGGGATACCATCATGCTTTTTGAGGGTCCTAAACCTCTTAAGGTTATGGAACGGGGTCTTCCCAAATCTAGCTTCACACACTCATAATCCATCCTATCCATCTTCCCCAACTCCATCACAACATCCATCACAACATCAGATGCAACAGTGGGTAGCCTAGAGAAGAACCAAGGAAGCAACTGATTTCCTGTAATGTATTGAATCCCATGGTTATACTCAAACATTGCCAACCAATCCAAAATATCAAGCTTAGCCTCATACATACCCACAATTTCTTTAGGCATACATGCTAGCTTAGAACTGGAAGACCTAGAAGACTCTGGGAGTGAAGCATTCTCAATAGACAACTATGAACTGGAAACGAGCACATGCATTATGTTGACACAGATTACTGAGTGGTAACATTCCTGACTTACCCCAGTTAATTTTATAGCCTGATACAGTTGAGATGTGCTGAATGTCTTGCATCAAGTGGGGTATGCCATGAACTGAATCTTGGAGGGTGACCAATAGATCGTCAGCATATATCCAAAGCAAATTTTCATGGTCGCTACCAATTATTGGCTTAAGATTGACATCCGCTCTCAAAAAAAAGATTGACACCCGCTCTCAAACACAATGCCAACGGTTCCATAGATAGGATGAACAACAGTGGAGAGAGAGGACAACCCTGCCTCGTGCCTTTGTGGAGTATAAATGCAGCAGAAATGAGACCATTGGTGAGCACACTAGCGGATGGGTATCTGTACAGAAGCTGCAACCATTGTTGATATTTTTGGCCAAATTTCATTCTCTTCTGATCTGGCTTTTGACATCGCCGGGTTCCCTAAGAAAAAAAATCATGTGTATCCCATAATGTTACACAAACAGCAATTATGAAGTGCACAAAACATCACCAGTAAATGACGAGGTTTCAATCAGTTATGCTTTAGCTGATGCAACTGCTAATTAATTGTCTGTTTCCTACTCTCAGGCTGTATATATATTACGAGTAAAGAGACAAATGCACATCCGTCCTATTTCTTCCCTACAAGAATTGGCACTCATGCAAGATTCTGTCCCAAAATCAGAAACAGTGTTTTGTCCTACGATAGCATGTGGTAAGATGGACATGGCTGCCTTGTTGCCCTAAAGGTATTGTCAGCCTACTTGGCTAGCATTTACCACGTACTTGCCCATGTAGGAAAGTGTGGTGTAATGACCACCCTTTGTCAGTCTATCTCTTTCAAAGAATGTATTTATTATCTGCAAGCAAAATGATGTTGGGAAGACTGTTAAAACAGCCCTAGAAGCAAATATGCGGCCTTTCAGACTTTAATACCATTCAAAAAGATTTGATACAACTTGATCTATTGCTACTGGTAGTCACCGTCTCTGAGTGGGTGGAATCCTATCCATGTTGCAAGGCAGACACTGTCGCACTGTTTTTTTTCTTTTTGTAAACCTTTAATTTTGCATTGTCAGGCAGTCAAAACATTGAAGAATACATCATTAAAGTAAGACATATAGCTAATATCGGAGTCTAACCATACTATAGTTTACACAACCAGCAGAGGAATGCGTTCAGAACAGGTCTGCTGAGACGAAAGATAGTAAGGTGTGCAACAACCGTATAGAACAGGTCTGCTGAGATGAAAGATAGTAAGGTGTGCAACAACCGTACATACATTGAAATCATAAGTATGTGTTTTTTTAAATAAACTTTATTTATTTGGCAAAAGTTCAGAGTTAATACAACAGACAATAGTAAGTTCTCCTGTTGACATTACATATGCAGAGAAATCTGCAGGACTTAATCTTGGGTTCTGTCGAATTGGAGTATTCACCATATTTATGAAACAACAAATTAAACCCAAACGAGTGAAAAACATTGTGGCATAGTCTCTCATTTCCTGGCAGATCATTCTCACTTAACATTCCCACTAAGACACCTCCCTGTTCTCTGTCCTCCACCCATTCTTGAAACAGAAGCCAGACCCACAAACATTTCTATTAGGAACCATACGCTAATGCGCACACCTTTTCCATGGCCAACACTCCCCACAGCCAGACCCACCACAAAGCCACCCATATGAGTAATTAACATCGCTTGTGCTCCACTTGCCGCATACATTCCCTCCTCCACTGTCCACAGGCGCACCACAGTCAGTGATAAAGACAACTGAACCCCTACAAGATCTCCTTCCAAAAGTTGCTCACTTTAAGACAGAACCACCACATGTGGTGCAGGTCTCCCTATCTCCCCACAGTTTCTCCAGCATAGAGGTGAGTTATGAGGCCGTATTTTATGTAACCTTTGTGGCGTAAGGTACCACCGGAAACATAGCTTGTATGCAGCTTCACTAACTTGTGCATTTCGACTCCTTTTGATCCCTGCGCCAGATTTGGTTCCACACTTCCCCAGAGATTGTAAATCCCAAATTCTTTTCCAATATATGCAGCCTATCTTCAGGGCCCATTGTGTCTATAAATCCCTCATTGCTACTTCCAGACCCACCAACTATTTGGTGCCAGCCTCTCAAACCCCTCTGTACGAAATCCAATGTTTAACCCGCCCAGCGCATACACATGTTTCACTCTCAGTCCCGAGCATTGCTATTTTTACAATTTGTCTTGGTATGCCGTTTTAATGGCCTGATGCACAGCATCCCCATTACCTCATGCATATTGTACTATATCAATCCTCACTCGCTCCCCGTTGAGCCACAAACCCGTTCAGAGGATCCGTAACCTTCCCTACCTGCCTCGCTGCCCTACTCCCTCTAACTGCCATGCCCATCTTGTAATCAATTGTATCTCACTAGTAGACTAAGTTCAAAGCACGCCTATTACGCTGTACTGCTTCCCTCCATTAATAACTACCCGTCACCATATGCTTTATATGATTCCTTGGACTGTGTTTTAAATCTCTTGTTTCCTACTTAATCCACCTTTACAGGAATTTACTGTTTAGCCCACTGTCTACATATACTGATGACCTGACTATACTGCAAATCACTTGTTTTGTCTCCTGTTTGATTCCACCTTTATAGGGAATCACTGTTAGCCCACTGTTTTAATATCTTGATTGCTAGACTGTGTTGTGATTCACACGTTTGATTTCTGTTAATCTACCTCATAGGAAATCATGGTTAGCCCACTGCCTGAATTTCCTGACTACTAGATTACATTGATTTTCCCAGATTATCGTACCACTGCGGCCTCTCTCCAAATCACTGGGACCTGTCTCACCTTCCCCTTCCCAACTCCTAGCTCTGCCTCCCGCTATCAACCTTAATCTGCTCACCCATATGCTCTAATATGGATCACAAACTGCCTAACTTAGTAGATGTTCCCCTACTCACTTCCTACCACCTCTCTTCAATCCTATACCAGCCCCACACGCCACATCACCCAGAGCATCGGGCAACCTCACACAACATATACCCTGTATCCCTATTTATTCACAAGGCCCGCCAATACGCCCACAGCTCTCCACCTACCCTATGCCTTCTCACCTAAGAAATCAACTGCTAGGAACTTGCTCTAAGCACATTGCAGCCTTCCTCAAACAGAACCAAGAAAAGTCACCTCCCTGGCCCTCACCCAGACTACACCACTTAACCCAATTCAAAAGTTTAAGAACACCATAACGTCTCCTACCCAACTCCAATGCGCTCTCATTAATTCACGCTCCCTACCAGCACATGCCACCGAGATTAATGAATTAATCACAAACTTGGATCTCGATGTGCTTGCCATTACGAAACCTGGCTACATGAAGCCTCGGCTCCAGCCATTTCTCTTGCCCTTCCACCTGGTTTCACCATACTCTGCCAGGACAGAATCACCAGCAAAGGTGGGGGTGTTGCCCTCATCTTCAAGGAAGCCCTAGACGTCAGACAAATTAAATCCTCAGCAGCAGATAGCTTTACAACTTTGAAGCCTTATCCGTTAAACTATCCCTCTCTCCTTACAACACTATAACCCTCCATATCATCTATCGCCCTACTGGCCCTCTGTAAATACTGGAGGGGGTGTCTGTACTCCTGCTCTCTATATGGTAGAGGAGAGGCACAGAGGACCCCAGCCAAGATTCTCTATTGTTGGTAGCAATGGACAAGCAATCAAGGACTAGCTTCTCAGGAGGTGATGCGGGCTGGTTCTTAAGTACAGTCCCCAAGCACCCACAAAGGAATGTCTGCACACTGTATTAGTTAAAACACAGTCTTTATATAATTAATGTTCAAGATGATGTACACTATCACGATAACTCACTTTGTACTCGATTATGTACAATTGCAAATATACATAGTACTAAGTGGTACCAAAATTACTATTCAGCTCTTTAAAGTGCATCAACTGTACGGTTAATGTCACACAAATCAGTTTTTAAAGGAAACCAGCACGGAGCTGGCACCATCCCATACCTTGCTCTATGAGTCACACACATGTGCCCAGAAGCATACACTAGGGACACAGGGTTGTAAGAGTGCAATAAGAGTCTCCCATGGGTCTGTACAACAAACTAAAAAAGAGAGAGCTGCACCGCCAGTAGACCCACATGAACTCCTGCATGGAAAACACAAAAGAACACACAATAAAAAACAGTAAAGGACAAAGACACAGAGGCCCTGTCCCTCCGATGCATTTCCAGCATCATAGTCGCCCACCCAGACTGAGGTTAGGGTGCGTAATCTCCCACGAGATAGACACCCGCATCCAGACGGTCAACATGCCTTCTGGAAAGGCCATCTGCATTATCGTGACTCTTCCCTGGTCTATGGTCTATGGTGAAGTCTAGCCCTTGCAGGCTAATGGACCACCTGAGCAGTTTCGGTTCTTACCCTTCACCTGCATAAGCCACTTCAGGGGCTTATGATCTGTTTGGACCTTGAAGGCAGATCCGGTAAGGTAGGATCTAAAACACCTAAGGCTCCAAACGGTACTAAAGCATTCCTTTTAAACAGTATCCCACCTAAGTTCTCTACCCTTCAGTTATCTACTGATAAATATGATTGGATGTTCCCTTCCTTTGTCATTTAACTGGGACAAGACATCTCCAAATCCGGTGTCGCATGTGTCAGTTTGAACGATAAAGGGCTTGCTGTAATCAGGCACATACAACACAGGTGCCCTACACAGACTTTCTTTCAAGCCATCAAAGGCCCTCTGACAGTCTTCAGTCCAATTAACCTTCCTTGGTTATTTGGGTGAAGTCAGAGCTGTCAGAGGTGCAGCAATGGTTCCATAGTCTGCCATGAAATTGTGATAATACCCAGTGAGACCCAACAAGGCTCTCACCTGGGTTTGAGTAGTGGGAGTCTCCCAGTCATGTACATCCTGTACTTTACTGGGGAGAGGTTGGATTTGACCTCCTCCTACCTCATGACCAAGATACGTGACTTTCCCATGAGCTATCTGGCACTTGGTGGCCTTGATAGTGAGGTTAGCCCTTTTTAAGGCATGCAACACCTTATCCAGATGTGCCAAATGCTCTTCCCAGGCGGAACTGTAGACGGTAATGTTGTCTAAGTAGGCCACACAAAAGGCCTCCAGCCCACTGAGCGCATGATTGACCAATCTCTGGAAGGTGGCAGGGGCATTCTTCAACCTAAAATGCATGACCCTAAACTGGTAGAGTCCCTCGGATGTTGAGAACGCCGTCTTTTTCTTGGCATGGTCCGTCAGAGCAACTATGGTGTCCACAAGTCCATCAGCCCTGGGCAATGGGTGCACGTCAGTTTTGGTGACGGCATTGACTCCTCGGTAGTCCACACAGAACCTCCAATCCTTGTTACCTGCCTGGGATCGTGCCTTGGGGACAAGGACCATGGGATTGGACCAGGGACTGGTTGAGGGTTCAATAACACTCAGATCCAACATCTTGGCGACCTCAGCCTGGATGTGGTTCTTAACTGTATCTGACATATGGTAGCACCTGCTTTTGACAGGCACACTGTCACCAGTGTCAATTTTGTGCTTACACCACAGTGTAAGGCCTGGTGCAAGTGAAAACAGAGAGGCATACTGCCAGAGCAAAGCCCTGCTGGCCCTCTGCTGCCCTGTCGTCATATCTGGGGAGAGATGTACTCCCTCCACTGAGCCATCCTGAGGGTTGCTATGCAGCAAATCAGGAAGGGGCTCACTCTCATCCTCTTCTTGCTCTGAAGCTAGCAAGAGACATGAGACTTCTGCTCGCCCGTGGAAAAGCTTGAGCCTGTTAACATGGAATACCTGAGAGGCTACCCCAGAGACTCCCATGTCAACCAGATAATTGACTTCACTCATCTTTGATCTGATCCTGAAGGGACCAGTCCACTTGTCTGCCAAGGCTCTAGGCTTGGTAGGCTCCATCACAAGGATTTCCTGTCCCGGAGTCCAATCCACTTGTGAGGTGTCATGCCAGTATTTATTCAGTTCCTGGCTGGCCTCGAGGTTTGCTGTCGCCTGACCCACCATCTGTGTCATCCTCCATCTGAGGCCTAACACATAGTCCCCCACTTGCTTGGCGGGACCTGAAGGGGTGGCTTCCAAACCTTCTCTGATCAAGGCAAGAGGCCAATCACAGGATGTCCAAAGAGTAATTCAAAGGGGCTGAAACCAACACCCTCTTGAGGTACCTCTCTGTAAGAGAACAGCAGGAATGGCAGGAGGAGATCCCATTTCCTCCTTAGGGGCTCTTCCAAAGCGCCTAGCATGCCCTTGAGAGTTTTATTAAATCTCTCAACCAGACCATTGTTCTGGGGATGGTAAGAGGTGGGGAACTTCTAGGTTACCCCGCACTCTTTCCACATGGTTTTCATGTAACTAGACATGAAGTTGGATCCTCTGTCAGAGTCAACCTCCTTAGGGAATCCAACACGGGTGAAAATGCCCAGGAGAGCCCTGGAAACCACCTTGGCAGTAACAGTCCTAAGGGTTATAGCCTCAGGGTACCTGGTGGCATGATCAACCAAGACCAGGATGAACCGATGTCCACCTGAAGTGGGAGGGTCAAGAGCACCGACAATGTCAATGCCCACCCTCTCAAACGGTGTGCCAACCACTGGCAATGGCTGCAGTGGGGCAATGACACTGCCTCCAGTCTTTCCAGACAACTGACAAGTTGGGCAGGTCCTGCAGTGGGACTCCACTTCTACTCCCATCCGAGGCAAATAGAAATGGGCAGAGAGCCTCTGCCTAGTCTTCTTGGTACCAAGATGACCAGCTAAGGGAACCTCATGCGCCAACTGCAGCAGGAAGGACCTATAAACCTGGGGTACCACCAACCTCTTGAGGGCACCAGGTTCAGGCTTAGTGGGCTCACTAACCAGGAGCTCACCCTCCCAATAGATTCGGAATGTCCTAGGCACTTCTTGTACCTGGGACAGGGCCTGTTTCCTCAGACCCTCGAGAGAGTGGCACTCTCTCTGTCCCCTACAGAAGTCCGCCCTTTCAGCCAACAGGCATTGAAGGTCGGGGTGGTCTTCCGGGTTGAGAACCTCTCCCGCAGGAGGGTCTTCTGCCTCTTCTCCATCAGGAGTTGAGTTTGGGTTTTCCACTGGACCCATCCCATCTGGAGCATGGATCCCAATGGGTGCTGTAGGAACAGCAGGAAGAGAAGGAGCCCCCTTCACAGAAGTGGCCTTCTTGTTCTTCAGTCTTCTTGCCTTAGGCTTTGCCTTTGGCTCGGGTACCTGACTCACAGCCAGACCCTGTGTCACCTGTGACCTAGTGACTGCAGCAGCAGTCATGGGGAGACCATCCAAGATCAACCCCAACTCTACTAGATCATTTCCTAACAGATTGTCAGCAGGGACATTGTTCTGAACCAGTATAGGAAGCTTTGCTGTTTTGTCTCCAATCATGAGTGTGGCTAAGTCTACAGGCAATAATTTGGGAGGCCCACCAGCTAACCTGGTGGTTCTCAGAGGAGCACCTACATCGTCCTCTGGCTTGAGCAGGGTCCTGTCCACCACTGTCATGCTTGCCCCAGTGGCTCTCAAGCCAGTAGAAGGCTGGCCATTCACGAGGGCACTTCTCAAAAACCTACGGGTGTTCTGTGGTGTTGTCGCCAGTACTTCTGCGTACTGGTCCCACGCCCCAAGGGACACTAGTTAAATCTCTACAGAAGCACCGAATGTGATCCCTATAGAGGATGGGAGAGCAGGGGCCTCCACCTCAGACATGGGGTAAGGGTAGCTCGGGCTGACAGCCTGGACTCCAAGTGCCTTACCTTTACACTTGGAGTCACCCTTCTTGTGACCCAGAGCCCCACAGTCCCAACAAGTGCCAGGAATGCGGGGTATGGTACTGGAACCACTGGGAGCCTGCTTTGCAGCAGGTGGACCACTACTCTTATTCCCACACACAGAGCACTTATCCCCACTAGATTTGTGGGTCTTAGGAGAGGAAGGTTTTGGTTTACCCGACTGTGATTGCTTTTGGGACTCGTCGGCTTTCTGAGAGGTCCCCTTTTCTTTGTCCTTGTCCTTCCCATTGGAGTCCTTAGGGGACACCCGCTGGGAGATCCACTTGTCAGCTGGCCTGGCCAGCTTAAAGGGATCCAAAATGTTCTGGTCAGCAACATACCGACGCAGCTCTGGTGAACAGGCTTCAGAAAAGTGCTAAAAAAACAAAAGGTGGGACAATTCAACAAAGGTTTTCACCTTGTATCCTTCAATCTACCCCATCATGTTCATATGTGCAGAACTCACCCAGTCAACCCAAGACACATTCTCTCTTTTCTTTAAATCCCTGAACCTCTTAAGGTATTGGGTAGGTGTCTTGCCAAACTTGGCAATCAAAGCAGACTTCGTGCATTCATACTGACCCCTTTCTTCCACACTCAGTTTCAGAATACAGTCATATCCAGTCTGAGGCACTCTGATTACCAAACACTTAGCCCAATCTCTCTTATCCACATCATGAATTGCACAAGCCATTTCAAACGCTTCCATCCACTGTAGGATATCAGAACCCTCCACATACACACCCACCAAATCTTTCATAAACTTGGTGGCTGGGGACCTGACACTCTCAACTGGTTTAGCTGAAGTCTCCACTCTAGCTTTCTCTAGCTGGATTATCTGACATTAGGTGTCCTTGTCTTTGATTTCAAGATCCCTATTCACTTGATGTGCCAGCTCCTCTTTCTTAAGATGAGCTTCTATTTCCAACTTCCGGTATTCAAAGGCCAATTTCATCCTTAATAACTCAAGTTCCACGGAATTGCTGGGGGTCGGAACAGAGGCAGCAGGAATGGTGGCATTCCCAGAAACAGATTCAGCAACAACCCCAGGGGCAGAGTCCTCATTGGTTGCATACCCTCTTTCAAGAGTTTCACCATCAGTCTGGTAGTCCACCAGGGCAGCTATCAGCTCAGCCCTAGATGTATTCACAAAGTCTAACTACCTGACTTCACAAGCACTCTGGAGAGCCTCTAAGCTCATCCTAGTCAATTTACCATTCACAATCGATTTCATTGCTTGTAATGCAGTTGTCTTGTACACAACTAAACCTCAATTTAACAAAGTGCAGATATTTTGTAAGTGGCACGGTTATACACTGATTCTTAAAACCATAAGCATCCCACTGCTGCCACCAGTGTAAAGACTGGAGGGGGGAGTCTGTACTCCTGCTCTCTATATGGTAGACGAAAGGCACATAGGACCCCTGCCAAGATTCTCTATTGTTGGTAGCAATGGAAGAGCAATCAAGGCCTAGCTTCTCAGGAGGTGATGCAGGCTGGTTCTTAAGTACAGTGTAGTCCCCAAGCACCCACAAAGGAATGTCCGCACACTGTATTAGTTAAAACAGTCTTTATATAATTAATGTTCATGGTGGTGTACAGTATCATAATAACTACCTTTGTACTCGGTTATCTACAATGGCAAATATATACAGTTGTAAGTGGTAACACAATTACTATTCGATCGCTTTAAAGTGCATCAACTGTCCGGTTAAATGTCACACAAATCAGTTTGTAAAGGAAACCAACAATAGATATAATAGGAAAGCAGTTGGTTAGAACAATTGGCAGAATACTGGCCCCTACCGCTAGACACAATTCTGTGTGGAGATCCCCCCACCTGGGCAACCTGTAGAATAAAGATATATCACAAGCCCAGTCCATATACTGTTCACAAAAGTCTTTCCAGTAGTTCCGCAATCCCCAAAGTACCTGGTGTTGAAGAGTTCCTCGTCGGGAAATCGACGGCCCTTCTTGAGTGCACTCCCTTTAAGGCAGGAGCCACGGGTCGTCGAACGTACGGCGATGGACAGGGTGAGCTACGGCGGGGAAGTGGCAGCTTCGTTCCTAGCCGTGCTCATCGACGATAGAGCGTAGATATCCTGCAAGGAAGAGTCATGCGAGGCACCTCCGCGACGATAGTTCAGGACCGTAAAGCGTTTGAAGACCTGTGGCCCAGCAAGGGCATGAAGTCGTCAGCGTCTCTGTGGTCTTTAGGTGGCGGGAAACCCACCGGTGGATGCTCCTCAGCGCGTCGACGGCCTCGACTTTCTCCGGCGGGACAAAGTGGGCAACGTTGTGGACGAGAGCGGCCTTGGATGAAAAAGGTTCTAAGGCAATGGGAGCACTGCGGCTCCGGTCGGCGACGGCGGTCATCGATGGTGATGGACAACAGTCCGGGTGCTTCTCCTTGGGATTCCGCGGCAGTCCCCGTCTCCGGTCAGCAGCCTTTCGTAGATCTGTTTACCAGGGAGCTTTGGCAAAGATAAATTGGTGCACGATTTTCCCTTGTAGCTTGGGGAGAGGTCTACTTAACAGGTCCTCTCTTGGATCAGTTCTTGGAGACACAACCGCTTCCAGATGGGCAAAGTAGAGCAACCGCAATTGCTCTCTTCCAGCAGGGCTTCAAGGTCAAGCTTCAGTTTCAAGTTTCTCTTCAGCTTCTGAGAGAATTCTAGCAGTGAGAGGCCCACAGATATACTGTTGATCTCCCATTCATTCTGCTGGGTCACTCTCAGGCAACCAATCACTCCGAAGGGCATTCATGCAGGCAGGCAGCCAATCAGGTGCATAGTGCATTCAGGCCATTCACTTCTCTCCAGACACTCACAACAAGTTATGTGTATTGGGACAAGTACTCAGCTATTCAACCCTCCACACTGCATTCATACCAGTTTTGGGCAGGGCTGTCTCGGTCTTTGTGTCACACACCAGATACTAGACATCCACAACACAGAATGCGTATTCGTCACACACTCCATTCACCCAGGTCCCACCCCATGGAACTTCCACCCAACAGCCAGTCAGGGGGAAGGGACAGAGTCACCGCTTCCCGGGACTTCGGGAAAAACAAGGTACCAGGTGATGGAAGGCAAGAGGCCACAGGGTTCATTTTGTCTCCATCAAAATCCACTGATTCCAATGACAGGCTGTGGGCATCCCAAAATGGAGGACGCTCTGTCAATTCAGCACAGAGCTGCCACCAGCCCATACCCTGCTCTGTGGGTTACATACGTGCCCAAAAACATACACTAGGGGCACACGGTTGTACCCCCACCATAGGGTATCCCATGGGTCTGTACACCAAACCAAAAGAGAGAACTGCACTGCCAGGAGTCCCACATGAACTCCTGCGTGGAAAACACGACAGAACACATGATAGAAAACAGTAAAGGACAAGGATACGGAGGCCCTGTCCCTCCGATGCATTTCCTGGATCACACCCCCTACTTGACTTCCATTGTAATCTCCTGCACCTGCTAGGGGATACCCTAAACAATAACTCCAAAGCGCTCCTGTTGGGTGAATTTAACCTTAGTTTCAAGGACCCCAACGACAAGCAAAGCAAAACCTTTGCCAATGCACTCCATGACACGAGCTTTATCCAAAGAGTCACCGACCCGACGCACACTAAAGGTCGCATTTTAGACAGGATAGCTGATCACAACTGCACAATAGACATCAGCTCCAGTACCTCACGCCCATGGACTGATCATCACCTCTTCCACTTCTTCATCCCTACCAGAAACCTTGCCATACTACCTTACCTGGGCCCTCTGCCTTTGCTAGATCTACTCGACTCCTTACTAAAGAAAGCAATCTGCCATTTCTCGAAACCCCAGTTTTAAGGCCCCCTCTCTCCAACAACCCATTGGAGCTAGTAGAACTCTGCAACGCCACTCTTGAAGAAGCAGTAGAAGCCATTGCCCCATTAGAGGAAAAAAGAGCAAAACACAATAAACATTCCAAATCCTGGTTCACACACGAGTTACTTGAACTAAGATCCCTCAAACGAGATGCTCCAGTCCGAATGACTCCACACATCAGAGGCCTGCAAATCCATTTCCAAACAATACGAAAAAGCCATCACTTTTGCTAAATCCGCAGCCTACAATCTCAGACTCTTTAACGCCAAATCTGAGTCAAAAGAGCTGTTTGCTATATTCAGGGAATTGGCCGTGCCCCCAACCAACATCCAGAAAAAAGTGAAAGATGAAGCATGGTGCAATAATATTCAAACCGCCATGCTTAACAAAATAAACACACTCCAGAGCAAATTTAACTCTCAACTGAAGGCCTTGCCTAAAGCCAAGGTACCCCTGGTTCCTTTCATCAATCAGGTCAAGAATAACATAATGCCCTTCACTTTCAGAGATGTAACTGAGGCTGAAGTCATGACTATCATGAAACACATCAAGCCTTCTCTCTGCTGTTAGGGAGAATTCTCTGTTTAGGCTGAATTTCCTAACCTAGTGAGTCCCCCAGCAGCTTTGCTGGATTTCTGGAGTTTGTTTTTTTCTCCTGCCAAGAGTGAGACTCTTTTCCTCGCACTCTTGGACATGATTTGGGGTATTCCTTTGTTGATCTATGTGTTTTATGGGGTCTTTTACTCCATAGGGTCTCATGTGTTTTTTCTATGTGTGTTACACAGCACCCTCGGTGCAGTAACACAGGGGTGTCCTAGGTGACCACACCATAGACTCCATACCCTGGGACTGACTACTGTCTCCCAGGGCATGTAAAGTCACCATTGGCTTTACTAGTCCCAAATTACTAACAGAACCAGTACAACGCACCATATTGTGGACGTACTGGTAGGGGCAATTCGAATGCCCCTGGGTCTGTTGTTCGAGGGGGTACTGTCCCGTCCCCCCTCGTCGAGTTTTGGCTGGTGGCAGTGGATACTACTTGTTATATTCCTTAAGAATATTATCTATGGGATTTTCCCATGTATTTTACTCGCACCACTTTTTGGTGCAATGTTAAAGATACCGCCGGTTTATTTACTTAATATTAATTCACCGGTAGGGTCTTTGTGCCAGAAATCGGTTTTAAAATGGCATTTGTGTTCGCCTCTGTAACTCCAAACCAAAGGTCGAGCCCTTTGTTCCACTTTTGGCGGGCTTCTACACAGAAGCCCTCCGAAGTGGTGCCACTCTGTCTGGGTACCACACGGGGTGTGGGAGGGGGTTTAGGCACCTTGGACTAAGTTGCCTTGCCAACCCAAGTCGCACTCTTGCCTGATTGGCCCAAGTGGTGAGCCGCCCCGTTCACCACTTAGCATGTTTGATTGACAGCTAGGCTGAATGAATGGGGGTTTCTTGCATAAAAGCAGGGCTTTTGGGACTGGAACTTCAGAAGTCGCCACAGGACCTGAAAATCCGAAGAGGGAGAAGCTGAGCCGACCTGCTACGACGACACCACCGGTGGAGCCCTGCTGAACCGACTCACCACTTCCCAACGACAGAGGAGATCTCCCTGCTGGAGAGTCTTCTTCCCTTGACTGGTGGGAACAACCAGTTTACCTTCTTTTTCGCTTCCAAGACATCCAAGTGGTCGAATTGCCTGTGTCAAGCACCCCGGCAACCGGATAGCCACTTACCCTTGCACCGCGAATAAAAGGACCGCTCCTTTTAATTGAGAACTCTGCAGCTGGTTTCTTCCCTGGCAGTACAACGACCTTCTGCTTTCCTCCACGACGAGATCCTCTCTTCCCCCGGACGAAGCACCGACTTGCACCCGCTGCCAGGAACAACTGCCCCCGCTGGAGCGTTCTCACCATTTTTAAGGTACTGTGTCCGTCAGGCCTCCCTTTCTATAGATTGCTACAAGGTGACAGTAACTCCTTAACCTTCTGGACTGGGCTGGCCACCTGACCATCTAACTGGTCACTTTCTGTTATCCAACACTTTTCGGAACCTTTGTCGAGACTTTGGTGCACTTTCAACCATGTGACCTTGGACACATTCCTCGCGGATCCTCTTAAAGTGGGTCCGGCTTTCTGAACTTTAACTTCACAGTTTTAACCTGCCTTCTTCTCTTACTGTGTTCGTTTTAAAGTGTTAGGACCTGTTCTATCTACGCTTTGCCTTTCTCTCCCTTTTTAACCAAGTTATTAGAGTGCCATCTTCGTTAAGTGGTCACCGCTGTCTGAAAATAAGTGTTGCTTTACTTAAGACTTGTCTAATAACCGTTTAAGGGAGTGTATATCTTTTAGCGACCGTGTTTTTGAACTGCTTGATATTAGTGCCAGTGTGTTTACTAGATGTGTTTTTAAATAAATAATGATATCTCTTTTACACCAAGCTCTGGTCAGTGTTTGCTTGTTCTACTGTGCTCTCTTGACCTATTGTGTATGCTCTGTATACTGCCTAACTCTTCTTGAGAGAAGTCTGACTGCTCAGCCACAGCTACCAGGTAAATCTGGGTGGTGCAGACTGCTACCAATTGGGTTTACTGCCAAACACCTGTAGTCTTAAATCCTTTGCAGTGGTCCCAGAGGGAACTGCACAGGTTTCTGTCTAACATCTGCAAAGGCGATATCTTCCCAGCTAACCTTATAAAAGAGTGTGCAGACCCACTAGGCCCATTTGTCACAGCATTCATCAATGCCTCCTTTGCTTCAGAGATCGTCCCTCCCTCAATGAGTAATGGGTCAGACCACTGCTAAAAAAACCTCCCTTGTCCCGGGTTCACCCAATAACTATAGACCCATCACGACCGTGCCATTCCTGCAAAAAATTCTAGATAAAGCTGCATACTTGCAAATCCAAAACTATCTAGAAATTAACAATATCCTGGGGAAAAGACAATCCGGTTTCCGTCCTCGCCATGGCACTGAGTCAGCACTTCTCGAACTTAAGAACCAACTATAGGAAATTATGGACAAAGGCAAACCAGCCCTTCTCCTTGATCTGTCTGCAGCATTCAATCTTGTGGACCATAAGACCCTCTGCAGACACCTCAGGGATGCCGCCCATTTCTCCAATAAAGCTACTACCTGGTTCACCGCCTTCCTTGAAGGAAAGGCAAGGAGAGTCTTCTCGGACCAGGCCGTGGCTAGCCCGTCCCCCACCCATTGCGGAGTCCCACAGGGTTCATGTACTTCGCCCACCATCTACAACATTTTCACCTTACCTCTTTTCAATGATCTAGATGAGCACGGCATAGCATTTACAAACT
The DNA here is from genome assembly GCF_040938575.1 of Ambystoma mexicanum. Taxonomy (NCBI): domain Eukaryota; kingdom Metazoa; phylum Chordata; class Amphibia; order Caudata; family Ambystomatidae; genus Ambystoma; species Ambystoma mexicanum. Next base: position 766,780,408 of record NC_090922.1, read on the forward strand.
ATGCTGACGACACTCAAGTTCTTCTCCCCCTTTCTGGCTCCTATGAACAGGATGCAGCCACCCTCAGAGAAACCTACTCCATCATCCAGGCCTGGATGGCGGCCAACGGTTTATGTCTCAATGGAGACAAAACAGAAATCCTACTCGTAGGTCCTAAGGAAATTCTTAACAAACTCGACAGCCAATATAAAGCATTCAGCATTGAGGATACCGTAACCACGGCCTCTGCTGCAGTCAAAACCTTGGGTGTGTACCTTGACTCCACCCTTTCAATGAAGTGTCAAGTCAGTGCCATCTCCTCATCAGCTGCACTTATGACCAAAATCATTAACACAGTCAAACCCTATCTCTCTTCTAAAAACTGCATCAGCATTGCAGAGTCACAATCGGTGCCAAGATGGATTACTGTAATATAATTTTCCTAGGCATTTCATAGGAAAATCTCAATAAATTACAAATCAACCAAATCAATACCTTCAGAGCAGCACTAAGCATTTGTAGGAGGGAGCACATCTTCCAGGCCAGACGTGACGCCTATTGGCTCCCAGTCTTCAAGACCCTCACAATCACCCATAGATGCCGCTCCCTCTCTGCACCCCTGTACTTGTCTGAAAGATTTCACAAAGTAAATTCCTCCAGACCTAAACAGGCCCAACATTCCTACCAGCTCATGGTCCCTACATTTTGAATGAGCAAAAGTTGGAGGAGCGTGCTTCCCTGTACTAGCACCCACAAATTGGAATGCTCTACCACTCCCTCTCAGGAAGGAACCCTTCCTCTCTGCCTTTCGACGAGCACTGAAAACCAAGCTCTTTAACTAATGCAGTTCCCATGCAACTCCTGAACTTACCGTGTCTAATTCTGTAATTGTCTGTTTCTAGGTTTCAGCCCTGTGCGGCTGCTCTGTACTATATTGTATCTCTGTATGTACTTAAGTGAATCCTGCTATGAATCTTCTGTAACAGTGCCACGATGCCTCAGGGCTGCTGCACGCTTTATAAATTCAAATAAATAAATAAAATAATGAAAGCGTTCCCCTCACCCAAGTGAAACTTCCTTTTCATCTCTTCAAATGAGAGGGGAGAACCTTCCCTGTACAACTCCAATAATGTCAAGTTGGGAGATTCGTCCCAACCACCCCAGAACCTGGCCGAACAGCCCTGGCTAAACTCATGAGTTATGCTGCACCAGCATAAAAGGCCCCAAACCATCAGTCAATCGCCTTTCCCACAGTTCCTGGTTCCAATATCGTAGGGCACATTTCGTAGCCTCCAATGGGGCCTCCTCCCACCAGTCACACCAAATTACCCAGGAAAGGTAGTATTCTCAGTGGAATTGACATAGCTCACTTCTCCGGTTTGCACCACCCTTCCATATTGTCTCCCCGAACACATTCTAGCATAGCGCCTATTTGCGCTACCACAAGATATTTTTCTATATCAAGGACTTCCAACCCCCCCAAAGCCTGAGCCCTCATAAGAACTTTTCTGGAAACCCTAGGCTTCTTCGCTTGCCATATAAAGGAGAATATCTCCTTCTGTAATTAACGCTCCATCGCGGACGGTATAACCACCAACGGGGAATTGACCACATTCAAAAGCCTGGGGAGTAGTGTCATTTTGAGAGCTGTGATGCAAGCGAACCAACTCCGGTCTTGTTTGTGCCATCTCTGGAGGTCCTCCCCTAGACCCGACCATAATGGGGTTACGCTGGCCTTGTATAGGCCAGCATAGTCCGTCATGAGCTTTATACCCAAATATTCTATGTCTGCCAATACCCATGTCAGCAGGAACTCCCTGGCCCATTTCTCCACTTCCCCGGGGTGCTCAAACATGTTCAATGCCTCAGATTTTACATAATTAATCCTGAATCCCGACACCCCTGCAAAGATATGCAACACCCTCATTACCCTTGTCAGTGATTGCGAGGTATCCCGCAAAAACAGCAGTATATCATCAGCATATAAGGCAATTTTATGCGAGACTCCAACTCCCTGCTATTCCCAAATCTCCTCATCACTACGAATTACCTCCGCCATTGTTGCCATTGCCATAGCAAAGATCAAAGGGGAAAGGGAGTTGCCCTGACGCGAACCCCCCCTAATATCAATTGCCGCAGACAGTCGCCCATTAAACACCAACTGCATCGTTGGGGTCTGGAAGTTGAAGAGAACCATCTGAATAAAGGCTGGACCACAACCAAAGCGTTCTAACACCTTTCGCAGATAGCCCCAATCCATGCAATCAACTAGCGCCGCCAGCCAGAATTTCGGCCCCTTCCTCCTATCACAGTCTATAACATTCAATGCCCTCCTCATAATATTGTGCGTGTGATGCCATAATACAAATCCTGCCTGACCGGGGTGAATGTGTTTGGGAAGGAGTCTGATTAATCGGCTAGCTAACATTTTAGAATACATTTATGCGTCGGTATTGAGTAATGATATGGGGTGATAGCTACTGCATTCCGAAGGGTCCTTATTTGGTTTTAGGATCAATATAGTGGTGGAAATACCCATATCCTGTGAGATCACTCTGTTCTTCCGGATTACATTAAACAACTTTGTCAGGGGTATCATGAGCCATGATTTGAATGCCTTATAGAATCTGTTACCAAACCCATCAGGACCTGCGTCTTTTAGCAGGGAGTGAACTGATTGCCCCCCCACCTCCTCTGCCGTAATCAGGCCTTTGAGCGCTGCTCTCTCTTCCTCCTATAGCTGCTGCAAGGCCACTCTTTGATGGAACGCGTCCTGATCTGCGGGGTTCAGGTCCTCTGACTGAACCAGCCTTTTGTAATGTGTATCCACTATACCTAGTTTTTACTGCTCCTCCCCCCTAGGCAGGTGATCCATTTCAGTTCGGGGATGTGTGATGTAGTTTTTATCACTTTGCTTTTGCAATTTGGCTGCCAGGAAATGTTTACTTTTCTTACCTTTGCAGTAATACGACAGCCTAATCTGGAGCAATAACTGGGGTGACTTGTCCGCTACATGTGCCTCCAAACGCTCCCTAATTTATTTTTTTTATTACAAGCATTCACTTTATTACAAACTTTTACCTAAAATTAGCATGATATCGCTCCATTGATTCTTCAGCAATTAGTTTTAAAATTAATTTGTTTCAACATGCAAACAGACCAACACATCATGATTTCATATAAGTCATTACATTTGCAATATTTCTGTTAGAAAGTTTGTTACTGCAGAAATGTGTTTAAAATCGTGTCCTCCATGATTATTGTTCCCACCAATCTTCTGCAGACAAGTGATGATTTTCCATGATTAGTTTCCCCATGTGTTTAGTTCTTTGCGATTTTAAATTGTCACAGAATAGCATCAGATGGATTAGAGATTCCTCTTGATTTTTGCATCGCTTGTTTCAGCATCATGTCTTCAAAAGAGGACCTCTCTTGTTGGGAGGATGTTTAATTTGATTCTTAAGAATAAGTCCCCAAGGCGTGCACTTGGGAATTTTGCTAGATACATCGGCACAATGTTCAAGAACCTATTAGGTTTTTGTAAATGAAGATTGCTGTTGTGCTTTTTTTCTGTTTCTTCCCAGTCGAAACACCATCATTCATTTTTGACCCCTTTTGTGTTATTTACAAGAGACCATTCTGTTGCATCGATGTTACTTAGAATCTGTTTACATCCTGTTGTACATGATTTTAAGGTCCATTCTGTCAAATGTCCCATATTTCCTTTAAAGACGCTGATTTGTGTTGGACTGTCATTCATAATCATTTACCAAAATATTGCTAGAGAGTTCCATACTACTCATGAGTACAAAGATAGTAGGCCCAGTTTGTATTGTATCAGGGCTATTGGTAAACTGTTAGGGAGGGACAAGATCTTTTTCCAAAAGGATCCCTCCAACATGTCCCATGATTCGACGCTGTTGACAGAGTAGTCTCTGCGCCGTAAATCAAAATGGGGGTTACCTTTTTGTTTATAAAATTTAATGACAGGTATCATCAAGACCTTTCCATATTTCTTTGAGAAATTGCCCTTTATCTCTTAAATTCTTTATTTTCCATTTGAGCTCTGATTCGGGGAGCATCGTCCATGCAAAATTTGACATACAACCCAAGGTATTTGGTTGAGCCAACTATGCAAACGGGCTCTTCCTTCATGGTCCATTTGAAGATCTGCTTTCTGCTAATTCTTCCATGCAATTTGCTCAATATTAAGATTTCTGATTTTTCTACACTTAACGTTAAGTTGTTTTGGTGGACTTATTCTTGCAGGCATGTAAGACTTCGTTGTAACCCTATCGAGGTTTGGTCTAAAATGACTAAATCATCAGCATATACCAGCCAGACAATAGGTGAGCTGTTTAATTTTGGACATGCTGTTGGCAGATTTAATGTGATGTTCAGGTCAGAGATGAAAAAACTAAACAGTGCAGAAGCCAGCGGGCATCCCTGTTTCAGCCCCCTGTAGCTGCATTGATCTCTTTCATCAGGGTGCCTGCTGAGATTGATCTTATTTGGATGGATGTTCCTTCATGCAGGGCTAGTTAATCTGAAGGGCATGTTAGCCCATAGTCGATCTCGGACAACACTGTCAAAGGCTTGTTTGAAGTCTATACATCTTTGTCTCAGTATGTTTAGAATAAAGAGATTCGTGTTGCACCCTATGTCTTTTACAAAACAAGTCTGTCGTGGGCCAGAGATTCCAATTTCAGCAGCCCATTTGTTTAGTCAATGTAAAAGCATAGACGCAGACATTTTCCAGAGCACATCCAGGAGGGCAATTGGGTGGTCATTTTTACACCCTTCTTGAATATGGGAACCAAAATCAAGCGTTTCCACAAAGCTGGGACACTGGCAATTCTCATTATTTGAGAGAATAGAATATAGCAAAATGTTGACCAGTTTTCTGGGTCCATTTCTAAGATATCATTTGATAACCCGTCTGGGCCCAGGGCTCTCGAGCTGCTTGCCTTGTTAATTAGGGTTAACATTTCCCACTTCTCAAATAAGATCGACCATGAAGTTGCTTTTGGGCTTGTTCAACTTAACGTCCTTTGTTGGAGGGGCAGCATATCATTCATAATAATGTTGAGACCAATTTTCTTCAGATATCGGATTTAGCAGTAGTGCATCTTGAGTTGCATCCAGATGTTGTATCATTTCCCAAAACATTCTAGAGTTGGTTTTTAGAATGGACTTCAGCATTAATTATCCGTCGTTTTGGGTCATGATGCACTTGTGAGATATAATCCAGTTCTTGAATTGTTGTTTTTGCTTCTTCCATCTATCAACTCTTAGTGGGTTTGGTAAAGCTTGTAATTATTTCAGATCTCTTCACAGTGGTTTTTTTTTGGTCTGCGATCTTTTGATCAAAAACATATTACCACTCGAACCTAATCTTTCCTTTCATGGTTTCCTTTTCTCTGTAGTCAATAAGAATAGGTCTGTAATCTGTTGCTGCTTCATCAGAATTGATCAGCATTCTCATGCTGATAGTCTTGGAACTTCTGTTGGAGAGATCCATAATCTGTTTCTTCCCAGTACTACTTTAATTGAAATTGGCCAGTGTTTTTGTTCATCTGAGAAGTACCTGGTCCATGCTACCTTTAGCATTTCGTGGTCACTGGCTCACTTCAAGAGATGTCATTTCGTGCAAAATATTAAAAGACACAAAAAAGTAGCCTAGGGTTTCACTTGACAAACCTTAATGCCAAGTGGATGCTCCCGGAATGTCACCAGGAGTATTACCATTTAACATGTGTACATTTCTGGGCTGCATGTTTTTCAGTCAACTGATGGCTCTGTTTTTCCTGTTATTTTCAACATTTGACTAGACAGTGGTAATATTGTCCTTATATGTAGTTTGCATTTAGGTCACCACAGATAATGATCATGTTGTTCTTGTATTTCACAGTCAAATTGTCAATTATGTTTGTGACATGTTCTGCAAAATCTGTTGTTCTGCCGTCAGCTGGGTGCCAGTAAAGGTTGATCAAGACAAGCCAATGTCTGTCTGAGGGGTTGTTGTAGTTTATTTCTATTAGAAGTGATTGAATGTGCAGATTGAGGTTATGGTTTTACCGTGAAGCCTGTGCCTTCTTTTGTGATTGTTAACAGACCCAACAGACCTTATGTGCCCTTGCTTGCTTGTTGGTTTGAAATAAACTGAATAGCCATCGACCACTGGGGTGTCTCTTAGCCAGGTATCTTGCAAACATATGATATCCCAATTACTTCCAGCTTCATTTGCATTATTGAACAAATGATTAAAACCCAGTGTGTTCCACGAGAGTATGGTGACTTCGTCCTTGATCTGTTGTTAATTGCCTTGATCAAAGAACAGGGCTTCCAGGAGCCGTCTCCAAGAGTCGTTGTTGTTTAGGTTAGATTTTTCTGTGGATCTTTCTCGTGTGGATTTTCTCATCCCACTCACAGTGTTAAAGGATATTTCTAGGGGATGTCGATGTAGATCGCTGGGGTTTTAGCTCACTTATGGATCTTCAGGCTTGGATTTGTCTCCAGAGAACACAAAGTTCGACCAAAGGGGCTTTTTAGTTGGTATTGTTCAGTCACTTATGCTTGCAGTTGTTTGATATGTGGCCTTTCTCTCTTTAGAGTGTGTTGCACATATTTTGTTCTCTTTTATGTCAAATCCCATGGTTCTTAGGGTTGTTGAGGCCTCTAATAGATGATTGTAACTGCAGCGAGTTCTGGAACATGGTTAAATAATTCAACAATGTTCTTTCAATTTAACATTAAACCATCTTCAGTGTTCAGAATATGTTCAAGTATTAAACGGTTTGGGAGAGGAACATCTGTGGTTTTCTTTAGCTGTTTGTTTCCAGTGGCATTTGTCCGTTCTACTTGAGGATTCAGTTTTTGAGTAGCCCTAGTCGGTGGAGGGTTGTTAGACACTGTGTGGAAAGTATCTTTAGAGCTTGTCACAAGATGTCTCTCGTTCTTTGGTTTTTGTCCTTGGGCAATGTTTTTTGTTTTTTGGTATGCTCTATTAAGTAAGTGAAGCCAATGTTAAGAACGGTATGTTGTTTTGGACTTTTCCTAGGCCTGTGCTGGTAACTATTCTTCTGGTTGGCTGTGGAGAGTATCCAATAGAATCATCATTAGAAGAAGATAAAGTGTCATTGCTTCCTTCAGAGTTTGTCAGAATGTCCTCATCTAAGATGGAGAGGTCTAGTAAATGTTGATCAATGTTGTTGTTTGTAGGTGATTCTGTGGCAATTTGAGCGATTTTCTTTTTGAGTAGTCAGGTCTGAGGTAACACTAGTAGGCTTAGTATTTTGTGGATGTTATGAAGCCGAGGTCGAAGCTGTCACTTCAAACCTTAGATTTCTTATGAAGTTCCTTGAACTGTTTGATTTGATTTTCTTCACTGGTAATACATTTTTTTTTTTTTAATTTTGTTTATTGGCAGAAGGTTGAGATAGGTACAGCACAGGCTACGCAGAGACAAGCAAACATATTAATAGCACGTCTATACATTACATCATAACTCTTACAAACATCTCAGAATGGGGAGGGTAGACATTGTGGAATAGTACAAATGAGTCATTTCACATGACGAATTAGACTGGGCTGGTGGGAGGGCTGGAGTTCCTCTCGACCTCGTCCATGCTGTTCAGGTAACTGCAAAAGTCCGACCACACATTTTTGGGATGGGAAGGCATGGGCAAGGATCCGATGTACTCCTCTTCACACATTTGTACCCATGTGAGGGCTTTCAACCACATATCGAGGGTGGGGGTGGGGTGCGGCGCTTCCAACATTGTAATATGCATCTTTTAGTGACAATAGCACTTACGTTTAAACATTTTGACATTTTCCTTTCATTTTCTCTAGCCCAGATTCCAAACAGCAAGGCTAGGGGGTCCAGCTCTACTGGGGACCCAATTATCTCTGAGAGCGCCTTTGTCACTTCCGTCCAAAACGTATTTAGCGCAGCACAGGACCATAACATATGTACATGATGTGCACCGCCCAATTTACATTTCGGGCATGTATGAGTTGGGGTGCTTGTGAATTTCGCTACTCTGTGAGGCGTGTAATACAGCCTATTGAGAAGTTTGTATTGTATGCAGCGGAACCTAGCATTAAGGGAGACGTTGCGCGTGTGTGCGCACATTTTAGCCCACAGTTCTTCGGTGATTACCATCTCAAGCTCGCTGGGCCATGCCTCCCGTGATTTGTGGGATATATTCTCCAGCTTCCCCATCTGGATTTTGTACAGGGAGGATATTATGCCCCTGCCGCCTGCAGAGTTTGCTATGTATTGGAGTTCAGGTGAGTCTGGAAGTTCCTCTGGAAACGAGGGCCACATTACACGTATCGCTGCTCTCAGCCTATAGTATTGCAGCAGGTCGAGCGCAGAGTTGGAGTGCCCGTGGGCAGCATGTTTGAGGGGTGATAAATGTGCCATCAGGGTATAGGTCAGTCAGGGCACGATAGCCCAGGTCTTCCCAATGTTGAGAGAGATGTTGGTCGTGTGTGGGGGGAAGTCCGGGAAATTGCCATATGGGGAGCCACTTATAATATGGGCGTTGCTCTTGATTAGGGCGAAGGATACCCTTCCATGCTCTGATTGTGGTGGCCACCGGGTCTGACGGAGCATTCGTGTGGAGTGTGCAGTGTAATAACAAGGTCATGATGTTGGTGCCATCTCCTGCCATTTTCTCTAGTTTAACATGTTGGGGCGGGTTTAGGTGGGTGTACCAGTGGGTAGCGTGTTGGGCCTGTGCAGCGTTCCAATACAGTGTTAGATCTGGGGCCGTAAATCCCCCTTTTTCATAAGGCGAAGTCATATGTTGCCACTTCTTGCGGACCGCTCCGGAGTGCCAGAGAAACTGGGCGAACGCCATGTGTAGCCTCTTGAAGTATTGCTTCCCAGGCCACACTGGTACATTAGCAAATATATAGAGGAGCTTGGGGACCGCGATCATTTTTATTAGGGAGAGTCTGCCTGCAAGGGACAGTGGGAGATTGCGCCACTTGAGCATCTTGGATTCAATGAGTTGTACCGTTGCTTCGTAGTTGTCCGCTAATAAGGACGTTTTGGCCAGTGACACCTGCACCCCGAGGTACTTAATGCCACCCGGGGACCAGCGTAGGGGGAACTCGCATGACGGTTGCTGAGTTGCTTTAGTGAGAGGGAAAATTTCCGATTTAGAGTAGTTGATGGTGAAGCGGAAGAATGTGCCTATTTTTGTTATGTCTCGAATGATAGGGTCCAGGTATGTGGAAGGGCTTCTGACGTACAGGAGCACGTCGTCCGCGTACAGTGAAATGATTTCCGGCGCATCCTGTAGGCGAATGCCGTTGCGGGTGTGTCGATCCCTGACATGATCGGCCATGGGTTCAATGGCAAGCGCAAAAAGGATGGGGGAGAATGGACATCCCTGTCTGGTACCTCTGTGTAGCTCAAAGGGGGGGGAGGGGACCGGGTTGGCTAGCACCCATGCCTATGGTCCTGTATATAATAGTTTTATATAGGAGATCATATTTGGTCCTATTCCCATTTTTTCCAGCAGGCCCATAAGTATTGCCATGAGACCATGTCAAATGCCTTCTGGGCATCCAGCGTGACCGCCACTGCGTCAGCTTTCGGATCAATTCTGGACAGCACGTTAAAGAGGCGACGGTTGTTAAGTACAGTAGAGCGGCCAGGGACGAATCCACTTTGATCAGCGTGGACCAAATGGGGCATGAATGGGAGGAACCTATTGGCGATTATCTTTGCAAAGATTTTCATGTCTGTGTTGATGAGCGACAGGGACCTGTAGGACCCGCATTCGTTTGGGGGTTTCCCTGGTTTGTGGAGAACTGTAATTAAGGCTTCTCTTAAAGAGGGGGGAGAGTGTTTAGCCGAAGTGATTCGGTCCAGACCCCATGCAAAGCGGGCACTAACATGGCAACATGTTCCTGGTAGAACTCGGATGTGAGGCCGTCGGGGCCCAGAGCCTTGTTCTTAGGAAGATCAGAGATTACCTGGACTATCTCATCTAAGGTAAACGGGGCATCAAGAAGTTCCTTGGTGTTCTGGGAGATGAGGGTCATAGGAATGGATTCTAGCAGGTCATCCAGGTCATGGGCTGTGTGTTCAGGCTGTGGGCCATACAGATTGGCATAAAAGCTGGCAAACATATCAAGGATGGCTTGGTCCGACCAATGTCTTAACCCCTTTTCATCAATAATACTATCTATTCGGGTCCTGCCTCCCTCCGAACGCACCAATTTAGCCAAGGTTCTACCCAGTCTATCCCCCTCCCCACACTTTCGGGCGGCCACAGGGCGAGCAAAGTATCTCACCTCGCTTAGCGCATGTGACTCAAATTGTTCCAATTTTGTTCTAATCCTTGCTAGAGTTGCTGGAGCTGGTTGGTTTAGAAGCGTACTCTTGTTCTAGGGCTTTGAGCTTGTTTTCAGAGTTGTTTAAGGCCTGCCTTATGGCCTTGAGGACCCCGGCTTCCCTTGAGATACAATTCCCTCTGATGTACACTTTGAATGCCTCCCAGCGGGTCCCTTCGGGTGTGTTGGATGTGTTGTTGTTGTCAAAGAACGTGTTTATGTCTGCTAGTATCTCAGCCTTAAAGATGATGTCAGATAGGGCGTCAGATTTAAAGCGCCAGGCGGGTCGGGCCATAAGCGCACTACCCAGTTGAATCTGTAGCAGCACGGGAGAGTGGTCAGAGAGCGTGCGTGCGAGAATCGTGACATCTGAAACTCTAACCATCCGGTTGCCGGATAGGAGGAACAGATCTATTCTTGAGGAGCTATCGTGTACCGTAGAATAGAAAGTATAGTCTCTCTCCTGGGGATGGAGTGTCCTCCAAACATCGTGTAGATTCAAAGAGCTCATGTGAGTGTGGAGTCGCTTGGCAGCACAGGTTGTGGGCCTGCGGGCAGTGGTCGTTCTGTCTAGGACATTATCGAGTATACGGTTCATGTCTCCTCCCCATATAATGGGGACTTCTATATACCTCATGAGGATGGTAGACACTGCATCTATAAAGTCAGGGGAATCAGTGTTGGGCGCATATGTGTTAACAAGCAAGCATTCTACATTAGCTAAAGTACAATGTAGAATCACATATCTACCTTCCGTGTCAATGTGGGATGTGTGGAGTGTGAACTTTACCGATTTTTGTGGATAAGAGTGAGAACTCCCCTGGCTTGAGTAGAGTATTGGGTATAATATCTGTTTGGGCCCCAGGACATTGCAAGGTTAGACGATAAGAGTTTCAGGGCGTGTGTCTCCTGCAATAGGAGTACTTTGGCCCTGTGTTTTTGTGCATATGCCGTTATCCTATGAGATTTTGTAAAATTGGTCAATCCCCGAACATTCCACGTCATCACTCTAATAGCCATGCTAAAGATTTAAGGAACATCCCAAATGTGAAAACCATCTCTGGTTATCGCCAAGAGTGCTGCAATGGCGCGAAATCGCCACCTTTTAAAACCAGTCTCAACCATCCTGCCGTTTTGTGTATAACCAACCCTAAGTTAACCACCCCATTGCAGCTGCAGTGGGGGCTGCTGTTGCCGTCTGGCCCACTTTTTGTTAAAGCTTTTTACGATGATAGATCAGTAATCCTTTTCTTTTTCCCCTTTCTTTTTTTTCTAAACCGTCTGATGAAATTGGGTTACAAGGAGAGGATAATCTTGTTCTGGGGCATCGAGGTCTAAGCAGATACCACCCCAGGACCGCGTATAACAGAACAGTCTGGATTTGGAAGTTCAGGCCCAGTGCGTGGCATTGTAGACAGGTCAGTTAGGGATGTTACCCCCTCAAGAAGCTGAATTCATGATATGGTGATGTTGGGCCGAGTTAGGCCAGATATGGCACGTTGAGGGGGAGAGGATCAGCTCGCCTGGGGAGCAGTTACCTGGCCGACCACGGCCAATGGAGTCCACCGTAGGGGCCCGGGAATCATGGTATTATTTGTTGTCCATCGGTTCCTCTGGGGGGTCTGCCAGTGGGACCTGTGCCTCAATGAACTTAACAGCCTCGTCAGGGACCGTAAAGAAGTAGGTTTTGTTGTGATGGATGAATTTCAGTCGAGCAAGGAAAAGCATTGAGTATTCAATTTTCCTATCTCTTAGCATTTTCTTCACCCCGCTGAATCGGCGTCTCTCCATCTGCACCCCCACAGAGAAGTCAGGGAAGAACCTGATGATTTGTGAGTCCAGTCTTAGTTCCCCTTTCTCCCTGGCCATTCAGAGTATGTGGTCCCTGTCCTTATAGCTTAGTAATTTTGCAATTATTGGCCTGGGGAAGTCTCCTGGTTTAGGCCCGGGTGCTAGTGAGCGATGCGCTCTTTCAACCGTAAAAAATGGTGAGAGCTCGGGGTTGTCCAGGAGATCTTTGATGAGTTGCTCGACCGCGAGCTCCATGCGCCCTTCAACGCAGATTCGGGAACCCCCACTATGCGGATGTTATTTCTTCGCGACCTCGATTCGAGGTCATCGTTCTTGGCTTTGACCTGTTTCATGTCACGGACGAGCTCCGCGACAGTGTTTTGTAGGGTATGGATGTTGTCCTCGTTGGAGCCTATTCTTTGCTCCGTCTCAGTGATCCTGGCCCCCTGTTGGTCAAGCTTAGCTCTCAGGGAAGCTACATTTGCATTGATGTCATCCAGTTTTTCATGAAAGGCTGCAAAGTTTTTGGCCATGGATTCCATCATTGCAGTTAAGTCTGGTTGCGGGGGGTCCGGCAGGACCTCGCCATCTTCATGTGTTGCTGAGGAGGACGCCTGGTCCGCCCTAGGCGCCGCTTTTGTAAACTTGTCCATGGCGCCTGCTTTATTAGCACCCCATGCTCTGTTGGACATTGCTGTAGTGGGGAGCACCATCTGATCTGGTAGGGTTGATGGTGTATGCCGGTCGGGTCCCTGCGGGGGGATGACGGTAGGTCAGCGGTTACAGTTTGTAGGTAGCTTAGGTTCAGTGGCGCTGTTGTTGTCCCGATTGGGTAGAGAAGGCCAGTTTGTGGTAAGGCAAGATGGTGGAGCGGCCGAGAGCAGAGGCTGGCCAGGGGGGGATGTGTAGTGCCGGACCCAGCGCAGGCCCAAGGAAGGTTCAGCGAGTTTTGTGTGAGTGATGACACTTTGGTGTATACCTGAGCCCACGGGGCGTGGAGCCGAGAGTGAGTCAAAGAGGGGGTCACACACAGCGGTGGCACTGTTCCTAGCTATGAAAGTAGAAAAAGCAGGCTGATTCCCCCTCCGGCAGCGCCCCGAGGGTAGCAGATCCGTGGTGAGAGCCCCCGGTGGGCCGGCCGGGCCAGCCGAGGAAGTGGAGACAAGGTAAGTTGCAGCCGATGGGCGCCAAGCCCCGGTGGGAGAGGGAGTCAAGAGGGAGCGGGGCTTTTGTGCAGGCAGTCCCGTTGTGGTTGCTATAAGCACAGCGGATAAAGCACGGGTAGGGTGGGGGGCCCGCTACAGGAAGAAGGAGGGGGGTATATGCAGGCCTCAACACCCACCTTACAGCCTCTAGGGTGGCAAAACCCGTAAGTCGTCCGGAGTGCGGCCGCACCCCAGGAGGGCAGCACTCCACCTGGCTGGGCCCGGGCTGGATCCGGGGTCAATGAGGGATGGGGGCTTCAGCGGGCGGCGGTTTACCACCGCGATCTTCCAGGCTGAGGGTCGTGTTGCGGGCCAGCGTCCCCATCCAGGCGTGCCGCGGGGAGAGTCCGCGTTGGTGAATCTTCAGTGGTGGTGTGGGTGTGGGCCCTGCATATAGAGAGCCACGGGGGGGGGCAGCCGCTCGAGTGGTGGGCCCGTCAGTAGGAGGAAGCGGCACTGCCCGTGCGGCGTCCACGGATATTCGGGGACCAAATCGCCGGCAAGCGCGGCTCCTCAGCGAAGCCTCCACGGCCTCTGCCCCTGCACGCGGGGGGGTTCCAGCCCGGCCCGCAGTGTGCGGAGCTGATCGGCATGCTGTGTATTCTTGGTCCTGATGCAGCTGTCGGGGAAGCAGCGCCGGCCGCCCCACCGCATACGCCTGGTCGGGCGACAGTCCCCTCACGGTCCCGCCTTGCCGGGCACCAGGGAGCCTGCGGATGGCGGCGTCCGGGGATCAAAGAAGGCAGCACCTCCAGACGGGGGGCGGAGCAGGCGGCCGCAAGCGGCTATGGCGAGGCTCCGCAGGGAGGTCGCGCAACGGCGCCCGATATGTAGGCTGCAGGCACCGATTTCACCCCAGATTTCAGCCGCATGTAGAGGGGAATGTCAGCAGATGAATCGCGGCAGTGACGATAGGCAACGATAAGGATTGGTGCCGATGTTTAGCAGATTCTAGTGGGCCAAGACGAAGCTCACAAGCTAAGCAGCCATTTTCCTCGGCTGCTCAACAGCGCCCCCGGTAATGCATTTTTTGATTATTCTTTTTCTTTTGTTGTCCAGAGACTATTTTTCCATTCAGTTTTTCCTCTGATTTGGAATGAAAAATCGAGTAGGTTTGCACTTCATCTCGGGATTCTTGTACTTGTGCTTCCAAGGTCACATTAGAAGAGAGAGGCTCATCTCTTACCTCTGTTGCGTCATCCTCTGCAACCATTGTTGCCACTTCAGCTCTCTTTGAGGTTGTTGGGAGGTTACTGTTGGAGCGTGTCTCTTGATACTGCGTGGGTAACAGACATGCAGGACTTAAAGGCGCTGACATGTTTGAATCTTGGACTTGATTGTGGGTTGTGACCTGAAGGTTAGATCTTAAGGTAAACGCACCATGGTTTCCATCATGGGTTAGTTGCGATTTAGTTGGTTGATGGCGCTCGTTGACATTGTTAGGGCCTTTCTCGAGGGCAGTTTCCACGGCTGACCTTGTAGCATTGCATTCATGGAGCTGCATGCTTGCTCTTAGTATGTCTTTGGATAACCCGAGCAGGAGTTTCTTCTCTTCCTGAACCTCTTTCAATAGGGTCATCAAATTATCCCTGATGTTATTTTCGGTCTCTTTATCTGAAGCTCAAATTTATTTAGTGTTATCTATGAATGATTATGAATAGATGAGTTTGGAATTCATCATGGCTACTAAAGTGGTTTTGTCTTTAAGATTGTTGTTAATGGCTTCATAAAGTTTTAGGAAGGAGCAAGAGAGATGGTATGCGATGACATCAAAAATGCTTGGGAGCTAGAGATGTCTGAATTGCTTTGAGTTGGCAACGATTGAAGGTCTCTTGGCTCTTTGTCTGACGCTCATTGGTCCTGTTTGTTTGTCGCAATCTCTTTATAGGTCTTGTGTCACTCCAGAAGGAGGAAGAGTTTGTTGTCGAGGAGTCTGGCAAGAAGAGTGTGTTATGGCTGCTGCTGCTACTTGTGATTTACTTGTTTGGTACGCCAGATGATTAGTGGGTTGTCTTTCTACTTGATTTTTTAATGATGTTTCATTCAAACTTGAGTCATTCATTTTCCTTCTCTTTGCTGGTTTGACTTCAAGCATTGCGTTGTTTGATCACAGCTTTTGAGCTACAGTTAGTAAAAGGTCTGAAGTACCCAGAACGGAGTCCTTCACAATGGCTATTAGACAGGCCACCTGCTCATCGTCCTCAATCCCTCTGGTTGTGTTATGGTTGTGTCAGAGCTTGGTTCGACAGCTTTCGGTTTTTCCAGTGGGGTTGTACTTGCAACAACAATGATTTGTTCAGTGTCCGGTCTGGCTTGCTCACAGGGTTTAAGGCAGGCTTCTGCCTATATTTAGAGCATATTGCTGGTTAATTCCACAGTGGGTAAGCAATCAGCTATGCTAGTAATAGCAGACACTTTTCTGTCGGTTTGAGTGGCAGAACAGTTGTTTGGAAGTGTGACTAGAATTTGTTTACGACAGCCCTAAGGGCTTTGGGAAGATTTTGAACTAGTCGTAAAAAAGCTTCTGCCTTCCTTGGGGCAGCAGTAGGAGGGAGCGGAAGACCTGCTAGGAGTTTTGGGAGAGGGAGCAATACATGTCTCTGCAGATTTGCTGCACACTTAACTTTTATGCATAACAGGTTGATTATGCATGAGAGCTAGACTATTAGGTTGCAACTGATGTGAATTTAGGAGGGTCATTAGTGTTGGACAGTTACAACATTGGACGTGGGCAAGAAAGTGTGTGAAGTTGCGCTGGTATTTTTCAGCGTACATGTACCTTGTCGGTTGGATGGGGCAGTGTTGGACGCCATCAGTTCGTCCCTTAAGAGCAACAAAGATTCTTAGACGGTGCAAGTGAGCTGCAGGCATGCTTGACTGCGGGTGCGTTGTTCAACAGTGGGGATGGCGCTTCGCTGGGACGTGGCTGAGCCTTGAACCTTGAGCCACAGGGAACACAGGCAACACACTCCAGCCAAACTCCTCTATGCTCCGCGTAGTAGGCTGGTATTAGAAGGGTGGATTGCTCATCCTCGCCAAAGGAAATGAAAGAAGGTCTGTTGGACTGCTAGAAATTCACAGCAGTTACAGGCAACACACTCCCGACACACACACTTTTCTGCCATTCCCTCAGCGATTTCAGTGAACTGTTGTGTGCATGAGCCTTTGCAGCTGTAGTCACCTCTTATTCCAGTGTCAACTGCACCAAGTCTCGCGGCCGCAAGAATGCTGCTGTCGCAGAAATAAGCTCCCCTCTGATTACTGCTGTAGCAGCATTCTACACGCGAACCGCCGGTCCATCCCCTTCGTACAATTCTGCTAGAAATAATTCAGTATAACCTCCTCCATATGTGACCTAAGTATAACATCCTGCAAAACCAACTCATTCAGATGCCAAGTTTTCGTTGCCTCTGGGGCCATCCCTGCCAATTCCACCTGTAACACTACTGGGGAGTGAGTGATCAGAGAGATACCAGAGCCTATCTCAAAAGAACCCATCAAAGGGATAGATGTAGAGGAGACCAGGAACATATCCTTTCTAGAGAAGCCTCTGAGAAGTGTGTATACTCTCTTTCCTCGCCAATTCCTGCCTGTGCCTGCTATCATTGGCCGTTTGGGCTAGCGTTTTATCCATATGAGGCTCCATCACACAAGTGAATTCCCCCTCGCCACCACCACCTGATCTTCAATCATATCCCCAACCGAATCCCCATTGACTTGATGAAATGGTCCTGCTTTTCGTTAGGGGCATAAAGTGCAACCAGAGTAAAGAGCTGATCCCCCAAGCAACCTTTTCAGAACCAAAAACCTCCCATTCGGATGCTTGTGTAGGAACTATTTCTTGAAACTAACATCAACATCATCGCCAACCAGAATTCCCACCCCCCCTTTTTTTATTACCACAGAAAAAGCATAGTACTGCTGGGTAAACAGTCTACTCCTCACTTGCCTTCTTTCCCTTGCTAGCAGGTATCTCCTGCAAGAAAACAGCGGAAGCCTTAATTGCCCCCAACCGCCTCATAATAGACCTGCGCTTTGCGGGAGAGTTAAGACACTGCATGTTAGCGTCATCTAAACCATTCCCAATTCTAGGTCTTGCCTCTCAACCTGAAAGAGCGACTGCCTGGCATCCCACACTTGCATCCCAACCTCCTGCCACAATTAACCAACAACAAAAACTGCAACTTCCCCGAGTCCCTCCCCCCCCACCCTGAAGTCCTCTCAACCCTCCTCCACTATATGTCCTCTGGGAATAAACCATCATAGTCTCGGGAGGATAGCTCAGTGGCAAAGTGCTTGCCTTGGCAGCAAGGCGACACGAAGCAACACAGGTTCTATTCCCGGGTCCGTGCTTGGAAACCTCTGGGTATTAAGTGCATTATAAATAGCCTATCATATCATATCCCAGGGACCTTAGGGGCCAAATCCAGCACCCTGTCGCCCCAACCCCAAACCATGGCATAGATAGAGCAAGTCATCAAACTATGTACCTTTCAAAGCACATCCCTTCCTCCAAAAAGAGACTAGCAGCTGGAAGACATCTCCTGAGACGAACCCAGAGATGGCTGGAGAATCTGATCCTTCCTATAGGTCAGTAATAAGTAAAGTTGCTGAATAACTAGGGTGGTCAAAACCCACAGCTATTATGGAAACTAATGACCTTACAGATATTTTAGATAGTGGTTCAGTAAAAGAAGCTGTACTACCTTTTCATGCTGCTTTAAGAGTAAGAGTAATGGAAAATTGGCTGAAGCTAGACTCAATACCACCTGTGAATAAACTGTTGACTAAGAGGTACAGAAAAGCTTCTGTAGTCCCTCCTTTCCTTAACAGGCATCCAACACCAGAGAGCCTGGTAGTTCAAGCGGCAACAGTATCATCTAAGTCTGCAGCTTACCCATCAACTCCTGCTGACAAAGACCTTCCTCTTTGCTTCTGCCTTCGCTCTTCCTCTCCCCTCCTAATCTGTCTGATTTGGCACAGGGCACCTGGTTGCCCTCTGATTTTGGGCTCAGATCCCTGCCCTCCCAGAAACACATCCGCTCTGCCCCATGGCAACTACGGCACTTGGATCTGTCTCTGCAGCCCTAGAGTCCCCTTACAGCACTTATCAGATACCTGTTGTCTACACCTTATTCTCACACTTACCACCTGCTGGCCGCACTACCTGTTGTTCTATCACGTGTTCAGCACTTTCCACCCCACCCCTCGCATTTTCCCCCTTGCCTCTCCCTTGCACTTGCATGTTCTCAATGTCACTGGGCCTAATAAGATCGTTGTTTTGTCCTCCCTTGTTTCCCCTCCCTTGCTTTGTCGCGCTCTGAAACACTTGTGTATGGGCGCAAAACAAATAAAATATCATATGATATTCATTGGGAAAGAGAATGTTCAGTGCAGGAAGCGTGGCACTGAAACCAGCAAATGCTACAAATGCCTTAGCAAAATACACACAAACCCTTTGGGGTGTAGCTGCCCCTTGCAGCAGACCATATACCGCGGGGAGACGAAAGCTATGTTTTTTTTTAAACCTAATCCAAGACAGAAAGGATGCCATAAGTCAATGTTTACAGTCTAGTCTGTATACAGTGGATTCTGTGACTAGCTCTATGGCTGCCAGCACTGTGCATAGATGCATGTCACCATAAACGCATGTCATGGCTCAGGAACTCAGGGTTTTTGGCGGATTTCCAGACACGTTTGCTGGACATGCCTTTGATGGAACTGCAGGCTTCAAGGCCAGCAGCTAAATCTTTAGGGGTGGTAATCAGACAACCAGTATAATCCACAGCACAAGGGTGGAGAGGACGCCCTTTTCCTTTCTATTCTTCCATCTCTAGAGGAAGAGGTCAGTTTTCACAAAGAGGTCAGAGGAGGGCTCCTCGCAGAGGCGGTAGAACTCCCAGGGCAACACCCGCTGAATTACCCTCCGCTGCAGGTGGAGCATCAAAATGACTCTCTCACCCTCAAACCTGTGGTAGTAGGCAGTCTGTGGCAACATCTCCGAAGTTTGAAGCATAACTTCGGATGCATGGGTGCTGCAAACAGTAGCCGACAGGTATTGCCTTTCATTCCTAAAGAAGCCCCTGGATGGCCCCCGAAAGCCAGATCTACCGTGGTTCCAAATCCGCTTCTCCAACAGGAGATTCTCAACCTGTTGGACAATGGTGCAATAGAACTGGTACCTATAGTGGAGAGAAACCATGGTTGGTATTCTCCCACCTTCCCAATCCCCAACAAGGACAGAAGAGTGCAACCGATCTTGGACTTGAGATGCTTGCTTGAACAAGTTCCTCAGGAAGGACAAGTTTAAGATGGTAACTCTTTCGCAGATCCTTCAGGCTCTTCGACTACAGGATTGGTTGGTGTCATTGGACCTTTAGGATGCTTACTTTAATGTGCCCATTCATCAGAAGCAAAGAAAGTACCTGGGCTTCGCAGTTGGCAGTTCTCCATATCAGTTTCGGGTTCTGCCATTCGGGCTCACCTCAGCCCTGTGGGTCTTCACCAATCTTATGGCAGTGGCGGCAGCAAGTCTAAAGAGGGAGGGGATTCACATCTACCCCTTCCTGGACAACTGGCTAATCAGGGCTTGTTCTCTGGAACAGTATGTTATATAGTGCTGTACATAATTATATCATTAATCTACATGTAAATAAATAATGACGCTGGAACTGACCCTGGCTCCATACTCCTTTATTATCATTACAGCCAACCGCATGCCCCGCCTCCTCACCCCACCGCCCTTCAGTTCCCTTGCGCTCCATTCCATTCTTTTCTCAAGAGCCAGATTCTGCTCAGCCACAACACCCCCCCTTACTTATCATAGGAGTTCCTACTATACATCTGTTCAATAAGTTCACACTCTACATCCGTTCAATAAGACGTGGGGGTTTGCAAATAATTCTCTGAGGGCGGCTAGTTTCCCCAAGAGTTTCTTCATTAAGCAGTCGAGGTGGGGAATCTTCAGGTGACGTGACACCTAGGTTCTTTGTCTTCTTCTTCAGCATGTGATTCTTCCTCCACATCATCTTGAAACATCCTACGAAAGAATGAGGCATTCTGAGTTATTTCACCATCATCCCCTAGAGCCATAATCATGGGTCCTTTGACCGCTGGGACCACCAGAGGTTCTGGCTTGTATCTGGTGTTCAACCTCCTGCGTTGCCTCTGTTGAACTAGTAGAGCCTCACCCACTGGTATTTGGTGTTCTTTTACTCTTCCCTTGCGATCTGTCCATTCTCTGGCTTTCTTTCTTTTCTCACTCTCCCTTTTGCTATTCTCTTCATCTTCAACAGGAGTGTAGTCCTCCAATTGGGGAAGCTGGGTTCTCGGCTTATATTGTATCATCAGTTCAAAGGGAGTGCGCCCAGTTGCCTCATGCGGCGTATTCTGATAACATCTAAACATTTGCGAGATTGCTTGTGGCATGGGCATGAGATCTGTATCAGCCTTCTGACGTGTTTGTTTTATTGTGGCCATGAAGCACTCCACCATACCATTGGCCTGTGGCCATAAGGGTGTAATCTTTTGATGGCGGAAACCCAAATGTGCTGCAAACTTCTTGAACTCCTGTCCCTGGAACGTTGGGCCATTGTTTGTTTTGACTATGTTAGGGACACCCCATTCACTGAATAACTCATCTACCACCGTCACCACATGGAGGAATGGCGTAGAAATGACATGTTTGACCATGGGAAACCGGGAATATTCATCTATGGTTCCTCCAATGGCCCAGAAAAGTCCATTGCCAACCTCTGCCAGTACCTGTCGGGCATCGGAACTATTTGGGTCAGGCATGGGGGCCTGTTTGATGCGGTCACTTGACAAGCCACGCATTGTTTCAGTGTGTCTTCCAAAATCGTATCCATGTTTGGAAACCATACTTGATTCTTCGGAATTTTCTTTGTGTTTGCAATTCCTCTATGCCCTTCATGCGCTATAACAAGAGCTTTCCTCAGGCTCTTTGGGGCCACCAGTCGATTTCCTCTGAGTAGTATCCCCTGACCCTTTGTGGCCAATTTACTTTGCACCCTTGCTAATCTCTGCAAGTCTTTCCTGTCCACCTCCCCATTTACAAAGTGCTCTGTGGCCAGGCATCGCCATCTGTTAGTGTTGGTGAGTTGAATGGCTGCTTGGATGGCGGGGTCGGCCTAGTTCCTTTCTGAAAACATTTCTTTTGTAATGGCTGGGGGAAGGGCACTAAAAGACAGGTATGCAACGTACACTTCCGCCTCCAGTTGCATCTCATTCTCAGGGGTCCCACCAGGGTGTCGTGAGAGGTAGTCTAAAGGGTTAGCCTCTTTTCTCGGCTTGTGAACTATGACGTAATCGTACTCTTATAGGCAGATACCACACCGCTCTATGCGAGGAGGCATCTTAATTTTGGGATTTCCAAATAGGGACAGAAGGGCTTGGTGGTCAGTAATGAGGACAAATGTTCTTCCAATGACAAAGTGGTGAAATTGTTTACGCGCCCAGACTGCAACAAGGCTCTCCTGTTCAGCCTGCGGATATGCTGGCTCAATAACAGTTAAAGCTCTGCTGGCATACACCACAATGCGCCTTTCAGACTTCCCTTTTGGATCTGTTTGGGCTAGGATGGCTCCCAGACCAACCAGACTGCCATCCACTGTAACTTAGTGTCCCAGTCAGGGTCGAAGTACACGAATTGGCGGTTGTTGGTTAGATCGTTCTTGATTGCATCGAAGGCAATTTGACAGGTTGCATCCCATGTGAACATAGAGTCTTTCTTGAGAAGTCTGAGCGGATTGGACAGCGCTGCATAGTTTGGCAGGTAACAGGCGCAGTAACCCGCCATTCCCAAGAAGGACCATAGTTCCATCACATCCTGTGGGGCCTTCAAATTCACAATGGCGTTGACCTTATCTGGATCCGCTCTTTTCCCTTTGTCAGAAAATATGTGTCCAAAGAAACACAAACTGTGCTTATTAACAGCACACTTTGGACCATTACGGGTGAAGCCATTGCTTTGGAGGATGGTGCAGACCTGCCGTAGAGTCTTATCATGTTGATCCTGGGTAATACCAAATATTAGGATATCATTACTGTTATTGAAAGCATTCATGACAGGTGCGATGAGACGTTTTATTGTCTCCTGAAATATTTCAGCTGCTGAAAATATGCCAAAGTTAAGACGTTTATATTGGAAAAGGCCCTCATGCTTAGTGAATGTAGTGATCGGTCTGGATGCGGGATCAATCACTAGTTGATGATATCCTTGGTTCAAATCCAATTTTGAGAATCGGGTGGCCTGGTTGAGTCTGACTATCATGTCTTCAATGTTAGGCCCAGGATGCCTTTCCCTCTGGATTGCAGTGTTAGGGATCTGCAAATCTACACAGAACGAAGGCGCCCATCTGACTTAGACACTACCACCAGAGGGGAAACCCATGGGGTAGGACTGCCAACTTGCTCAATGATGTCATTTTTAAGTAATTGTTGTAGCTCA
Organism: Ambystoma mexicanum; assembly: GCF_040938575.1. Classification (NCBI taxonomy): domain Eukaryota; kingdom Metazoa; phylum Chordata; class Amphibia; order Caudata; family Ambystomatidae; genus Ambystoma; species Ambystoma mexicanum. The sequence continues at coordinate 766,803,208 of NC_090922.1, forward strand.
AGGGATACTCTGGCTTGTAGATGAAACCTTATTCGCTGGGGATGTTGCGGAACAGGGCGTACGGTGGGGTCATTGTGTACATGTATGACTGTGTCCTTTAACATGCCGACACCTTGAAACAGCTTTGGAAATGCATCTTTCAGTTCATCAATGCCCATTTCCCTCTGTGACAGGGCCTGCAGATTGTGAGTTTGTGGAGGAAGTCCTTGTATTGTCTCAGATTGGTCGTATGAATATCAATGAGCTGTAGTTCACTAGCAGTTTTGCAGCTGAGGAGGCATCTCCCTGCCGCTTGGCTGTTTATGACATGCGTGGTGACAGGAACGCATTGTCCTCTATGAACCAGGTCACACCAGAATTGTCCTATGGACTTTAGAAGCCGGGTCGCACCCCATTGAAAGATCTGGGCTAGTGATGGTCGCAAAGTGTATGTGCTTGCTATGGCTTCGTAGGTTTTCTCATTCATCACATTTACAGTGGCTCCCGTGTCTATAAGAAACAGTGTATGGTGTCCTCATATGTGCACTGTTACCTTCGGAGCAGCGCTATCATCAGAAGTGTCATAAATAAGTCTGACGTATTTTCTACTATACCTATCGTATTCATAGTATTGCTCTGCTGTATTTGAGTGTTCTTCTTCAACCGGAGGATTTTCATAAGGATCTTGCGCGGATGTCTCTCTTCTTTGTCCTTGATCTTCTCCTTGGTATGATTGCGAATTAGGATCACGCTTTAGTAACTCCATTGGTCCACCAGCTGTCTTAATTTGTATGTTTTCTACAGCTCTGCTAAATCCTGGGTGTGCCTGGTACATTGTTGCATTCCTCCTTTATGCAGAAATTCAAACCCGCATCAATAACATTGTCTCTCCTGCGGATTTCTGCGACTGCCATTCCATGTATCTTGATGGGTTGACATGCTTGAGTGCCCCGATTGCCCTTGCATGTTGGGTCCCAAGACGGCTATGGTGTCTAATTTCTTTGGGTTTTCAATATTAGCTGCTTGTGTATCAACTCTTTTATATATCCTTGCTGACTCTAAGACATCCTTCAGAGGGAGAGGCTTTTTGAGACGGTGTTTTCAAAATTTGGATGATACGCCCCCTTCAATCACTCTCAGTCTAATTGCTTCATCGTCATCAAAGTTTGCAAATTCACAGTATGTGGTCTTCCTTTGTAAGTGTGAAACAAATTGTGCAATGGTTTCATGAGGTGCCTGCGTGCATTGGTTAAATATATAACGTTTGTAATCCCGATTGGGAGGGACTACTAGTTGTCCACTGATGGCAGTGGTTAGGAGCTGATATGTTGTTCTTTCTTGAGTCGGGATGGTTTTAATGACACTTTTCACCTCTTTCCCTACTAAATATGTGAATATGTCCAGCTTGTTTGTGGCATCTTGGTTCCCTACTGCTCTCAAAACTCTTCAAATTCATCTATCCATTCCTGCCATCGCTGCCCCTAATCTTCCTATGGTTCAAGGGCAAATGGGTTGGGGCAGCGTAAGTAGCTAACTGGGTTTGTGGGTGACCCCACGGATTTTTAGTTGGCACTGCATGTCCACTTTCACTACCAAGAGACATGATTGCCTGTCTCTGTATTATGATGAGTTCTCCCTCCTTTCTTGTGTTTCCTGGATGCGTGTGTGTGCCGCTGTCAGTTACTATGCAAGGCATGATTTATAAAAGTCAACATTTGCCCATGAGTGTTGTTTAGGGTTGTAGGCACTCCTTTGTATCTTATTATTCTGCACATTTTGTTGTGTGCAGCCTTCGTTAGTTTATGTGTCCTTCCGTGCTTTTATTATTATGTACTGAGCTGTGCACATTTGTTTGGTACACGCCGATTTCACCGGGAGGTATTGCTACCGTATAATGTGGCCTTCGTTCTTAACTGGTATGCACAACACAACTCCTCGTTTTGGCCTTTATTACTCTGTAGGCCGCAGCGTAGCGTGTAGTTGCTGTGACAACCCTCCAATCATTAGCAATACGTCCATCACGCAGAGGATGTTTCCCAGGGTCCTTTCTTCTATACTTTACAATTCTTGTTGCTGGCGCGACTTACAGAATTTATAAAATGCAGGTAAGCACGTTATTAAAACCTCAGCTACGATATATTCTGACACTCACGGTATCTTTTTTAGAGTTTTTGGTGCAGTGAAGACGATTTAACTGCTTGTTGTTCACACTGTGTCTTTTTGTGTCCCCTCACAATAGTTTCCTCAGTATTCAAAGGCATTCTGGGTAGGCGTGGCCTGCGCAGCGATTCTTACCGTGTTTCCAGCTGTTTCTCACTCTCACGCAGCATCACTTGGATTCCTTATCACGTTACCTCCCTGCGATTGGTCGTCGTCTTCTTGGAAGGCCCATCCGCTGTTGGCCCCTTCCGGGAGCTCCTCTTCCCTATCGTTCACCTCGTCTCACCGGGAGTCCTCCTCTTTGTTTCCCGGAATCTCCACTGCAGGCGACCTCCTTCTCAGGTTGTTTTGTCCTCTGTGACTCTCTTCTGCCACCTCTGCTAGCATCAGCCACCTCCACAGGCTGACCTTTCCTCAACCTCCTCTTCAGGTCACTAATTCTCCTTTGGCCACCTCCGCAGGCCACCTCTATTCCACTAGCCCCATCCGTCACCCAGAACACTTGTACGTTGCATCGTGGGCGGGCTAGCATCCCTTCTCCGGTTTTGTCCTCTTCTCAACTGGACAGCAGCGTGAGCCGTGGACTTGTCGCCAGATGTGTAGTGCTGTACAGAATGATATCATTAATCTATATGTAAATAAATGATGACGCTGGAACTGACTCTGGCGCCGTACTCCTTTATTATCATCTCCTTACTGCCAACTGCCTTTCCTGCCCCGCCCCTTCCCCCTATCGCCCTTCAGTTTCCTTGCGCTCCATTCCATTGTTTTCTCAAGAGCCGCATTCTGCTCAGCCACAACACAGTCAGAGTCATCTCAGTCTCACCTGCCACTTCCTCCACTAGCTGGGCTTCTCCCTAAACTTCAAGAAGTCCCACTTGACACCTTCACAGAAGCTTCAATATATTGGAGCAGTCCTGGATTCAGCTTCTGGAAAAGCTTTGCCACCCGAGTTGAGGGCTCAACATCGTTTGCAGATGGTCCAAACATTTAAGAGTGCCCAATATCTCCCGGCCTTTGACTTCCTAAAATTGCTCGGCCTCATGGCATCCTGCATTTATCTGGTGCCGTAAACCCATCTGAGAATGAGATCCCTTCAGTGGGCTCTCTGTTCCCAGTGGTCTCAATTCTCTGACAGCATAACAGACCTTCTTCAGGTCCCAACAAAGGTTGCTCAGGATCTCCTGTGGTGGGCCAGCCAAAAGAATGTAATTAGAGAACCATTTTGACAACCATGGCCCGAGATGACAGTTCCGACAGACGCCTCCCTCACAGGATGGGGAGCACACATCAAAGATCTTTCAGTAAGCGGACACTGGTCTCAGTCGGAGTCCAGACTTCATATGCCTTTTGGAACTGAGGGCAATCAGAATAACTCTGATGGCCTTCCTGCCTTCCATACGAGGGAAAAGTGTCCTGATAATGATGGTCAACACAATGGCCATGCACTGCCTCAACAAGAGAGGGGGCGCAAGGTCGCTATCCCTGTGCAGAGAGGCAAATCAGCTCTGGTTCTGAGCACTGAGAGAAGGAACAACTCTTCTGGCAGTTCATCTAGCCAGAGAAGAAAACACAGCGTCGGACACACTGAGCAGGCAGAGCATTGTCTCCCACGAATAGGATCTATCTCAGGAAGTCCTTCGGGAGATCTTCACCCTTTGGGGAACCCCTCAAGTGGATCTGTTCGTGACCAGTGTTAACAGGAAGTGCCAGCAGTTCTTCTCCAGGGAATTTCCCCGAAGAGGAGCTCTAGGGGAAGTGTTTGTAGTGGACTGGGAGTTTCCACTGCTGTACGCGTTTCCTCCAGTCCCCATCATTCATCACGTAATAAGGAAGTTGAGAAGGTTCAGGAAAACCATGATCATGATTGCTCCGGATTGGGACAGGAGGATGTGTTACCTGGACCTTCAAGAAATAGTAATCTGTTCTCCAATTCGTCTTCCCCAAAGAGAGAACCTATTCTCGCAAGAGGGCGGTTGTATTCTTCACCCAGAAATCAGGACTCTCAACCTTCACACATGGTGTCTGAAAGGATGAGATATAAGGATTGGGGCCTTCTGGAAGCCGTGATAGAGGTGTTGCTTTTGGCTAGAAAACCAGCAACTAAATTCCTATACCGCTGCCATTGGAATATGTTTTGCAGCTGGTGCAGGGAAAAGAAACTTGATCCTTTCACATGGAAACTTCCCACTGTTCTATCTTTCTTGCTCCACTTGACCCAGTCTGGGTTACAAGTTGCCACAGTGAAGGGTGACTTGGCAGCACTGTCAATTTTTAAGAGATCTCCTGATGAGCGATCGTACTTTAAACTGTAACAAATGTGTTCCTGCCTACTCCCTTTATCGTGCCAAAATGGGACTTGAACCTAGTATTGAGCTACTTTCAAGCCTTTACATTTGTGTCAATTGAGGATGCTTACAATAAAGACAGCTTTGTTAGTAGCTATCATGTCTGTACGCAGCGTAAGTGAGCTACAAACCCTGTCTTCAAAGCTGCCCTTCACGTCCTTTTTCAAGAACAAAGTAGTTTTGAGAGTTTGATCATCCTTTCTTCCCAAAGTTATATCAAAGTTTCACCTTTCACAACATATTGTATTACCAACGTTTTACACTCCTCCTAACCCATCAAAAGAGGAGGAAAGACTACATCGTCTGGACCCTGAAAGGATATTACGTTACTATATTACACGGACAGCAAATGCTTACCAAAATGACCAGCTTTTCCTTGGATACGCTGGACAAAGATTAGGTTTAGCAGTAACTAAACAAACAATTACAGGATGGATTGCCATGTGTATAACAGAATGCTACTCACTGGCAGGCAAGGATTCGCCAGAAGGTTTGAGGGCACATTCCACTAGAGGGATGGCTGCTTCCTCGGCTCTAGAAAGAGGAGTGCCAATGCAGGAGATCTGCAGAGTGACAACCTGGTTGTCCCTTCATACTTCCAGTACATTTTACTACATAGACTCTTTATCAGTAGAGGAGGGAGAATTTGGCAAAGCCAGCCTCCACAATACCAACAAATAGAAATTCTTAGCGCCCACTTCCTAAGACAAACTGCTTTGTGAGTCTATCAAAGATGAGGAACATGTGGGAGGACACAATCCATTCGAAGAACAAGTAACTTACCCATGGTAACGTTCTTTCGGCTGGATGTTCCTCTCACGTATTCCTCATCGCTCTCCCATCCTTCCCCTCTTGCTTGCCTAGAATTTCCTTGTCTTACACCTTCCTTTCTCGCAACGTCAAGAATGTCTCCTCCTATGGCAGAGCCTGCAAATTAAAAGAGGAAAAAACAAGAACTGAGGTAATGGTCACTGCATGTTCTTCATATACCAGCATCTACGTCACGGCGAGGGACGCTACAGAGGCTGTCGAAGGCCATGACTCGGCACTGCATGATGCTCGACCCTATGAAAAACAATTCAGAAGCAAGCTGCAAGCAGTCTTGGATATATCAAAGTTGAGGCATACGTGAGAGGAACATCCAGTCGACAGAACGTTACCATAGGTAAGTAACTTATTCCTCTCAAGTACCACAAATAAGTGTTCCCAGGACACCAGGTCAAACGTTTTTTGCACATACGAGGTGACAGCTACAGCTGAGACCTCAGGAGATAGTCAGGACACAATGTTGAACAGGCGACAGATATTGAGCGCAGTGGATCTGCCAGGTATGAAACCTGCCTGGTCACTGTGTACCATACTCGGCATCAGGGGGAGCAGTCTGTTCGCTATAATCTTTGCGAAGATCTTTGTGTCCACATGTATGCACAACAAGGGTCTATAAGACCTGTGCTCATTGCTGGGGTTACCAAGTAGTTTGGTGATTATAGCGTTTCGCAGTGACTCGGGAAGAAGAGATTCTTCATGGACTCCTGCCATACCCGCAGAAGGTGGGTGGGCAGTATTGCATGATATGCCATGTAAAATTCTGCGGTCAGCCCATCCAGGCCTGGTGTCTTACCCCAGGGAGGCCTTTAATTACCCGCAGGACCTCTTAAACAGTGAATGGCGTATTGATTTGCTCCTTAGCATTTGTGGACAGTCTGGAAATCGGAATTTCTGCAAGTATGGAGTGTATGGCCTGCTTGTCCCTTAACAGAGAAGTGCCATATAAGATATCATAGAATTGGCAGAAGACTCCAAGTATATCCTAGTCCATAAATGTATTATCTCCTGCGTGTCAAGTACACTGTCAATTTGTGTTAACCCCCTCTCAGTCCGTACTAATCTAGCAAGTGACAGCCCCAGGTGATCCCCTTCACCATATTTTGTAGTGGCTATGGGTTTTGCAAAATACTTGACTTGCCTCTGTGCGCGTTTTCTCTGAATGTATCTAGAGTGGTGCGCGTGTCAGTGAGGATGCCAGTGCTTGGTGTGGTGGCGTCTTTGTTTTCTCTGTCCTTGCACTTTGAAAAACTTGTGTATAAGCACATAATAAATAATCAATCAAACTTCATGGCCCTGTAGGTCTCGCTGAATGGTTTTGAGGACCCCAAATTCTTTAGAGATAGCCATCCCGCTAACATATACTTTATACGCCCGCCATAGTATGCCATATGATGTGGTGTCAAGGATCTGGTGAGCAAAGTAAGTGTGTATGTCATTCTCTATATACATCTTGAACACAATATCTTGCAGTGCGTCTGACTTAAATCTCAAAGATGTTTGATTTGGAGCCCAGCCACCTAAAGAAAGTTGCAACGTTACGGGTGATTGATGGGACAGTGTGCGTTGGAGTATACCCTTTGCCCTAATTCTCCTTAATAATTGCAGTGAGATCAGTAAAATGTTGATGGGGGATGCCATGTCTTGCACTGATGAATAGAAAGTGAACTCCCAACCCCCATACGTCTCATAGTTCAGGTCTATCGATTTGCTCTACTAGGATTCAGGTGGCTTTAGACAGGGGTCTGGGAGCCTGCCCTGTTCTATCCATTTGCTGATCTAAAATGTTGTTCCTATCGCCCTCCATATTACAGGAACTGCCGGGTGTGTGACTAAGATGGATGCTATTTCTTTGTAAAAGTTAGGGGTATCAATATTCGGACTGTAGGTGTTGACCAGGAGCAGTTCAGCTCTCGCTAGAATGCAGTGCACTATTACATACATACCATTAGGACCAATGTATGTGCCTTTTTTCGTGAATTTGAGCATTTTGTGGACCAGAGTGAGGACTACCCTGAATTGGGTTGAGAAAGATATGAAGAACCTGTTGCATCCCCAGGATGCAGCAACCCCCCACTGATGATGGCAGTAGCGTGTGTCACCTGAAGGAAGAGAATGTTAATTTTGTGCCTAGAAACGTATGCCATTATTTTTCTGGTCTTGGTTTAATTGCTGAGCCCACAAATGTTCCAGCTCATCATGTTAATTGCTGTCATTCCACTGTGCTGTCAGGGCCCTGTAGTTCAACAATGTCCTAGAGATGCCTATATGTCGTAAATGCAGCAACCAGGCTCGTGAGGTTTTTGGTGTCTGCCTGCCAAGGCAACTTTTAATAACATTTTTATAACATTTAGCCCCACAAGGGAACCACCCTCATCTCTCTCCCAAATAGGGAAATGTCAACCGAGCCCCAATTCCAAAAACCAACCCCAATAACAGACCCTTCCCTCCTACCAATAGACAAAGCATTTGCACTCGCATAGGGGACTAGCTGTTACCCTCTAAAGCAGGCGTCTCTGTTGCATTAAAGCATTAACAGGTTCACAGAGATCGAGCCTGTGAAGGCTTACATTACCATGAACAGATATGGAAGTTGCATTGTATTGAACACAGTTGCAATCTATAATTTCAATCAGGAGAGGAGGAGCTCCCAGGTAGGGATCCGCCCATCGGTATTTGAGATTCGATAAAGGATTTCGCTGCATCTAGGACCGTGAAAAAAGTAAGATTTGTTCTTTAAACTGGAATTTAATTCTCACCGAAAACAGCATTACATGTGGCATAACATCCAGGAAGGTGTGTTGCTCCTGCTGCACCGCAACCGTAAAATCCGGGTGTATGTGAATGCTGTGCGAGTCCAGAGTGAGTACCTTCATGTCCCTGGATTGACATAGCATCAGATCCCTGTCTCTGTAGTTCAGGATACGTGCAATGATAGGCCTGGGTAGTTTCCCGGTTTAGGTTTTGACGTGAGTGCCCGGTGGGCACGCACCACTGTCCAGTGTGGCAACAGTGCTGTATCATGCAAGAGCTTCTTGAGCAAATTCTCCACTGCTATCTCCATATTATCCCGCAACGCATCCTCTGGGACTCATTATTATACAGATGTTGTTTCTGCGGGATCGTGTTTTGAGATCATCGCACTTCGCTTTCAGCACCTTCACATACTTCAATATGGAGGTGACCGTAGACTGTAGGCCCTCAATATTGTCCTCCACTGTGCTAATTCTGCTCTCTGCAGTGGTGATCCTCTGTTTCTCTTTCTCAAGTTGCACACAGATAGGTGAAATGCTAGTGGTTAGATCATCTAATTTCAAGTTGACTGAGGTAAAACCTTGTTGAATTGTGTCCAGGATCTGCTGCATGTTCAGAGGCTCCATGATTGGGGGGGGGGGGGTGCAGAGGGTTTTCAGCTTACCCATTGCCGCAGTCGCCACCTCAGTCGGCATGGGAGTCGTCTTTGCGAAGCAGTCTATAACACCGCCTTTCTTAGTGCCAGCACCATTGGTCATACTGGGCCCTGTACCATACAGGTGAACTGCAAACGCCTTGCAGTGCATGCGATGAGCCGGTGGCAGATGATGAAGAATGGGTGGCTCCCTTTAAGTGGCTCTCCAGGGGGACAAGTATAGTGGCCAGCGAGTGGAGTGCAGCTGCCACCCAGGCATCCAGGGCGCAGTGCTGATATGTAGAGGCAGGATGGTCTAATGCTGGTGCTTCCAGCAAGAAACGGCCACAACTGCTCCTCAAATATTGTGAGCGGGGGCAAGCTCCTTGCAAGGGCACAGCAGGCTCCAACTGCACCCTACAACCCTACCCCACAAGCACCAGGCATGGAAGTCAAGCAGTATGTAGCTGGTAGGGTCATAGGTTCCAATTTGGTTGGGCTGCAGCCTATGGCCCAGGCAGATTACAGCACTTGCGGGATCTGCAGAGGTCCCCCTACCCCTTTTCATCAGGTCAGCCTCAGAGCCTGCAAGGGCTCAGTGGGGCTCTCATCTTTTCTGTCTTTTAAAATCAGGCTGCAGTGTCAGCTGCAATTCTGTGCTGGTCCACTCAGCAGGATTGGCTGTGGGCCTCAGTATGCTGTGGGGGGAGGGAGGAGAGGACATCCAGGGCGCATTGGAGCCCTCCTACTATAGCGGCCTGCTCAGCCCGCCACAAGCAGGAGCAAGCAGGGACGCTGGCAAGGGCACTCCTCCTCACAGGCCTGATCACCCAACTGTTTCACTCCACCCTGTCTTCCCCTGCCACTCACCGACGTGTGGCCCACAGTTTGGACCCTAGCAGTCCACACAGCTGTCAGAAGGTACACGGCTTGGTGGTGGGGCTCAGCCAGGCGCAGTGCTCGCCAAAAAGAAATCACCCCTTCTATAGGGAGCTCAGATGGAAGCTGCTATCTTGGCTCGTCTTCTCCACAGCGCACCCCAGTGTCACACTGTTTTTGATTACAGACTTTGTCCCTCGATTTAGTGTGCCTTTCAGTATAAACAGCCATACAAGTACACCCTTCACTGAACACATGGTGAAGGAACTGTGTGCAGCACTCTAAATACAGCAAAAGCTTTACTGCCCATACCACCCCCTATCAGCAGGCAAGGTGTCTAGACAAATTGGACATCTAAATTGTAATTTTGCACAACTCTTTGATGAGACATGTTTGAAGTGATCTGATGCCTTGCCCCTAGTGCTTTTGACTATTCATGGTGCAGCAAGCAAAAGAACTGGTTTGAGTCCTCACGAAAAGCACTTATTCAAGTATTAATTTATTCATTGATATACTAATGGCATACTGCAAATGACTCTTAACTTCTATAAAGTCTTTACACATGCAGGGTACAGGACGTTCTGCCAAAGGGGCCAGAGAAAGCCTGACACACTCTGCCATTCAGGGATTACATACTTAACGAACATCAGAGGAAGAATGTGCTGGGCCCCAGCTACAAGGGGCCTTTTTTCAGTTACTGGCTACAAATGCCACCAGTAAAAAGGTTTTGGAAGTTCCATTGTGGATTCCCATAACACATTGTAACTGCAGTATTGAACCAAAAGATGCAGAGCAGACTGATAATCAACATTTGAAAATTAAATACACATGGAATGTTTAGTTACAGAAATAAGTGGAATTCAACTGAGCAGTGTGTAAGGGTCTTATGAAGGCAACAGTAAAGACAGACACAAGTGATCACTGTTCAAGGGTGTTTATTAAACTATATAGGTGGGTGGGATAACCACCTAATCTAAACTTAAATCTAAGATGGGAGGAAGCTACGACCATCAAATAATAATAAGGCAGCCCTAGTGGCGTCTTGTCAAATTAAAGGGCCTATACTAAGGAAAACCTATTGCTAGTCCTTACAGCTAATTTCAAAAAGAGTGTGGAATAATGTTCACAAGAAAAGAAAGAAGTGTTCACAAATGATAAGTCAGGATGTTACAACCGTGGGTCTCCCTTCCCCACGTTTTCAGCATGGGACAAGGCAGGACCGTTGAGCACAGCACACTTCTGGGCCTTGCCAGCACAAGGTTACAGTTCCTTTCAACAATGCCAGGACTGTCTGGGGCCAAATCTCTTTCCGGGAAAGTCTGTTGCCTTAGAAGGTCTGCTGAACCATAAACAATAAACAAAACAAAAGCTTATTTGGTCATCTTTCACGTTGGGCGATTGCTCTTCGCCCCTTGAATCCCCCTCAGCCGGGCTCTGATCCTTTTCTTTCATGTTGGGCGATTGCTCTCCGCCCCTTGGATCCCCCTCAGCCGGGCTCCGATCATAATTGCAACGTTAGCCTCCCTCAATCGGGTTCACTACGGCCTTTCACTCAAAAACATATCATTCAGCAGTCTCAATGGGCCTCATTACGAGGAAGGCAGTAGAGGGTTAAGGGTGCCGGTAGAGCTGCCGGCGCCGTTAACCCTTTACTGCCTCATTACGAGGTCTGTTTGCGGGTCCCGCTAAGGACATCTGGTAAAACCATACGTCCTTAACAGGACCCGCTAGCAGACCAGGAGGCTAACAATGGGTCCATCATTAACGGGCCCGTTGTTAGCATCCTCCCCATTCCCATTGAGCAATATGGGGGCTCAAATGGGAATGGGGATGTACCGGGCCTGGGTTCCAGGAAAGGGAATTACCGGGCCCTCCAAGGTCAGAATGGCCCGTAATTCCCTATTTCTGGAACCTAGACCCGGTATGGGGTCAGCCATGCCGCTAAAAGTGGCATGGATACCTCCGTACTTGTAATGAGGTCCAATGTCTTTTTAACTAACTATCCATTTTGGACATCCATCATCTGGGTTCACACGTGTCGTCACAATGTTCACAGGTATATTACTGTTTTACCCTCAACTCTCAGGTATCCCTCTGTCGGGTTCACATTTGCCAGTTTCCCAGTTCAATCAGTTTTCTCCAATGTGTCAAAGACTTTTGAGTGTATGAAGGATTTTGCTTGACCCTCGTAGGACCACTTTGACACTTCATACTATCCTCTCCTAAGGCCTCTTGGTTTTGGTAGTTTCAAGAAAACACAACCCAAAAAAGGCTTCAGTCAGAGTCCTTCAAATGAGCGTCCATGCAACGCCTGACCACTATGCTTCTGAACCTTTTACTAGGGTTCCTTTAAAGGTCAATTACATAAGTTCTTTGTTGTACAAGGTTGCCGCCTGCAACCTTGGGCCCAGCACAGTTCGGTTTTACTATCTCTCTTCTCAGACTCACCGTCTGTGGTGAACTGTTAGAGTTTCTTGTCTCAGGAGTCAAGGACAGCACCACGGTGGCAAGCGCTTCTCCCCGCTTTGACTATCAGTGCGAGAGGGCCCTGTGTGCTGCTGAAACCTGTCACACCACACACCCGCTGGACATCCCGGTGTTATGATTTCCCTTTTCGGAGGCTTAGCGGATCTGAGTAAATACAAAAAAGAGTGTAGGATAAGGTCACAAGAAAGAAAAATGTGTTCACAAATGATAAATCAGGATGTGGTAGCCAGGGGTCTCCCTTCCCCACGTTTTGAGCACGGGACAAGGTGGGACTACTGAGCACAGCACATGCTCAAGCGTTCCCAGCACAAGACAACTGTTCTGCTCTCATGTATCAGGACCTCCGGTAGGTAAGTCTCTTTTCTACAAAAAGGCTCTGGCCTCTGAGGACCTGATGTGATCGAAACAATGATTACAAGTTACGTTCAGCACCCCTGGATCTCCCTCTTCTGGGCTTAGACCCACAAACAGTTCCTATCGGTATCAGGACCTTCAGTGGTTGACTCCAGTGCTTTTGAGGTGGGAGTATTTTACCTTTTTTTAAACTTTGACAGTAAATGTGATTTTAAGAGAGTAAACATGACTTTTCTCCTTTGCAAGAGAGTAAAATGTATGTGACATCCAGCCGACATGTGCAAAAACTGTATGAACATCATTACTATGCGGCAGCTTTCTGCATTGTGTGTCAAGGAGTTCCCCCCTTCTCACCTGAGTCTGATCTTTGCTGGATTTCTTGGTCGATGCCTTCTTGCGGACGGATCGGGTCTTGAATAAGGCTGCACGAGTCTCTTCCGACTCTAGTGTGCATTCAAAGTTCTGGGATGCAACGATCCAGGAATCCGGGAAATTAAGAAAGTGCACTACTCAGCACACGAGTCCAGGAAGTAAGAAAGAAAGGAGAGGGACTAGGAATGGAGTTAGTAGGGACAGAATCAGGGAAGCAATACCGCGAGCTACGGAGCACAAGTCTGGTCGCTACTTCGCAATAGCATTGAGACGTGCGGAGCCGCAGGGGGTGTGGTCTATTAATAGAACACGCTACGTCCAACGTGTAGAGCGAGGATGGTGTTTCACGCTGGACGGCCATTTTGGGAGTACCAGGGAGTGCAAGCCCCGTTGAGACAAGGACAAGGAAGTCCAAAAGAGGCGCGTTCTGTAGGTCATGACAGCATGCCTCCTCCGAAGACCCGTTCCTCCAGGTTTGCCCGGGTGTATGAGGTGAAATTTTCTGAGCATTCGAGGGGCCTTGAGATTAGAAAGTGGATCCCAGTTTCTTTACACTAAGGATGTCCCTTCCATTCAACCAGGTATTGAAACTGACCCCGTTTATACCTGGAGTCGCATATTCGGGACACTTCATATTCCAGTTGGTTGTCGACCAGCAGAGGAGGGGGTCTGCAGGATTTCCGGGAGGATTGGATGTAGGGTTTTAATAAGGATGTGTGAAAAACTGGATGAATTTTCTTCCAGGAGTCTGGTAGTTTGATCCGGTATGAGACCGGATTTATAATTTCCTTGATGGGAAATGGACCATAGTACCGAGGGGCCAATTTGTTTGGCCGTAGATGTCGGGGTAGTAATTTCAAGGACAACCAGACTTGATCACCAATTGCATAAGAAGGCACTGGTCTTCTTTTGGAATCTGCATACCTCTTAGTCTGTGTTCTGGCCTTCTCTAAGTTTTCTTTGGCCTCCTGGTGTACGTTGATGAGGGTTTCGATCCAGGAGTCGACAGTAGGTACCGGTGTGGGATGAAGGAGAACAGAGGGTAGAACCGATGGATGGAAACCTTGGCTACAATAAAAGGGACTGGTATTAAGTGCTGAATGATCGGAATTGTTGTAGGCGAATTCAGCCATGGGTATCAGGAGCGACCAGTCATCCTGAACTTTGGTGGCGAAACATCGAAGATACTGTTCCAGGGTCTGATTAGCACGTTCTGTGTCCCCGTTGGTTTGGGGATGATAACCTGATGAGAGGGCACGTTGGATTCCCAAAATGCAACAGAGATGTTTCCAGAATTGTGAGACGTATTAAGGTCCTCTATCAGATATGATCTTGGAAGGAAGTCCATGCAGACGGAATATGTGTTCCAGAAATATTCCAGCAAGTGCGGACGAGGATGGTAGCTTACACACGGGTGTAAAATGAGCCATATGAGGGAACAAGTCAATGGTAACCATGATGGTCGTGTATCCTCGGGAAGGTGGTAATTCCTGTAACGCTTACCTGGACTCTGTGGGGACACTCACGATGGAACTACGTAACACAGCTTTTCTCAATTAGTGTGCTTCCAAACCTCCCTTCAACATACCATAAAAGGTTCCTAGAACAAATACAAGAGAATTATAAGAATTTTGACTAGCGCTTCAATGAAGTTAACTAATCCAAAACACTAATGTCATTCTTCAGCTTTTCTCATTACCTTGGGAATTTATGTTGTTAGCTCTCCATCCTGCATCGGTGCAGGGGCGCTAGTTCTGAAGAAGGGAAATGTCGCTAACTATAGTGGCAAGGAAGGACGTTATTACTAATGTTCAAATGAACTGGGAAGGTACTTCGAACAGATGTTCACACAGATTGATAAAGAGTGTGAACCCTAGACGACTGTGCCTAAACTGAAGTAGCTGAAACTAGTGGTCAATCCAAGGGACCCCCACAGGTGAATAGGGCTGGGAAAGATTGCTGAGTTGGGAGTACCATGGAAAGCTCTTACACTGACCCACAAGTGCATTCACCTCACTGCTCCCGCTTACCTCTCCGAAAGGATCCACCCTGTCTCCTCCACAAGGCCAACCAGATCACCCTATACCAACATGCTCTATGTGCCACTAGTAAAAAGAGCCAGAGCGGGGGGTTCCACCTTCCCATATCTTGCACCCACACACTGGAATGCCCTACCTCCCACTATCCGAGGTGAGGCCTCCCTCATCGCCTTCCGTAAAGCTATGAAAACCATCCTCTTCACATAAGGTCCCTCACATCAGCATGAATACTATACATTTTGACCCACTGCATAAGCTGGAATGTAATGACCAATCGCAGAAGCTGTAAGTATTGTATTATGTCTGTAATACTTATAATGTACCAACAACTGCTACCATTCCTGTACCTCTGTAACTAAGCTCTCACAAGTAACAGCGCCTCAATGCCCGTGGGCTGCTTGCGCGCTATATAAATCTAAATAAATAAATAAATAAATAAATGTGAGGAACATTTCTACACACACGCTTTCGTGGAACCACCACAGGAAAACGAATTTACCCCAGAAAAACGCTCACAACCACTGAGCGTGCAAGCCTTTGAAAATAGCAAAAATGCGTCATCAAAAGCTTGTTGCAAACAATGTGTGAAGAACACATACCAAATAAAACCAAAAGCTAAGAAAGCTCAATAACTAATGAAGCGTAAAACCGGCTCCATTACATTGCGCGCAACATGTGTTTAGATAAATATTACAACGTAACACAGAACTTCACAATACCATGGAAAACCATGACACTTCAGGGAAAATAAAAGATACTTGCGAAATATCCTGACTGAAAACCTTGAACCATGGAAGCCGCTCTGTGTCTGGAAAGTGACGGGGCTAACTGAGTGACAGGGAAGAATTCCGTAACTAGAGTTCCAAGACCCTACTGTGGAAAATTCTGTGACTGGAATTGTAGGAATTACAGGGAACTCCGGGGAAACAAATAACGGGAGCAGAGGGAACCAAAATGACAGAAAAGGAAGGGTGACTAGTGGCGCTGAACGTGACAGGACCTAAAGCTGGACAGCGGTAAGCGTTGACTGGATTCTTTCCGAACGCGAAGCAGGGAATGCTCGAGGGGAGGGGCTTAAATAGGAGGAGAGAGAAAACAACTAGACCCACACTGCGCACGCTACCAGCATAAACCAGGCAGCCCTGTTGAGTGTCAAGATGTACTACCCATGCCTAACACTTCCCTGAGTTGCCTTTTCCTAACATCCACGAATGGCAGATCGAAGACCAATTCTTTTTGGAAGCAATTTTAGGAACCTTTGCCGTGATCATGACAATTCCACAATAAAGTCTGTAGCAATGAATTCCCATGGCCTTGTTGGCAGTGTAGGTTGCAGTAGAAGACCCGCCGGTCTCTTGTTATCATGTTTATTTTGACTGCAGATAGCACAAGCTTGGATGTACTGCTGTATGTCGGTCTTCATTCCAGGCCACCAAAACTGTCTTTGTATGAGGCGGAGGGTGTTGGTTATGCCACGATGTCCGAGTGAAGGGTATCATGACAGAGGTTTATTATTCTTTGTTGTAATTTCTGTGTGGGAATGACCAGTGCATTGTCCTTGAATAAATATCCTTCCTTGACTCTTAGATTCCATTGATTCTTCCTTGAAATATCCTTCCACAGATCAGAGGATTGGGTTTGCACTCAAATTTCTTCCAGGACATTGACTGCTTGAGCTACAAAGATCATGTGGGGAAACATCTTAGGATAGGCCCTATCTTCAGTAGTTACATAGTGAGGACGTCGAGATAAGACGTCAGCAATCAGGTGTTGTGATCCGGGAACATGAGTTATGGAATTGGTACTGGGCAAAGAAGTAGGCCCAACGCGCCTGACGACTGTTCCTACACTCCAATGACTGTAGAATTTGAAGATTCCGATGGTCCGTGTGGACCTGAACTGGATGTCTAGCACCCAGAAGTAGATGTCGCCAATCAGTGAAGGCTTGGCGGATGGCTAGCAGTTCCTTTTCCAGGACGGAGTAATGTGTCTCACTGGGGGTCAGGGTTTGTGAAAGATAAGCAATGGGGTGTTCCAGTTTATCCTCAAATTCCTGCTTCAACACCGCTCCTATGGCGTAGTTAGAGGCATCCGTTTCCACTAGGAATGGTCAATTTATGTCGGGTTGGGCTAAGATGGGGGCTTACGTGAACTCTGCCTTTAAACGTTGGAATGCCTTATCTTGCGGTGTAGACCAGATAAAGGGGGTGTCTTTCTTCAAGAGAGCAACGATCGGCTGAACGATCTCGGAAAAGGTGGATATGAACTTCCGGTAGAAGTTGGCAAGCCCCAGGAAGGATTGAACTTGTTTCACGGACGTGGGAGTGGGCCATGCCAGTATGGCCTTTACCTTTGAAGGGTCAATACTTATTCCTTCTGGGCTAAGGATGAATCCTAGGTAGTGAACAGAAGTAACGTGAAACAAGCATTTTTCCGGTTTGGCTAAAGGTTTGTGTTCACGGAGTCGTTGTAATACTGCCTTTACATGTTCTTCATGCTTTAGAAGGTCCTTGGAAAAGATCAATATGCCGTCCAGATAGACAATGCCGAAGAGGAATAACATGTCAGAGAACACCCTATCCATGAAACGTTGAAAAACTGCAGGGGCATTAGCTAGTCCAAAGGGCATGACTAGATATTCATAGTGACCAAAGGGTGTTCTAAAGGCGGTTTTCCATTCGTCTCCTTCCCGGACACGGATCAAATGGTAGGCACCCCGGAGATCCAACTTCGTGAATATTACAGCGCCTCTCACAGCTTCCAGGATATCCGAGATCAGGGGCAATGAGTACCGGTCTTTGAGGGTGCATTGATTTAAGCCACGATAGTCGAGGCAAGGTCTGAGTTCCTTGGTGTCCTTCTTGGGAACAAAGAACAACAAAGCACCCACTGGAGATTTTGAAGGTCTTATGGTGCCATTTTCAAGGTTGGTATCCAGGTATTCTCGGAGGGCCTTTTTCTCAGGTTCAGAAAGGATGAACAGTCTGCCAAAGGGAATCACTGCTGAGGGATCTGTATCTATGGCACAGTCTTCCGGTCTGTGAGGGGGGTAAGGCTTGGACTATGGCAGTTGAAAATACATCAGCATATCCCTTATAGGCCTCAGGGACTTGTATGATATTGGAAACCATGAGTGGTGTTTGCAGGTCTCTTGGTGGTTCTTTAGGGGGTGTCAAGGAGGGATCCAGGAATAGACAGTGAGACATACAAAACTCTGAGCCTAGGAATAGTGATCCTACTGTCCAATTGATATACGGATTGTGCTTCTGTAACCAGGGCATACCCAATACCATGGGGCAATGAGCTGACTTAATGATGTTGAATCTAATCTGCTCTTGGTAATGGTTTATAGAAAGCTGGATCTCTTTAGTCTGCAGGCTTATGGGCCCTGAAGTGAGGGGTCTTCCGTTGATTGCTTCCACCGGCTGCATGGTGCTTCGTGTCTCGTATGGAATGTGATGACTAACAACCCAATCTTCATCAATGAATATTCCCATAGCTCCGCAGTCTATTAAGGCCAAAATGGAATAGGTCTTATTCTTGGAGGGCGATAGGAAGGCCTGCAGTTTCACCAAATTGGTTTGTCCAGAAGAGTTCAAGGATGGAATTGATGTGGAGCAAACATCTCTCTCCCGAAGCTCTGCTCCATCTAGGATCGGGAGCTGGCGTTTCCTGAACGCCGAGGAGGGGCTAGAGGACTTTCTCTAACCAAGTGTTTATCTGAGGCACAATATATGCACAACCCCGTATGAATCCTTCTCATCCTTTCTTGCTGGGATATAGGTCCACGGAAGGCTCCTATCTGCATGGGTTCTGGTTCAGTGACTGAGCCTGGATTTGTGTCCGTCTTGGTGATGCTCTCAAAGGACACTTTCGGAGGATTTCCTCTGGATTTCGTCTTCTCTGCCTTCCTTTCCTGGATACGAAAGTCTATTTGCATGGCAAGGTCCATTAGTGCCTGGAATGAGTTTGGGCGAGCCACTCTGGCCAACTCATCCTTAATCTCCTCATTCAGTCCTCTCCTGAAAAGGGTAAAACTCGCCTCAGTGACCAATCAGCTTCCTTGACTAATTGCTTGAATCGGGTTACAAAGGTGAGCATATCCTGGGATCCCTGCTGAAAGTCTAACAGGCGTTCCTGGGCACTATAGACCTGCTCTGGGCGGTCAAACATGCTTTTAAGGGCCTGTATGAACCCATCATAGTCATCTAGGAGAGCATCGCCGGAATTAACGAGGGGCGTAGCCCAGGTTAAGGCATTTCCTGAAAGGTGAGAAATTATGAAACCCACCTCAGCCCTTGGAGTCGAAAAGTAGTAGGGCTTAAAAGTAAAGTGGACCAAACATGAATCCAGGAATCCATGAAGGGTTTTTGCCGACCCATCATATTTGTCAACTATGTAGCCCAGCAACACACTTTCTTTTGTGGCAGAATCACGGGATAGAACTAATTGTTTGAGAGCGGCGTTTTCCTCCTTTAGATTCTGTACCTCGGTTGATAGTTCTTGCATGCCATGTATCAGGTCCTGAACGGCCGCTTCCATGTCCATATCGAGTTTGGTTTGGTGGCGTCTCAAACTGTCAAGGAGTTCCCCCCTTCTCACCTGAGTCCGATCTTTGCTGGATTTCTTGGCCGATGCCTTCTTGCGGATGGATCGGGTCTTGAATAAGGCTGCACGAGTCTCTTCCGACTCCAGCGTGCGTTAAAAGGTCCGGGATGCAACGATCCAGGAATCTGGGAAATTAAGAAAGTGCACTACTCAGCACACAAGTCCAGGAAGTAAGAAAGAAAGGAGAGGGACTAGGAATGGAGTTAGTAGGGACAGAATCAGGGAAGCAATACCGGGAGCTACGGAGCACATGTCTGGTCGCTACTTCGCAATAGCATTGAGACGCGCAGAGCCGCGGGGGGCGTGGTCTATTAATAGAACACGCTAGGTCCAACGTTGTTAGGGAGAATTCTCTGTTTAGGCTGAATTTCCCAACCTAGTGAGTCCCCCAGCAGCTTTGCTGGATTTCTGGAGTTTGTTTTTTTCTCTCCTGCCAAGAGTGAGACTCCCTGATCGAGTTTTGGCTGGTGGCAGTTGATACTACTTTTTATATTCGACCGCGAATATATCCCTATGGGATTTTCCCATTGTTCGAGGCTACCAACTTTAATTATTTAATTCACATAGCCTCGAACATACCGCCGGTTTATTTATTTAATATTAATCTGCCGGTTGGTATTTTCTGCCAGGACTCGATTCTAAAATGGCGTTTGTGTTCTCTTCTCTGACTCCAACCCAAGTCGAGCCCTTTGTTCCACTTTTGGCGGGCTTATCCACAGAAGCCTCCAAAAGTGGTGCCACTCTGTCTGGGTACCACAGGGGGCGTGGGAGGGGGTTTAGGCACCCTGGACTGAGTTACCTTGGTAACTCAAGTCGCACTCTTGTGTGATTGGCCCAAGTGGTGAGCCGGCCGGCTCACCACTTAGCATGTTTGATTGACAGCTAGGCTGAGTGAATGGGGGTGTGCTGCATAAAAGCAGGGCTTTTGGGACTGGAACTTCAGAAGTCGCCACAGGACCTGAGAATCCGACGAGGGAGAAGCTGAGCCAACCTGCTACGACGACACCACCGGTGGAGCCCTGCGGAACCGACTCACCACTTCCCGACTACAGAGAAGATCTCCCTGCTGGAGAGTCTTCTTCCCTTGACTGGTGGGCACAACCAGTTTACCTTCTTTTCCTCGCATCCCAGGACATCTTGTGGTCGAATTGCCCGTGCCAAGCACCCCGGCAACCGGATAGCCACTTACCACTGGACCGCGAACAAAAGGACTGCTCCTTTTAACTGAGAACTCCGCGGCTGCTTTCTTCCCTGGCAGTGCAACGGACTCCTGTCTTCCTCCCCGATGAGATCCTCTCTTCCCCCGGACGAAGCACCGACTTGCATCCGCTGCCAGGAACAACTGCCGCCGCTGGAGTATTCTCACCACTTTAAGGTACAATGTCCGCCAGGCCTCCCTTTCTAAAGATTGCTACAAGGTAATAATAATCCCTTAACCTTCTGACTGGGCTGGCCGCCTTGACCGTCTAACTGGTCCCTTTCTTTTGGTCCAACTCTTTCTGAAACTTTTCGAGACGTTTGTGCACTTCTTTCTGATCCTCTTAAAGTGGATCCGGCTTTCTGAACTCTAACTTCACGGTTTGACTCTGCCTTCCTCTCTTGCTGTGTTCTCTTGAAAGTGTTGGGATCTGTTTCAATTTATGCTCTGCCTTTCTCTCCCTTTTTAACTGAATTATTAGAGTGCCGTCTGCGTTAAGCGCTCACCGCTGTCTGAAAATAAGTGGGGCTTTACTTAAGACTTGTCTAATATTCTTTTAAGGGAGTGTATATCTTTTAGTGACTGTGTTTTTGAACTGCTTACAATTAGCGCCTGTGTGTTTTACTAGATGTGATTTTAAATAAATAATTATATCTCTTTTACACCAAGCTCTGGTCAGTGTTTGCTTGTTCTACTGTGTTCTTTTGACCTATTGTGAAACTCTGTATACTGCCTAACTCTTCTTGAGGGAAGTCTGACTGCTCAGCCACAGCTACCAAGTGAATCTGTGTGGTACAGACTGCTACCAAGTGGGTTTACTGCCAAACACCTGTAGTCTTAAATCTTTTGCAGTTGTCCCAGAGGGAACTGCACAGGTTTCTGCCTAACACTGGTGTACAGCGGTGGGATTTGTATTGAGTATACACTCTAGAGTGCTTTTGGAACACTTTAGGACAACTAACCACAAAGCTTAGCACTGAAAAGCTGATTTTCTAACTATGTCTGCTATGGAGAGTTATACCCTAGAATTATTGTCTGCCAAAACTGCTGATTGCTTAAAAGTATTGTGTAGACATAACAATCTCTCTGAGAAGGGCAAGAAAATGGAACTTATAGAAAGATTGTTAGAAAACCAAAGTCTGGGTGGAACAGAGAAATCTACCCCCCCAGCACATGTAGAAAACAGTGATGGTATTGATCTGAATCAAAGTCTTGATAATGAGTCAGAAGAGGAAAGTGAACCTAATGAAGTTAGCCACTCTGAGCCTCTGTCTGCCTTACCTACTGTACCTACTGGGCCTATACCTGGTCCTACATTTAACCCTGCTTATTTTGAACTTGAAAAAATGAAACTTGAATTAGAGTACAAAAGAGCTTGAGTTCAGAAGAATGAATGCCCAGGCTGAGCAGAAGCAAGCTGAGTTAAGACTCAGAGAAATAGAGCTAAATCACGAACTAGAAATGAAAAGTTGTCTGTGGAAAATGCTTCTCTCTCCTCTGGTTCCTCTAGGAGTTCCATTCCCAAAAGACCCCGGATGCCTAAAGAATTAGTGGGTATGTATGAACCTAAGTTGGATCTGTTGGATTGGTTAAAAATGTTTGAGTATAATCATGGGCTCCAGGACATCACAGGGAATGAGTTACTTCCCTGGTTGTTCTCTAGGCTTCCCCCTGTTGCAACTGATGTGGTAATGGAGTTGGGGGAGGCGGATAAGAAGGATTATGAATGTGTGAAACTAGCTTTGATAGCTAGATTTGGGAAGACCCCTTCCCGGTACCTTAAGAGGTTTAAGACCCTCAAAAAGCATGATGGTACCCCTTGGGCTACCTGGGTGAGTGAAAGTTTAAAAAACTTAGAGGGATGGATTAAGGGTTACAGAGTTAACACTTATGAGGGAATGAAGAATCTTGTAATGTTGGAGTCAATTTATGATGCCTGCTCTCCTGAGCTCAGACAGCACTTGGCTGATTCAAAGGAATTGGATTCCAGGAAGCTAGCTAAGGCTGCTGACTTGTGGGTTGCCAACCGGGCCACTCACAAGGATTCTGGGGCTACTCAGAAAAAGGATGAGGGAAAACAGCCAAAAAAGGACTCCAAAGAGAATTCTAATAATTCCAATTCCAAAGAGGGCCCGAAACGAAACCAAAAGGGTAAGCCACAAGGGAAACCAAATCAGGCTAGTGTACCTCCTGGTGCCAAACCAGAAGGAGGTCAGACAAGCCACCATTCCAAAAAGCATTTGGCAAATGCTTTGTTTGTGGCTCTACTGACCATTTGAAAGGAGATCCCAGATGTAAGGGTAAACCTTCAGGGGTCCAGCTTGTCTCCTTAGCCTTCGCTCCAGAGGAGGAAGTACAAATGGCAAGTGGAAACCTTCTATTACTGGCTGATGAACCCATTGGAGTCTCAGCCAGTGTTTCTTTAGTGTCTCTGGGGTTGTGGGAACAACAGAACTTAGATGTCTATAATTCTATCCCAGATAATACTAAAGAGTATTATAAGGACAGTGTCCCGGTGAATGGTCAGGAGACTCCTGCCATTAGGGACACTGGGGCCAGCATAACTGTGGTGGACAAATGGTTTTTTCAGGCTGAGGATGTTGCTAAGGCACCCAAACACCTCACCAAGTTAGCTGGAGGGCCTGTGCAGATGCTTCCCCAATTACCAGTTCTCACCCAGTGTAATGACATGACTGTGAAGATACTTGTCAGCATACAAAGTGAGGTGCCAGGAAGGGTTCTGCTGGGTAATGACTTAAAAACTCTTGGAATAGTGTCACATACCCCCAGACCTCCTAGTAAAAGGTTACAGGAGCTCACCAGACCTGCAAGGGAGAGAACCATGAGAGGTACTCCCAAGGAGATGATGAAGAAAGAGATCACTCCTGCTCCACTGGAAATGTCAGCTGCTGTCTCTAAGAAACTAGACGAAAAAGGGAAACCTAAAACTTCTAAAAAAAACTTCACAGCTAACACTCCAGTGCAGCCAACAAGGACTTCCCCGAGGTTGTCCAAAGATACACCAGTAACTCCCCCTCCAGCTGAGGCTGAGAGGGAGGTACAACCCTGTGTGGTTGAACTAGACTCTGAAGAAGAGCTAGTGGAAGGCCAGGAACTCATTGGAGATCTGGATCCTGTTGACCATCCTGAGTTGCAGCCTTTACTGGCAGAAGGTGGACCCAACAGGGCAGACTTCAGTAAGGGACAGAGAGAATGTCCAACTCTGGAAGGTCTTCGCCACCAGGCAGATGCTCAGGCTGAAGGGCAAGAGCCTTGGAAATATAGGTTACACTGGGAAGATGGCCTCTTCTACAGTGAACCAACGAAGTCTGCACCTGGGGACAACAAACGACTTGTAGTACCCCAAGATAACAGACCACAGTTCTTGCAGTTAGCCCATGAGATTCCTTTGGCTGGTCACTTGAGTTTCAAGAAGACTAAGGAAAGGCTCTCACTCTACTTTTATTGGTCAAAGACGGGGGCTGAAGTAGATAAGTACTGCAGGAGCTGCCACACCTGCCAGACTTCTGGCAAGGTTGGCTCCAGGAATGTGGCACCTTTAGTGCCTCTCCCTGTAGTGGGAGTCCCATTTGAGTGAGTAGGGATCGACATTGTTGGTTCCCTTGATCCTCCAACCTCCTCAGGCAACAGGTTTATACTTGTTGTAGTAGACCATGCTACTAGGTACCCTGAGGCAATTCCTATGAGGACTGTTACAGCTCTGGCTGTGGCCAAGGCCCTCCTTGGTATCTTTACCAGGATTGGGTTTCCTAAGGAAGTAATGTCTGACAGGGGGTCGAATTTTATGTCCCACTACATGAAAGCCATGTGGAAAACCTGCAGAGTTACTTACAAGTTCTCAACCGCATACCGCCCTCAGACAAATGGACTGGTTGAAAGGTTCAACAGAACCATGAA
Organism: Ambystoma mexicanum; assembly: GCF_040938575.1. Lineage (NCBI taxonomy): Eukaryota > Metazoa > Chordata > Amphibia > Caudata > Ambystomatidae > Ambystoma > Ambystoma mexicanum. The sequence goes on from NC_090922.1 coordinate 766,827,763, forward strand.
GAGCATGATAGGTGCTTTAGAGGACCCCCTTAAAAGAAAGTGGGACCTTCTACTGCCATGCCTTCTCTTTGCTTATAGAGAAGTCCCTCCGGAGGGAGTAGGTTATTCTCCCTTTGAACTTCTTTATGGTCATCCGGTCAGAGGTCCATTGGCCCTGACCAAGGAGGGGTTGGAGAGTGGTCCTTCCCCCAAGCCAGTCAGAGTGACTGACTATGAGATAGGTCTCCAAAGGAGAATGTCACAAATGATGGCAGAAGCAAGTGATAACTTGAAAGCTGGACAAGCACTGGTCAAGCACTGGCATGACCAAAAGGCTAACATGGTTGAGTTTACTCAGGACCAGCTAGTTCTCGTTATGATTCCAACAAGGCGGGGGCCCTGCAAGACAAATGGATCGGACCCTTCAAGGTTGTGGGTAAACTTGGAGAGGTCAACTATCTGGTGGACTTGGGCAATCCCAAGGAAGCTCCAACAGTATTCCACACCAACAGACTAAAAGCGTATCTCTCCAGACCTGATGTAGGAGCTTTGCTTCTAGCATCATCAGAGGAAGAAGAAGAGAGTGAAGCTCTTCCTGATCTCCTCAGAGACTTACCCTTAGACGAAAAGATTAAAGGAGTAAATCTCTCTTCAAACCTGACACCTGAGCAACAGGAAGAGTGCAAATCTATGTTAAATCAGTTTGCCTCCCTGTTCTCACTTTCACCAGGCTTGACCCCTTGGGGACAGCATGACATACTCACTAGTGACTGTCTGCCAGTCAAAAGCAGAGGATATCAAATGTCAGAGAATGTAAGAACCCACATCAAAGGTGCGGTCAGCAAGATGCTTGATCTCGGGGTAATAGAGCCCTCTACTAGTCCATGGTCTAGCCCAGTTGTGTTAGTACCAAAGGCAGGATCTAAGGGACTTAGATTCTGTATGGATTACAGAGCTCTTAATGCAGTCACTAAGACTGATGCCCACCCTTTCCCAAGGACAGATGAGTTGGTGGATAGACTTGGTGCAGCCAAGTTCCTCAGAACATTTGACTTGACGTCAAGCTATTGGCAATTAGCCCTGACAGACCATGCCAAGGAGAAACCTGCATTTTCTACCCCAGTTGGCTTATACCAGTTTAAGGTTATGCCTTTTGGATTGAAAAATGCACCTGCTACATTTCAAAGGATGGTAAACCAGGTTCTGAATGGGATGGAGGACTTCTGCATGGCATACTTGGATGACATAGCAGTGTTCAGCAATTCCTGGGAAGAACATGTGGACCACCTGAGATATGTTTTGCAGGCTCTTGAAAAGGCCAATCTGACCATAACGGCAAGTAAATGCCAGATTTGACAGAGTAAAGTGGTCTACCTTGGTCATGAGATAGGAGGTGGAGAAATAAGGCCTTTGCCCAGTAAGATTGAAGCTGTGCAAAATTGGACAACACCTACTACTCAGACCCAGGTGAGAGCCTTCTTAGGCCTCACTGGGTATTACAGGAATTTCATTGAGAACTATGGGTCCATAGCTTCTCCACTGAATGTCATCTCCTCTCCTAAATTCCCTAAAAAGGTTAGGTGGAATGAGGAATACAATCAGGCCTTTGAAACCCTGAAAAAGGCTCTTTGCCAAGCCCCAGTACTCAGAGCTCCTGACTACCACCAAACTTTCATTGTGCAAACAGATGCGTCAAATGTAGGAATAGGTGCAGTCCTCAGTCAACTGGATGGGAAAGGTAGGGAGCACCCCATTTGCTTCATCAGTAGAAAACTGAATGATCCTGAAGCAAGGTGGGCAACCATTGAACGAGAGTGTTTTGCTATTGTGTGGGCTCTGAAGAAGTTTAGGCCATACTTGTATGGTTCTACTTTTGTCATTCAGACGGACCACCAACCCTTGAGATGGTTAATGCAAATGAAAGGGGAAAACCCAAAACTATTGAGATGGTCAGTCTGCCTGCAAGGGTTTGATTTCACCATTGAGCACAGGTCAGGGTGTCACCACCAAAATGCTGATGGTCTCTCTAGGATGTATGTCATCGACTAGAGGTATGAGATTCATCCAGGAGTGGATTAAATCCTCCTGTCCCTTAGTCTGGGGGGCGAGTGTTAGGGAGAATTCTGTGTTTAGGCTGAATTTCCCAACCTAGTGAGTCCCCCAGCAGCTTTGCTGGATTTCTGGAGTTTGTTTTTTTCTATCCTGCCAAGAGTGAGACTCTTTTTCCCACTCTTGGACATGATTTATGGTGTTCCTTTGACTGTTAATGTGTTTTCTGGGCTATGGGGTCCTTTACTCCATAGGGTCTCATGTGTTTGTACTATGTGTGTTACACAGCACCCTCCGTGCAGTGACACAGGGGTGTCATAGTGACACCCCACCATAGACTCCATACCCTGGGACTGACTACTGTCTCCCAGGGCATGTAAAGTGACCATTGGCTTTACTAGTCCCAATTTATGAACAGAAACCAGTACAAACCATCATATTGTGGACGTACTGGTCGGGGCAATTCGATTGCCCCGGGGTCTGTTAGTCGAGGGGACACGTCTCCGTCCCCCCTGATCGAGTTTTGGCTGGTGGCAGTGGATACTACTTTTTATATTCGACCGCGAATATATCCCTATGGGATTTTCCCATTGTTCGAGGCTACCAACTTTAATTATTTAATTCTCATAGCCTCGAACATATCGCCGGTTTATTTATTTAATATTAATTCCCCGGTTGGTATTTTTTGCCAGGACTCGATTCTAAAATGGCGTTTGTGTTCTCTTCTGTGGCTCCAACCAAAGTCGAGCCCTTTGTTCACTTTTGGCGGGCTTCTCCACAGAAGCCTCCAAAAGTGGTGCCACTCTGTCTGGGTACCACAGGGGGTGTGGGAGGGGGTTTAGGCACCCTGGACTGAGTTACCTTGGTAACTCAAGTCGCACTCTTGTGTGATTGGCCCAAGTGGTGAGCCGGCCGGCTCACCACTTAGCATGTTTGAGTGACAGCTAGGCTGAGTGAATGGGGGTGTGCTGCATAAAAGCAGGGCTTTTGGGACTGGAACTTCAGAGGTCGCCACAGGACCTGAGAATCCGACGAGGGAGAAGCTGAGCCGACCTGCTACGACGACACCACCGGTGGAGCCCTGCGGAACCGACTCACCACTTCCCGACGACAGAGAAGATCTTCCTGCTGGAGAGTCTTCTTCCCCTGACTGGTGGGCACAACCAGTTTACCTTCTTTTCCTCGCATCCCAGGACGTCTTGTGGTCGAATTGCCTGTGCCAAGCACCCCGGCAACCGGATAGCCACTTACCTCTGGACCGCGAACAAAAGGACTGCTCCTTTTAACTGAGAACTCCGCGGCTGGTTTCTTCCTTGGCAGTGCAACAGACTCCTGTCTTCCTCCCCGACGAGATCCTCTCTTCCTCCGGACGAAGCACCGACTTGCATCCGCTGCCAGGAACAACTGCCCCCGCTGGAGTATTCTCACCACTTTAAGGTACCGCGTCCGCCAGGCCTCCCATTCTAAAGATTGCCACAAGGTAATAATAATCCCTTAACCTTCTGGACTGGGCTGGCCGCCTTGACCATCTAACTGGTCCCTTTCTTTTGGTCCAACTCTTTCTGAAACTTTTCGAGACTTCTGTGCACTTTTCAACCGTGTGACCTTGGACACATTTCGTTGTGATCCTCTTAAAGTGGATCCAGCTTTCTGAACTCTAACTTCACGGTTTGATTCTGCCTTCCTCTCTTGCTGTGTTCTCTTGAAAGTGTTGGGATCTGTTTCAATTTATGCTCTGCCTTTCTCTCCCTTTTTAACCGAATTATTAGAGTGCCATCTGCGTTAAGCGCTCACCGCTGTCTGAAAATAAGTGGGGCTTTACTTAAGACTTGTCTAATATTCTTTTAAGGGAGTGTATATCTTTTAGTGACCGTGTTTTTGAACTGCTTACAATTAGTGCCTGTGTGTTTTACTAGATGTGATTTTAAATAAATAATTATATCTCTTTTACACCAAGCTCTGGTCAGTGTTTGCTTGTTCTAATGTGTTCTTTTGACCTATTGTGAATACTCTGTATACTGCCTAACTCTTCTTGAGGGAAGTCTGACTGCTCAGCCACAGCTACCAAGTGAATCTGTGTGGTACAGACTGCTACCAAGTGGGTTTACTGCCAAACACCTGTAGTCTTAAATCTTTTGCAGTGGTCCCAGAGGGAACTGCACAGGTTTCTGCCTAACAAACGTGTAGAGCAAGGATGGTGTTTCACGCTGGACGGCCATGTTGGGAGTACCAGGGAGTGCAAGCCCCGTTGAGACAAGGACTATGAAGTCCAAAAGGGGCGCATTCTGTAGGTCATGACATTGTGACAGAATACAACAACTAACTAAGAGAGACCAATGGAGTTATTTATAGACGTATGTCCCGAACACCCTTGGAAGCTTTATAGACAATATTCAACAAAAGGGGACAGACCGTCTTTCTCTTCTATTTATTCTCCTGACTCTATCCCTATTCTCACACACGGTCCGAGGACCAAATAAGGACCGCATACAAGGTTTAAGAATTATTAAAGAAAAAACATAACACTAAATATTCTTAAAAGTCAACATATCTAAAAGAAGAATGTAAAACTTAGTGCACCTGAGTTAAAAAAACACAATAAAAGTTCTAAATCAGTTTTAAATAAAATACTGAAAAAAAACTTTCACAAACCAATCAAGGTGTCACCTATACACCCAAAAGAAAACTCCTGCCTATACAAATCTAAACCAAGCAGTACACAAAAATATAAACCCTAGTGTATAATAACACTTTTGGTAGGTAGCACCTTCAAGCAACCCCTATTCTGGGTTTGATAAAGGTGTGTGAATAATCTACTGTCTGTTGATTGTCTACCCCTTACACCCCGCTACTGGGGTGACCAAAACCACTAAATTGGTCAATGTACTGCACCTTATGATTTAAGGTGTTCATATGCCCGACATGTTTCATTCAAAAAACATATTTAGCCAAAATTACTTGAAATTCATCAGGGGATCAAAAGCAAAAAATCTGCTATACATACAATAGATAAGCAAATTCAATGACAACTATAAGTAACTGTCTGAGAAGATGGGGTGTGTCTCCATGTAGGGATGCTTCCACGTGCCGAAGGCTTAGGATGAGAAGCAACCTGTTGGAAAAGGAGAAAGGAAGAATGGGGAAAGAAGCAAGAGAAGGAGAGAGAGAAGAGAGGAGGTGGACTTGGGTTAAAAAATACACCTCAAATCGACTTACAAGGCTAAGGCTTACCCAAGTAAGTCTCACCAATTTCAGTTTCGCCAAGGCAAATACTGCTAAGTGATGGTGAAAGGGGGAACGTTTCCACTGTGGACGTTTAGTACACGTTCTGCGGATCAAGAGAAGAGAACAACATAGCCAGTGTAAGCACATCTTTGCCCATCAAAAAACCACAAAGTCATTCTGGGTGAAAGAGGAAAAAAAACATTTTTATCATACCCTCATTTCTACCACATAAAATAGTCAACAACGACAAAAATCACAATACCCATCACGTGAATCAGCGTGACCTTGACATCACTGGTCACACCATCTGTGTGACCCGGCCTCACCTAAGCCATGTCTCATGCAAATTTTAAAGGAGGACGGTAACAAGAGTCATATGAGCTTCCTTATTAAGAAGAACCGAGTCATATGAAGGATATAGATCTTCCTTATAAAACCACCACAGTGTTTCATCATGACTCCACCAAACCGCTGCTGGCAAATAGTGAGTGCAAAAGGTGAAGGTGAAAACGTAGGTTCACCGTAACAGCGTGGAAATGCACCGACAACACAACATTCAACAAAGAATCATAGCCTCTGAAGGAGGAAGGAATGCGAGGTGAGTCAAGGTGGCTCTTTCCAGTTGCACTGCACCCCGGCTCTAAACTGGGATCCAGGGGAAAATCGCAACATTAGTACAGAAGTGTAACACACCGCATGTTAAACGCGAAGACTTCCGTGATAAATAACAAAGTTGTAAAAGGGACAGCCAAAAGACAGTCATCGTGCATAGCTTACCGCGGGGAAATGCAGACCGCTGGTCTGAAATGTAGAATCTAGCTCCCGTATTTCTCCATGCACAGTACGGTGCTCAATGGAGGAAAAAATAGGGGGAGAAGAAAAGTTTAATTTCCTGTATCGTGAAAATGCACTCGCTTCTTTTCATCCTGCCGAATCACTCTGTGGTCGGTAGAGATAACCCGGAACCATAAGAGAGGGCGGGGGGTGTGTGGCTAAGTGATCACGTGATTGGTCTGTAAACGAACGCAAACACTGCTATGATATCGAGACTGGCTAATAATTGTGTAGTTGGATCGAAGCTCATATTCTCCACACAGTTGATGACTTCGGTCGTATCCTGAATATAGGAATAAATGGTGAGAACAAAAGGTTTCAAATATTTATCGGCTAGTTTGGAGAGAGGTTCTAAAATAGAACCAGAACCCGATACAATGGGGCTACCAGGGGGATTTGTTAATGACTTGTGTATTTTAGGGAGAGTATAAAACTTAGGAGTGGAGGGTTTAGAAACACATAGATAATCATGTTCCTGCCTGCAGATCCAATCTCTCTCAAAAGCTTTGTCCACTTTGTTGTGTATCAAGGTTGTCTCAAAGTGGGATCGATATCAATAGGTGCATAAAAAGTGGTGTCTTCCAATTGTCTATTGCGTTCAATAATGTATGCAATTTTGTCTTGAATTACGACAGCTCCCCCTTTATCTGCTTTCCGTATCACAATGTCTTTGTTGTTCGCTAAACTCTTCACTGCGGCCCTTTTGGCATTACTGAGATTTTGAAATGCAGGGCTCGGAGGTGTGTTCTCTAGGAGCTTCAAGTCATTCCACACACGTTTTGCGAAAACAATGGCTTCAGGCGTGTGACTCGCTGTGGGAGGGTCAAATGTAGATTTATTGCGTAACCAACCCACTCTCGTTGTTTTCCTTATCACTATGAGCTTCAGCAAAAAATTGTTTCAGATGGATTTTGTGCAAAAGTTGTTCAATTTCTAAGTGTGTACGAAAACTGTCATACTGAGCTGTGGGAACAAAACCCAAACCTTTATTCAAAATCAATTTTTCTTCAGCTGTAGGTAAGTATGTAGAAAGATTGACTAATAAGGATGGTTGCTCCTTGTCCTCCTCTCGTCCAAGTCCCAATTATCCCCTACTGTGCGGTCGCCCAAAAAAGAAAACGTAGGTAAATTGCCCATGCGCTGTTGTTGTTGTGGGGGTGGTTGTTGTTGGCCTGAATTAAAATGATTAGAGGCTGTACCCCTCCGTAGAGATCTTCTGTTCCGATTGCTGCCTCGTTGTTGGCGAAAGCGATTCCTGTACGGTCTTTGTCAATTTCCTCTATTAAATCCGCCTCCATTTGAACTTCCGGAGCTGAATGAGGTATTAGCTCTTTGTCCTTGTTGGCCTTGTTGAGACATGTAGGGGGAAACGTACCCCTCTTTAATGTATTAAAATGCGTTTTCATGGGAAAATTGAACCAGGTCTTTGCGCATCCTTGTTTTGCGTTCTTGTGTGCAGAAACCTTTGAATTCCACCATTTCTCGCGAGATTTCATCCAATCGTTTTTTTGTATGTTTCCAATGGTACTAATTTTTTAATGGCTTCATCCATAGTCTCAAGATCTCCTGTGAACTTTATGGTAATAGCTCGTGCTGTGTCTATAATTAGTATAATCCAATCGCGCCCACATTTATTTGCTATATAACTCCATTGTAGTATGGAATTTTTGTCATCTAGAATTAAACGGGGTTCATTGCGCACCACAAGTCCTTGTGGTAAAGTGCCTGATCTTAAGTATTCAATCATGATAGAACCGTGCAATTCTGTTCTGATGAGTCTTTTTTTTTAAAGAATACACCTCTCTTTATTTCTCTAAGGTCTGACCATTTGATCTCTCCTGTATATATTTAAATGTTGAAAACACAAAAACCTAGCCAATTAGATAGAAAAGGAAGCATGAATTGTATTGTGTGTTTTGAGGTTCGATAGCAGCATTGTCTTTTGATGTTTAATGAAAGTCCTCATTTACTGGAGCTGTTACTACCTAATGGTATGGCAATGTTATGATACAACAGTGCATAGAGGCAAGGACTCCATGCTAAATTCTATATCTTATCTCATGGTCAAATGGTAATTTATATAGCGCTTTTGGCAAAATGCTGTACATAGAACATATTTATTACAATTATCACCAAACTGAAGTCGGTACTCCTTAATCGACCTTGAAAAGATGAAAGGCTGAGTTGGCCTTGCCGGTATTGGAACCTGCAAACTACAGATCACACACATATTGTAGCAATGACTGCTCAACAAGCCGAGCTATCTTATTGGCCCACATCCTCCAGAGGTCGGTTACCTGAGTATCGACTGAGGTATAATAATCACAGTGCCTAGATGTCGACGAACCATGTATGAAGCGCTACATAAAGTTAAATACCTATCTGGATTATTACAGGGACAGTTTTTGAGGAGTTTCTATTTCAATTACAAATGTAACCTTCATTTGTTTGTTTTTGAACAGCGCTTGAACTTCCTGGAGAGTCAGGTTTTGCATGTTTTAATTGTAGTCTTGAAGATTTGAGAGGCTAGAACACCTGTGATTGGTGTAATGACAAGCACTCACATTTGAACAAAGACTCTGCTGCCATTGACCATTTATAGAAATGTACTCCATCGACTGCAAGGTTGAATGGATGTGAACTTGTTTGTGGATAGTCATCATTTTACACACTGTTTTTATAATAAGAGTGTACATTAAATTATAAGTGTAAAAATGATTAGCATGATTATGCACACTGCACAGGAACTCTGAAAAATACAATTATACAATACTGGTTTGTTTTCACTGGGGAGAAAAGCATCATTTGTTACAAAATATTAATTCACAATTGCAACTTCTTTTTTCCATTTTATTAACTTTACAATCCTAAAATGCTAGGAAAATAAATATGCACAGTGCTTCTGTTTGCTCCATGAGCAGCAACACAGCAGACGCTGAATGGAAATAACCCATTCCCTTTATCACAGTGTGCAGTTTCTTTTTTTGAAAGGCTTTAGAGAAATACATAATGTTTCAGAGGTTTTTATCCATGGCCTGCAAAACCTGACCTTTGTACTGCCCTCTGCTCTAAATGTGTGTGTAAATGTACACAGCAAAATAATAAAGCTGTCATATGTACAAGATTTTCCTGCGTAAAAAGGCCTAATACACACCTTATCTGGAGGCCTGGTTGACTCTCTTACTTCCGAAGACCAGATGGGTTCAAATAACAAACAAAAAGTTCCTTTCGGATTGCACATGGGGTGATGATTCTTCACGCCCTGGGTCCCCCTCTTCCGGGCTCAGACCGCTCTCGAATATTATCCTCCCTCCATTGGGTTCACTCTGGCTTGTATTCAAAAGATTTCTTTGTTGCATTCATGTGTAGGGGGGTGATGGTTTTCCATCACTGGATCCCCTCTTCCGGGCTCAGACCCTTCTCGAATAATTGCCTCCCTCCGTAGCAATCACAACGGGTCTCATTTGCATGCTTCCACGTTTTGCTTTCACAAATCGTTGATTGATGACTTTTCACCCTTGGTTCCCCCTCTTCTGGGCTCAGACCCTTCTCAATCTCGGTGTACCGTTGACATGTGCTGCAACACACTCTGGCTATTGTTTGCGGTCTTAAGTTTTCATCCACGGAGGCTTTGCGGGTCTGGGCTGGACAGGGCAAGGTTGCTTCTCTCCTTGCTGCCCCTTTGGTTCTCAACGCCTTTCTCTTCCTCTTGAACTGCTGTGCTTGTATAGCACTCTCCTCATGTGGTCTGCCTTGACCGTCTTGTGCTCTCGTGCTACACCTTTTATCCCTTTGTGGGAAAGGAAAGGGCTGTCGGGTGTGTGAGGTTCTGGTCAATTGCCTGACTTTGCTGCTGTCTTTCGTGGGGTAAGACAGTGTTCGTGTTGGAAAGGGGAGGGGTGAGTGTATCTGATTGTCCTACGTGCTAGGATGGGGAAAAGGTGTTATATGGAATTACAATCCTCGTACCAAGGGGGCTGATAAACTCAGAAGGATGAGATGGGTAGAGTTTGGGAAACAAACGGGAATGACCAGGATTATTATTGTAAAATGAACAGGGGGGATTGTGGGAATGGTAGGATATTGTTAAAGTAGACTGGGTGTTCAAGAAAGAATAGGCAGAAGGACATGGAGAAGAACGATTGGGAGTATTTGGGTTGGAAACAGGAAAACAGAGATTCTGGGAGTTGTGGTTTTCGAGTAGAAAACGGTTCGGGCTCCTAGGGGATTTACCAGAAATTGAAGGGTCTTGGATTTGGAGAAAGGAGATTCCTTTGTGGGTAGATGTGGAACAACCCACAAAAGCTTCAGGGACTTCGCCTTCCTCACCTTAGTCCCTGGTATGGTACTGTGTCTCACCTGGGGTATTCCCCGGAGCATAACTCAGGGCTCCCCTACCCAGGTGATCCTCCCTCACTCCTCCACCCCCAGGATTGGGATCTGAGAGCTCCAGCCGTTCCCTGGCCGCCTGAATAAGGGATTCTAAAGGTCTCCTTAGGAGAAAACCCACAGGTTTCTCACATGTGTTATTACAATAGTAAAGCTGGTCTTGGTGATGCAAGTGCAACATCATCATGGTTTGACAAGGGGGGGTTTTGCTATCCTCTGTGCTTGGCAGTGTGCAGTAGATTTGATATGGGAATTCATTCCATCTGCGGCACAGTGCAAGGTGGGCCAAGTTATCCTTCCTTGCTATGTCCTTCCTAACTGTATGTCAGACAAGGATTATGCCAATCCACGTCAGAAAGAATGCTCAGTGAGACCTTGTTTATTGTGCACTCACAGGTATGAGCTGAACTTTGTTTCTTGTTCCGTTTACAATTTATTTCTCGTGTTATGGATGTAAAACAAGTGTTCTTGTATAGCATCATACTGCCACTATGGGAGGCCTGGCTGTGCTTGGCTCTGAAAGAGAAAAAGGGGTGCATGGTTCATTAGTGGGACAGTGAGAAAGGCAGATGTGAAACTGGTGGTGTTGATGGATGCAGGTCGGAGGTACCCGGTTCCTGAGTTCCAATCTACTTTCTATGGGTTTGGCAGAAGATACCTGGCCGTATGTTATCAATAGAGAAGAGCCCAAGAGATGATGGACTACAACGCTTTGGATCTGGTTAGCTGCTGATATGGGAGAGCGTGACAGGTCTAAAGAGGAGATCTTAATTGTGGCTCGGTTAGTGTCGATGGGCTAATGGCTAGGCTTGTGATGACCTTCTGTTGAGGGTTTGTGTAAGTAATGTAAGTTGCTAGAAGATCTAAGAGAGGAGTCGATTAGAAGTGGAAAGGTGTGAGTAGGCCTATGATGTAGCTTCTGGCAAGGATGTGAAAGTCCTGGCTTTTAAAATTTGTATTATTAAAATGATGCAGGTACTTATATCTCTGAAAAGGTAATCTGCTGATTAGATTCCCCTTTCGTAAGTATCCTGATTTGCAGTGCCTGTTCTACCAGTGGCACAGAGCAGGTTCAGAGGTTATAGGTGCCCTCTTGATAGCTGCAGTGACATCCAAGTTTCTGCAGTGCAGGGCTGAATTCAACATATGCACCCATGTTCCTAAAACTGCATAACTCTGAAGATCTTCTCGTGGTAGCATGGTAAACTGTTAACATAAGCCATACCTGAGCTGGAGTATGGTGGCCAGCATCTCTCATAGTTATCCCAGCCACATTATATTGAGATCACAAATGTCAGCCCTGTGAACCCAGTTCAGCTATGCAGGGGCTATATGTATTTCTTCTGCACAAAGCTCCCCTTGCTCACTGGCAGGACTGTAGCCTTGCGGGATTGCCTCGCTTTGTTCCTTTGTAAGGGTAGGCAAGGCATTTTCACCCCAAGGACAGCCAGTCCACAAGAAGCTTGCCTGGGAACAAGAATCAAAGGGCACACCCATTCATAAAGGGCTAGGCCTCATACTAGGGTGGTGCATTTCTAAAGGCCTTTGATCCATTGAGAAGGGAAGGGAGTGGGTTATTGTAGTCAGGGAGACATCTCTACAGTTTGGGGAAGATTCTGCCATGTTTCTCTCTGCCTCTCTCTTTCCCGTCCACTTCCTGTAACACAAAGCACTTTGGGTGTGATGTAAGAAGGGCAAAGTCCACTCATTTCAAGAGGAGGGATGGGACGCCGAAAGCAGGCTACCTTTAGATCAATCACCTGCAGGCTTTCAGCTTTAAAAGAAGGAGTCTCGAGATTCCAAGATGGCCACCGAGCAGAGAAGACGTGCATGAGCGGTGCTCCGTCTCCCGGCTCAGGGTCGACACAATAATGACTGACAAATAACGCAGCCGTGGTCCCCTGGAAGATCAGTGTCGCCGGTGGATGGTACGATAAACACGGAAGGGGGACGAAAATGAGGGTCCTGCGCCCTTGCTCAGCCGTAGCAAAGCGGCGCCTCACGTAACACGGAGACACGGGCCCGCCATTTCAGGCCACCGTATGCTGACGGGGCCGAAGGAGAATCGGAGCGCTTACTGCCAACAACAGAAGCAGTCCGGCAGGCGACAAGAGGAGGAGATCCCCCCTACACCCAGAGCGGCCCCCGCCCTCTCTGTCTATCGTGGATTACTGAGCCGCCGGGCCACCCCGAGAGACTCCGGAGCAACGGGAGGGGGCGCGGGCCGACCCCTGCTGGGTGCGGGCACCAGCGAGAGCCGGGAAGAGGCGAAGCAGGTGTGGAGAAGCAGGCGCGACGAGGAGAGGCACGAGTCAGCGCGGCCCCCTCCACACCCTTCCACACACATTTGCTGCACGGATCAAAGCGCCCCAGAGAACGGAGTGGGCCACAGCGGAGCCGATCCAGCAACCCTCGGACCAACCCATGCGAGGAGAGAAGGCATCCAGAAAACTCAGCATCCACCTCCGGTCGTCAAAGATAGTCCAGTGGGTGACCCCAGGGAGGAAGGGATACTGCAGCAAGCCACAATCACAATAGTCACACAATCCCTCCCCCAATTGACTGGGGATAGAGACAGAGAGCCTGGTAAGGGCCAACCCACTGCAGCATAAGCCATAACATAAAAAGACGGCACGGGAGGGGGACTGGAATCTGTGCCCCACCCCCTACAATCAGCACATACAGGAGGCAGCCCCCAACGGACCCACAACTAAGCCCGACACACAGTGGGCAAGCGGAAGAGACACAAGGAGCCGCGGGTCAATAATAGCCCCAACCCGACCTACCGATTTCACCCTACTGTGTGTGAATACGCAGGAAGCGGCCAGTCACTGGCAAGAAGTAATAGCGCGCACACATGTCAAGGTCCAGGAGCAGGAAATCCCACGCAATTTCGCCTAAAGGGAAACAGGACCAGAATCTGGCTCAGCTCTGGGGAGCCGACACACAAAGCAAAGGGAAGGCGCTCGCCCTTGAGGATAAAATAAGGTCCTCAGGTGCGGAAAAAGCAGGATCAGATATGGAAACCAAGGAAGACATGAGAGACTGGTTCAAAGAATTTCAGGACCAATTTATGACCTCAATGCACACACAATTTGAGTCCATGAAGAGCGGGCTGAAACAAACTGTGCAGGAGCTGAAAGTAGACCTGGGCAAACTGGAAGAGAGAACAGATGTTCTTGAGAGAACACTCCAGAACCTGGATGAAGAAACTCAACAATACGCAGAAACACAGGAACACCTGGCCAGGCTCTCACACAATCTGGAGATACAATGCGAAGACTTAGAAAACAGGTCACGGAGATCAAATATTCGCATCAAGAACCTGGTGGAATCGGTAGGGTATAAAGATCTAAAATCCCCAGTGCAACAAGTGTTAAGAGACATTATCGACGAAGAAGAAGAGTCGGCGATCCTCATAGACAGAGTCCATAGAGTGGGCCCACGAAGGGATGGGGAGCCAAGAAATCGCCCAAGAGATGTGTTAGTAGCAATGGCCTCATATGCACAGAAGGAGCAAATCCTAAGGAAAGCTAGGACAATGGACCAGATAAAAATGAATGGAGCCAATGTCCAACAATTTCAGGATTTGGCCCAGTCAACTCCCCCAACGACGTAGAGAAATGGCCCCAATAACGAAAGAACTCACCACAAGACAAATCCGCTACAAATTGACCTCCCCATTTGGTCTCCTGCTCACATGGGAGGGCACACAACAGCGAATAACAACGTGCGAAGAAGGCTGAAGAATCATGAACTTGCAAGATGACACGGAAGGGAGAGCACGACCTAGAGACTCCACAAGAGGGCGCAAACTCTTGAAAGGCTGGCAAACTATTGCACCCAAAGGGCAGCGACCCAACAGAAATCGGGAACACAAAGAGCCATCTTCCCCGCCGAACCAGGGAGCAACCATCTAGTAACACCAAGACAATCAAAGTGAACAAGACAGGACATGCCGGACTGCGGCGACCAATAATGTCGGCCAGATCTGGGAAGTACAGAATCACGACGAGTATCACAAGTGGGGTTTAGGACTCCCCACGTCCAGTGTACCTGAGTGTAGAGGGTATGGCGCGAGTGGCAATTCGCCACAGCGATCATAGGGCCCAGAGCCCTCCTCAGGGTTGTAATGGGGGAAGGGGGGAAGTTGAGGGACTTGTTAAAAGGGAAGTTGGGATGGGAGGATGGGAGCTACATCGGAATGCAGAAGACACACGCCGAAAGATCCTGGCGGGATATGCAAGACTAGAGAACTTGCACAAAAATGGGCTTAAAAATCCTTACATATAACGTACGGGGGCTAAACTCCCCGGTCAAACGGAAAAAGGTGGAACATTATCTACACAAAGAGAGATTCAACATTCTGACACTGCAGGAGACTCATATTTGGAAAATAGACAAAAAGAAAACCCGAATCAAAGGATACACACACATCCTCCAAGCAAACGCCTCAGAAAAGAAGAGGGGAGTACTGATAGCTTTTGCCAACACCTTAAACGTACAAATTCAGGAAACGCTATCGGACACAAATGGCAGATACCTCTTCGCGAATATACGAATTGAAGACCTCCCATTGACAATTGCAACAATATATGCTCCCAACGTGGGCCAAGACGGCTTCATTAGGGATAGCATAGACGAACTGGAATCTTTTGCGAAGGCAGACATCGTCCTGACAGGAGATTTCAACTTAGCATGGGACCCAAACACAGATAGATTGACTCCAAGACACATGGGACAGGGCACACCCTCAAAAGCTCTCCAAAGAGCAATGTCAAAACTGGCTCTAGAAGACACGTGGCAGAGACTTAGAGGCTCAACACCAGGGTATGCCCACTTCTCGCATGTGCACAGTACTAGTGCCAGGATAGATTACATATGGACATCCTCAAGCCTACTGGGGAAAATTCGGGAGACAGAGGTGAGCGACATCTCCCTATCGGATCATGCCCCCCTGTGGATCAGCCTCCCCACCTTTCGCAAACAAGCATGCCCATGGAGGCGGACACTGCAAGGGAAATAACACAATACCCAGTCATGAGAGAGGCTGTCAGAGAACGAACTAATGAATACTTCAACGAGAATAATTTGCAGGAAATTTCCAAGTCAACCCTGTGGGAGGCATGCAAAGCGGTAATACGCGGTCATATTATAGCGCTCACAGCACAAAGAAACAAACTAATAAATAAGTGGGAGGCTGAACTAGAGGCAAAGAGCACGGAACTAAGAACGGAAATGGCCCATAATAACTCCTTAAAAGTAAAAAGAGCATATAGACACGTCCAGGGCCAATTGGAGACTCTACGCACCAAACGAGCTGAAAGACACCTCCTGCACCTGAGGCAGTGATATTACACGAAATCGAATAAGGCAGACAAATTATTAGCCAGACAATTGCAGGGCAAACAACAATACCAATCGATAAAAGCTCTGTCAGACGAACAAGGACAAAGATTCACCTTAACAACTGGGATGGGGAAGATCTTCCAACAATATTACCAAAAGCTGTATGCCACAGATAATCCAGAAGAGGCGGACCAGTTAGCATACCAGACGGTTTTACAGCACAATTTTATAGAACATACACAAGTGAATTGACCCCGTACCTAACAGAACTATTTAATACCTTCAAAGAACGCATGGACATCACCCCTTCCATGAACGAGGCAAAGATCCTAGTCTTCCACAAGCAGGGGAAAAACCCGGAAGCCCCAAGCTCTTACCGCCCCATAGCATTAATTAATTTGGATGCTAAATTATATACCAAAATCCTAGCCAAACGACTAGCGGAGGTGCTCCCCAAACTAATCCACCAGGACCAGGCCGGCTTTATCCCCAACAGAATGACCCACGACAACGTCCGACGGATCACCCATTTGATAGAAAAGATTTGACACACCAAATCAGCGACCATTCTCCTGGCGCTCGACGCAGAAAAAGCGTTCGACGGAGTGGAGTGGTCCTTGCTATTTCACATCCTAGAAAAAATGGGATTGGGAAAGGAATTCATAAAAATGATACGAGCAAATTACAACAATCCATCGGCTCGGATAGCAGTGAATGGGGAACTCACAGATTCATTCAAAATCCGAAGAGGCACCAAACAGGGGTGGCCGCTCTCCCCGCTTCTCTATGCCATCTTTCTGGAACCACTCTTGCAGAGGATCAGAGAAGCCCCAGAAATACAGGGAATCGACATGGGAGGAATAACACACAAAGCAATGGCATATGCGGATGACATGCTGCTAGCTCTGTCGAACCCAATGGAATCCCTCCCGTATCTGATGAGGGAAATAGGAACTATGGCTCCATATCCGGACTGAAAATCAACAGACATAAATCAGAAATCTTAACTTTAGCAGGGAGCAACGAAGAAATCAGAAACCTGGCGGCAGAGCTACAATTAAAAACATCAGAGAAGGGGATCAGATACCTGGGAGTAACCCTCACAAACAAAATTGCCAATCTTTATGCAGAAAACCTCCAGAGCCTCCTAGAAAAGATCAAAGGAGATCTGGCAAAATGGAATCCACTTTCAACCTCGTGGTGGGGAAGAATAACGGCAATTAAGATGACAGTCCTTCCAAGACTGTTATACACCTTCCAGGGACTCCCGATCTGAGTTCCCCCCTCATTCTTTAAAGCCCTCACAAAGACAACATTGAGATACATATGGCAGGGGAAAACCCCCAGACTATCGAGTCAGACACTAACAGCGCCAAGACAATGGGGGGGAATGGCGTTGCCACACTTCAGACGATACTACGAGGCGGCCCAACTGTGGGTCCTCAAAGTATGGATCCCCGACACCTCTCAAAAGATATGGGAGGCACAAGATAGATCGGTGGCCAGAAACCGACTTCGCAAACTACTATGGATGAAACCGGAGGATAGACACCAGAACGCACGCATTAGCGAGGTGATGAGTACTCCACTAGATATAGGGAATAAATTAATCCGAAACGAAATCTTGACAATCGACCCGGCCCCCTTTATGCCGATACTAGATAACCTGGAATTCCAACCAGGCATGGAGAAGGGGGCCTATCACAAATGGGAGGACGCAAATTGCACAAAAATTGGGGACATGTTCGTTGGGCAACAATTGAGGACATTCTCGGACTGCAGAACCCTATTGGGGTTGTCGTCGAAGGACAAATATAAATACGATCAGCTTTGCCATTGGCTTTCCACCCCTCGGATAAAACTAGCAGTGAGCAGAGACCTGACTCCATTTGAAAAGTAGATCCTGACAAACTCCGGATCCAATAAATTCGTATCAACGATATACAGATTTCTCAATACACCGACAGAAAATGTCAAATGGTTATATATGAGAAAATGGGAGATCACGTTGGGCAAAGCGATTCCAAAAGAACATTGGGACTACTTATGGAACATCATCCCAAAATGGTCAAGAGCCATCCAGGTGCGAGAAGTGTGGATAAAAATGATGGTCCAATGGCACTACACCCCCGAAAAACTACATAAAATGTATCTGTCCACACAAGATAAATGCTGGAGGGGTTGTCCCTCAGCGGGGAACTGGAGACACATCTGGTGGGATTGCCCAAAGCTACCACAATTCTGGATTGATATAAAAACCCACATACAAGCCATGTTCGACGGGGCCGAAAACCTGCAGGAAGAAGTATGGATGTGTGGACTGTGGAACCCTAAAGACGGGACTATGACGATTCCCCAAAAAAAGAACTTCATGGGACTCTTAACAGCGGCCTGGCTAGAAATAGCACAACAATGGAAACAGCAATCTCCACCGTCAGACTTGGACTGGCTTAGACGGATTTGGTCCCATACTGCCATGGAAAGAATCACATACAACAACCAGGGAGAAGCCCAAGAATTTCACACAGCCTGGGGACCCGCACTGGAACATCTACAGAGCGACTATATGCTTCAATGGTGCCCCCATATCATTTTTATCTTGGACATGTTTAACTAAACTAGAACTCTATAGAGACTTGAAACCGCAACAGAGACAGTGGGCCTCATTACACGGTAGGCGGTAAACATGGAGCTATTAGCGCCATGGTTGCAGCCGGTATTTTACCGTGTCCGCCTTGGTGGATGGCGGAATTACAGCCCTACTGCAAGGTGAGCGGCGGCAGTCATTCCCCATTCACCAAGGCACTTCCCCATTCCCATTTTTGCCCCCATAGGGCATAATGGGAATGGGGAAGGCGCTAAATTAGGGTACTGCAAATTGCGGTACCGTAATTAGCACCAAGGTACCTTTGCGGCACCCTACTTTAACGGCTGGTAAAACCAGCCGTTAAGGTTGGGTCCCGCAAAGGGAACTCGTAGTAAGGCAGTAAGGGTTTACCGGTACCGGTGCCCTTACCAGTACCGGTAAACCCTTACCGCCTACCGTGTAATGAGGCCCAGTATCTGCAATCCGACGGGAGGGGAGCGGGGGTAGGGAAGTGGAAGAGTTAGGACTGACGTTCGGTCCTTGGTTTGTTCGTTCTTATATAAACTACAGTACAATTGGCAAATGTATGACTGTAACTATACAAATGTCAATAAAAACATGTTTAAAAAAAAAGAAGGAGTCTCGCTCCACTTCTTTGAATAATCCCTGGAATCCAACCCTGAAAGATTTTGCTGGACCCTGCTGATAGAGCAGTCCTTTCTAAAGTCCTCCAGTTGTGAGGTCAAGGCAGGTTTTTCAAAGCAGAGGCGAGCTCTGCCTCCTAACCATCCCCAGGAACCATTGGGGTGAACTCTCCTGCTCAAGGCCTGCATCTCTTCCAGCCACCCTGTTGCCTAGGACCTCACCATGTTGCAGGATTCCTAACAGTGTGTGCCAGCCTCCCTCATGTTTGGGAGCCCCAGAAAAGGACTAACCTTGACCCTTAAGACCCAGGAGTGGGACTGCCAACACCTGGTAGCCAGAATAGCCAAGATCCCTGTTATCGACGTTGACCCGCTGACAACTGTGATTCGAGTCTGTTCGGCCCTGAGTGAACTATTCAGACCCTTCGATGCATCTCTTTTGTATTCATTGTTCTTCAAATCCGTTTGACTGTTCGCCTCAGTTCAACACCCTGCCAGCTGAAGCGTGTCATTGCTTTTGCTCAAACCAATTAAGTACTGCTGCCTTGCGTTGCTCCAGTCCCCGTCCGAGGCACCAACCTTTTTAATGCCACTCCTGTAATTTAATCACAATCAATCCCTGGTGTCTCCCGAACCATGACCTCCAAGCCTCTGCATAGAAACAACTTGCCTGCGCATCCCGGTACCAGCTCCACCGCCATTGATCCTGGAACACCGAATCAAACCTGGCGACCGCCAGTCCACACAGCTCGAGTACACAATTTTGGGACTGCAGCTACCTTCCATTCGACCCGACTCGATGCCAGATTGCCGCTGGATCATCGCAAATGCCTCATCCTCAAACCAAAGAGCACCCATGAACAACGCCAAAGAGCTAGGTTTGATGCTATCGAACCACAAAGACATGTGAAAAGATTTTATTGACTGGTATCTGCCCTCTCCACCCCCCTCCCCCTCCCCCCGGTTTATCTTTGGGCCCTAGAAACTGGATAGGCCATTTGAATCCTTATTTACAACCTCAAGAAAGTGTCCTTTGAACATTGTGGTCTTTTATTGACTTTTCCGCCCTGTCACATTACCCAGAATGCTGCATATTGTATCTTTGCGTATTCTGTGTTCCTTCTACAGGGGTGGGTTTCAACAGTGTTTCTAGTTAGTTATTATTGTACATGGTGTGTTTGATTAAAGTATATATTGTAAAGAACCTTTATTGGGCATTCCTTTATTTGTAACTGTTATACTTCAGTGTTTGGGGTACTACTGGACCACATTCACTTCCTTCTTAAAAGTATAGCTTTCCCTTGGCCCACTTTAGCACAAAAGGCAAAGGAGGTGTATCTCTTAACTGTGCCTGTTTTACCTTTATGATTGTGTTGGCTCTTGGTTGCAGATTTGTGAGGGCTGAGTGGGCTCAACTCATCCTTGTACTCATAAGTCGATTAGTCAGCCAAAATAAGAGTGCCCATTTAACGTTAGTTTCACTACCAAAGCATGTTTTAATTGCTACAATGTGGCTCACAGTGTACATTGTGCAGCTCCTAAATGCAGTGTGCCTTCCCAAACTTTGTGGATATGCAGTGATAGAATTGCGGCAGAAATGTCACCAGTACAAAAAATTGCGGCAAAAATGCTGTGGTTTGACCGGGTAAAGGTGTACCCTATTATACCATTTAAGGGGAGTGGGGGTTGCAGGGGTGTCCCCTGCTCCACTTAAATGGTATAATGGGTCCGGGCGTTGCAGAGGTGTCCCCCGCATCCTTTACATGGATTGCGGAGGCAAAACTACAGCCTTTTTGCCGCCTCCCACATGGCGTTGAGGTTAGAAAAACTGAACTGCTGAGAAAACGTAGAGCAGCAGGTGGATGCTTTCCCACTAGTTCCTACCTCCTCACCACCGTGATATTGGAACAGCAGGAGAAGAGCTATAAATGCCATGTATTTTCCCTTGTTAGGCAGAATTATATGCAGTACCTTTTGGGAACACCACACACAAGTGACAGTACAAATTCCCCTTTGGCACAAGCCTGTACTACACAGATAAAGTGATAGCGTTGGCTGAGCAACCAGACTCATCTCAAGAGTGAGCAGTATCAGATAGTTACACAAAGGACAGCAATTACTATGATTGAGGCAAACACTGACTCAAGGTTTTCAAGTAAAAGAATATACATTTATTTCGCTCTTCAGTTGTATAACATTACATTATTATAAGCAGTCTAAAAAATCACACTCTTAATACACCACACCACTTCCCTTAAATTCCAGAAAAGGTAAGCTCACAAAATGAAGTGGGAGCAAAATGGCACTCCAGCAATTTAAAAGGGAGGGAAAGACAAAGATATTAGAAAGTAAATCAAACCAGTAGGTAAGTACTCAGGGCATTTGAACAAGAGGAACTACAGAGATAGAATCATGTGGAAAAGGCTTAGGGCCAAAGGCAATAGGTCAAAAGTATTTTGCTCAAGATCGCACAGTTCCGGGTAGTTTGCGGTAAAGTTTGTGGCACGGTCCCGGACGAGGTTGGTTGATAGAAAAGTTAGTGCAAAGAGAAGAGAAGGACAAGCCCTTGGATTGGAGAAAGATTTCAAACACTTTCACCGCGGTTGAACGAAACGAGCAACCGGATTTGCACAGTATCTTAAAACTGAGAGGAAGCTGTAGCTGAGGCGGACGTTCCTGGTAGTTCCTCTAGGCTCACGGCTCCTGAAGTGACTGTCGGACTGACAAGAAGTAGGAAGACTGGAGGGTCCTGCGCTACCCAGGGAAGAAACAAGCAGCAGAGCAAAACAATGAATAAAAGGTGGGCTCCTTAAAACCCAAGCAGGGTCTGACCTTCCTGGCTATCCGGTCCACTGTAGCTCTGTACAGCGAATTCGACCAGAGGAGGGGTCCTGGCTTGTAGTTTTGGGCGAACTGGTTGGTCCCACCAGTTCAAGGGAAGAAGTTTCCTGGAGGATATTCTCTGTCATCGGATTCTGAAGAGTCGGACCTGCAGCAGGGCTTCACCAGGCGGTTCAGTCATTGTAGGGGTCCTCTTCTGCCAGCTCCTCGTTGATTCTTTCATTCCAGTGGTGACTCTGCCTTTCCAGTCCCAGAGACCTGCTTTTTATGCAGTTTTCCCCCATTCATACAGCCTGGCTATCAATCACACAGCAGGGTGGCTGTCCTGACAAGGACAGTCCCCTCAGCCAATCAAACAGGAGTGTGACTTGAGTTACCAAGGGAACCCACGGCAGGGGTCCGAAAATCCCTCCCTCACATCCTGCCTACCTAGACTTTCAGGCGCCTTAAGGAGGGCTTCTGTGCAGAAGCCTGCGAAAAGACAGTGAACAAAGGAATCATCCCCGGTTTGGCACGCAGAGAAAAACACGAGAAATACTTTAACAAAAAGAAATGGTGAATAAACCCAGCCGGAGCCAAAATAAAATGTATTCGGTCAAGCGGGTTTATGTTCGAGGCTAATATAATAGCCTACCATGGTTATATAAGATAACCGCGGTAGAAAAGTTAGGGTAGTTACCACTGCCACCAGCCAAGTCTTAATGTAAAGGGAGCGAAACAATGCTCCAAGAGACACAGACAAAAAGGGATAAGAATTAACCCTTTCCAATACTCCATGTAAGATGTGGTGTACCGGGTCTGTGGTTTAAAATTGACTAAAGTAAAGCTAATGGCAACTTTACCTTTTCTGGGGGATAGTCAGCCCCAGAAAATGGAGTAAGTGGGAAGTCTCACTGCACTGAAGGTGCTGTGTAGCACACATGAGAAATATGAGGCCATGGAGTAGGTGAGGATCCAGTGCTCAGGATCACACAAAAAGTGAAAACACACACAGCAAAACACATGTAGGAGTTGGAAAAAAGGCTCACACTCTTACCAGGTGAGAAAAAGAAATCCTAGAAATCCAGCAAAGCTGCTGAGGGACTCATTAGGTAAGGGAAATCAGCCATTTATGAGAATTCTCCCTAACACTCGCCCCCCCATTCTTTTTTTAACTTTTTTAATATGTTTATTTTGAACAGGCAGGTTATAACAATACATAGCTTAAGCATTCGCAACATGAGTCATAAAACAATTCAATTTGACCCCCTTCCCGCTCCTTCCCCAGGTCTTAAAGGCATGGTCTAGTAAAAATGTGTATTGTCCCTACGGGTCGGCAATGTTTTTTTAAGCCTAAGTGGCTCGATTTTAGAATACTTTCCTATGGACCTCACCTGAGTTTTCGTCCATTAAACGCACGCAAAAACAGGCACCAGGGAGCCGCCATTTTGTGATAATCCTATCACTTGCCGCATCGCCCTGGCTGACCTGCTTTTGCGGCACTAAATCAATTCCCCTGCCCCTGAGCCTGACATTATCCAAACATTCATATTCCCCGCCTCTCTCTGTGACATTACTGTGCTGCGTAGGCAAACGCGCCCAGTCGTCTTCTACGCGACTTCACACAGAACCCGGAAACCAACACAGACCATCTCACAATACAGCGCGCCACAATTCGGAATATGAAACTGTACTTTAAAATCAAACAGCAACACGGTACATTTGGTAAAGTACATTTATTTGACATTAAATGTTTAGAGAATATTCAGCAATTGCCATATGAACTCCGAAAGCCATTTATTTTCTTTTATCTGTATCCGCAATGGTACACAGGGTGTTGCTTTTTGTTAAAAGAAGCACTTTGGAAGCACGGTGAACCGCAAGGCTGTTCCATCAACTAGGCACTAGTCCATCGTAAAGGTTCATATGTTGCTTCTAGCCACTAGTATAGCGTAAGGGCATGTGGGCCCTTGGCGATCGTCCCATAAAATTGTCAGTGTGCTCCAGTTGTTCACACGAAGCTGCAGGTGTCTCACGAAGAAACCGTCTGCCGGTGTCTCAAACCGATGACAGTAGCAGAAGGGGAGCAAATACCTGTTATGAAAACAAAAAAAATTGTAATTAGTCTCGCCAGCCGATCTTCATTAATATTACTCATTTTATTTATTACAGCCGATCAGAAACTATTTGCTTGCAAGGATAGTTCAATGGAGTATGTTCGGCTCTAAAATCAATGCGAAAAGTAACGAAATAAATCGAGGCCAACACACAATGATAAACGACAGTTAGTCTACATGCGTGTGGAATGATATGATATAGGATATGGCATTTGTAACGCGCCTATACACAAGTGTTTCAAGGCGCGACGAGGCAGGTGGGGAACAAGGGCAGACAGACAACGATCCTACTAGGCCAGGTGTCTTTCTGATCGCGCATGGGGAAGGGGGGAGGGGGGTAAAAGTGCTGTATATGGTTAGTCGAATACGAGTTAATAATAGGGTCAGCTGGTGGCAAGTGCAAGTTAAATACTGGGAGAAAGGGCTGAAGGATACAGAGACAGTCCCGTAGTGCAGGTAGGCAGTGCAGGGAAAAGTGGCTGGGCCAAGGACCAAGATCGGTGAGACCAGTGGACCTGCATGCCCATGTGCCCACTACGAACACGTTTTCCTTGCTTTTCCTAGCTCTTCATTCATTCATTTATTCATGCATCCATTCATTAAATCTTCATTCCGGTATAAAAGCATCTAAAGATTTACTCACATTATATTTGAAATTTCCATTGTGTCTCTTCGTAATGCAGTCTGTAAAACTGACCGTGCACTTGACAACGATTTTTCGTATACTGAACTAAAATGAAACTCAGTCTAGTTTCTGAATTTTCTGCCTTATTGTCTCTTACTTTATTGCGCACCCCCTTCAAATGTAGTTCTTTCGGCATGGTCCCTGTCTCAAGGTCAAAAAACAATAGACCCTTATACTTCCAGTGCGACTTGTGGGCCTCTTCTGGGCGCGAGCTGAAAATCAAAGCCGCTGTCCTTCGCATTCTTTATTTGCAACATCACGTAGTAAAGGCATCTGTGAGAACTTGAAGTTTAGAATCCCTCTATGTAGTGCGCCTCAATGTGCAAATGCGAACTGGCTTCTCTCCCAAATGCCACGGCCCGCTTGGCGCGTTCTAAGGCCCCCAATTTTGTCCCCGTTGTCTGCGAGCTTTGCAGCCCAAATGGAGACATTTAATTTTTGGTGGAAGGTCAGGGAAAGTATAAAGTACCACAGGAGTTAAGTTAAAAGTAAGATTTATTGTTTGTTTGTTTGTTTTATTATTTGCAATACGCAAGCCTCCCCTCCGTTAACAGTGCGCAACAGTGCGCAGCATTTACATTTACATGAGATGAGACATGAGAAAAATATATACATACACATATATGAGGTGAATAGAGAGAATTCAAAGATGACACCCAGCTTGTTCGCCACCCATGATGGTGAAGGTAGGGGTTAGGGTTACAGGTACACTGTACAATAACATTTATTTACAAAAAGACAATCGTATTGCAATTATTTAAACCGGGATTTGTACTTCACAACCAGCTGTGCTTCGGGTGGGCATGGCACAGTTGCAATGTTCGGTGGCAATGGATCACTGCTCTGCACAGAAACGTCCACAATTTCATATCTGTGCTTCTCTAACACAGCAACAATAAGGCCTTTCACAAAGTAGAGCTGCATTTCATCATAGACTGGTTTGATCACCCATTGCTTACTTTGTTTTGAAAACACCTTAGTGTAGCGAGGCATCCTTACTTTACCCCTAGTCCTAGATTGTTCACGTCCGACATTGCTGTTATGGGCCAAGACCGCTAGTGGAGTGCGATGTTTCATGCCCCGAAAGCTAAAATGCAAGCGCTTTGGTCTGTACTTTAGGCACATATTGTGGAACACCTCCAAATCTCCTGTGTGACAGAATTCTGTCAGTCCTCTCAAATCTCTTGATAGAGCTTTGTCGAAAACAATCTTCTCAATGGCTTTGTGTGTCGGTGAAGATGGAATCAACCACTTCTTCTTCCGTGCCTCCTCTGGGGACAAAGGGCCATGTTCACATTGGTGGAAATGTTGATTTTCTGTCCAGCGGTGAACGTTGGTACAGTGGTGCATCAGTGACCACCATTTTTCAAGTAGTATTTCCACTGACCCTTCACAAGTTTTTGAGCTCCACCAAAGATGGTTGGTTATAGAGAGGGACCACTGCAAAATACTTTCAAAACCTTTTTTTTTTCCTGCAGCCGAGATTTTCTTACTAATTGATTTAGCAAGATGCCATACGTCAAATTGATGATTAATATGTGGGAACTGCTCCCTCATTGTCTTGGCAATTGAAACGTGTCTGTCCGTGGCTATGAGGTCAATGTGCATTCCCCTTGATTGTAGATATTCCACTGATTTTATAAATCCTAGCTTCTGCATGGCCACTGACGATGTACATTGTGTTACCTGCACGACCACCGAACTCACAATTTTCTTACTATCCATGTCCTGAAAGTGGTAGGTGCAGTACTTGGCAGAAAATCCAGGGCTGTCGCACTGTCCATCGCCGGCTAGCCTGAAACGCTTCCCTTCGAATGTACTTACTAGAGACAATTGTTCAATTTTCCAAGCATCACTAATGGCCGGAAACAGATATTCACGTTGGTATATGTAGTACA
Organism: Ambystoma mexicanum; assembly: GCF_040938575.1. Lineage (NCBI taxonomy): Eukaryota > Metazoa > Chordata > Amphibia > Caudata > Ambystomatidae > Ambystoma > Ambystoma mexicanum. The sequence goes on from NC_090922.1 coordinate 766,854,339, forward strand.
GCGATTTAGAAATGAAATGGAGTCCCACAAACAGAAAGAAAGCCTCTAACCTTCTAAAACTGGAGCCACTAAAAAGTGATGCAGCTGCACACAGTAGATTGCCTGCTGGCATTGTCCCCAGCATCGTTTGTGCAGACCATGAGAACCTATGATTTAATCTACAGGCGGCATTTATTTTGACGTTACTGCCTTTTATTTGAGGAGTCACATTAATTAATGGCTTCCCACATACTTTCCCTCTAACGGAATGCACACATTTCAGCATACTTATAATTTCCATCAAAACAACTGTCGAATACAATGTATTTGCTCTCTTTCATTAGACTGTAATCCTGCGTCAACGTTGTTTCGGCCTGTGACGTTGCAGAGATTTCAACACATTGGAAAGTAATATCGCTGATATCAAGTTCTGATGCGTCTATGGATGCTGCGGCTGGTTCATTCTCTGTCATTTCGACACCTATTACTTCAAAATTGATGGGAGAACACAACAATGTCGACAGGTTTTTGGGTGGCAAATTTTTGGCGGGTGTAGATTGTGTGAATTGATCTGCAACTACTTCAGAGCTATATTCAATACATTCAATAACATCTTCTTGTGGTGGTGCGGTCGCACTGTAGCAATGGTCCAATGCAACTTTGCTGTATTCTCCAAACACAGTTAATTCATGTTCTGGCCATTGGACATGAGCATCTCGAGCCTGAACACGCCTCGCCTCAATTAATAGTTCCTCCATATTGTACATGGTCTGGCAAGCAACATCTCTCATTCGCTTCACTGTCTGTGTATGTATAGTTCTGACACCCACGGGTAACTGGAGGAGAGATTTGAAAACGGATGTTCAGTTTAAACACAAGATAAAGTGTAGTCCAATTGACTGGAAAAAAAACATAAAATATTCCCCAGCACAAACATTGTTTTAAAGTTATGAACTGTTTGTAACTAACCTTTTTTTGGTTTTTTTTCTTTGCAACTTTTTTGACTCGACCTTCAACAACTGCACGCTGTAGCTCCGATTCGCTTCCGCATGTCCTCCCTTCCTCTTGCGCTGCAACGACTATATTTTCTGTATCCGCATAGACAGCACGGATTGAGGCTCCATCGTCTCAACAGTACTTTCATTACTATGTATCAAAATATTGTTAGCATAAAACACACGTGAGGACGAACACACAGGTACATCTCAATAGCCAAACACGATTTAAACATTGTGTGCAACAATCAAACGACAAGTATTCGACCAGTGATGATCTATTTCGATGGAGCTGTCAGTATCCATACCTCTGGCTCTGCATGGACTGCCATGAATGGTTGTATTGGAGATGAGGCATCCACATCTCCCTGAAACACAGTACTTGCATTAGTATGGTTTTCAATATTGGAAACATAACACACACTTGGGGTCGACGGCACAGGTACATATAAAGAGATGACTACAAGTGATGCATTGTCTAAAACAATCAAGGAAAATATAAGTATGAAGATTTCATCGACTTATTTCTCCGATTCCTTTACATCTGCATCATCAAAATGGGATGTTGTGATTGTAGTGGAAGCTCCGTCGTCTCCCTGAAACACAGTACTTGCATTAGTATGGTTTTCAATATTGGAAACATAACACACACTTGGGGTCGAACGCACAGGTACATATAAAGAGATAACCACAAATGATGCATTGTCTAAAAGAATCAAGGAAAATCTAAATATGATCACATTTCATCGACTTATTTCTCCGATTCCTTCACATCTGCATCATCAAAATGAGATGTTGTGATTGTAGTGGAAGCTCCGTCGTCTCCCTGAAACACAGTACTTGCATTAGTATGGTTTTCAAATTGGAAACATAACACACACTTGGGGTCGAACGCACAAGTACATATAAAGAGATAACCACAAATAATGCATTGTCTAAAAGAATCAAGGAAAATCTAAATATGATCACATTTCATCGACTTATTTCTCCGATTTATTTACATCTGCATTATCTAAATGGGATGTTGTGATTGTAGTGGAAGCTCTGTCGTCTCCCTGAAACACAGCACTTCCGTTAATAGGGAAGAAAGTATAGCAAATGGAATCACGTTATATGATCACGCATGATGGAGCTGTCAGTATCCATACCTCGTGCTGCTGAAGAATATCTATGGATGTTGCAAATGTAGTGCGCACTTCCGAAAGCTGTTGCGCAGATTCGTATACGCATGGTCCCGCTTCCACCTCCCCTGGAATTACTTGAATGTCAGGCTCTGCATCAAGTGCAGGGGTTGACGCTCCATCAACTGCCTGAAACATAGTACTTGCATTAGTGAGGATTACAATAGTGAAAACATAACGCACACCTGGGGTCGACAGCACAGGTACATATCAACGGCTAACCACGAATGAAACATTGTGTAGAACAATCGAACGACAAGAATTCCAGCTCTGATGATGACGCTCGATGGAGCTGTCAGTATCCATACCTCCTGCTGGTGAAGAACATCTAGAAATGTTGTAGATGTGGCGGACGCTTCAGCATCTCCCTGAAAGACAGTACTTGCATTAGTATGGATAACACTAATTATAACTGAAAACTAACACCAGTGGACGATAACTAAGGTGTATATCAATTGGAAAGCACTAACCAAACCTTCAGTAAAATAATTACACGATAGAATAAAATATTATTTGACATGCATAAAACAAGTCTGTAGCGGATTAGCCTAGTAAGATTACCTGTTACGCACTAGAAGTGGTTGATAACTGCGACCACGTCAAGGATGTAGAATGTTCTTGCTTCAGATCCAAGGGATAGTCAAGAAGTTGTAAAGGTAAATTAATGATTGATAATGACATGCCAATATTAAAAATAGCCATGTAAGGCGACAGAATACTTGAAAAATGCTCAATACAGCACAGTTCCCTGTTCCCATATATATACATTGCGTTTGTGGGTTATGAAATCGAAAAAGAATATATTGATAAATGTCATTATTCAAAAAACTATACACTCATATCAATATCGAAATTATTACAAGGGATAGAACACCTACAATATCAATTAATCCATTCGGCTACCTACACACTACCGTAAGGCCTAAAGCTAAATCCGGACACTTGACTCACCGGTGGCAGAATGTGGACGAATAGAGTGGGAATAGCGTTTTCGAGCAATTTCCGTGTCTTCGCCGTTTATTCTTCTTTGTTACCCAAGATGTTGTGTACATGTCCAAGGAAAAGTGCCGGCTGCAGATGCGGTATCGATCACCCCTCTTGTCCTGTAAGACTTGTTGGACTCTACTTTCCAGCTCATCCAGTGGATATCCGCAATGTCTGACCCATTCTCTTATTCGATCAACAGTTTTCGGGAATACATGCATTCTAGTGCCTTCAGATTTCTCATGGGTCTTTGAAGGGCAACCGCTAATCGAACAGGCAGGCATTGTTGATAAATCTGAAAAGTAAATATCGACATTATTATACAATCTTCAAGAATAAAGATTTGATACAAAAGTAAATGAATCATACAATGATCAATGCAAGGTTTGTTTTGGTCGCAGGAACTATACCAGTTCATTATGTGCGGCTTAGTATTTGCATAAGTTGCAGAAATGTATAAATGATGTGACTAAAATCTGAACATGTGACTCGTCCCTTAGATGTTCTGTCTTGCACGAGAAGGAAACATGCTTACATTATAGACTGGACCCCCGAAGGATGCAATTCGATGACAATAGACACAGATGAAAATAAATAGATCTATTGATAGCATAGCAATGGAACGTCAAGTCAATAGCAATGAAACCAATGAACATAGCACTATTGTGTACTCTACTCGCAAATAGATAGACATTTTAAAATCTGCGAAATATGACTAGGATACATGGCCTTACCTTGACCAACAAACAGTTGGATTCAGCAAGCAGAGCAGTATGTTGCAGGAGAATAGGTGGGTGGCCACAGGTAGCACACTGATGGGTTTGCTCTAAGCGTTCACAGAAGTTCACGGATAGCATGACGACGAGCAGATTAGCGTAGATCTCAGTGGTTGCCAGGTAGCACGTTCAGGAGTTGACTTGCAAAGCACAAAGATGTTCACATGAGACATATCAAGTGGTTTATAAAGTATTAGAAACAGGGGTGTGTTTGTGAATGGATGACGTATGTATGTCGTGGTATTAGGGGGCGGCCTGCTTCAAGGGGAGGCCTGGCTGGAGACACAGGGTCTGAAGAGGACATGTGACCGATGGCCCCTTGGCGTGGGATACCTTTTGAAGTGTACATGTAGTTTGGCACCTTGGCCTTTCGCGCCCCTGACAGTGCGCATCCCCGGGTGCGAACCGCCTTTGATAGAGGGAGTGGGATGGATGGGCCTGGGGCATGCAGATAAGGCACAGGAAGACTGCTGAATGGAGACACACTTATGTGGATTGCAGGGGGGCGGCCTGTTTCAAGGGGAGGCCTGGCTGGAGACATGGGGTCTGAGGAGGCCATGTGACCGATGGCCCCTTGGCGTGGGATGCCTTTTGAAGTGTACATGCTGTTTGGCACCTTGGCCGTTCGCGCCCGTGACAGGCCCCCATGCCAGCGCTCATCCCTGGGTGCGAACCGCCTTTGATAGTATATCGTTGCTTATCAATAACAAATGCCACATATCGGAGATTCTTGTGAGCACCGACCCACACTTCAACCGGTGTATTATAGTGGTCAAGACCCTAAGGCCTGTATAATCCAATGGTAATTGTTAGTATAGATATATGTGTGACTTTTATAGAGACATAACCTACTGAAAGACTTTGAAGTGTTATTTAGTGCATGCATTATCGAGAATATGTTATGTTAGCTTAGATAGATAGTGACCACCCTGCTTCACAGCGACCAGACCTTCACCCATTCGTAGCACAGATGTCTGATGTCCATCCTTGAATGGAGACACACTTGATTCATATCAAAAATCGAAACAACCGTTGTTAAAATATATGTGGTGTTTTATTTTGTATCTTATTCTCATGACCCAAAAATACAAGACTTTAAAGATTATACAGGTCAGGTTGCAGCACAGCGAGAGAAAATCCCCTGTACTGACCGCTGTCACTCGGGAACGTTTCTCTTATGGCACGAACAGCACAGGCGGGTATCACTCTTCGAACGCGGTGTCCAAGCCTCCCGTGGAGCCACCATGTAAAGGAAGGATAGGCCACCAGCCTGTACCACCTGTGAAAAGGAATGAAACAAACTGTTTTTAAATACCAAGATAAGTTTAATAAACGTTTGTTGTCAATGACAATTCTTGTAACTAATGGCATTCTGCACGGACAAATGCTATCTAGACAATGCACACTATTGAACGACTTTCATGCGTTACTATGAGATGAATATATAATTTTGGATATAGTAGAAGACCATGAAATAGGAGTCGCATGTTAAGCAGAGTATACTTACTCGTTACTCGGATTACGAGGACGAACAGTTGCGCGAAGTTCGTGCATAAGCACCATCATTATTCTCAACACGGCCCGTGTGAGGCAGGCTGCCCTGAAGTCTGGCAGCTCAGTGATGCATTGCGGAAATGTAGGCCAGGCATCCCGAGTTTTCTCGGCAGCAGCAGTTCTCCTCCTCGGTTGGCATTGGCTCGCACCGATTGCATGTGCACCAGGTGGAGACGCCGTCCATGCGACTAGGCCCAGGCTCTTCATCAGTTGATTCGTCCTGCCAACTGCCGTCCGAATCCCCATCGTTTTCGCGTGCTTCCCTTTCCAGTAGTTCCTCCTCGGTATACTCCGGCTCGTACATGTAGGGCATTATTGTAGCCATTGTGTGGTAAACAAAGTAAAATAATTTACCAAGATGGTACAGGTGTTCACACGGGCTACAAGCGGCGAAGGTAGCTGACCAGAGCACAGAAACGAGTCACAAAATACTCTAAGTAACACAGAGAGAGGAATGGAATCGAAAATCTGCTGCTGTGTGTTGTGAAACGGTCTGTTTATACTTATTGAGGAAAGAGGCGTCCTGCCATTTCCATGGAGACACGTCATTAGCTGAAGCGCAGCGAATGTTGACACAAGACGTGCTTTGGCGTTGGGAAATGGGCGGTACGAGTCTGCTGATGACAGGCTCAGGGGCGGGGGAATTGATTTAGTGCAGCAGAAGCAGGTCAGCCAGGACGATGCGTCAAGTGATAGGATTATCACAAAATGGCGGCTCCCTGGTGCCTGTTTTCGCGTGCGTTTAATGGACAAAAACTTGTGTAAGGTCCATAGAAAAGTTTTCTAAAATCGAGCCACTTAGGCTTAAAAAAACATGGCCGACCCGTAGGGACAATAACATTTTTTACTAGACCATGCCTTTAAGTTCCTTCTTCCCGTCCCCGCTGTGGATCCCCATCTTGTACAGTTCTCCTGGCTAATTGGGGCTTGAATGTCAGGGCCGGGAAGTTTTGGTCAAAGTCTAAGACCGGACCCCAAATATTATGAAAGCTGTGTAGAAGCCCTGCCCCGGCAACTGTCACCTTTTCAGCGATCAAGATGTCCCAGATTTTCACCCACCAGAAGGGCATGAGAGGACCTTCTGCTGTTTTCCAGGTGCGGGCTATCACGTTCCTGCCTGCCAGCAAGCATTGGGATAACAGTTTGGCTTTAGGTCCAGACCTTGGGTAGATTCCAGGAATCGGCGCTCCAAGGAGGATGGGTTCGGGGTCTAGGGGCAGCCGCATCTGAGTAATGTCTGCAATCGTCGCTAGGCATTGTTTCCAAAAGGCTTGAGTCTTGGGGCAGGACCACCACATATGGAAGAAGGAGCCTATTTGGCCGCATTGTCTCCAGCATTGTGGGTCGAGTGTGGGATTCATGTGATGGAGTCTTAGGGGAGGGTAATACCAACGCAGGAGGACCTTGTAGGCGCATTCTCTATTCGTGATGCAAGATGAGGAGGTATGGGCCCGGGACCAGATAACAACCCAATGTTGGTCCTCAATAGGAAGACCCAAGTCCGCTTCCCATTGGGCCATATACCGGGTCTTGGAAATTAGAAAATCACTTTGGAGGCGTTTGTAAAGAGTGGAGATTCTCCCTCGGGGCGGGAGCTCATTAAGAGTCAGTTCAATAGCTGTTAGGGGGGCGGGTAGCTGCCTGGCAGGTCTGTGGATGAGTGCACCAGTGGCGCAGCTGGATGTACGTGAATCTATCCTGTTCTTGAATCTTAAAGAGTCCTTTACAGCGCTCAAAGGTACAGGGTTGGCCCCCTTCGAAGAGTTGCCCTAGGGTCTCCAGGCCTCCCGCAATCCAGAGCCTAAAGTTCCGGGTAGACAGTCCAGGTGAGAAGGTCGGGTTCATAAACACCGGGGAGAGGGGGCTTAGTCCCACCGGGATCCTCTTTTTTTTCAACGCTTTGTCCCAGATCGAGATGGTATGTTTGGTGGTCGCCAGAAGTTACCACCACCGTCGCCGTTCCGGAGGAGGGATATGTGGGAGAAAGCGTAGTGGGAGCGGTAGCTGCGCCTGTTCAAGCTCCACCCATCTGGGGTGGTTAGTAAGTATCTGCCACGATTGAATACAGGCCAGTTGAGCTGCCAACTGGTATTTCTGTAGGTCTGGGACCCCGAGGCCACCGAGCTTTGCGTTGCCCAGCATTGTGGACTTAGGGATTCTTCCCCCTCCAGATAAACTGCAACATTTTCTTCTGTAAGTTTTGGAGGGCTGGCGCCGGAATCGGTACCAGAAGTGAAGAACAAGCGTAAAGGAATCTTGGTGACAAGTTCATTTTACAGGCTGTGATACGGCCCATTAGCGAGATTTCTTGTGCCGCCCAGTGCTTTAAGTCTGCCTCTAGGTCCGTGAACAGTGGAGGGAAGTTAGCCCGATAGAACTCGCTTGGGTTAGCTGGGATCTGGACTCCCAAGTAGCTGATTCCCCTGGTCGTCCACTGTACTGGGCACAGCGGGATCAGGGCCTCTCGGTCTTCCGGGGACAGGCCCACTCCCATGGCCGCTGACTTCTGGAAGTTGATGGCAAAACCTGTGACCTTTCCGTAGCTCGCTATCTCAGCCAGGGCCTGAGGGAGGGACGAGCGGGGCTCCCAGACAGTCAGAAGGACATCGTCTGCATATAGGGCCATTTTATGGTGCACTGTGCCCAATTGGAAGCCTTTGATTGCTGGGTTCAGCCTGATCCGTTGGGTGAACGGCTCCATAATTAGTGCGAAGAGGAGCGGTGACAGTGGACATCCTTTTCTGGTTACGCAGGTTAGGCTGATAGGGGAGGAAAGGGTGCCATTGACTCTGAGAAGGGTTTTGGGCGCATTATAGTTAGCCATTATCATAGTGCAGAATTCTGGGCCAAATCCAAAGGCCTCGAGGGTGAGCCTCATAAAAGTCTGGTCTACTTTGTCGAATGCCTTGATTGCGTTCAGGGCCAGAAGCACCAACTCCCGGGAGTCTCAGGAGGCAAGTTCCACCAGGTCCAAGGCCCTACGGATATTGTCAGCCGTGGAGCGATGTTTGAGGAAGCCAGCGCCGACTATCCCCGGCAGAAACTGGGACAGTCGGGTTGCTAGAATTTTAGAGTATATATTAGCATCTATGTTGAGCTGGGCGATGGGCCTATATGATGCCGGGTTCTTCGGATCGCTCCCAGGTTTAGGCAGCAAAACAGTAATTGACTCTTGCATGGACGGGGTTATAGTGCCCGTTGCCCTGAACAAATTAAACAGCTGTACCAGAGGCGCTAATAATTGAGGTTTGAAGATCTTATAAAACCTAGTTGTATATCCGTCTGGGCCCGGGGCCCGGGATTTGAGGGCTTTTATCGCCTCGTCCACTTCCTCGTCGGTGATCGGCGCCTCCAGAGCGTCATACGCCGCTCTTTTTAGTCGGGGAAGCGCTGCTTTCCGTAGGTTTTCCCTCTGTTCTTTCATGTCCCGTACCGGGGCGGTCATCACCTGGGTCTGGTGGGCCGTCGCGAGCCATAGTTTGTCTTGGTCAGCATATTGGATTTTGCCGTGTTGATCCCGTAGGCCCACACTCGTGTTATTCCTCTTCACCTTGGCAAGTTTGGCCACCAGTAATTTGTTTGCTTTGTTGTTCTTTTCGCATAGTAAAACTGTTTGGCTTTTGCCATTTGGTGGGCAGTATGTTCAGCATAGTGGGCCTCGATCTTTTTTTGCGCTATCCGGATAGCTCGCTGAGTTTTAGGGGTCCAGCCCTTCTCCTTATGGGTCCTTTCTGCTTTTTTGAGTTCTTCCTCTAGGCTCTGGCGAGTTTGTCGTTTATGCCTGTGATAGGCCACTCCCTGCGCAATTTCTTCCCCCGCACCACTGCCTTCATTGCGTCCCAGTTGTTGGCGGAGGAAGTGTCTTCGCTAGGGTTCTCCTTAAAGAAGTTGTTGATCGTGGTCACGATCGCGTCCCTGAGTGGCATCTCGTTAAGAATCGGGTCATATAGCGTCCATCTGCGCTGTTGGGGATTAGGTGGTCCCTGCACTCGGATTTCCAGGGTTACCGGGGCGTGGTCAGACAAGATTCTGGAGCCAATTGTCACATCGTTGGTGAACGTGAAGATTTGCGGGGATACTAGGAGGAGGTCTTTCCTGGAGAACGTTCTGTGAACATAAGAGTAGAAGGAAAAATATTTTTCGGACGGGTGGAGTACCCTCCATGAATCCACTACCCCCAGAGTTCTGAATAATTGCAGGAGAGCCAAGGCAGTCGCGAGGTCCCCAGAAGAGGGCTGGTGCGAGTTGTCTTTCATGGGGTCCGGGACCCCATTGAAATCACCACCAATCACTATCTGGCCCTCCAGGAAGGGTAAGAGAGTCGTACTTAGCGATTCAAAGAAAAGCGCATGGCCTGAGTTTGGCGTGTATACTGAGATTACGGAGTATAATTGTCCCAGCAGAAAACATTTCACTGCTATAAACTGCCCCTCCGGGCAGCCTATAGAGTCCAGAATTTGAGGGTTCAGCCCCTTCCCGAATAGAATTGCCGCGCCCCCCCCTTGGAGTTCCCAGATGCAAAAAGTTGTTCGGAAGGTTTCGGGAGCGTAGGCGGCCTTGGTCTGCCGGCAGTAGGTGGGTCTCCTGTCGCATAGCTACTGCCGCATTGTCATTCTGAAGTTTCTGTAGGATGGACTTGTGTTTAGCAGGTGAATTCAGACCCTTAACATTCAGGGAGACAAATCTCAGAATCCGATGTTCGGGGACCAGCTCTGGCGCCGCCGACAAGTTCTGAGGAAGGGGTGAAGATGTAGAAGGATCAGCCATCATGTCGCGGAGTGTGTGGCCATTCATTAACCTGCCTTTGGGGTTTTTGCTCGGACCGCCAACGGGAGGTCCGAGATTTAACTGGAGGTGGCGGACCTTTTATGGGTCTAGAACCCCCCCTGGCCAACGGGGCCATATAACAGTGTGTAGCCAACAAGGCCAAAGTTACAAATAGTCTAAATGGATCGTTCCAAGGACTCATAGGTGGATTGTGCCTTGGAACTGGGCATGAACCGTGGAATGATGCCCGCTGCAGTAGGGATGAAGCTCATCTGTGTTCCTGTGGGTGCTGCTCGGCTCCAAGGTGCCAGGCTGGTGATCCGGGGCGGAAAGCGCTAGTGGCTCCATCGTGGGACCATGCCTGGCTATTTCCTCTTCCGGAATCTCGGGACTCTCGACCAGGAATTTTTGTGGGATTAGGGGAGGCCACGGGGTCTGAGTCAGCTTTCGCCTCTGTGGCCGGTGGAGGCGAAGGCCTGGAGGCGTCTGGGTGCAAGATGTTTTCAGCATCTTCCAGGTGGCTAATTTTCCTTAGTGAGCCCTTGTAGGAGAAATGCAAGGCTGTGGGAAAGAGCCACCTGTAACAGATTTTTTGAGCTTGAAGAAGAGTGGTTAACGCGCGGAGGGCTTGCCTCTTTTGGAGAGTAAGAGGAGATAGATCTTGATAAATCTGGAGGGTGCCCCGTGCAATGCGATCTCATCTTTGGTGCGGCTTATTGCCGAGATGGCTTCTTTCGTGGTAAAAAAGTGCACCCTGGTGATGACATCGGGCGGGCCGTCTGACTCCACTCCGCGACGGGGGCTCAGCCTGTGGGTGCGGTCTAGGAGAAGCTGTGAGTCTTCAAGGTCAGGGAGGAGAGGCTGAAAGAATTGGCCCACGTATTCAGCCAACCCCTTGTCTGGGATCGAGGCAGGAACCCCCCGAATCCGGAGGTTGTTGCGCCGGGCCCTATTTTCCAGGTCCTCTTGCTTGTATTCTAGGATGTCACATTTGTCTTGCAGAAGTTTAATGGAGCGCTGGACCTCGGTAAGGGCGGAGGTATGGTCTTGAGTGCGATCCTCAACCTCACCCAACCTCTGTTCCACCTCCGAGACCCTTTTGTCCGTACTCTTTAGCTTGATAGTAAGTTCCGTCATACAAGACCGGAATTCTGATTTGATATCAGCCATAAATTCACGGATATCTTCTTTGGTCGCTAAGGGTCCCTTGTTGTCTAGAGATTCCCGTGAAGCTGAGGGGCAAGGGTCCTGTTTCTTCGCTTTGTCGGATGACAGTAACATCGTTGCTATGTCCGAGGTCTTGGTGGATTTCTCTAGCTTGGACATTGCGTTGCTTGTTGGTGGCGGGACAGTGGCCGCAAGGATCACCGCAACAATGAAGGCGAATTGCTGCGGGAGCCGCCCAAGTACCCCCAGGGCCCTGCAAGAGGCTAAGGTGTGCAACCCATGCGGGTTATATGCTTATTCCGCGGGGAGCAGGGTACCAAGATAGCCTAAAACAATACCAAGGTTATTTAAGATAACCGCGGTAGGAAAAATAGGATAGTTACCACTGCCCCCAGCCAAGTATTAATGAAAAGGGAGCGAAACAATGCTCCAAGAGAAACAGACAAAAAGGGATAGTATTATTAACCCTTTCCAGTACTCTATGTAAGATAGTGTGTACTGGGTCTGTGGATTAAAGAGACTAATAAAGTCAATGGCAACGTTACATGTTCTGGGAGACAGTAGTCAGTCCCAGAAAATGGAGTCTGAGTTGGGAAGTCTAAAAGACAACCCTGTGTCACTGCACTGAAGATGCTGTGTAACACATAGTAAACAGATGATGCCTGTGGAGTAGGTAAGGCTCCACAGTCTACGAACACAAGAAAAATGTTATACACACACAGCAAAACACATGGAAGAGTGGGAAAAAAGGCTCACACTCTTACCAGGTGAAAAAAATAAATCCTAGAAATCCAGCAAAGCTTCTGAGGGACTCAGTAGATAAGGGAAATTAGCCATTCCGGAGAATTCTCCGTAACACTCCCCCCCAGACTAAGGGACAGGAGGATTTAATCCAATCCTAGATGAATCTCTACCTCTAGTCGGTTAAAACCATCCTAGAGAGACCATCAGCATTTTGGTGGTGGCATCCTGCTCTGTGCTCAATGGTGAAATCAAACCCTTGTAGGCAGATTGACCGTCTCAGAAGTTTTGGGTTTTTCCCTTTCATTTGCATTAACCATCTCAAGGGTTGGTGGTCTGTCTGAATCACATAAGTAGATCCATACAAGTATGGTCTAAACTTCTTCAGAGACCACACAATGGCAAAACATTCACACTCTATGGCTGCCCACCTTGTTTCTAGTTCCTTCAGTTTCCTACTGATGAAGCAAATGGGGTGCTCCCTACCGTTCTCATCCTATTGACTAAGGACTGCACCTATACCTGTATTGGAGGCATCTGTATGCACAATGAAGGGTTGGTGATAATCAGAAGTTCTTAGGACTGGAGCTTGACAAAGGGGTTTCTTCGGGTTTTCAAAGGCTTGAGTGCACTCCTCATTCTATCTAACCTTTTTAGGGAATTTTGGAGAGGAGATCACATTCAGGGGAGAAGCTATGGTTCCATAGTTCTCTATGACTTTCCTGTAGTACCCAGTGAGACCTAGGAAAGTTCTCACTTGGGTTTGAGTAGTAGGGTGGCCCAGTTTTGTAAAGCTTGTACTTTGCTAGGCAATGGCCTTATTTCACCTCCTTCTACCTCATGACCAAGGTAGACCACTTTGCTCTGACCAATTTGACATTTGCTTGCCTTTATGGTCAGATGGGCCTGCTCAAGAGCCTGCAAAACATATCCTATGCGATCAACATGTCCCTTCCAAGTAGGGCTGAACACTGCAATGTCATCCAAGTATGCAATGCAGAAGTCCTCCATGCCATTCAGAACTTGATTGACCATCCTTTCGAATGTAGCAGGTGCATTCTTTAATCCAAAAGGTATAACCTTAAACTGGTAGAGGCCTGCTGGGGTTGAGAATGCAGTTTTCTCCTTGGCATGGTCTGTCAGGGCTTTTTGCCAATAGCCTCACGTTAGATCAAATGTACTGAGGTACTTGGCTGAACCAAGTCTATCCACCAGTTCATCTGTCCTTGGCAAGATTGGACATCAGTCTTAATGACTGCATTTAGAGCTCTATAGTCCACACAGAATCTCAACTCCTTGGATCCTGCCTTTGGTACTAGAACAACTGGACTAGACCATGGACTTGTAGAGGGCTCTATAACCCCGAGATCAAGCATCTTGTTTACCTCTCCTTTGATGTGGGATCTCACATGTTCTGACGTTCTGTAAACTCTGCTTTTCACAGGTAGACAGTTACCAGAGAGACTATCATGCTGGCCGCAAGGGGTCAAGCCTGGTGAAAGTGAAAACAGGGAGGCAAACTGATTTAACAGAACTTTGCACTCCTCCTGTTGTTCAGATGTCAGTTGAGAAGAGAGATTTACTCCTTCTATGTTCCCATGTAAAGGTTGGCCTCTGTGGAGGTCAGGTAGAGGTTCACTCTCCTCCTCCTCTTGAGCTGAAGCTAGAAGCAAGGCTACCACTTCTGGTCTCGAGACATATGCCTTCAAACGGTTGGTGTGAAAGCATCTGGGAGCCGCCTTAGGTCTGCCTAAGTCCACCAAATATTTCACCTCTCCAAGTTTGCCCACAACCTTGAAGGGTCCTATCCATGTGTCCTGCAAAGCCCTCTGCCTTGTTGGCACCATAACTAATACAAGCTGGTCTTGAGTAAACTCAACCATGCTGGCCTTCTGGTCATGCCAATGTTTAACCAGAGCCTGACCTGCTTTTAAGTTATCACTAGTTTCTGCCATCATGTGTGACATTCTCCTCCGGAGACCTATTACATAGTCAGTCACTCTGACTGGCTTGGGGGAAGGAGCACTCTCCAACTCCTACTTAATCAGGGCCAATGGACCCCTGACTGGATGGCCATAGAGATGTTCAAAGGGACTGAAAGCAACTCCCTCCTGAAGGACTTCTCTGTAAGCAAAGAGAAGGCATGGCAGTAGAAGGTCCCACTTTCTTTTAAGAGGTTCCTCTAAAGCACCTATCATGCTCTTCATAATATGATTAAACCTCTCTACCAGTCCATTTGTCTGTGGATGGTAGGCTGTAGAGAACTTGTAAGTGCCACCACCGTTTTTCCACATGGCTTGCATGTAGTGGGACATGAAATTGGATTGGATTTCACTTCCTTAGGAAACCCTACTCTGGTAAAAATACAAGGTAGAGCATTAACCACAGCCTGAGCCGTACCAGTCCTCATAGGTATCGCTTCAGGATACCCAGTAGCATGATCTACTACAACCAGGGTAAACCTGTTTCCTGAAGATGTGGGAGGGTCAAGGGGACCAACAATGTCGATGCCCACCCTCTCAAAAGGCACTTCCACCACTTGGCGAGGCACCAGGGGTGCCACATTCTTGGCTCCGCTCTTGCTAGAGGTTTGGCAATTGTGACAACTCCTACATAATTTTTCAACTTCTGAACCCATATTAGGCCAGTAGAAGTAGAAGGAGAACCTTTCCTTGGTCTTTTCAAAACCCAAATGACCATCCAAAGGTATCTCATGGGCCAACTGTAGGAACTGGAGTTTGTTGGCTTGGGGCACTACAATTCTTTGGCCGTCCCCAGGGATAGACTCAGTCGGTTCACTGTAGAAGAGGCCATCTACCCAGCTCAACCTTTGCTTTCCAACTTCTTGCCCATCAAGTTGAGAAGCAGCCTGTTGTCGAAGACCTTCCAGAGTAGGACACTCTCTTTGCCCTCTGCTGAAGTCTTCCCTGTTGGGTCCACCTTCTGCCAGTAGAGACTGCAGCTCAGGATGGTCAACATGGTCCAGATCTCCAACCAAAACAGTCTCTTCCTCCAGATCTGACTCTTCAGAAACTGGATCAACCACACAGGGTTGTACCTCACACTCTGCCTCAGCAGGTGG
Source organism: Ambystoma mexicanum (assembly GCF_040938575.1). Lineage (NCBI taxonomy): Eukaryota > Metazoa > Chordata > Amphibia > Caudata > Ambystomatidae > Ambystoma > Ambystoma mexicanum. Next base: position 766,869,565 of record NC_090922.1, read on the forward strand.
AGGAGTCACATGTGTAACCTTGGACAATCTTGGGGATGTCCTTGTTGGTAGCACAGGGGTGCCATCTGTCTTCTTCTTGGAGGTCGTGGGTTTCCCCTTTGCTTCTTTCTTTCCAGAAATAGCATTGAGCAACTCCTGTGGAGTGGGAGTGATAGTTTCCTCTATCACCTCTTCTGGAGAGCCTCTCAAGGACCTCTCCCTTGCAGGCCTAGTGAGCTCCTGTTTCCTTTTCCTGGGAGGTCTGGTGGTGCTTGACACAACTCCCAAGAGTTTTCAGGTCATTACCCAACAGGACTCTCCCAGGCACTTCACTCTGCACACTAACAGGTATTTTGACAGTCATATCATTACACTGGATGAGAGCTGGTAAATGGGGAAGCATTTTCACAGGGCCTCCAGCTAACTTGGTGAGGCATTTGGGTGCCTTAGCAATATCCTCCACCTCCATTCTCACAGAATGCATTTGGGTGCCTTAGCAAAATCCTCCACCTCCATTCTCACAGAATGCCACCAGAGGTCCTTCCTCTCTGATAGGACGACTAGGGTCTTCGATCCTACAGCAGCAGCTGACCCTGTCCCAATCCAATGTGGAGCACCCCAAGGTTCCTGTATCTCACCTACGCGTTACAATATCTTCACCAAGCTCCTCTTTGACCGACTTGATGAACTGGGCATCACCTATACCAATTATGCAGATGACACTCAGGTCCTCATCACCCTCACTGGGTGTTATGAGACAGATGTTCCAAAGCTTAATGAAATCTACCTTTAAATTCAAGCAGGGATGGCCACACACAGCCTCTGCTTGAATGATGACAAGACGGAACTGCTCCCAGGCCAGCCTCAACAAACTGGACACTAGGTACCAATCATTTACTATTGACGGAAACATCACAAAAGTGTCTAAAGAAGTCAAAACACTGGGCGTGTATCTTGACTACACTCTATCACTTAAAAATAAATAAATGCCACCATCTCATCCACAGCCTATATGAATAAACTCATTAATGCTTGCATACCCTTTCTCTCTACCACATGTTGCCTCACATTGTCCAGAGCTCTGATATTATCTAAACTGGACTATTGCAATACACTTTACCTGGGTACCACCAACAGCAGTCTGAATAGACTCCATGTCTTACAGAACAACGCCCTGAGATGTGCCCTCAACCACCCACACAAGGCCCACATCTCTACATTCAGCAAGGAAGTCCATTGGCTCCCCATCCGGGACAGAATTAAACTAAGATTTCTTGTTGTCACACACAAATGCCTCTCACTAACTGCCCCAGGTAGCTTTCTGACAAATTGTTCAGGCATAGTACCTCCTGACCTACCAGAACACCTTATAAGCACCTACTGAACATTCCCCAATTCAATCGTAAAATAGCTGGAGGATCTAGCTTCCCATTGCTAGCTGCAAAATCAGACTATCAGGTCTGAGGAATCATTTTGGTCTTTCAGAGCCATGGTGAATTCTTGGCTCACTACACAGCAAGAACATGATATCTGCATGCCTGTCTATAACTGAATTCTGCACTTCCATTGCAGGACCGGCAGACTGTATCACGACACGGACCACACTGTAACGTGTCCCGTGTTGCTCCCAATTGTATACCTGTATCACGCATGTGCAACTGTCTGTAACTTATGTTTGCTTCAAGCCCAATGCGCCCAGCTACCTGAGGGTTTGGCCGCACTATATAAATAAACAAACTAAACTAAACTAAACTTGAAAAATTATTCATCCACCACAGTTATGCTGGCTCCAGTGTCTCTGATAGCAGGAGTCTCCTGGCCGTTCCTAGAAATCCAGCAAAGCTGCGGGGGGACTCAGTAGGTAAGGGAAATTAGCCATTCTGGAGAATTCACCCTAACACTTCTTTCTTCAATTGAACACCGAGATTGTGCACACATCAATAACGTGGCATAGTGACCCATCCTCGGCATCCTCCGGGGGTACAAAAGTGCAGCAGCTGCTTCCCAACCTTTTACACACTCTTCCTCCTATGGCTTTCAGCAAATCCAACATGTAGCGGTTTTGCATTATCATGGGTCTCAATGCACGGAGCTCTACTTTGATGGCGTTGAACTCATTTTGTGTGTCATTGGCCAGCTGGACTAGCTCCCATAACAGCTGCTTTTACCCCAGGAGCCAAAAGAGGTTAAAAGAAAGTCTCTGCTGAGTTAAAGAGTTGATACTCATCAGGTATTCCTCTGAGCAGTGTGAAAGAGTCATTTGAGACATAGGGCCTCATTACGAGATGGGCAGTAGCCATGGTGCTGTTAGCACCATGGCTGCCTCCCATACCGTGACCGAGTCCGGTCTTGTTCAATGGGGACTTACCGGTGTAGTCCGACCCTGGCGGGACTGGTAAATCCCCATTGAACAAACCATTCCCCATTCCCATTTGAGCCCCGATAGGGCTCAATGGGAATGGGGAGGGCACTAATAACGGGCTCGCGACTTGCAAGTCTGTTATTAGCGCCCTGGTCCCTTAGCGGGACCCGTAACAGACGTGTGGTCAGACCACACGTTCCTTACAGTCCCCGCCAAGGGACCTTGGAATAGGGCTGTAAGGGATTACTGGCACCGGTCTCCTTACCGGTGCCCTTATCCCTTACCGCCCACCTCGTAATGAGGCCCATAGTTTGATCTCTTCTATCTTCCCCGCTGTTGAAATCGCCCTTTTTCTGGTAGCATACCAAATTCTTGTGTGATCTGCACATTTCTTTCTGATTCTCTAGGTGCTGGAGTGGCTTTTGGCACCTTGACAGGCATTTCTCATCCCTTCAGGTGTTCTTCTGGGATTACTAGTAGCAATGAGTGTAGGAAGGCCAGTGAACACTTTCCCCTCCAGGTGGGTGGGGGATGCAAGAAGGCTTGTCGGCCACAAACCCAGTAGTAATTCATCACCGCTGCCGTACCTTTCATCATATCAGGGATCACAAGAGTGTGGTTGCCTTGTGCGTTTGTACCAACAGGAACTGTCCCTTCATTACTAAAACAAAGTTCAGAGTCTATGGCTCTATGTATTTGCATTGGCTTCTCCAGTGTTGCAATCCATGTCATCCTTGTGATATATTGGGATCATATTTGTGCACACATAGGGCCCGATTCATAGAATAAATCTGCGCCGAAAATCGGGCGCATGCGTCCAAAACGCACGCAAGCGCCTGTTTTCTGATTCATGTAATACATTGCACGTGGTTTACCTGAGCCCTGTGTTAAATCCGTGCGGGTCCAACACATCATTGTGACACCATGAACGCCTTGCGCAAGACGCCCTGTAATGGCACACACCGTCAAGTGCACACAACTAAAAAGGGGGCAGAACACCTGGAATCGGGAACAACAAGCGTAAATGTGGGCGTCACGTGGAAAGTACCACACTAAAATACTTGCAACGCCCACACGCGTGCTAACAACGCATATTCATTGAATTGAACAGGTCTCTCCTGCACGCGGGAAAAGACGCGCTAATCCAGAAACACATCCGCCAAGCGAAAGTAGACGTAAGCATCACTGTGCACCTAAAACAATGCATAAAAAGTGCACGCGAACACAAACACGTGTATGCAGCTACGATGAATGTACCATTGCTCGCAGCAGGGATCATGGGACACCACTGGAGGAGGAGGATAGCCAGGCCCAGCATTGTTTTACCCAGGACCAGCCTTGTTAGTATGCCTGATGACCAGGCCTATGGCAGGTATACTTTTCCACCTCATATCATCTTAGACCTGGTCACTGAGTGGGAGGATGACCTCACATCACCCACCCTGTGCTCCCAAGCACTGAGCCCCTTTGAAAAGGTGCTCAATGTACTGCATTTTTTGGTCACTGGGCCATTTTAGCAGACAACTGCCATAGTTGGGGGTATTTCACAGCCCATGCAGTCACGCTGCCTACACAGGTGTTCACAATCATGACTGCATGCCTCTCTGTCCGCAGGCACATATACGTGCCTGGAACACCTGCAGAAAGACAGGCCGTGGTCCAGGACTTTTATGGGGTGGCACACTTCCCCAAAGTGCTTGGTGCCATTGATTGCACCCTTGTGGCCCTACCGCCACCTAGGGCCACAGAGCACATCTATCGGAATTGCAAGCACTGGCATTCCATCAACATGCAGGTGGTATGTGATGCCAAGGGAATAATTACCTCTGTATATGCCAACTATCCAGGGTCCACCCATGATAGTTTCATATTCAGAATGTCACCCCTACATCGGGCCCTGGAAGCTGGGAAGCATGGCAACACATGGCTCATTGGTGAGTACAAATGGCCCGCGAGTTGCATGCATTTGTCACGCAGACTAAACCACATCACTGACAACCCATCTCACCTCCACAGGGGACAGTGCCGTCCCTCTGAGCACCTACATGATGACGCCAATACGGAACCCCACCACACCACCCCTGGTAAAATACAACACAGCTCACATTGCAACTAGAGCCATAGTGGAGCGCACATTCAGAGTGCTAAAGTCACACTTTCACTCCCTTGACCACTCTGGTGGACAGCTACTGTATGCACCACCAGTTGTGGGCAGGATCATAGTGGCAGCATGTGTCCTGCACAATGTTGCAACCAGGCACGGTGTACCGGTGGACATGGTAGTGGCCCCACATCTCCAACCACATGCACGGCCGCTGTGCATGAGAGGGGAAAGGGCATGTGGCGAGGCTGCCTGTACCCAGCTTGTGGCACAATTTTTCACCTAAAATCCAACCCCTGCGCAGTGCATATACACAGCCCTGGCACATCCCAGGCCATAATCGATGATGACAAAGGGACAAACATCTGTCCAGGCCTTACCACCCTAAGAATGTGGCCTCAGAAGTGCCACACTGTGTGCATTCCCTAGCACTAAAAGCAATACAATCTGGTGTGTACAAAAGGGAGTCATGGAAGAAGGAGCTTCTAACCACCACCAATGCAAAGCAACCATCTAAATGCTGGTATATCACCCAAACCCCCACACAATTCATGTCACCTGTCCCACACAACGTTTCATGGCATGCAATTCCCATGCAGAGAAACAAATGGCCAACACAAAACACCACTGTCACAAAGTGATCAACAATCAACGGACCAAGTCCATGAATCAACCCATGTCAACTAAACCCAACAATGTACACAGGAACAACAATTGGCCAGTACAACATACAAGACACACAGCACCCAATAGTGAAGACCTCCTCCCGCGAACAGACATAACTGCACTTGTGCTACAATGTAGGGCGACTCGGCAATGTCACCCTTGGACATACGTGTGTCGCAGACAACCAAAGGTTTCATCGAATTGCATACAGCCATAAGGCCAAGACCAATGAAGACAGACAGGCAAATACATTAAGTTAATACACCAACAACGTATGGGACTAAATGCACAAACCAAAAGGGACAAACAATCAGGATTCCCACTAACGGTGTATACACATGTTAGACTTGAGACTGGCCACAGATATCATGGAAGCCCATTGCCAATGTGTAAGTTATTTCACACGATGCACTCTTTGCAAACCCATGGAAAGGGGAAGCAGGAGGTGCACATGTGTCTGGACCCCAAGGCACAAACAAGGAGGGTACCAACAAGAGACAAGCCTGCATGGGTCCAGCTGGAAACCACAGTGGATGCCTTCGGATAGCACACAAAGCAACACACTGTCACATAAATGCACAATAGACAGAAAAAGAAAAAAGATAAAAAGAGAATAATCAAAATTGCCCATGTGGGACTTGGGGGGGAACCCAGGAGGGAGGGGGTGCAGGGTGCACACCAACACCCACATGTGTGGATGATCTGTAGGAAAAAAACCCTCCATGGGTTAATTGGCCGCACGGCTATCAGGGATCAGGAGACCTGTCGCTGCTGTCGTCATACTCTGCTGGTGCATCTGAATGTGGAAGTTGCACGGGAGGTACACCACGTATGTTCCTGGTCTGGTCCTCGATGGCCGTGGCCATGCAGGACTGAGATGCCTGCAGCTGCAACCTGATGGCTCGGAGGTCTCCATGCAACATCTCACGAGATGCACACAGTTCCTCCGTGATGGCACGAGTCATCAGTTGCAACTGCTGTTCAGACCGCCTACTGCTGGATGCCTCAAGTGCAGCCAGTGTTGTCCTGAGGGACCTATACTCCAACTTCAGGGCTTCCCTTTGGGACTGACCCTCTGCAGTCAAGATGTGCGCAGAACCCTCAGGTCCGCCCATCGACTCCTGTTGCTGGCCAGCATGTTTAGCCTGTATGAGCGGTATGTGGACCATAATGCCTGCTGCTGGTGCTCCACTGGTCTAGCCGGGGGATCATGAAATTGGCCACCGTATCCATGCCCTGAGCCAACATTTCCTGTGAAGCAGCCTGTTGTAGTGCAACAGCGTACATGGACTGCTTCCAAACAGTAAAGCCAGTCGAGGCACGCCCACCGTGTTGGTGGACCCCACGCCTACCCTGGTCAAGGGAACCTAGCCCTTCATGTGATGGCGCTGCCTGTGGCTGCAGGACTGCATCCCTCCCCTGATCAGCTGGCACTAGCTCCTGCGCAACATTCCCCCCTTTCATTACTTCTACAAGACTGTGGAGCGTGGACCTGCAGCCGTTACCAACACAGATGGACGCACCAACACAGACTGGCCCTGTGAGGGGTTTTCCCCCCTTCAAAAGCTTGGGATGCAACAGGATCCACACTCCATGCACTCACCTGCTACATCAAAGAGGCATCCATGTCTGTTTCACCACAGGAGCCATAGGCTTCTTCAGAAGCTGACTCAGACTGAGTCACATCCAGATGGCTTGCAAAACTAGTGGATTGTCATGGGTTACCACCCCACGTCCTCCACTGGTGGCTGGTTGTGCCTCACAATCCTGTACCTCCTCCACCTCCTCCTTTGCCTCCAGTGCCTCATCACCTGCACATAGACAGAAAACACATGATTAGTCATGGAAACAGTGTAGCCCATACACATAGCCACCACAATGAAGACATGCAAGACAACAACCTGCCCTGTCACAATCTCACACACGTACGCAGTGTCAATGCAAGTGGTGGACAGCATGAAAGAACACATTGACATGTTTGGGAAGGGCAAAAACACATTTGGTGCATGGTGCCCAGCACCTGCTCCAACCCTGGAGCACCTGAATGGCATAGTCCATACACCAACATCCATGATGTAAACACACATATGCCACATAGCATAGCCATGCCTTGATCTGCTAAAAGCATCAGATGTAACATGCATACCACTGTCACAGAGCCAGGGATGTGACATGACATGTAACACAAAAACTCCATACACACAAGTCCCACAAGGTGGCAAGATGCAAGGCTGTAGTGAAATGTTGAATGTGGACACACACGTCCCATGAGTCCATGTCACATGGACACCAGTCAATTCAAAATGCATGTTTGAGGTGATCCCAGTGGATGTAAGTGGGAGTGGCCTGTGCACCACAGGTGAACGTCACACAAATCAAACACAACACACTGACAACCCATGGCAATGTGGCGGCCAGATGGAAGCGGAAGTGCATACAACATGTGTCAATAGCATGAAGAGGGTTGTAGATGTACATCCAACCTTCCCCGAGTGTAGTGTATGTCGTGGATGCGGTGCACATGGAAAACTGTTGGCTCAGAGGCCTGTGCCTGAGAGCAGAGTTTGGGCAGTTGACTAGTGCATTCCATCATTTATCGTGGACGTCAGCAGGGGTGAGAAGTAGTGACAGCACAACACATATTCAATCCCCATAAGTGGCACCTGACATGGATAAGGATCACCTCGAGTCCAAATCAGTCAACAAGCCCATACCAGAGGGAGGCCACTGCCAAAGAGAGACCCTCACCATCAACTGATTGCAATGTGAGAACTGAGTCGCCCTGAGTGAACAGTGAAGGCATGATCACAGTCCACGATAGGTAAGCCAATGCGGATGATGGATTCAAAGTTACTGTGCCCACAGCTCCCAAATGTCCCTGTGGACATTGCACCGTGAAGGAAATCAACAGCCGTACCCTCTGTGACCCAATGCCAATATCACAGTCCTATGGAGAGGCAACACCTGCCCCCAAGACAAAAGAACAACCCACACAGTCCAGCTCAGGATGAGTTGCCGAGCACAGTGAGTAGGAGCACATATATTTTGCTAGAGCACTTTGCAGTACCACACCACATGTATGACCAGTCCCCTGGAGACTGCAGGCTGCCGTGGGGAGGTGGGACCACCCCAGCAGAGGTTCCGCTCTCAGGGTGAACATTCAGAGACGTCAGAGATGAGCAGAGAGAGGGACAATGTTGAGTGGCATATGGTCCCAGCCCATCAGACATCACAGGTTTGATCAGGAAGAGGGCCAAGAGTTGCCGGACAGAGGGTGTAACTGGAAGATTGAGCAGGTGTGCAGATGTCCATTGTCAGGGAGTGCAGCAAATTGTGCATGTGTAGGCTGCAGCACAACAAATACATGTCAGACCACCATGGCATGGTACACCCATAGTAGTCATGTGAATGCATGCAGAACTGCCAGACAATCAACACACGGCCATGACGCAACATCCACTTGTCCTTGACACACCCATCACCACTCACCAAACAGCGCCTCATAATTTGGAAGGTCCCCCACACCCTGGATCAGCTCCTCATCAATCATCTGACTAGCAATGTCCTCATGTGGAGTGAGTACTTCTTCCTCCGCTGCTGGTCCACCTCCAGTCACCAGAGTGGAGGACTAGTTGGCACCCAGCTTATTTTTGGCTCGCCGCCAGAGGTCATTCCAGCACTTCACTGCCTCAGAAGCTGTGCGCCTCTCAATGCCCGGGGCGCTAATGTCAGCTACACACTACCATTGGGCCATACACTGGGTGTGCATATGAGTGCTACCTGCCCGCACAAGCATGTCAGCCTCGTGTTCCTGCATGTAGTCCAAGAGGATCTGGATCTCTGCATCACTGAAGCTCCTCTTCCTCACCGTACGAGTCCACTGTGCCATGCCGCAGGACTGAGCCTGTTTGCCTACTGGCCGCTTACCCTTCCTGCAGGGTTGTGCAGTCCATGTGTGGCTGGGACCACTTGGGTCAGTAGGGGCTGGAGCACTGGTGGCCGGGGCTGAGGCATCAGCCACTGATGCTGTGAGTGGAGGTGGCCCTGCAGGCATGTGTGCCTGTGTGCTGGTGGCAGATCCCTGCAACATGCGCCTTTTGGCCTTGGTAACATGGACATGTGCCCCTTGGTCTCCCTGGGCCGAGGCCACTACAGGCATGGCAGGTGGACCCTGAGCCTGGGTGGCCGGTGCTGCAGCTGCCCCGGCAGCTACCGGACCCTGGCTGGTCAAGCCAGCAGATGGAATTGCTGGCCCTGTTTCGCTGGTACTGATGGCAGGTCCGTGCAGCACATGCCTTTTGGCCTTGTTAACATGGACATTGCCCCTTGGTCTCCCTGGACTGGGGCTGGGACCACTAAAGGCATCACAGGAGGACCCTGAGCCTGGGTGGCCGGTGCTGCAGCTACCCCTGCAGCTACTGTACCCTGGCTGGTCAGGCCAGCAGATGGAATTGCTTGCCCTGGTTCGCTGGCGCTGGTGGCAGGTCCATGCAGCACACGCCTCTTGACCCTGGTAACATGGGCATGTGCCCCTTGGTCTCCCTGGACTGGGATCACTACAGGCATGGCAGGAAGACCCTGAGCCTGGGTGGCCGGTGCTGCAGCTGCCCCTGCAGCTACCGGACCCTGTTGAGAGGGGGCATGTCCCACCCTGCATGGACCTGGGAACCCTGGATCCCTTGTCCACCCCTCACAGCTCCAGCACCTCGGCCCCCTTGGCTACCTCTGCCAGTTCCACCACTGCAGCCCCCTCGGCCACCTTTGCCTCCCTTCCAACTTTTTCCCCTCAATGTCATGGCACAGATGGAATGGTGCAATGGGGGTGCAGCAGACAACTGACCTGGGCAATTGGAGTGAGTGGGCAGGGTATGTGATATCAAACGTACATTCGTGCCCCAACAAGGCTCAGTGTGACCCCTGGTGGAAAATGGACGGTTCACACAATGCTCAGGCACCCCAAAAACAAAAACCAACGTGTACGCAACCCCTTGGTTGCCACGTGTGATTGAAAAAACGTCCCGCAGTACGCTGTGGCCCCTAGGGACACAAAAAATGCATACGCGAGGAACATGTAGGGTACTATGAGCCCAAAAATAGGGTATGTGACACACATGGGCAACCACAGAATGGAAAATGCGTGTGCGACTCACCGTCTGCCTTGTGGAAAGAAAAAAACACACATGCGTATGCACATAGGTAACTCCCGCGCCAAATCAAGAAGTACGCACTGCCACAGTAGTGAACTATATGGGTGCGAACCCACAAAGAAGTAAAGTTCACGCGTCCGTCCCCATGAAAAGCACGTACAGTGCACTGTTGTCCTATGCAGACCTTTAACCCAATACTGAACGGCAAAGCCCAACGTCCGGCGCGCGTCACATAACTTATGCGCTTAGGGCCTTTCCTCCGATTACATGCTAACGTGCTGTTTCCGTACGTGGGGAGTCACACTGTTTCCGGCTGCCCACGCGAAAGAACACGGAAGACCCACGCTCCTGCCTACAAGGCCATTTACCTGCCTCCAACTGCCCCGAGCTACCTCCTAGACCCATCTGCTGCAGCCAGCCCACTCTGTGTGGCTGCTGCCAGCCCACTCTGTGTGCCTGCTGTCCTGCATTTTGGTGCCTGCTCTGAAGCCATTGATAGTGATCCTGTTGTTGTGACCACCCCTGCTGATCCTGAAGACTCCCAACTGCCATACCACCGCTCCACAGCCCAGTCCCAGGACCAGCTTGCCTACCCACACCTGCCTCAGGGGTTGACATGTCTGACACCACACCATCTGAGGGAAGTGGCAACCCCACAGCAGCGAGGTAGAGGGCTGTCAGCTTCATTGCCAACAAAGTTGACATCCTGGTGGAGCAAGTCCTGGGGCATTATGATGCCCTCTTCCATGGACCATCACAAGTCGACAAGGAAGGACAGAGGAAGATCTGGGTAGGCATCGTGGGTGCCATCAACGTGGAGGGGGTGGCACCCCGCAACTACTAACATGTCCTTAAGCGCTGGGAGGACTACAGGTCCAGGACCCTCAACAAGGCCCGGCCACCGATGAAAAGAGGGTCCTGGAGCGCATCGACCCAGTGCTGCACACCCAGGTCTTGGAGTTGGAGCTCCATCCGGAGTCGACTGGTAAGTATCCATGTGTTCTTGTCCACCATAGTGCTTGTGCATGTAGTCGTGTGGTTGAGGTGTGCACCCTGCTCTTATGTTTGGCATGGCTACTGTACAGATGTCCGTGTGCATGTCCCAGGCACAGCTGCATTCGAGTTGATTGATGCATGTGCAACATCAATGGTGTCTGTGTGGAAATGCCTGATGCGCGCATGTATGTCACAACGTGCACATGTATGCGTCCCTGTGTGTGGATTGTGTCATGCCAGAGGTGTGACACATGTGTGCATTAGGCAACATCATGAACATGCATGGTGTACATGTGCATGTGTATGAGAGGTGAGTGTGTGAGTGGCAAACACTCCAGGATTTCTGTGACTCTTCGCTTTTGCATGTGTGATTGCCTCATGCTGCCAATTTCACTGCAAGTGCTCTCTGACGTGATGGATCCATGGCCTGCTTCATGACTGTCAGCTGATGTGTGTGAGTGAGATGTGTAGCCATGATGCGTGTGAGGTGCATGCACAATTTGGATGTGCTGGCAGTGCCTTGTCCAAGGATGTGAATGTCTGGTGTGAATGACGGACATAATTTAGCATGTGTGTGAATGGGACTTCCCTGTGTGTAGTGGACAGCGATTATGGTTGTGGACTTTGACAGTGGTAATTATGTACTTTTGCATTGTGCCAAACACACATATGTCCAGTAGCCTGGTGTACGTGTTCTATGTTTCCCTATCCACAGCGACGATGGAAGAAGAGGGCAGAGAAGGCGCTGTGGAGCCCGGCAGCAGGGATGCCTCCACCAGGCGTAGACGCAAGGCCCAGTCATTCTCTCAGGCACTGTCATCTTCTGGGAGCGAGGATACTGGTGCCGCGTCTAAATCAATGGCCGCAGCTGCTGAGGGTAGGCCCAAGAGGGTGAAGTTGGTCGTGGGCTCCTCGGCAGTGAAGGGACAGGTGAGGCCACACAGGGGCAATCCGCTGCAGAAGACAGTGGGGAGTCGTACAGGTTGGTGGAGGAGAAGTAGGAAGAGGCCACATCAGACCAGCCCATGGGGTACAGCGGGGGTGATGACGCAGGTGTGACTGCTGCAGTCCAGGGTCAGGGACCAGAGGCAGTGCAGGTTGCCGTGGAGGGTCCTTTGCCAAATCCTATCACTGGTACAGCGACTGCAGCAGAATGCACCTGCGGGCATGCCCCATGATGTATCTGTCCGCAGGTGGCGGATGTATCCACGGAAACGGATCTTCCACTACGTGCGGATGAGGCAGTTTGTGACCGGGTGGAACCATTGCTAGCTGGTATTGCGAGGCGTGCAGCCAGAATTCGTGATGATGTGCAGGTTTCCAATCGGGGGCTTGCACATCATCACAATGAGGTCTGTCGCCTCATAAACTGGCTAGCTCCGATCCTGGTCACGGATTTCCTACATGTGCTGACCACTGCTGCTACCTCTTCCTCCTCTGTGCGCCAGTCGTCCTCCCTGCCGCCTTCCAGCCCAGATACCACCAGGGCCCCCTGTGAACCTGTCCCAAACCTGGCGGCCACTGTGGTGGAGATCACATCCCTGCCACAGTCGGGACTCGAAGGAGGTTCAGCAGAGGTGCTCACTGCAGCAACAGGACCAATGGCAATTGGTAGTGCAGGCACCAAGCAGCAGGGCACGTGCACGACAGCCCCGGGGTTATCATCATCCCGGAGACTGTCCCATGGAGCAGGCACCAGACTTTTTGGCGGCAGCATGCTCGACGTAGGAGGCAACAGAACTCGGGGCTCTCAACATCAGAGGGGCAGGTATCAGCCATCGGACAGGAGGGAAATGTGGACCTTACCACAAGGATGACTTCCGCGTTGCAGCGAATCGGCCAGCAGATCGGAGCAGAGCGGCAGCGGGCACAGGGGGCACGACTCACCATCGCCAGGGCGGAGAATACTCTGCGTCGGGCAGAGAGGTGGAGAGTTCGATGATGCCCTGGCCAAAACTCTTAGGGGAAATGATGAGCCGTAGGACTAGCCCGCTACCTTTGGATATAGTTCATTAGGAGTAGGTTTTATTTGTTTTTCATTTTTTTTGAGTTCCTGGACTTTGCTCCGCATCTTGTATATAGTTATTCTTTTATTGGATTTTTATGATGTTTCAACATGTGTTGGGACCATGGACCCTCGATCATTGTAAATAGTTTTGATTTCATTGGAACTACTTTTTTTCACCATGCCAGAATGGTTTTCTTATGATTTGTATTTTTTTTGGACATACCTTGATGGAGATGAACCATATTTTGAACTATTTCATTTTTTACATCCCATTGGTTTTGGTTTTCACTTTCTTTTGTTTTTTGTTTTTGTTCATGCATGTTTTGTTTGATGTTTCCACTGTGTGTGAATTTGATACATGTTTTACATTATATTCTTAGCCATTGAAATGAAAGTTGTGTCTGGTCTCAATGGTTTATTGCATGTTTCACTCTTCCTTGACTCATTTGTGTGTCCCTGATGTACACCAATGTGGTTCATGTGTGTAGACAAATGCATGCATGCATGTCTGATATCAGGATTCACATGCTATGGGGCTTGTGCCTGGGGGCATGACCAATGGATGGGTGTTGAGGTGCACTGGGGGTGTGCAGCGTGTGGTGGCACTTTTTGTTGGCATATGCTTCATGATTGTATGTTGGTCCAATGTGTTTTGGGGTGTGTGGTGTCACATGAGTCGGGGTCTGCCTGTAAATTGCCGTCACTGGTGGGGGTGGGTCTACATGAGTCGGGGGCTGCCTGCAGGTTGCCGTCACTGGGGGGTATTGGGGGGACATGGGTCAGTGCCTGCCTGCAGGTTGCCGTCACTGGAGGACCTGGGGGGACATGAGTCGGGGCCTGCTTGCAGGTTGCCATCACTGGCGGGGGTGGGGGGACATGAGCCGGGGGTTGCCTGCAGGTTGCAGTCACTGGGGAGGCATGAGTAGGGGCCTGTCTGCAGGTTGCTGCCACTGGTGGGGGTGGGGGACATGAGTCGGGGCCTGCCTGCAGGTTGCCGCCACTGTAGGTTTAGGGGTACATGAGTCAGGGCTTGCATGCAGGGTATGGTCACGGGTGATGGGTGTGTCCTATGTGGTGTGGGCTGGCTGCAGGGTATGGTCACAGGTGATGGGGGGTCCCATGTGGTGTGGGCTGCTTGCGGGGTATGGTCCCCACATGGGCTGCCTGCGGGATATGGTCACAGTGATAGGGGGATCCCATGTGGTGTGGGCTGCCTGCGGGTTATGGTCACAGGTGTTGGAAGGGCCCTTGTGGTGTGGGCTGCTGCGGGGTATGTTTGTGGCTGATGGCAGCACACGTGGCCCTTTCCATGCGATTTGGCTTGTGCGAGCGGGGTACGCAATTTGGCTGGGGTACGTGCAGCCCTTTCCACGCTGTTTGGCTGGTGCAAGCAGGGTACACGATTTCACTGGGGTATGCGCAGCCCTTTCCACATGATTTGGCTGGTGCGAGCAGGGTATGCAACTTCGCTGGGGTACGCGCAGCCCTTTCCACACGATTTGGCTGGTGTGAGTGGAGTGAGCCATTTTGCAAGGGTACACACGGCCCTTTCCACACGATTTGGCTGTTGCGAGGGGTACGCAATTTCGCTGGGGTCTTCCCGGGGTATGTGCAGCCCTTTCAACGTGATATGGCTGGTTCGAGCAGGGGTGAACGATTTCGCTGGGGTACGCGCAGCCCTTTCCACACGATTTGGCTGGTGCGAGGGGTACGCAATTTCTCTGGGGTCTAGACGGGGTATGCGCAGCCCTTTCCACGTGATATGGCTGGTTCGAGCAGGGTATGCGATTTGGCTGGGGTACGCGCTGCCCTTTCCACGCGATTTGCCTGTTGCGAGCGGGGTATGCAATTTCGCTGGGGTGCGGACAGGTATGCGATATGGCTAGTATTTTTTTTTTCTTTTTTTTTTTAAACTTTATTTTTGGTTTTTCAATAAGATCGCCATACATAGGCATCTCTAGGGTGCGCAACCATAATTAAACGATCAGAGAAAAAAATTAGAAAGAAAAAAAAACAAGACCCCAACTTTAAACAACCCCAACGAGCCAACCCCTCTCCCCCCCTCAAGTTCACCCTTGCAAGATTCTGTGGGTTCCTTTTGCATTATCAGTTTGCCATTGACCTCACGAATCTGAGCTCGCTGAGCTCCGCTGCACATCAACTAGCTCGCTGATGAGTCAGAATCTGGGGGATCTGCGTTTTTTAGCAGATAATTTATGTATGGACCCCAGATATCCGGGGGGCGAGCATGCAGTTGTAGGAGTCTTATGAATTCACACTCAGTGTTTTGACAATAAGTAATGTCTTTCTTCCAGTCTTCAATCTTGGGAAATGGGCCACGACCCCACGCCATCGCGATTCTCCTACGAGCCAGCACCAGGAGAAGGGCCGCGAGTTTTTGAGATGCTGGCTGCAAGTATTTCGGAAGACTGAGCAGGGCTCCAAGGGGTGTTGGGGTCACTTGCCCGCCTATGATGTCTTCAGTTATTTGTAGAACAGAGGACCAGAAATTGTGTATTCCCGGGCAGTTCCAAGCTAGGTGGAGGAAGTCAGCATTTTCTGCCGCACATCTGTCGCATCCGGCTGACAATTCTGGGTGGTGTTTGTTCCTCTTAACTGGGGTGTAGTACGTCTGATGCACGAAGTTAAAATGAATTAATTTATGCTGAGTGTTTATTGCAACTTTTTGCGTTTGGCGGAGGATATATGACCAGTCTTCGTCCGATATAGATTCCTGAATGGCTGATTCCCATTTTTGCTGCGCCTTGGGTTTGGGTGTCACACTGCCTGCTATGAGGGATGGTAGCGACACTAGTCGACCTTCCCCCTGCGCTTGAATCGTATTGTGTAATAAGTCCCATGTGGGAGGTTGATTGGGAAAGGACGGAAATAACTTTTGAAGGGTGTGACGTAGTCTAAAGTAGATGTACACATCTAACGAAGAGTTGCCGCCTCTATCTTTGGCCATTTGTGGAGTCAGAAAGGTGCCCCCGGGGGAAGAGATCTCCAAAGGAGTGAATGTTAACCTTGTCTGTCCAAATAAGGAACACTTTCTCATTAGTAAGGGGGATTCCAGGAACGAATCTAATGGGCAGTAATTGCGCGTCCTCCCCCTTGCAATTGGAGTCTGTCTTACGCTTGCGGTACTTAGCTTCCCAAGGCGAGGGGCCTGGATTGGGGTTGGTTGTGGCGTGGCCCCTCGTGCTGATCCCTGCACACGGAGCTCTTCAGGAGATGTCTTCTCCGGTCGGCAGCTTAAGCACAAGCCCCGTGCTTTGGTTGGTCTTGTGCCCACGCGTGCGCAAGTCCCGCCCCTTTTGGGCTTGTCCCTGTAGTTCTGGTCCCAGAGAAGTCTGGGTAATGTAGTTCTTGAGGCCTTTTTCCTGCCAATAGGGCATAAGAGTCTCCTATAAGGATGGATTCTATGTTTTGTGTGGTTTATCCACATAACCTTTGCGTTCTCCTGGGTTTGGCCCGTTACTGGGTCCTCTTTAGTGGTCTCTACACTCTGTACCATGACATTACTCCCCCCACGCACAGAAGGTCCGTGGTTTGGGTTTGTTTGGGTAATTTCAATGAAATTCTTTAACCAATCTTGTAGCATGTACATTACGTGCTGGCTCCCAAGACCGATCCTCAGGACCATACCCCACCCAGTCAACCAGATAGTACAACCCATCCTGTCGTTGTTGCGAATTTAAGATAGCTTCCACCTCATATTCAGGGTGTCCTTCAACCAACACAGGGGGTGGGCGTTTTGTGCGAATGGAGGGTTTTGCAGGTTTTAGTAAAGAAACATGGAATGTGGGGTGGATTTTCATTTGGCTGGGTAGGTTCAGCCTCACTGCCACTGGATTAATCACTGCGGATATACTAAATGGCCCTAAGTACCGTGGTTGCAGTTTCCGAGGACCCGCTAACCGAATATTACGTGTGGAGAGCCAAACTCGATCACCCTGTTTGTACTGGGGACCTTCTCTACGTTTCCTATCGGCATATGACTTATAGGTGCTCTTGGCTAGATCCAAATTCTGTTGTATTTTGACCCAGACCTGTTGAGAATGGGCATGTTTTCCAATTAAAGTGGGCAGGTTGTCCTGTGGTGAGCAAGCACATGTTGGCAAAACCCTTGTATGGTAACAGTATACTCCAAAAAATGGTGTATACTTAGTAGACGTGTGCACTGTGTTGTTATAGGCAATCTCTGCCAACCCCACATAGTGGATCCAAGAAGCCTCTGCCCTTGTGTAACAGCGCAGATACTGTTCCAATCCTTGGTTTACCTTCTCGGTCTGGCCATCCGTCTCGGGGTGATATCCAGAGGATAAACTCACCTCCATTTCTATTAACCGGCAAAATGCCCACCAGAACTGAGAGGTAAACTGCGGACCACGATCTGTAATGACCCGTGTGGGTAATCCATGCAGAAGTGCAATATTTTGCAGAAACAACTCTGCTAGCTCCCCTGCTGTGGGGAGCCCCTTACAAGGAATGAAGTGGCCCATTTTACTCAGTGAATCCACGACCACTAGTATGGATGTATAGCCTTGGATAGGCGGCAAATCCACAATCAGATCCATGGTGACTGTGTGCCATGGAGTGGGAGGAGTGGGTAAAGGTCGTAACAAGCCTGCTGGCTTCTGATGACTTGCTTTTTGTCTCCCACACGTGTCACATTCTGATACATAAATCCGCACATCACGATGGAGAGTGGGCCACCAGTAATGACGTGCAACGTTTTGTTGAGTCTTGGCAATACCTGGGTGGCCTGCCGTCACTGCAACATGACACCATCGTAGCACTTTTTTTTGGAGGGTTTCCGTGGGTAAATACAAGGCTTTACTGTAATAGGGGAGCCCGTCCATGAGTACATGCTTTGATCCTCTAGTGCTCCATTCTCGTAATTCCTGAGCCGTCATTGCCTAGCCAAACTCGATCACCCTGTTTGTACTGGGGACCTTCTCTACGTTTCCTATCGGCATATGACTTATAGGTGCTCTTGGCTAGATCCAAATTCTGTTGTATTTTGACCCAGACCCGTTGAGAATGGGCATGTTTTCCAATTAAAGTGGGCAGGTTGTCCTGTGGTGAGCAAGCACATGTTGGCAAAACCCTTGTATGGTAACAGTATACTCCAAAAAATGGTGTATACTTAGTAGACGTGTGCACTGTGTTGTTATAGGCAATCTCTGCCAACCCCACATAGTGGATCCAAGAAGCCTCTGCCCTTGTGTAACAGCGCAGATACTGTTCCAATCCTTGGTTTACCTTCTCGGTCTGGCCATCCGTCTCGGGGTGATATCCAGAGGATAAACTCACCTCCATTTCTATTAACCGGCAAAATGCCCACCAGAACTGAGAGGTAAACTGCGGACCACGATCTGTAATGACCCGTGTGGGTAATCCATGCAGAAGTGCAATATTTTGCAGAAACAACTCTGCTAGCTCCCCTGCTGTGGGGAGCCCCTTACAAGGAATGAAGTGGCCCATTTTACTCAGTGAATCCACGACCACTAGTATGGATGTATAGCCTTGGATAGGCGGCAAATCCACAATCAGATCCATGGTGACTGTGTGCCATGGAGTGGGAGGAGTGGGTAAAGGTCGTAACAAGCCTGCTGGCTTCTGATGACTTGCTTTTTGTCTCCCACACGTGTCACATTCTGATACATAAATCCGCACATCACGATGGAGAGTGGGCCACCAGTAATGACGTGCAACGTT
The DNA here is from genome assembly GCF_040938575.1 of Ambystoma mexicanum. Classification (NCBI taxonomy): domain Eukaryota; kingdom Metazoa; phylum Chordata; class Amphibia; order Caudata; family Ambystomatidae; genus Ambystoma; species Ambystoma mexicanum. The sequence goes on from NC_090922.1 coordinate 766,888,548, forward strand.
TTGTTGAGTCTTGGCAATACCTGGGTGGCCTGCCGTCACTGCAACATGACACCATCGTAGCACTTTTTTTTGGAGGGTTTCCGTGGGTAAATACAAGGCTTTACTGTAATAGGGGAGCCCGTCCATGAGTACATGCTTTGATCCTCTAGTGCTCCATTCTCGTAATTCCTGAGCCGTCATTGCCTTCAAGACATCTTCAAAGATGTTTGGCCTTCCTACTATACTACCCACTATACGGGTGGCCGGCACAATTGGAAGCGGTTCGGCTGCTACCTTGACATCGGTATCAGGATATCGAGACAATATATCAGCTTTTTTATTATCTGTTCCTGGGCGATAAGTGATAAGAAAGTCGAAATCCGCAAAAAACAATGGCCAACGTAATTGTCGGGGACAAAGAGTTTTGGCAGTTTTAATGAACTGCAGATTTCGATGATCAGTGATCACTGTTATGGTGTGACGTGCCCCCAGAAGGTAGGGTCGCCACTCCTTGAATGCCGCTTTTATCACTAACAGCTCTCCATCGGCTATAGTATAATGTGTTTCCGCCGGCAGTAACTTTCTAGAATAGTAAGCCACTGGATGCATTAATCCAGTTTGTGGATCTTGTTGTGAAAGTACTGCTCCGAGAGCATAACTGGAGTCATCCGTCTCTACGATAAATGGCTGTGCTAAATTGGGGTGTTGCAGAACAGGTGCCGTGGTAAAAGCCTGTTTTAATCGCTGGAAACCTTGTTCCGCTGCCTTGTCCCATTGGTAGGCTCTCCCTTTTTGTAGTAGTTTGGTGATAGGCGTCACCAATTCTGAAAAGCCTTTAATGAAGCGCCTGTAGAAGTTAGCGAATCTTAAAAAGGCTTGTACCCCTTTGACAGTTGTAGGCGCCGGCCAATCTAACACCGCTTGAACCTTGCGCTGATCCATTTGCACACCCCAGGGAGTCAAAAAGTATCCCAGAAACTCCACCGCAGTACGGTGAAATTCACATTTCTCTATTTTAGCGAATAGACGATGTTCCCTTAGTCGTGTAGAACCGCCTTAACATGTCTCACATGATCGTGCTGATTCTGGGAATAGATTAAAATATCGTCTATGTATACTATGGCAAACACATCTTGATAACCACGCAATACCTCATCAAGGAAGTGCTGGAAGGCCGCCAGAGCGTTACATAGGCCGAAAGGCATCACCTGATACTCGTACAGGCCGAATTTGGTTCTAAAAGCTGTTTTCCATTCATCTCCGGCCCGTACTCGTACCAGGTGATAGGCTCCACGTAGGTCTAACTTAGTATAGATGGTTGCCTTACGAACTTGATCTAACAGTACCGGGATCAATGGTAAGGGATACCTGTTCTTAACTCTGATGCGATTAACCCCACGATAATCTATGCATGTTCTCAAATCTCTGGTCTTCTTCGGTATGAAGAAGAGAGGAGACAAGACTGGGGAATTCGAGGGTCTAATAAAACCGTTTTGCAAATTGGTGTCTGTGTAATTCTTCAGGTGTACTGTCTCAGCTTCTGTGAGTGCATAAATACGGCTACACGGCAGCACTGCCCCGGGTTCAAGATCAATTCGACAATCGAATGATCTGTGGGGTGGTAAAGTTTTAGCTGCGCCGTTTACTGAACACGTCAGCATACTCCTGATACTCAGGGGGTAGGGTGCTCAAATCCACTCCATCTGTAGCTGTTGCACCAATGCTAAGGCCGGAATCACCTTCGGACTTCAGACTATGCGCTGGAGTGTTGCAATGCATCATGCAGTCTGGGGACGTGAAAGACACCTGCCCAGTAGACCAAACTACTTGGGGGTTGTGTTTACCAAGCCAAGGAAGACCCAGAATTATACCAAATTGTGGGGCTGCTATCAGGTCGAATTGAATTTTCTCTATGTGGTGTTGGCACCGTAACATCAGAACTTGTGTACTATCGGTTACTGGACCGGAACACAAAGCGGTCCCATCGACCGCTCTCACAACCTCAGGGGTATCTTTAGGACACAACGGTATACCCAGCTTACGAGCGTAGGTAATATCGATGAAGTTACCCGTGGCTCCTGAGTCCAAGAGGGGAGTTACAGGGACCTCCCGACCCAAAAACCCCAAGACTCCTGACAACGTGACATGTGGGGCAAAGTTAACAAACCCGACCACGGGGGTAACTTCCACTACCTGGCTCGACTGTTTTACCCCTACAAACGCCGAGCCGAGGCGTTTCCCTGCGACTTAGGCTTTGTAGGACATTCTTTTACAAAGTGTCCCGTGGTGCCGCAATATAGGCAAAGCCCCTCTTTGCATCGCTGCTCCTTCTCCTCTTTGGTAAGAGGGCCTTTGACCGAACCAATCTGCATTGGCTCATCTACTGATCTTTCAGAAGACCCGGTTGGGCGTGGGGCTCGGGATTGGTCCAATCTAGCTATGGGCCGTATCTCTCCACGTCTTTTGTCGCCTCGATGCTCTGTCTGGCGATGATCCAAACGCAAGGCTAAGTCTATCATCGCCGGACAGTCCTGTGGATGCGGATCCACTTGAGCAATGAGGTCTTTAAGTTCATCCCTCAATCCCTGATAAAACAGCGACATCTGTTTTTCCCGTGGCCATTCTGCTTCCGTTACCAAACGGTTGAACTGAGTCACATAAGTGATCAATTCTTTACTCCCGTGACGCAAACTTAATAGCTCACGGTCTTTGCATATGGTCGCCGCCTTGCGGTTAAAACCTTTGCCAAACTCAGCTTGGAATTCTTCCCAATCATAAAGAACCCCATCGTCCCTCTGCACCAGAGGAGTCGCCCAGGCCGCTGCATCACCAGTTAAATAAGATATAACAAAGACAGTCCTAGCCTGGATAGACCTAAACACAGTGGGCTTGGTTAAGAAATGGAGTTTGCATTGGGTAAGGAAAGTTTGATACTTTTGTGGGTCCCCTGAGTATCTTTCTGGTGGGGCTAGGGGCACTACGGGTTCTAGGGAGACATGAACCTGAACAGGGCTAGGAGTGGCTGCGCCACCTGGAAGGGGAGAGGTCTGTGCAGCTAAGTTGCGAACCTGAGTGGCCAGCACCGCATAATCCTGCCTAGTGGCAGTGAGCTCGGCCTGCAAGTCTTGCAGGACTTTTGTAAGGTCCTCCATAACCTGGCTGGCCCGTACCACCCAGGAGCCTGGTACACTTGGGCTTGTGCTTCTGTCAGGGCTCAAGCCTTCAGGCTCAGGAGTGGCACGAACCAACCATCCCCTCCGCAGTCTGAACGCCTGCAAGTTTTAACTTACACAAGGCGCTGAGACTCCAGCGGGGAAAGAGGGTTAGGAACACGTTGGTTGGATAGGTTCAGCAGTAGGGTAACCGGTGAGAGGTTTAGTAGAGGGGTGGTGGATAGGGAAGGGGACAAAGGAGAACATAATAATCATACATTACACTTTACACTATGCACAATAGTGAGTTTAAAGAGACTTATCTCTGGGTTGAGCACTGGCCTCCTGCCTGCATACTCTCAGGTCCGGTATCTGTCTGGAGCGTATTACCCCTGCAAGAAAGCAAGGAATTACTAAATGGTGTGTTCCTGCACACACCTTAAACAATACTTTGCCAGCATGCAATTGGTTAATTCTTCACCCTGTTGCGTGTGCTAGCAGTGCAGAGCACTATGAGTTAGTACGCGGGTTAACGCCCTTAATGATCAGCACATGCGGAATAAGCCGCATGTGGCCCCGCACTGTACTGGTGGATTCACTGGGTCGCGGACCCTAGAGTGATCCGAATTGTGGATGTGCGATCTGCCGCACGTGGCGTGTGGCGGCCTAACCGCACTGTTCTACGCGGTTCCTCCTCATGGCTAATTGTCATGCAAATCCTATGGACTGCTCTGCGCTCGTGAGCTGGCGCAGCGTTATGCACTTGTTAGCTCAGGGTTTCGCTCCTATGCCCAGTGAAAAGACATAGCTGTCCTGTAGCAGGGGGACAGTGGATCGTGGGCGTAGCCCCTCCTGTGCATGTCCCAGGCAACCTTCACTGGTCGTGCTAGCCCCATGAAGTGGCGTTGCGGCCTTGCGCGTCCTCCCCCTTGCAACTGGAGTCTGTCTAACGCTTGCGGTGCTTAGCTTCTCAAGGCGAGGGGCCTGGATTGGGTTTGGTTGGGGCGTGGCCCCTCGTGCTGATCCTGCACACAGCTTCAGGAGACGTCTTCTCCGGTCGGCAGCTTAAGCACAAGCCCCGTGCTTTGGTTGGTCTTGTGCGCACGCGCGCGCAAGTCCCGCCCCTTTTGGGCTTGTCCCTGTAGTTCTGGGCCCAGAGAAGTCAGGGTAATGTAGTTCTTGAGGCCTTTTTGCTGCAAATAGGGCATAAGAGTCTCCTATAAGGATGGATTCTATATTTTGTGTGGTTTATCCACATAACCTTTGCGTTCTCCTGGATTTGGCCCGTTACTGGGTCCTCTTTAGTGGTCTCTACACTCTGTACCATGACAGTCGGGCCCAGGCGCCTTGGCATTTGGGAAGGATTTTATAGCCTCCAGAATTTCATCTACTGTTATCAGAGCGTTCAAGGGCTCACGTAGCTCCACTTCAACCCAGTACAACTCTGTGTCGTCGAGGAACTTTTGAATCGATTCTGGATCGGAAACCCATTTGGAACTATAAAGACCTTGATAGAAGTCCCGAAATACGTTGGCAATTTTTTCTTCTGAATATACTAGTTGAGCTTGGTCATCTTTAATACACTCCACTTGGGTCGGAAATTTGTCTATTGATAGAAGACGGGCTAACAAGGCACCCGGTTTCTGTCCTTCCCCATATTGGCGGACCTGGTGTTTGCGGCTCATGATCTTTATTTCTCGTTCAGCTATTTCTTTGAACTTCAGCAGTTCTTTCTTTATTTCGGCTTGGACATGTGGGTCTTGGGTAGTGGAGGCTCTCATCTCTAGTTCTTTCAAGCGTTGTTCACTGCTGGCCAGGTCTTTCCGGATCAGTTTTAGTATGCCGTTTCCTTTGGCCAGGCAAACTCCTCGTACGTAACATTTTAGTGTTTCCCACAAGGTGCTGCCCGAGGTGACAGAGTCTTGATTTATTTCTATAAAGGATATTAGTTCTTTGCGAAGTTCATCTCCGAAGGCGGTGTCGTTGAGTGATCCGGGCTTGAATCTCCATCGGAGCCCAGGGTTTGTGGTGCCTGAGAGGGGGACTTCCAGTGTGACCATTGAATGATCAGAGAAGGAAAGCGGTAAGATTTGGCTTTTCCCCCAGTTAAAAGGATAGTGAGTGGATGCCAGAATGTAAGCGATCCGGGAACTAGTATTGTGAACCGCAGAATGAAAGGTGTACTCTCTTGCGTCACGATTGTGGCACCTCCATGTGTCGGACAGGTCAAACGTGTGGCAAATCTCGGGGACTTGGGCGCTGGCTTTGGAGGGATGTCCTGTTGTATTACGGGACTTGTCGAGAATGGGGTCAATTGGCGTGTTAAGGTCCGCTCCCCAAATAATGGTTGCTGCATTGATCTTCCCCAGCTGAGTCATGACCCAGTTAAAGTTGTTGGGTCCATCGGTATTTGGTGCGTATGAGTTTACTATTGCTACCTCTTTCCCTGAGATCAACCCGCCCACCATCAGGGCTCTTCCCTCTGAGTCCTTTACTGAGTTAATGAGACTAAAGTTCGATTTCCTGTCTATTAAAATTGCAACACCTCTAGCGTATGACGAATATGATGAGAAATACCTATGACAACCCCATGATTTAGCCCAAAGTTGTTCTGATGAAGGCAGGAGATGAGTTTCTTGTAAAATAGCAATGTTAATCTTGTGACGTCAGAGATAATGGAGGATTCTCCTAGTCTTCGCTGGATGGTTACGCCCTCGGATGTTCCAGGTGGCGATTTTAAGTGTTATTCCTGCCATCTGGGAGGTTAATTAGGTTCCAGACCATCAGGCCTAGCGGAATTGACTGGATTCTTGCAATCTGGAGGTGGCCAGAGGGCCTGGCTTGTGTTGGAGTGACGAGGAACCAGGTGATTGTTGTGGAGTAAGGGAGGGGGGTAGGCGGTGGCTCAGCTGAACTGGAATCCCACCCTTGTGTGGGCAACCCCCAACTGGCCCACAAAGAACAGTCCCATGCAAACACAATAAACAACATTGCAGTGCTAGGAGCGCCGGTGGCCCTCCAAGAGGGGGCTGGCTCCCAACTTTCGTTATGAATTGCGGTCCGTGGTGAAAGAACAGCTATGTGAGTGCTGGTGAGGCGTCTTTCATTTTGCGACAATTACGTATGTGGATTTTTATGGCGGATCCCTCCTGGGTCTATTTCCCCTCTGAGGGTTTCAGTTGTTTGGGGTGGGCCTGCAGCCGGCGCGGTCCAGGTAATCACTGATCTCCGCTGGAGTGCTGAAAAACTGCGTTTTGCCTTCATGCTGGAGGCAAAGTTTCACCGGGAAAAGCATGGAGTATTGGATCTGGTTTTCTTGTAATCTTTGTTTCACGGCTGTGAAAGTACGTCTTTGGGCCTGGACGGCTTGGGAGAAATGTGGGAAAAACTGAATCTTATCACCTTCGTATTGGAGCTTTCCTTTGACTCTGGCTGCTCTGAGAATGGCGTCCCGGTCTTTATAATTGAGAAGCTTCGCAATGATGGGCTGGGGGTTTGCTCCGGGAATGGGTTTCGCATTATGAACCCTATGGGCTCTTTCGATAACAAAGCACTTTGAGAGGATCTCTGAGCTGAACAGGTCAGTGCAAATTTTCTCCACGTATTCCTCCATTTTTAGGGTGGGTTGGTGTTCTCTGATTCCGACGATCCTTATGTTATTATGCCGTGAGCGGCCCTCCAAGTCCTCGTATTTGGCGCTCACTGCCTTCATTTGCGCCTCTAGGTAGGGATATCCTGGAGGTTAAGGCTGATGTCCCATCATCAAGGTCGGAAACCCTCTGTTCGACAGTGTCAAGCCTGTCAGCATGTTTATCTAATCGATGTTGGAGCAGGTCTACTTTGGAGGAAAGCGAGTTTAGTTTGCTGCCCAGGCTACCTATCCCTGCCTTGAGGTCCAACAGAATTTCTCTGATATCGAAGTCTTGCATCTCCTCTTCTTCGTGGGGCAGACTTGGGTTGGGTGATTGTGATCGACTGTTGGAAAGGACGCTTTGACAGAGGGGCAGCCCTCAAAGTTCAGTTTTCTCTGTGATCTATCCGTTTTCCCCATGATCTCGATGAAAAGTGAGCGATGGAGCACAGAGGAAGCGACACGGGGCAGGCTCAGGAGATCTAGCCAAGAGTCTGCTGGGTGTGTTTGTGGGTTCCTTGCCGCGCGGATAGGCGCACACTCTGCAAAGATTGGTTTCGCCTCTGATTGATCTATGTTCGTTTTATGTACGTGGCGACTAGGCCCCACAGAACCGCGGCGGTTGCAGGTAATGTTGACGCGCGGTCGAGCCGGGAGACCAATCCCACTTATCGCGGGTGCTGGCGGTTATGGGGGCGCACAACGCGCTCGTACCTGGCTTTCCGTTGGCGTATGGTCTGCGGCCTCGTCGCCGCCTTCGGCGTTCTTGCTTGTTCGCGCCGGTCCTCTGGGCCCACACTGGACTCCACGGCTTCTCAGCAATCAGCTCCTCCCCGCTTCTCAGGAGCTCAAGCGAGGCGCGGCCGGCACTCGGGGGGGCCGCCGCAGTACACCGCTGCCGCGCGGCTTCTCCGCTCTGTCCAACGCCCCCAGTTCTCCGGCACCGCACGGCCGGCACCTTTTGATGTTACAGCCGGGCTCTGATACCTCTCGTACGGCCGTCCCGCCACAGCCCTGCCGAGGCCGTGCCGCCACCAAGATGGCGGAAGGGGGGGTGGGACCTTTCTCCAGCCGTCGTTCGTGGGCGAAACCTCATGCGATGGATGAAATAGTTCCAGAGTTGTGCACAAAAACGCCTTAGCTCTCGCTGGGTGTTCACAACTGCTCAACTAGTCACCACGGAAGAATGATATTTTCAGGATCTTTGGGGAGCTACACAGAGTTCACAGGGAAGCCACCATCTTGGACAGCTCTCTAGCACCCTCTCTGCGATATGGCTAGTATGAGCGGGGTACACAATTTCACTGGGGTGTGGATGAGGTACGTGTGGCCCTTTCCATGCGATTTGGCTGATGCAAGCTGGGGGATGCTCAGATTTTTCACGCTATTATGATGGGGGCTGTGTTGGATGGGGCAGGACCTTGCACCGTATTGGGCATTTCACTGGCTTTTTCATGCGCACTGGGCCATGTTGGGGGCGTTACTGGCGCTGCTTGCTGTTCATTGCATCACGGGTACTGATGCCTCAGGAAATCCATGAATACGCGTGCCGCGCAATTGGCTGGTTTGCGCAACGGGTGGCGCACGCGTGGTACACGCTGTTCTCGGTGCGCTGCACTTGCGCTGCTTCTGTCCTGGATTCTATGAATTGGGCCCATAATCTCTACTTAGGCTATTGCTTCTCTGCTGTACTTGATCAGTCCATCTGCCAGGCACGTCACTGTGGTGCCCTGCCATTTTTCGTTGACATGCGAGTAACCTCCCAAGTAAAAATATGGTAGACACTTGGCAGTGTTTCGTGTTGCTATTGCATAGCGCTGGGTCTAGATCAATGCTCCTCAACTGCATGCTGTGTGCCTGGAATGCGTCCTTTATCCTACATAGTGCAAGATGTACCAGGCATTGTGCCTCTGTAATTGGAACTGGATGTGGAACTAAAACCTTAGGAGCCCCTGATGCATGCGGGATAAGCGCACACACGAAACAGCTTTCATTGATTGCAGTCCTTCCTGCAGTGTGCTTATCGGAGTACCAGCTATTGGAGGTTTCATGATACTCGATGTTATAAATCAATAGTCATTCATACTTGTCGTTTCATTCTTCTAAGAAAACCTGTAGTAGTGGCCGGCAAAAAGTGAGACATTGATTCTTTATCATGGCCATATTAATACTAGCGTTATTTTCCAACTGTCCACCTCCCCCCCTTTATATGGCCACCCCATATAACAGACACACCTTCATCCACTCCAACAACCATGATCAGTGTCACACAAAACAATATAATACTAAACAGATAAACTGCATAATTCCTACAACAAATGACATTTATTTTAACCTTATCCCTACATAAGAGAGATGTTTGAACACGTTGGTCAGTCATCCTTGCTTATTCCTGGAGAGGAGAAAAAAGGTTATCAAGAAAGAGAGAGAGAAAGAGAGAAAGAAAAGAGAGAAAAAGAGAAGGAGAGGGAGAGGGAGAAGGAGAGCCCCTTTTCTCACCAGGGCCGACCGGGTTCTGGACCTTCAAAAATGTAAAAAATCAAAACATTGAAAAAAGATAACAATAAAAGAACAATAAAAATGATCTTACTCTGTTGATTGAGCTTTGCCTTGTCTCAGGTGCTCTCCGGACATCCGAGAGATGCACCCAATATCTTAACTCCTTCACACAGACAACGAGAGGCGTACAGAACACCACCTCATAAGGACCTTGAAACCTGGGGCTGATCAGCTCCCCAGGTAATAATGGCACAGTTGTAATATGGGCAATGATGTGTATGGCACTGTGGTCTCGCTTGCTACAGGTGTGGTCCCTATTTCTTCCCCCTTTACTGTGCACCACTACCACCCCTGCCTCCGTCCGGTCTCCTGGTCAATTATTGATGACCCATCAACATATAACTATGTCTCCTTGTCCCTGATGGCTTGGAAATCACTAATAGCCGAGATGTTTGGCTCAAAACACAGGACCCTGTAGAACCCATGGAAGAAGAAAGCGTACCACAGGATGCAGAAACAGAATGTGTTAAGCAATAGACTCGTGAGGGGGGGTGGGATAAGGGGAGCAGTGGCTAGAAATGAATAATGTATAACGAAACGGTTGATATATGCACTGCCTGTTTGGTTTGTATTGTTTGTTTGAATTGATTAATAAAAAAATGTTTAAAAAAAAAACTGTCTCCTTCCGTCAATGCATGAGCCGTTCATCAGAGTGGTAAAATAAATAAAACGCCTGTATATAATCCGAAGTTGCAAGTCCTCAAATTGTCTATTCTTTTCGTCAGTCCATTCCAATTTACTTTAAAGTACTCTGTCCTTCCCTGAAACTTTGTAACAGTGTCCTTGTGTAGACTGCGTAGTCTAGGATCCATGCCCTACAATAATTACATAAGCCCAAAAACTGCTGCATTTCCTTGACAGTACTGGGCCTAGGGGTGGCGCTTACTGCTGCAGCCTTATCTGGCAATATTTCTTTCCAATTTGCAGAAATGAGTTATCCCGAGTATAGTACCTCCTGTTGGCAGTATTGCAGCTTCTTTGTATCTGCCTTGTACACTTTGTGAGCCAGGATTGCAATAATGAAACAGAATCCTTCCTGCACTGTTGTTAATTTTCACTACATACCAAGGATCATCCACATACTGGATGATTGTGCTAGGCAGCTGACTTCAATGTAATCTGTACAGGGGTCACATCTCTCAGTAACCCAACACCATGTGGATTAACAATCCATAATTGTGTTGGCACATATCGCATGTCCTCCTCAAAAAATAATGACGGGATCACCACTGCCATCAGGAGGCACTGTACCTTCCTATACTGCACCATGATATCACAGGGATACAGATTTCCAAAATAATCTTCCAATTTTGCTCACTGTCCTCAAATAACTCATCAGTCATTTCCTTCAATTGTACTGTCGGGCCTACACATAGTACTGTGCGCCACTCGCACCCATCCTAGTCTGTTCCAATCTGATACTACTAGTCCTTGTAAATCAATATTGTCCTTCCCTCCATCTTTGGTGGCACCATGGGTTGGAAAAGAAAATCTGTGGGCACTCGCCAACATTTTGTCACAATTTGGGGCACTGCTTTTACTAATACCTTGATACCTTGATACCATAGAAAAATACATCCGGGACCACAGGAACCTCCTATCCTAATCAGAATGTTTATTTGTCCCGGGGAATGAAAAAGGGCCGCCCACACCATTGTAATTCTTTGGAATGGGGCACCTGTTCCCCTATCATCCTGTTGAACCTTGTTCCCTCACCCTGATGTGGTTGTTGCCCATGTTGCCCCTGCCTGTCAGCCCCATAAGGGAACTGATTTTGACACCCTCACCTAGATTGCTGTTTTCCCATTCCTTGAGGCCCTTGGAATCCCTGCCCTGGAGGTCATGGCCTAAAATTAAATCCCATCCCAGGCCTGTTCCTGCATTTCCTTGCGAAATGCCCCCATCTCCCACAATACCAGCACTGTGATGTTCCCAATCCTCCTCCCCGGGGCCCTATCCCCCCAAAGCCTCCTGCTCTTGCTCCTCGAAATCCTCCTCTTCCCCTTAGTGCTCCTTCATACTGCCACTGTGGGTTGGGGTACTGTCCCCCCATCCCATTGTCCCTGTCCTCCTTCACCCAATAGTGCCGCAATTGTGGCATTCACAATTTGTTGAGTGTTGCCTGTCCTTTCCCTTGAACCGGTGCCATCACTGGTGCTTGGATGACAGCCTTATTTAGTTTATTTGCCTTGTCCGTTTGCCGCTTCTGGGCTGTCTCCCTATCCTTCTCTTTGATTCTCTTACAGTGGTGCACTATTATACTTTGTATCTCTGCCCGCTCTTTGGCTTCAATTCCCACAATTTCATCTAGTGCCTTCTGGACCTCTTTTGGTAATCCCCTCTTTACGATAAAATAGAAAAATGGTACCGAATGGTCCCATTGACCTCCTGTCTCAACTCTCCACATTTCCTGTAACTAAAGAAGAAACCTAATTGGGGCCTCATCATCACCCATTGTACATTACATTCAAGAATGTAAGTTAGGGGAATCTGGATACATTGTTCGTAGGGCATCCCATACCCTTGCCCTTACCGCATTAAAGGCTGCTCCATCATGTTCATTATCTGCAAGACTTACCCCAGGGTACCCAGCTCCTGCCCATATGTCCTCAGCCTGGTCCCCAACTATGGCGAACAGTAAACATTTAGGAACTCCTATTGCTAAAGGTACCCCTTTTTTATTTTTTATTCATAGATCCATTTACTAGCTCTGACTATAAGCTGGGGGAGAGCTTCTCCTTGATCTATTTCTTGCCCTGCCTCTTCATTATTTCTACCACCTTGATATTCCCCTTCATTTTCCCTTGCGTGTTCTATTTGTTATCCCAGAACAGTCCATACCCTCTGCCCATCATCTTTTTCAACACAAACATTTCTTATTGCCCCAGGGTTGAATCTAACCAAAAAATTGCCTGACTTCCAATCCCTTATTTTCTGCACTGGTACCCTTATTTCTAGTGATACTTTTTCAGGTTCTTGTAACCTGACCAACCTTTCCTGCAATGCTCTTAACTCATTGTTTATATCTGCTTGTGGACCCTCTGGGTACACTGATGCTACAGGCATGTCAGCGCTTGGGGATGGGTTATATGGAGGCGGAGTTGCAAAAGCTCTTCAGTCCCTCCCACCCCCTAGTTGCTAATTCTCATAATCCTGTTGTTGACACTCTTTCTACCACTGGAGGCTTATAGACTGGGTTTGTATAGCCTCCTGCAGATGTAGGCTTTACAGGGTATATCTCCTTACATTGCATCTCTTTTTCACCTTCCTGATCTACCCTCGAATAATCACCAGAGATCTAGAATCTCTTTTCATTTTTGTAATTGTTTCCCCTCATATTTTACTGCTAAAAAGATGAACATTTTACTAGCATGTTTCTGTTATGGCACTGGACATCCCCCCCTTCCTTTGTTTCCACTACCCATTGGTTGCAATACATATCTATCCTGTCACAATACAGTAGCAGGACCCTATGAATGTGTTTTATTGGAGTTTCTTCCCGCATAATGTTGTGCTTGTTCCTAATGCTTCACTTCAACCTTACTGCTATGCTGCATACGCTGCTACTTGTTACACGAAAATACAGATCAACCCACTTTTTCCCCACCCCCTATTTATTCCTTTCCACTTTGAATTCACCCACACACACCGCAACTCATCCACCTTCCTTCCTTTTGTACCACAAAAGACAGCAAGCGAATATATACGAAAATAATTTACTAAAATCCATGCCCATACCGAGCCACTACTTCTTTACCTTATATTCTTTAATACTACCTCCCCAGCTTTTTTAATATGCCGAGGATTGCATTGCTTTTATCGGCATAAAAGAACAATGTGTGGTACTACCTTCTCAACCTATTATGGCTGAGGATCCCTTACGTCCCCGTCCTTATACACTGAGGCTCCCTTTCCTCTCATTCTTTTATACGCAGAGGTTCCCCTTTTCCATTATAAAAAGTTGAAAAACAGAAATACGTGACAATTCCAATACATAACCCACCTCCTATCCAATATACTCCTTAACACATCACCTGAAATCCCATCCAATCTATTCTATATCACATCACCAAAAGGTCTATTCAATGTATTCCATGACACATCACCAAAGGTCCTATTTAATCCATTCCATAACATATCACCAAAAGTCCTATTCAATCTATTCCATAACATATCACCAAATGTCCTATTCCATTGACCTTGTACATCATCCACATCACCATACCATCATACATTCATCCATACATGTTCCCTTGTTGTTATCACCTGCAGGAGTATACTCACATGTGCGTGTTTCACTCGAGTTTCCTCCATTTATGAAGTCCCAATGCTGGCCTGTCTTCCTTTCTGGAGCCATGCCCTGCTTCAGTGAGCGGAGAGGATTTCTTTTAAAATGACTCCTACTAAAACCGCTCAGGATAAACTTTTTTTGATTTAGGGGACCGGTCATTGTAGATGGTCGTGACTCCTTCCTGGTGACTGGCCTGGGCTTCACAAAGTATGGGGTGAAACTGAGATCACGGCAAGGGGTCACCACTGTAAGGTAGGCCCTAATTACAGAGGTATCTCTAATTATAAGGGTACCCCTAATCACACTCACACCAGAATAAATGCACCCCTCTAGGGAAGTAAGGCCAAGAATCTATCGTGCAAGGATAACAAATGTAATCTTTACAGAGATGATAGGAGCAAAGAGCTCTGCTGCCTGAACAGTTTCGTCTGCCCCTCAACCGTTCCTTTCTCCTGAAAACTGGTGCCAGGCAGAAGCTTTTATACTCATGACTTGCTATAGTGGCATCGCTGGATATGGGCATGGATTTATCCCAACTCGTCCTGCTTCCATACAAGGGATGCTCCAGTCCTCCTTTCTTCATGGTCGGCGATTTCTGTTAGGATATGCTACTTTACATATTGCTAGCCTATGCAAAAATACACTGTAGCTCATCTCTTTCATCATTTTGCTACCTATGAACATTTATATATAAAAAACATTTCCTCGTCATTCTCTCCATATTTCATTCATTCTACTCATGTTTTTATCTGGTCCAGTAATTTCCCTTAACCCTTGCTTTCCATAATTCTGCATTGTGTGCATCTAGTCTTAGCCTGCATGGGCTTAACAAACAGCAAACAGCTGCTGAATTACTTTGTGTGCTCTGCCAGTGCTAACAAACACCACAGCAATGCCTGTCGTCTATTTTTAGCACCGGCTGCATTCTTTCCGGGAAGGGAGCTTGCTTCTATCGTGCTTTGAGATTTTAGAACTAAATAAGATTTAACATTTAGAAATGTATTCAGCTAATAGTTATTTGCACATTATATTTAAATAATAACTGCCCCCTTTTAGTGCCTGCCCATGCCTGTGTGTGTGATTATATTTGCATGAGAAAGCTTTCTCAGTGCTCCTCCTCCCCCCCTGGTCTCTTGTAGTGCCTAGAAGCAGTCCAAAGAAGTCTTGCCTAATTCTAAAGGGCTTGGGGGCGAATGAAGGCGCTAGCTCCTTCCCAAAACTTGTGTCTGTCTTTACTGTTGCCGCTGTGAGTTTCTTACATTTGGGAACATCTAAAATATTCATAGCAACAGAAGTATCAGTGAAAAAGACACACTGCCTGACGCACTTAACACTTTGCCTAACCAGAGGACAATTCCAAAGCAATACAGCATCTATAGTGTGGGTGGATAAAAGGAAATCCCAGAGGTAATACAATTATGTACAAGACATCAAATCAAGAGAAAAGCATGAAACAGTGCATTGAATAATAAGATATTAACAGCCTGGAATAAATGGAGCGGGAATCAAAGTTGAAGAAAACAAGATGCTACAATGCAAAGGCAAGAAGAAGGAGTAAATGCGAGAATGTTGGGAAAGAGGACAGCTACAAATTAAACAAACGGTGTTAACTCCTGAAGGATAGGCTGAAGGAGTTGTTGTGTGCAAAGCAATGGCATTAATAGGCAAATGGGAAGTGGTTGTGGTCATTGAAGAAAGGGAATACAAGGATCAATGGCCTAAGGTTACAAGATTGTTAACGTGGGTCGATGATGAGGGGGGTTCATTGCAGATATAACCCCTGAAGAATGCGTCCTTCTGTTTGAAAAATAGTTGCGCGATAAAAGTTGGAGTACATTTCAGGTGTGGCTGTTTTTTTATGTGCCGGGCAT
The DNA here is from genome assembly GCF_040938575.1 of Ambystoma mexicanum. Classification (NCBI taxonomy): domain Eukaryota; kingdom Metazoa; phylum Chordata; class Amphibia; order Caudata; family Ambystomatidae; genus Ambystoma; species Ambystoma mexicanum. The sequence goes on from NC_090922.1 coordinate 766,904,031, forward strand.
GAAGGAAGGCACAGCAGTCCTGTGTCATGACCACTGTGAGGGGGCACAAGTTGTGCCACAAGCAGGCTCCCACCAGAACCCTGAGGGACTTAAAATTGCTGCAAAAGGGCTCCTGGAGCCAGTCCTGGTGCCTTTGGCACCAGGCTCATATGTAGGAAGCAAGGACTGTTCAAACAAAGTCCCATTTATGTACATGGGCCTTTAAATCCAACATGGAAGTACCCACACAGTCTAGTTCTAAGAACCAAGCCATGCGGTCTAGTGTTTTGGGTGTGGCAGGCCTGGAACTACTTTCCCTGGTACTACTTTACCTGGGATATAAAAACCACACCCTGATTGCAGAACACGCTTCAAGTTATTCTGCAACCCGCAGCATGACACTCACCGTGTCCAGCTCCTGGTCTTCAGCATCTTCCTGTAATCCTGCAAGAACAAGAACAAGATTATTCTGTCTTACCTGAGAAAACACCATCCAGCACTCAGCTTCTCAACTGGGCTGCAATCTGTGGAAACCGAGAGAAGAACAAACATCACTCAACTGTGAGTACTAGCTTAAGGACTTCCAACGAACCGCTACCACAGCTGCTGTTCGAACATTGCGACCTGCAATAACGAGAAAGGGAAAAACAATATTAGAACGCATGCTTCCAAAACATCGAACTCCATCAGTCTTACCTGAATTACATTGCGCTATGCCACACTTCCAACTGGAGAACCACAGCAACATCTGCAAAGGAAAAGAGACATATTCAGATTCGCTTTCAATATTAAACAACCGCATAGTGCTGTACTTACCTTAACGGATTCCGGGGTCAGTTTTTCATCGCGCTCTCATCCACTTGCAGCACCACAGCGGCCTGTGAGGAGAAGAAGAAGAAAACACAGGTTAGCTTTAAAAGACAATAAAGGTGCTGCGCTTTGCGATTTCTCTTACCTAGAAAACGTGCCTCTCCATCCGGCACGCCAGCATCAAGACATTCGCAACTGAAAAGAAGGAGATAAAGACATTAACAAATTCCCACCATAAACAGAACAAAGACTTACAATTAACAAACCTACCTGCCTACCAGCAGATTCGGGGTCACAGCAGTCCTGGGCCCAAGGAAGGCAAACTGCACCAGTGAAGCAACTCGGGCAGCTCGCCAACAAACGTCATTCGCCCCTGCACAAGAAATACAGGACGGATAGCTCACCTTACAAATAACTAAGGTGGGAAAAGAACCCAGTGGGAACGGAATCAGTCAGAGGGATGTAGGAGATTCACCCATTAGAGACAGTTATCACAAATCCTCCCTTCTGTAATTGCAGATTCATTATTCAGCACTGGGCAACTACGCATCCAGGGTTCCAGATCTCAGAGCCTTCCAGACGCTCCCGGGGATATCAGGTGAGCGTAACAGTTGAATGCCCTTTTACCCGCTGGATCGAAGCAGGCCCATGCACACATCCAGACGCCATATCGGCTGCAAAATTCCTCGTACGACAGGTGTTTCTAAGATGGGGTGTGTGCAAAGAGCTACATTTAGATAATGAACTCCATTTTGTAAACAAAGTATTTGAACACATAACATCCCTATTGGGAATAAAGCACACATTCTCATCTGCCTACCATCTTTAAGCAAATGGAATTTGTGAGAGCCTCAACGGCCTCTTGAAGGAACGCATTGAAAAAATAAAAGACACCCTGCACAAGAGCTAGCTGCATTGCCTTCCCCTGGTTCTTCTCATGAGTTGGTAACAGGACACAGAATGACTGACCTAGTTGCTCCTGTGCCACATGCTCGAACTGATGCTGAAAATTCAGCTACTGTACTTGGAAGAGAAATGCGTGACTATTTGATGGCTATTACTAAATCTCTGAAATGTATCTCTAAACAGGTGCAGACGAAACTGGGGGGTTCAAGAGTCACAGAAAACGCTGATGGACAAATATATATAGAGAAGTTATTAGAGCCCCTTCAATTGTATCCAGGCGAAGAGGTCCTGTGCAGGAACCTTGTGCACCACAGGCATGCATCTAGATTTGAGGAACCTTTCATAGTAGAAGCAGCAACCTCTTCTGATCTAAAGGTGAAAGGAAAGAAAGCCTGGCTCCACTTAAGTGACATTATGACACAAGAAGTATCATTTTGATGCCCTCACCCCCTGTCCAATGATTCAGAAGTATAGGGTGAAACAGAAGTCTGAAGACCCCAAACGTGGGAGATGGCGAGAGCCAATCAGCAGCAGGGGCAGCAGCAGCAAGAATAAAGACACATTTTTTCTTTTTATACACAAGAACATTTCTCCAACATTCTTCAAAAACACTTTCTTAACGCAGTGTGGCCTTTCCCAGTTCAAGAGAACCATCAAATGGACCTCTCTACCACCACCCAATCACACAGTCCATCCTCTAATCCATGCCACCATGATCCACATCCCTATACTCTCTCCGTGCAATCCTAGCCACCACCCTACGCTCAACTGCTCCTCCTACCCTCACACACACACCCCTTGCCCCCAGAATCTCCTAGATTATAGAGACTGTGATACCCGGCACACTTCATACTATACACCTCACTCTATCTCTCTTCCAGACCCATGACATCCTGCGCTGTCACAGCCTCCCCAAAACAACCCAACCCAGTGAAATCTCTTTTCAACCTGCTAAATAACACTCCTGTCACTGACACCATACACATTTCCCCCTGTTCCCCTAGAAGTCAGCCCCCAGACTCTGTCACCGACCCCATAAGAATGTCTCCAGACCCATCCCTCATAACAGGAAACAAGGTTAAATTCCCCAGCCACAATCCTGCATACCCCATCCGCCTTTCACTTCTGCACCCTCTTCACAACTCAGAATAGGGTCTCCACTACTCACCCACTTACACACTTCTACCACTATTAACCACTACACCGACCATTACCCAAAGGACTCTGACCTCGAAAGCACGCTTCACACACACACACCAGCAACACACTCAGCCACCAATGCCACTCCCCCAGACTAAGCCCTTAGCCCCTCCAAGAAACATTTCACCATCTAGCAAATCTCGACCACAGTACACTTCCACTCCCGCGGACCCTACTACACAGCACAACCCAGTTATTCAGGGGACCTGCCCCAGTGTGCCCCCCCTTTCTCGGCAGCCAACACAGCACCATCCTTTTCCCACCCTTCTATACCACCCTTTCCCCTTCCACCTGGTACCTCCCATTCCCCCTTAAAATCCTCAACACTTTGCATCAAACCATCAATCTAACAATGGACTAAAGAGCATCCTGATCAATGCCAGATCCGTTGCAAAAGAACGACACAAAATGTATGACATAATTTCATCTGAAGGTCCTGATATCCTATTCATCACCAAGCACTGGTTCCCTCAAGACTTCAGGTCCATTGCACAGAAATCGTTCCCTCCAGGCTACACTCTAATTGTGCATAACAGAACCAGCAGGGCAGGTGGCATTGCTATCCCATACAAATACTACCGCTCCATTTCATACTCTGAGGAACAAGCCTGCAACCCAGACTGCAAATCCCACCTAGTAAAATGTCTCCTTACTCCCACACACACTCACCGCTTCCTGCTCATATATAGACCCCCGGGCTACTACAGAAGCTTTTCAGAAAATCTTAGAAACTCTTTAGCAGCCATCTTGGTCTCACACCCGTTCCTCACAATGCTAGCAGAACTTCAATATCTGGTTCATCACCCCACATAACCCCATGACATGAGCCCCTCTAGACAACCTGGAAACCACATATATGACACAATTAGTATCAGGACCTATGCACTCTTTAGGGCACATCCTAGATGCACTCTTCAGCTCTCCTGAGCTCATCACCCCACTTCTAACTCATCCACTGGTCTAGACAGACCATGCAGCCATCTTCTTCAATCTGTAGACCGTAGACCCTCCATGCTCCCTGACAGCCCCTGGGCCACCTACCCATTCCCCACTATGGAAGAAAGCCAAAGTAACTCCAGACCTGGCAGATTCCCTACTTGCCTCCCTGACTTCCCTACCTCTCTAGTCCATCCACCACTTTGACCGATGGCTATCGGAAGCTCTTAACCCACTAACACCAATCAGATCTTTCTCTTACAGACGGAACCTCTTGCCGCAAATGGTTCATCTCATCTCTCAAATCTCTTAAATCCCAGAGCCACATCATAGATCGGAAATGGTGGGCAGACCCGTTGCCACAGAATAAAATAGCCTACGCCCAGCAGCAGCTCAAAGCCCACAGGGCAGAAATACGCAAGGCCAAAAAATCCTATTACTGGAATAGAATCACCAATGCCCCTAACACCTATAGGAAACTCCACAAGTGTATCTCCCAATTCAAGAGTCCTGCATGCACCACCTCCTCCAACACCCAAACACTCTCTATAAGAACACTTCTGCAACATAGCCCTTGAAAGAAAACATGTAATTCTCATGAAAATAGCATCACTTACATCCCACTCCCTAGCATCCACGACTGGGTTTTTCAGATGCGCCCCCCCACTCACCCGCTCTTCTCTTCACTCTCTTATATCACCCACTCTGAATTTCTAAAGCTATCTATAAGCTACACCTCAGGATCTCCTGGAGACCACTGTCCTCCTACTCTTCTAAAAGAAATCTTATCTTCAATCTATTTCTACAATATCGCAAGATCCATTATTAACTAATCCCTCACTTCAGGAACCTTCTAAGCAGAATTCAAGACTTCGTACATCAAACTCTCATTGCATTTCCTAAATATATTCCCTACAGAAATATCATAAGGATAATTAAAAGATTTGGCTTTACAGAGAAATAAAGATCTTCAGAGTCTAAATTGGTATTATTAACAGAGTCATCGTCATTGTTGCTTTGGGAGTCAGGGGAGCTTCCAGCTCTATTATTCACCTTGGTTTTAAAAAGGGTTTCATGAGGAGGCACTGTTGCACGGCTCGAGAAATGGCTGCAGCCTGAAAGTGCTCCGTCAGAGGCTCTGATATATGGCATAATATTCTGCACTCCGGGTTCGTTGCCCTCTGGACTACGACTGCATTTTGTAGCAGAATACAAGCCAAACACAGGGGATCCTCTGTGGTTCCTTTGGACCTTGCAGAATCCGAGATATCCACACAATCCCCGGGCGCGGTGGGTTGCAACACCGCGCCGGGTAGCCCATCCCCCAGTGATGGTGCCCTTGGTGCCGGGCAGGTCTCACCTTATCCAGAGCCTGGAGTGCCCGCATCTCGGAACATACTGCACCTCCAGCCTTGGTCGTTTGAAGGGGTACCTGAACATAATTTGAAGAACCAGAACCTCCACTCCGGGGGTGCTCCGGCGGGCGCTCCGCCGCCACGGGAAGGTGCAGCACTGTGGGACCGAGCCCTTCCCGTGTCCCACCCGGGGTGCTCCTGACACGCCGTCGGTGCTCAGCCAGCCGCACTAGCACCGTGAGAGGGGCACAGCGCCGCGGGACTGGAACCCACCGGAATCCTGCCCTGGAAGTATTTAACACGCTGATCACCACCCCATACTCCAGCCTCCAAGAACCGGGGTCCACACTGGCTCTCTGCGGCGGCCCACTGGTGCGTAGGTACCGAGTAGCCCCGGAACACGCAAACTCTGAATCCTCCCCGCCACGCAGCACGAGGCCCAGCCAGTTCTGGGAGTGGACTGGGCCCCGCCTCCCCTTGTAGCTGCAAATACAACTCGTCCCGGACTGCAGGGTCTCTAGCCGCAGCCCCCAGCCAGAAGAACTCTCCTTGTCTCATCCTCTCCCCCTACGAGGAATCCTGCTCATCCACGTCCCGGCGATAGCCGGCCCGAAGCTGGGCAACAAATGGATCATCACCACATGAACAAGGTGAGACTGGGGCCTAGGGGCAAGGGGGTCCCACGCATGCAACACCCTCCTCCCCGATCCCAGGGACAAGCAGTGCGGGTCCACAGGCAGGGCTCCTGGCCACCCTGCTGCTCATACCCGCACCCAATCAACCTCGCTGTGTATCCGACACAAGTGATAGCAAGCAGACCCAAATACTCCTAACACTGCGGGGCACATGAGTGACATCCACCATCGGCAGTGCCCTTTCACAAAGCAGCCGGCCACGGGGGCCTATCACTGGGGGGAGTGCCGGACTCGGTCCATACTTTCCCAGATCCATTTGTATTTTCCTGAGCAGGTCATACTTGGCCCGCTACCGTAACTGCCACTCCTCAGCCGACAGAGATGGCCTGCAATCAAGGCGACCTTACTCCCGGAATCCCCTCTCTGAGACCACAGTTGCATAAAGGATCCCATAACTCCTAAACAATACTGCGCCTTCAAACACCCCCATCAAATCCACAGATCCCATCCGCATTATACGGCTCCCTCTGCTTCCAGTTGATGACCAAATCGGTGCATCATGAGCCCCACATGCAACCACCCTCAGTGCTCGGGCCAGGCTTCATTGGGAAATGGTGCATGTACTCTTACAGCTCGACAATGGCCTGCGGCCCCTGCGAGGCCCGCGGGATACTCCACGTCACCTTGGGAGACACGAGGTCCCCTTCCACATAATTCGGCTCCTTTTGCTCCACTGGCTCAACGTTATGTCAAGCTCCGAACAGAGGGAGACGCAGTACAATCTAACACTTCCACCTGTCTGTAAACCCAGAGAATACGGGGTAGTCTTCAGGAGCCATGTGGCCGAGGAGTCTGACCTATGGGCCGATCCGGATACACCGGACTCCCATGATAACACACAATAAATACTCCCTCCAACAAGGGTCCCAGTAGACATTGTTTACTAAGGGGTCTGACAGCCTAACTCCCCGCAAGTTATGGGACTGACTGAGTCCGCGTTCCATGCACTGCCTGTTTATATAGGCAGCCTGACGCCCAGTTCAGTGAGGGCCTGGACATTCTTTAGTTACTCAGGAGTTCTTGAACAAAACGGTATAAATGTTAAAGAATTGTGTAAGCACTGGAGGAAGGAAGGGGGTAGGAGATAGGGTGGAGGTGCAAAGCCTCTGGTTGGGATACTGCGTTTTGTTTTTCTGTATGTAACAATAACAATAAAAAAAATGTTTTTAAAAAAAGGGTTTCATTTCTCCTAATGCATAAGTGGTGATGAATGTTCTCACCCACATTAAGATATTCAACTTGGGGAGTTAAAAAGTCTGACAACACGCCATTACATACTTTGGCATTGCTGATATTTCTTCCCTAGAGGAAGACAAATACTGCGTCTCACCCAATGGAGTCCTCATGCTCACTTGTGGTCCTTCTCCTGCCAGATGATCCTCCCGCTGATACCACCCATAGGGTTAGTATCAGGAAGTGTCTGCCTTTCCCATGCCACCTGGCAGGAGACTTTAGGTAGGGTTTTTGCAAGGATTTTGCAGGATTCATCACATCCACCTCCCCGATCTTGCATCATGCCTCAAAGAAATTGATCACTGCTAACCACCTCTTTCTCAACCCTGCAAAAAATGAGATCATAATCAGCAGGAAGGCTGCTGATCGAGCGACAATCCATCTTCAAGGCAATGTGCATCACCCACCGAGCACTGTGCAACTGTCATGACTCAGAGACTCGGCGTATGCCCGCCATACAAACAGCGTAGCCCTGCCTTTCCCCTCATATGGCAGTTGCGATGGTGCCTACGCCACTGCCGTGTTCGCTTTCGGCACTCCTCAGCTGCTGCACGCTCGTGTCACGGTAAAACCTTGTGTAGCCATGGTTACCTGATGTGAAGTGCATAGTCATTGCATTGCAGGAACTCCTACAAAGCCATAAAGAACAGCATTTTCATGGCACTGGCGCTTCTGATTGAAGTTAATGCTCCGTTATCTTTGTTTTGGGTTTCCTAAGCTTGGCTTTCATTGTGACCCTGTTTCCACTCTACCAACCTGTCTTTGGATTCTGTTTTGGGACTTTTGCTCAGCGAATTAAGGTAACGACTACTGCATGCAACACAGACTGAACTTGGATATTCCTTTATTTGCTTCTGCTATCCCTGGAACTTTTTGGTGCACCGAACTGTGGATGCTATGCAGCTCTGATCCAACCTGCACTGAAATTATTGTTAGTGCGACCTCATGCCGCCCGGGGTAGGTTCCTACTAATCCCACTAACCTCCCTTTCCCTTTTCGCTTTTGGTTCCATTGGATTTGTTCTCGCCTCCCTAGAATTCCCTTGACATCTGCTGCTTCTCTCTTTGGGTCCTCACTCCTTTCCTATTAGGTAAGAAACCCAGTAGATTAGGCCCTATTTTCTGAGAATCCTCTCGTCTTTCCTGGTGGTTTACTTCTCTTTCATTTTGTCGTTTCTATAGTGAGGCCACAGAGTTTTTGCCACCAGACGAACCTGAAAACATTGACCAAGCACCATTCTATCCAGGCCAGTGCTGTTACGCTCACCTGGTTCCCACAGGGGCGTCGATCGGACCTGGACAGCTGCGGTCTCCACCAACGTGATGCGTAGTGCAGAGATGACAGTCTGGACTGGCCCGCCTAATCTTGTCTGCTGGACCTGTAGAAGTATTCTCCTGCAAGTGGAGAAAGGGATTTAGCCACTGGTGGACTTTAGTGATGGCCCCCCAACTGTTCTCATTCTCCCCACTAATCACCTCCGATATCCCCTCTTGGTAACCGCACCGTATGTTTTTAAATGATGAGCTCTCCATCCTGCATGGCATGCAGGGGCGCGTAGATACCAGTTACTTCACTGGTTTGAAGGTACTGGAGGAGTTCCGGAGGAATATTGACTCCAGTGTCTATAAAGTTCAAAGAGTTCAATATGTCCGATGTTCACTCTTGTTCCATTCCCTCGTTAGGTTGGAGCTGTGTCCAAAATAATATTGCCTGGAGGCAGCTGATGGCGTTCAGGTAAGAGTCTGTATTACCAAACACTGTCCAGTAAAAGTTGCATGAGTTTAACTTGCTGTTTTCTCTCCCTTTATAGGTGCAGCATAGGAAGATGCGGCAAATTAAAGGATAATACCTCTGGTGGTAAAGCAGGTAAGCCTATGGTGGCAAGAGATTGTCTTTGTCGGTTTTCTCGGCTCACCTTGTTATTCCTTTTGTTTTCCCCCCGGGCGCTGGGTTTCGACGAAGAAAATGATGGAGGCAGCGCCGAGTCGAAAGATGCGGTGGACTGGTTAGTATAACGTGGCGTTGCTGCTGGCGAAGCGACGCATGCTGAAATAATGTCCTTTCCAGGCTCGGAGCTGGGCTGGCTCCGGAATCAGGTAAGGAATCAAATAATGTCCGTGATCTAACCTCTTCTCCTTTCTTTTCCTTTTGTCTAGGAGCTCCGGATTCGAGGCGGGCGTGGCAGAAGACTGGATGCTGACTTGCAGACACGGTGAGCGTTACGCTGCTGGATGCAGAATAACACGAAGCATGGGCTGCTGTTCGGGCGTGGTTTAAATAGCCTGCAAAGTAGTCCCAGGTAAGAAGTTCCCCAGAACCACACCCGAGTGAAAAAAAGTCCCTGTAATAAAATAGTCCCATCCAGGCCTCATTTTGGCTTGGACTCATTTGCAGCATGGTCTGCATAAGGTATGTAAAGTCTATGAGCCTGGCGCCTACAGTGCCAGGACTGATTTCTATGATGAGCCTGGCGCCTACGGCGCCAGGACTGAATCCAAACAGCCCCCAGCCGGGGCTGTTGGGGTTTTAATAAGTATCTGGATACCTGCTCTCGGGGCTGATGGACTCGATCCGGATGCCCGGGGGTAGGCATCATGACAAGTGCTGCTTTACCTCAAGTAGATACTTTATTGAAGTTGGATTACAAGTACTGAGATCTATTTATGTTTTCTTCCCAGCTTGGTGCATACCTGGTGCTATAGTTGCTCTTTGCTCTTTAGCTTGAATAGCACCTCTGTTTGCTCTCACTTAAAAGAAAAGAGGGGTGCTTCAAGAGCAGGGTCTCCCTCATTGAGGACCCCCCGTCCTTACTGACTGGGGTTCCCTGGTTGCACAGAAGGACAGCATTCCATCCAACTGCTTCCTCTGTGAATATTAACAGCAACACAGGATCAGAATATCTGCAACACAAACTCACACCCTACAGGCCCACCAGAAACCTGAGACCCGGCACAGCTCTACTCCTCGTCATCCCAGCCGCGAAATCGACCAGAATAGGGGAATCTGCCTTCTTAGTCCAAACTCCCACTATCTAGAACTCAATTCCATTTAGCATCTGCCACATAAAGGATCAACTCATTTTCTAGAAGGCTTTCAAGACCTGGGTCTTCCCTTCTGCACCCTGACTGACCTAGACCACCACCCGGGTAAACTATCACCCCCAGACAGCAAGGCATGGGCTCCCCGATGAGTCACCCAATTAGACAAAAAGGTTGTACCTAGCTCGCAAGGAAAGGATACCATTCAAACGTTAGGATATGATCTGCATAACTCCATGGTAACTAGATATCAGCCTTGATCCATTGGTACCTATAGCACTCTACCACAATGGAACATAGTTGTGTCCCTTCCGGGGCCAGCCACCCACCTGCATACATCTGCTATTTCCCTTCTCAACATCACAACACACATTACCACTTTCAATAGAATGCAGCTGAGTCCCATGAAAAAATGTGGTCCAGCTGTGCACATAATCAGTCACCTTGACTCGCCTCTTCTCCTGACAGTCTATCACAGCACCCATTCAGTATCCAGATCTCAACATGTCACTATCAGGAACTTAGCCACACCTGCCTACCTTTGAACTGGCTAAAAATGCACACGCGCATTCTAGAATCCTCCTTCACATCTCAGAGCTCAGTCCTTCAAATGCATTGAAGTGTGTGCACTTTGGGGCCTGTGAGAAACCTGAGAGTATTCTCACTCCTGAACCCCTTGGATTCTCTACGCAGGTGGCCAAGGAAATGACATTGCTATTGGATCTCGATCCTGGGGGCAGAGAAGCGAGGGAGGATCAACTGGGTAAAGGGTTCTTGGGAACCAGGAGTGGTGTTCCCTTGGGTGAGACATGGTATCTCCCTTTCCCTATTGACAGCCAACCCAACCTTTCTCCAACTTCCATAGGTTGTTATAAGTCAGTTCCCCTCATTTCTCCATCATAGACATTTGGCAGTACTGGGTCCAAGAAGAACCAACTAAGAGCAATGAAGAACAGGCTCTTTTACCACTCAGGTACTGGGACGAAGAAAATTCCTGCTAAAAGCTGTCAGGGTCAGGCATGTCCTATTAATTGTGGTCAGGCAGGGCTCATTGACTGCTTACACCTGCAGCCTGTCAAGGGACTGCAGGTGTATAACAGGAGCTCAAAGAGACACCAGGGAAAGAGGCAGGAAAAGCAGTAAGGAGATCGAGGCAAGTGTCAGAGAGCCTTCCTGGAACAAAACGCTGGGGACCGCAGAGGAAAAGGGTCCATGAAAGTGTGGTTGAGGAGCTGGGACTCCGTGGTCAGAGGGAGTGAAGAGCGTTGCTCATTCCCCTGTGTGGAGAAGCCCACACAGGAGTGCCTGAGGGGCAGAAGGAGGAGGCTGTGCCTTGAAAATCAGAGACAGTGTGCTCCGGGCTGCAACGAGACCTGTCGGAGTAACCAGTGAGTTTCTGGTAACTGAGAAACACGGTGTGCGAATGAATTAACTTTATTGTCAAGATATATTTTGTAGCAGAGTAGTTGCATGGCTCTCATGAACACGTTTTCGAAAGTCTCTGGTCTTTTGCAACTTCAAACAATGAACCAGCAGGATTATTATTTATGCGAGTGGTCACGTGCAGTACAAAACACATTTTCGAAGGTTTCCGGACATTGGGTAATCCACTTGAAGCAAAATGAACCCACTTTAAACACTTAACTCAGAATGAATAAACATCAGATAATTAAAGAAGCATTTAAAGCGGAACAAACAACACTTCTTGAACAATAGACAATGTAAAACTAAGTTACGAGTGAAAATCACCTTTGAATACTGAACTAAACAAAGGCTTTGCGAACAGCTGGAATCAATACCCTTTCGAAGTCAGAGAAGTAATGGGTCCCTAAATTTAAGAGAATCATTAATTGTTGAGTTCCACAGTGAATTTAACTCTAACGAACAAGCAATTTACCACATGTTGTTCTTTAAAATACATGTTGTGCTTCAAATTGAACTTAACTCTAAAGAATAAACCCTGAAGTTGATTTATATGGGAACTTAAACCGCAGAAAGCAATATTAGAGTCAACATTTATGAAAGCTACAAGCTGTCAAACAAATCTTTGAAAATTGGAAACAAAAAATCTGTGAAAGTTAAAGCATGGAGCTTTCCTTTTGAACTGTGTTATGTAACCAAATTACACCTTGGAGAAGGGAACCCTTGAGATCTGAGACATTTGCCAAAGTAACAACAGAGTCTCAAGGTACCATTGTGTTTTGTGGCTGAGAACCAAGTATTGGTTAAAACCATATCTTCTTGAATTCAAGGACAGGAACTTAAGACTTGTTTTGTGCAACTGCTTTACACTTGGGGAGGGGAGCTGGAAGTTGCTCAGACTTTTGTATTGAATACTGTTTTCTTTTGGTTACTAATATCCCCACATATTGTACAGAATTAGTTGTGAGGGCAAGCATAGGTTTTGGACTGAGACAGATTCCTAAGTTGAACTCTTTGACTCAGACTTTCATTAGTTTTATTTATTGTAGGGAAATCCCACCTTAGCATAGGGAAAGTTAGGCCTTTTTCCACCCTGACATTAGAGTTAATAAAATAATTTGTTTTGAACCTGGAATCTGTTGTCTGTGTCCTCCTTCATGATGCCTTCACAGGGACAGCGTAAGACCAAGAAACCCAGATGATGAATCCTGCATTGTGTGTCGAAGGTACCCGGGGCCCTCGAACGTCGATAGTCAAGACGGGGAGAGTCTACTGCTGCCGTGATACTGTCCTTGGCTCACGCAGCAAAGCAGGCGGTGAGTTGGTGTGGCCGATACCAGTCCGGTCTGTGTTGAAGCCAAGGTTGCAAGCAGCAACATTTTATGGTGAGCGCTGAAGCAAACAGTGTATGAAATGCATGTGATAACCAACGCAAGTAAAATTGAACAACAGATGAATGATTGAACTTTGAAACCAAGATAGGATACCTTTGACAGAGTGGTCTGGAACTGCGTGCATGCTCATTCTAAGGTCTCTCTAAAGTATCCAACTGAGAGGTGGCAAAAGCAAAAGAGTGGCAAAGGATTGTGAATCGAAGTGGTCCTGCAATGGGTCAAGCAAAATCTCCTGTGCACAATCAAAAGTCTTCAATGTCGATACAGTAAAGAAAGTTCATGACTAAGTAGATAAAGTTGGTCTGAGCCCGAACGAGGGAGATCAATTGAAAGCTTTGGGTTAAAGCAAATTTGAGTTAAAGTGAATTAAAATTGCTCTGTGCACGGCGGAGGGAGACTGATTGAACATTGTGTTGAAACGGATCTGAGCCCGGCTGAGGGGGGTGTTCAGTGAACAGTGAATCACCAGAGAAATTGGATACATGGAAAGCCCATGCGCTTTGTGTTAAAAGGGAGCTGAGCCTGACTGAGGGGGATCCGAGGTGAATAGTGAATTACCTGAGAAATTGAGTACATGTGAAATCCTAAGAGGAAAGGAACATATTATTTTTGAATCAGGCCCTCTGAGAGAAGAGACTTTGAAAGGCAAAGAGACTTGGGCAGAGAAGACCCTGATGCTAATGTTTGAACTGCACCCTTGTGCTGAAGAAGCCAGAAACTGTGCCGGACTTGAGTGTGCCACCTTATCCTGTGCTGAGAACGTGGGAAAAGGAGGCCAACGGCCTGAACATCCTGACATATCATTTCTTGAACACTTATTTCATTACATAACATTGTTTCCCACACTATTTGTATTTAGAGGTAATGATTGGCAATATGTGTATTAGTTTAGGCCCTTTTATTTAAGTCACCACTAGGACTGCGTTATTATTATTATTTGATGGTCTTAGCTTGCTCCCATCTTTAGATTTAGGATGAGATAGGCGTTTTTCAAACCCTTATTTGAAGTTCAATAATTACCTTTGAACTGTGGTCACTTGTGTTTGTCTTACTGTTGATACCATGCCTTCCTTACACATTACATAACATAAAATTTGCACTCAACGTTACAAAATAGATGAAATACACTTACATTTATTCTCATAATGGGGAAATGGTTATTATCCATGCAGTCACGGAATGTGTTTGTGTCAAATACCTGGTGACGTCGGTGCTGAGCTCTGGATTGGGGTTCCTGCCGATTGGAACCTGACTTGTTTCTTCCCAGGCGGTCCATACTTCCTGACAGTGGCAACTGCGGAGAGGGAACCAGCTCCCAGGTACTCACCCAAAGGGAACACGCAATGGGCTTCTGGGAACCGACTCCCTACACCACAATGTAGCTCCCTGGAAGAATGTGGTGTAGAGACAGCGACATGCATTGTACCAGGAAGCCAGATGATTGGCAAGATGGTGCTGCAGGAAGGTCTCAGGCAGACCTGGAAAATGAAGGAGCCAGGAAGAACACACCAGGCCTGGGCAGGAGGCGAGCCAAGGAGAGAGAGACCACCTGGAAGGAGAAGACCAGAAGGCACGGTGCCCAAACAAGGGACAAGAACAGAACAGGGAAGAGGCAGGAGCCAGGAGAAAGAGAGGGTAACGAGTGCAGGTACACAGCACGTGGAGCGTATTATGGTGCGCCCATGTCTGTGCTCGTGGGGTCTAAATCCCCCCATACCGGAAGCCTGGAGTGGTGGGCTTCCAGCGTCATAGATGCAGCATGCGCAGACCAGCTGTTATGGCAGCACCCATCACCCATCTTCTCTGCCCTTGGCTGCAATCACCCTGCCTGCCTGTCTCTCGGTGCTGCAGGCACCACCAGATATACAGCTGCCAAGCATGTTTCCTTGGGGTGCAGCCAGGAGGTAAGGAGAGTGGCACCATGAAACCCTCCCCTATCCCTCCTAAATCCCCTACACCGACCACCACCCTGATAAACTCAGAGCTCCGGGATTCCAGGGAAAACACAGGAATAAGCCACAGACCGAATGAGGGCATGGACCTGGGTGGCAGACTCCCAAGACCGATCCCATGCAGCGTCCCTTCCAATCAATCAAGAACTGCAGACGCCCGTTGCAAAGGCGCAGTTCACACACCTCCTGTGCTTCATACTCAGCCATCAATAGAGAGAGATTAGGGCCTTGTGCCGCTCACAGCTACAGGAGTCTGGACGAACCGGCTTCAACAATGAGACATGGAATATCGGATGGACATGCCAGCTCGATGGCAACTGCAGACAGAAAGCCACAGGCGAGATGCAGAAGGTGACAGCTTAGCAGGTAAGGTACTGTAAGGAAAGACTTGGTATCAGGAGTGGTGTGCCGCCAACGATCCCTGCCTTAATGCCAGTAAGACTCAGATTCTCCTAATTGGCACACCTGCTCCCTCCTTTCCTGTCGCTCTCTGGCAGGCCTCTCTTGGCCCTCTTCCTTCTCCCATCTGTGAGGCTAAAAACCTTGGGGTCATCTTCAACTCTACTCTCTCCCTCTCTCCTCACATCTCTGACATCTCTAAGAAGTCACACTACCAGCTGCACCTCCTCAGGGGTATTCTTCCTTTCCTCTCCTTCCCCAAGAAGCTCACTGTCTCCAGAACTCTGGTTCTCTCTATGCTGGACTACTGCAATAGCCTCTTTCTAAATCTGCCTGCTTCTACTCTCCGCCCTCTGCAACTCATCCAGAACAGGACCGCAAGACTTGTCCTTGGCCTCAAGCCCAGGGATCGTATCTCTCCAGTACTGAAATCTCTGCACTGGCTCCCAGAGGCTGCGAGGATTAAGTTCATAACCCTTTGCATTGTCCACAAGGCCTTCTGGGACCTGGGGCCTCAATACCTCCAACTCGCTCTTCCTAAGTATATTCCTTCTCGAGCTCTTTGCTCATCCACCTCCAACTCCCTCAGGGTCAGTTGCTTCTGCAAGCAACGAGTTGGTGGTAGATCACTTTCATCGGCCGGGGCCTCCCTCTGGTACAACCTCTCTGCCTCTCTGAAACTTGAGGAGAACCATCTCCGGTTCCGGAAGCACCTTAAGACCTTCCTCTTTGCTTCTGCTTTCTCTCCTCTCCCCTGCTGAACTCCTGACTGAAACTGCACTGGTCACCTGGCTACCCTCTGATCTTGGGCCCAGGTCCTCTCGCCTGCCAGCTGCACACCTGCACTGCCTCCCGGGCAACCCCTGCACTTGGGGGCTATTTCTGTATCCCTACAGTCCCCCCAGCTCTTGACACTTAATGTCTGCACTTACCCCTGCACTTGCCACTAGCTGGCTGCACCTTTACCTATTGTTTTTATTTATTTGATTTATTCTTTATCCTATGTATTGCACTGCCCCCTCCCCCTTCCCCTCTCCACCTTTCCGTTCACCCTCCCCTGCACTTGCGCGATCTCAATGTCACCTGGCCTAGTAAGATCGTTGTCTTTGTCTTCCCTCTATTCCCCCTCCCTTGCCTCGTCGGGCCTTGAAACACTTGTATATAGGTGGGTTATAAATGCCATATCATATCATCAATGAAGACCGACACAACTGAGACACAGTTCAAGGGTGTTTATTGAATTTTAAAGAGTTGGTTAAAGGCCTATCTAAACCTAAATCTAAGGATGGGAGCAAGCTACAATAATCAAATAATAATAATGCAGTCCGAGTCGATTCTGTCAAAATAAAAGGGCCTATGCTAATAAACCTATTGCCAATCCTTACTTCTAAATACAAAATGGCGTGGGACAGTAGTGTATGCAAAAAGAGGGAAAGTGTTCAAGAAACAATGTCAGGACAGTCGAGCAGTTGGCTTCCCTTCCCCACGCTTTCAGCATGGGACCAGGCAGCACGGTCGAGCCTTGTGCACAATCTGGCTTCCTCGGCACGAGGACACAGTTCAATGATTCAGCTGGTCTCACGCCACTGTAGCAAAGTCTTTAAAACACAAAAAGAGGATTCTCAAAAGAAATGTCTCTTGTCAAAACACAGGCTTCCTACGCCTTGAAACAAAGTTCACCTTGCTTGTCAAACACAGCCTTCCTTTGTCAGAATACAGGCTTCCTCCGCTTTGAAACAGAAGTTCACTTTACTTGTCAAAGCACACGGTATTACCTTCTTTCCCAGTGAATGCTGGTACTTGTAGTTCCTTTTGTTACTTGTACAGTTCAATATCTCAGTATAAGGCCCTTCTGTGCCAAAGTCTCTTTACCATTCAAAGTCTCTTACTGCAGAGTGTCTGATGTAGCAAACAAAACACAAATGTTCCTTTCCTTTGTCAAGATTCTCACATTCACAAGTTCACGATTGGTCTCCCTCCTTTGGGCTCCAGCCACGGGTCCCCCTCGTCCGGGTTCAGACCCCTTTTCTACAATGTTTACAACTCACAACTTGGTCTCCCTCATCTTGGCTCAGACCATTGATCCCCCTCTTCCGGCATCAGATCCCTTTTGACCCCAGAATCGAAGACTTTCGACTGTGGACAGGATTTTGCTTGACCTGTGGTTGGACCACTTCAAGTTACAGTCCTGTACAACTTTCACTTTTGCCACTTCTCAGCTGGATACCTTACAGATTCAATTGGGCACACACGCTGTGCCAGACCACTCTGTCTCACAGCTTTGCTTTTCTGGACTACGAGTCCCAGAATGCACATTCAAGGTTTTGTTCCCACTTCGGCAGTTACAGGCACTTTTGGTATTTACACAAAGTTCTTGACACAACAGGTTATCCCGCCTGAGCTTCCCTTGAGTCATAGGGTCTCCATCCTTTACCCTCAGTGATGAGGTGTTAGCAGGTCCTCAATGGGGATTCATTTGCAGTCAGGGTGCCAGTACCTGCCCCTCAACTAGCTGGGTTTCTGGAACTCACCCAGAGAGCAAGCACTGATTTAAACACTGCCAGAAAAGTGAAGCTTGAGTTTTGGTTCCCTGGGGCACGGCTTCCCTGCCACACTGTAGCCTACTTTGTACTCACAGGCCTCAGTGGCTTGGCAGCCTGTCTTCACAATTCCATTCACAAACCCAGCTCGCTCAGTGTGTGCCTTGGTGGCTGACCTTTTATACTCTTTGAAAGAGTTGATTGGAGTCAGATGTGAGTAGTGGTCCCTCCCTGCCTGACTCTGCCTGACCTCATTATCTGGACAACATGGAGACTGCCCATAGGAATCCATTGCCGATGGATTCCTATGGGTAACCCTCATGACTCCCACCTGCCTCTTCTTTGTCCCAGTAGTTGGACTTCTACAATGGAAGTAGGGATTGTGGGAGTTGTAGGTTTTCCTGGAGATCATGGAAAAACCATGTAGTTTTTTGTCAGGATGAAGGGGGTAAATGTATTGTGATGGCTAAATGGATTTTCTATTGGGTTTTAATTTCCCCAGTCGTTTTCTCCTTTTTCTTACAGAAAGGTACTGATGTATGATGGGACTCTGCTGACAATATCTCATGACAACTGAGGGGATGCTGGGTAGGGGCGTATCGGAATGGTAGGAATACCATGTCTTGCCCAAGGGCGTGTCTCCCATTGTCCCCAAGGACCCCCTGCCCAGGTGATCCTTCCTCGCTCGTCCACCCCCATGGATGGGATCCAAGAGCGATGGCCCTCCCCTGGCCACCTGAACAAAGGATCCCCGGGAATAGCCTGGTAGAAACGCCTCAGGTTTTTCACAATGTGGACAGGAAGATCCTTGCTGAACAGCCACACCTTATCCCCACCTTGTACCATGTGCCAGTGTTCAAGGGAACGTTTCCTGTCCACCATGGTCTTCTGTTGTGCCCCCCATCCTTTGGAGAACAAGAACCAAGCCCCTATGCCCTTGCTGTATGCAATGGATCAGGGAGTCTGCAGAAGGAACCTGACTCTGTACTGGCAACTGCAGAGGTAATAGCTGTGAGCGAAGCCCTTAGGTACAGTAGAAGGGACTGGTGGCGATAGTGGTATGAAGACATTGTTGTATACCACTTCAGCGGTATACAGGAATTGGCACCAGTTGGATTGCAGAGTGTTAGCATAACACCAGAGGTACTGTTCAAGGGACTGATTGGTGCGTTCAGTCTGGCCGTTGCTCTGTGGATGATATCCAGAGCTTGACGCGCAGTGAAAACCCAAAAGGTTGCAGAGTGCCTTCCAGAAACGGGATGCAAATTGCGGGCCCCTATCCGAGATCACCTTTTCTGGCAGACCCTGCAGTGTGGAAAAAAAACGAGCCATCTGAACCGCTGTGGGCAAATCAGGTAGAGTAATAAAGTGATCAAGTTTGGAGAAACAATCCCCCACCACTATGACATAGGTGCTACCAAGAGATGCCGGCAGTTCCAAAATGAGGTCAGTGGCGATAGTATGCCAGAGATACAGGGACATTTCGATGGGTTGCAAATATTCCATTGGGTGACGATGGCTGGTCTTGGTTTGGGCACAAACAAGACACTGGTCAACGTATTTGTAGACTTGTTGCCAAAGGCTTGGCCACCAGAACGGACGTGAGACCAAGTCGATAGTTGCTTTGACAGCTCTATTGCCGGTGACACGTGATGGCATTGAGTCATGGGAGGCAGATACAGATGACCATCGTGAAATAGGAGCTCTTCGGATGCTTGTAACAATGGGTCGTTAAGCAATTCAGCTGCTCCCGAGTCTTGTGCTGTTTCCTTTTCACCTGTTGCTTAAATGGAAGAACATCATTCATGAAGTGCTTTAGTCGAAGAATGGGTTCCCTCAGAAACGTCGCCTAGGCCTCGGAATCTAGATAAGGCATCAGCCTTTGGGTTCTGTGCACCCAGAATGTATGTTCTGATGAAATTAAATTGTGAGAAGAAGGCGCAATGGGCCTGGCGGCTATTATTACAATAGAGGGATTGCAAGAATTGGAGGTTGTTGGTCGGTATGGACTTAGACCTTGTGGGACCGCTTAGCAGATGGTGTCCCATTCCTGAAACGCCTCCTTGATGGCTAGGAGCTCCTTCTCGATCAATGAATAATTCATCCCACAGGGGGTTAGTTTCCTAGAATGGTTAGTAATGGGGTGCTCTGCGTTGGTGTTTTGGTGGTATTGTAAGGGGTTTGCCCCAATGGCTTTGTCTGCGGCGATTGGCTTTGATTGTAAAGGAAGTGTGTGATCAGGATGTTGCAACACAGGCGCCTGCGTGAAGGCCTTCTTGAGGGCCGTAAAGGCTGCTTGGGCCGCGACATCCAAATGGAAATCCTTATTGGTACTGAGGACGATGTTGCTGTCGGCCTTCAAGTGAGAGTATTCCTTAACAAAACCCTGGTAAAAGTTGCCAAATCCCAGGAATCCCTGTGCCGCTTTCATGTCTTGTGGGCTAGGCCATTCCATACATTTTTTTTTGTAGGATCCATGTGTATTCCATGAGGGTGGACCACATAACTAAGTAATTCGATCTGTTCTTGGTGGAAAGCACACTTTTCTGGCTTAGCATATAGGTTGTTCACTGCTAAGTGGAAGAGGACTTCCGAAACATGACTCCTGTGAGTCTTGAGGGATGGAGAGAAAACCAATATATCATCCCGGTATACCCAAATCGATACACCCAGAAGGTCAGAGAAGATTGAGTCCATAAACATTTGGAAGACCGCAGGGGCGTTGAAGAGACCGAACGGCATCAACCGGTATTCAAATTGCCCAAAGGAATTCTTGAATGCCGTCTACCAATCATCACCTTCTTTTATTCTGACCAAGTGGTAGGCCCGACAGAGGTCCAATTTGGTGTAAATGGTTGATTCCTTCAGAGATTCCAAGATGTCCCAGATATAAGGTAAGGGTTACCAGTCTTTACACGCAAATGTGTTGAGAAGACGATAATCGATGCAGGCATGCAAGGTTCCCTCCTTGTAGGGACTAAAAACATAGGGGCCCCTGCAGGGGATTTAGAGGGCACTGTGTAGCCTTTCTGCAAACATTTGTCAAAATATATACGTAATGCCTCCTTTTCTTGCACAGTGAGCAAATACACTCGCCCATGCGGAATGAGTTTGTCTGGTGCCAGCTTGATTTTGCAGTTGAATGGACAAAAAAGGGGCAACGGGATGTTGTCTGTTTCCGTGAATGCACCTGCAAACTGTCAGTATTCAATCAGTATGGGTGCAGCCAAGTAAGGGCAATTGCTGGTCTCTCCTGGAATGGTTGTATTCTGGATCTCCATCAAGGTAATTGTCGTCTCTGGAGTGGATGGAAAACACATAGCTCTGGTGTTCCAGTTAATACACAGGATATGGGTACTCAGCCATGAAAGATCTAACACAATGGGATGAGACAGTGTCTGGACAGTGTCTGGATGACCGCAAAAGCAGGGATGAGGTATTCAGAGGTTGTGGGCAGTAGTGGGATCGCCATCTTGAGACCAAATTACTTATCTATGTAGTTCCTTGAGGCCCCAGAGCCAAGCAGGGCTATGGTAGACACCCAGGTGGTCCTGTCGTTCCAAACCAACTGTGCTTCCGGGGACAGAAGACGAGAAGGCATCATGTGTAACACTGAAGATACCAGAAGGTGTTTTCCATTATGTGGGCTTGTTGTTCTCTTCTGCTTCTGTAACAGTCTCACCAGTTTCCCGCTGATTTGGGAGGTCATAAAAGGATACATGCTGATGTAATGTCTGCCTCTCCCACAGTAGAGACACAATCGATGGAGACAATGTCTCTTGTGTTCAGCATCAGATAGTGGTCCGCATAGAGCTCATATCTGCATTGGTGCCTCCGTAGGTTCCTTTGATGGCGGAAACAGTGATGGCACTGGTCGGAAGGAGCCCTATTCTGCTTCTCTCCAATCACCTCGTCTTTCCATCAATCGCTGGTCGATGAAGATAATGTGATCGATCAGGTTCTGGTGAGTGGATTAACTCGTCCTTGTATTCTTCTTGGAGGCTTCTACAAAATCGTGTGTGCTGAATCAGGCCTTTGGGAGTCAGCAGCTAGCTGACAGAAACAACTGATGTAGGTGACAAGATCAGAGGGTCCTTGCTGGAGGTCTAGTAGCTGGTTTTGAGCTGCGGCCGCCAAATTAGGTGATTGCAAAACAGCAAGGAAAGCCAGTGCTTTACCTGTCTGATTGCTAAGGATGAACCCAGAGTTTGGCCTTGTCATCCTGGAACTTCTGAGGTCTGAACCGAAAGTGGATCTTACATTGGTTACAAAATTCCATAAGGCGAGGAGGGTCTCCATCAAATTTCAAGAATGTGGTGTTGGCCACGGTTGTCTCTGTCAGGGTAAGCACGGGATCTCTACCCATGTCCCCCCGAGAATAATGTTTTCTTGTTTCAGGGTTGCTGCCCCCAGTTTTAAGGATTGTAATTACTCTTGAGGTTCCTGTACAGCGTCCATCATAGTAGGGAGTATGGGCCTTGAAGCATGTCGTGTACCAACAGTATCATCAAGGTCTCATCAGTGCTTGGCTTGGCTCTGGATCTGGATTGATGTTCCTGCCAACTAGAACCAGACTTGTTTCTTCTCAGGCGTTCCAGACTTCCTGAGAGTGGCATTTGCGGAGTGGGAACCAGTCCCTGTGCACTCCCTGGAAGGGAACACGAAATAGGCTCCCAGGAACCGACTCCCTACACCACGATGTAGTTCCCTGGATTAACTTGGTGGAGGGACAGCAACAGGTCCTATACCGGGGAGCCGGATGTTCCAGGTAAGATGGTGCTGCGAGAAGGTCTCAGGCAGAGCTGGCAAAGCAACCAATGTAGGGGATACCAGTCAGGTGAAGGAGCCAGGGAGTACAGGTCAGGACAAAAGGTGAGCTAAGGAGAGAGAGAGAGAGAGACAGAGAGAGAGAGAGAGAGAGAGAGAGAGAGAGAGAGAGAGAGAGAGAGAGAGACCACCAGGAAGGAGAAGAACAGGAGGCAAGGTGCCCAAATGAGGGACAAGAACAGGACAGGGAAGAGGCAGGACTACGAGAATGAGAGGGTAACGAGTGTAGGTACATAGCACACTGAGCCTGTTACAATGCACCTGTGTTTGTGTTAGCTGGATTTAAATCCCCCTGCACTGGAGGCCTTGGCTTCCAGCATTGCAGCCACGGCAACAAGGGCCACCACCATCAGTGAGCAATGTGCGGGACCGTGGTGCTGGTAATCCACGCATATGCAGACAGCTGTCATCAAGCAATCAGCGAAGTACACTCTGCTGCGTTTTAGCCGACTTTGCCCCTGTCTGCAACCGCCTGCCTGTCTACCAGCGCTGCAAGCACCACGAGGGTACAGCTGCCATGCTCACCTCCACAGAGTGCAGTGCTGAGGTAAGGATCGTGGCAGCATGGCGGCTTCCAGTATCCAAGGGCATGAAAATATAAACATAGATTATGCTTCCTCACTTCTGTTTCTGTTAATGCATTGCTAACAATTACTACATCCACAGACCACATTTTCCAGTGAGAAATGAACCAACATTGGGTGCTCTGTGTACTGCGCAAGATGGCATACGCTTAATTTCTGAGCTCCAATGCCCATGGAACCACATACTGTGAAGAAACGGCACTGATTAATCCGAACCTGCTAGCCGCAGCTCCCACTGACTAAGGGGAATGTGTTGGATCGGGGAGAACCTTTTGCTGGAGCGGTATGTTTCCCGTGGTGATTGGGGACCGAGCGCCGGGCCACATCTGCCTCTGCTTCGAACTGGAGCCTCCATGAAGCTGGGCCACTTGCCACATTTGCAACCATCGGCTGATATCTGGTGTGGCCTCAGTGGCCCTTGGGGTGTCGCCCCTGGCAGGCTGCATTTAAGGGCCTTGGCTCTGCTGGCGTGGCCATGCTCTGCGCTGCTGGGACCCCTGGTATTGTCTGCCACGGCCGCTCCTCTCTGATGGGGCTTCCTTGACACCTCCTACTGGAGATGCCAATTGGGCAACTGAGCAGCGTTAGCGCCCACGGTATCCTGCCAAACCTGCAATGTCTTCCTGCAAGATGCTTGGAGAATCTGCACAGCCTCGGCAGCTCCCGAGGTTGGCACCATTGATCCACCTTGTTTGGAGGCCTGTGCTGTGCTCGTGGAGCCGAGCTCTGTGTTGTGAGGACTCCTGATGTGTCCTGCATTGGCTCCCCACCTCTCTGGCTGATGTTGATCCCTGGTTCGGTCTTAAGGATGGTGTGTGGTGCTGGTAGTGCTAAACTACGGAACCTCATAGCCTACTGGTAGAGCTCCACGTGGATGTATGTGGGTGCCAAGATACTGCCTGCCTGCTAGTCAAGATCTGTGCCCCCTCTTTCTAGCCCTCATGATGCAGCTGGCTCTGGATTGTCAGCCTATGTGCCATAATCCTTCTTGGTGTCAGTCTCTTGTATAAGTAGAATTGGCTGAATTCACAAATGTCAGAAACAGTCACTGGGTACTGGGGATGGTGCATGGCATTGGCAAGAAGCATCATATGGGACAAATGTAAAGCATGCACTTCTAGAAAAGAACTTTTAATAAAATTCAATATATACATAAATTTGTTATTTAGGCAGCATTGCAGAGAAAAAAAACCCTTGCAAAGTTATTGTCGGAAACATGAGAACATATTGCACAGTCAAATAATCAATACATGTGTTGGAATTAGCATTCCATCATACAAATGCCATTAACAAAATATTTACAATAAAAGACAAAAAACAACTACAAAATACATCAAACAGAAAAAGTTGAAAGAAACAAATTAGCCAATTCCCAGGGAACACAATAGTTTTTCAGCTTTTTACAGATCCAATGTTGACTCAGGCTTTAAAGGAATAGTGCGCTCAAAAATATTATTGCCCCGAGGGTTCGGGCATGTGTTTTTAAGTATACGTTGATTGATTGCACAAACATTTCCAATGCACCTTTCGCATGTGCCTCTTTTGTGCACATGCGAAATCAGGCAGCAGGGTGCGGCCATCTTGTGATAATCTGATCAGTTGCCGCATCGCCCAAGGTGGACTGCCCTGGCTCCACTAAATCATATCCCCCGCCCCTTAGGCTGAGATCAGTAGACACGTACCGCCCATCTCACAACGCAAATGCACGTCTCGTGGCAACGTTCTCTGCGCTTCAGCCAATGACCTGTCTCCATGGAAATGGCAGGACAGACCGCTTCTCAACAGACAACATCAGATTTGCAGATTTGCTTTTCCATTCCTTTCACTGTCTTTTTTTGAGTATTCTGTGCCTCGGTTCTGTGCTCTGGTCAGCTACCTTTGTTGCTTGTAGCCCGTGCGAACAGATACTAGTACCATTACCATTTTTTTCGCCACATAATGGCAAAAATACAGCCCTACCAGTACGAGTCGGAGTATTCCGAGGTGGAATTACTAGAAAGAGAAAGATGCACAAACGATGGGGTTTCAGATGACAGTTGGGAGGACGATTCAACAGATCAAGAGCCTGAGCCTAGTTGCATGGATGGCGTTTCCACCTGCAGTCGGTGCGCGCTAATGCCAACAGAGGAGGACAACTGCTGCTGCCGAGAAAACTCTGGATGCTTGTCCTACATATCGGAAGGCGAGACACGGCCACTATGCGTTACCGAGCTGCCAGACTTCAGGGCAGCCTGCCTCACACGGACCCTGTTGAGGATTATGATGGTGCTTATGCACGAACGCCGCGCAACAGTTCGCCCTCGCAATCCAAGCAACGAGTAAGTGTACTCTAGTTATGATGCCACTTAGGCCACTACCATTTCATGGTTGTCTCATATATTGTCGTAACTTTGATCTATCATTGCCAAACGAATGTAGTCTTGCAATTCTATACATCACTCTAAATTTGGGGAAATCATAGTGGTTTCCTTATGTTTATGTCATGTACAGCCGTGAAGCAATATTTCTTTGTGTCCCAAATGTAATGGAATACATAGACCTTCAATATTGTACAGTGTCTAGGTAACATTTGTATTGGCAACAATGCCATTGGATACAAGAATTGTCATTGGCAACTAAGGTTTAATGCACTTATCTTGTTAATTTAAAAACAGTTTGTATCTTTCTCTTTCACAGGTGGTACAGGCTGGTGGCCTATCTTTCGTTTACATGATGGCTTCATGGGAGGCTTGGACACTGCGTTCGACGAGAAATACCCACCTGTGTCGTAGGTGCCATTAGAGAAACTTTCCCAAGTGACAGCGGTCAGTACAGGGGATTTTCTCTCACTGTGCTGCAACCAGAACTTTATAATATGTAGTACATTTCTTCCATCAAAATCAGAAACAAAATAAAACACAACGGAACTATCATCAATGGTTGTTTACATTTTTCAGTGATTCAAGTGTGTCTCCATTCAGCAGTGGTCCGGCCCTTTCCCGCATGCCTCATGCCCATCCATCACCGCCCACCCCATCATTAAAGGCAGTTCGCACCAGTGGATGTGCGCTGCCAAAGGGTGCTAGCACGAGTGGGAACGGCCAAGGTGCCAAACACCATGTACACTTCTAAGGTATCTTATGCGCAGGGGTCAATGTTCACATGCCCTCCTCAGACCCCGTGTCTCCAGGCAGGATCCCCTGAAGGAGGCAGCGTCCCTGCTATCCACATAAGACCACGCCATATACACATCATTCATTCACATACACACACTCTTTTCTAATTCTTTATAAACCACTTGATATTTAACATGAGAACATCTTTGAGCACTGCAAGTTAACTTGTGAACGTGCTAACTGAGAACCTCTGTGACCACTGCGAGTCAGCTTGTCGTAGTGTTACCTGTGAACATCTCCCTGTTCTCCTGCCACTAAGTACCCTGCTTGCTGAATCTAACTGTTTGTTGGTCAAGGTAAGAGCAGGTCACCTAATCATATCTCCTTGATCTCTAAATTTCTATCTATTTCGAACGAATGTACACAGTAGTGTTATGTTCATTCATCTCATTGTCATTGACTTGATTTTAATTTTTTATGTTGTCGATATATATCAATGGTCATAATTGTCAATTGGGATCGAATTGCATCCTTCGCTGACCGTGTCTATAAGCATGTTTCCTTTTGATGCTCGATAGTACATTCAAGGGACAAGTAACATGTTATGATTTTCGTCACATCAATGAATTGTTTATGAAAGTTATCCTATAATACAGCCGGAAACAATACACTAGTTTTGCTTCGGTGACCAAAACATAGCGTGCATAAAAAAAATGTATGGTATAATTCCGTCTTTCTCACGCTTTTATGCAAAGTTATTTTTGAACATTGTTGACCTTTTTATCTACAGAATTTCCAACAATGCCTGCATGTAAGGTTTTCGGTTGCCCCTCTAAGACCCATAACAAATCTAAAGGCACTACAATGCATGTATTCCCGAGGAATATAGATCTAATAAGAGAATGGGTCAGATATTGCAGATTTGCGCCAGAAGGGCTTGAAAGTAGAGCCCATGAAGTCTTGGTGGGCACGAGGGGTGATCGATAACGCGTCTGCAGCCAGCACTTTGACACAACTATGTACGACCAATACAAGTACACAAAGAAGAATTGACTCTGAAAGACTCGTAAATTGCTCTCAAATGCTATTCCGACTCTATTCATGCACAAGCCGCCTCAGGTGAGTCACGGTTCCAGATTTAGCTGTAGCCCTTGGGGTAGTGAACAGCTAACTAAATGGACGGATAGGTGTTTTAGGTGTAAATGTCCCTTATAATACTTATTCACAAGATTGTATTGCTTTATAACTAAACCCAATTTTTTTTAAACATCTGTCCTTGGTTTTAGGAGCATCATAGAAAACTATTTATGGGCACAGATAACTATGCTATAGTGCCTTTGAAATAAGCATATTGTTTTTGTAATCTGTCTCTTTACATGCACATTTTTAAGATTAGCATTTCTAAATCATATCAAATTTTCCCTTTACAACTCCATGACTATGCACTGAATATGAAGGAGCAAGATTCTGCATCCATGTCATGCCTGGAGTCAACAACAAACTTGAGTGCGTATCAGGTAGTCTTATTTAGCTATTCAGTTCTGGAATTGTTTTATGCATGGAATTTGAGATAATATTATCATATTTACGTATCGTGTCATTCGTTTATACAATGTTTCATTCATGGTTTTTTATTGATATGTACCATTGTCTACGTCAAATTGTGTGTGTTCAATTTAAATTTTTTCATCCATACTAAAAAAAGTACTGTCTTACAGGGAGATGCGGATACTTCTACTACAATTACATCATCCCACATAGTTGATCAGGAGCAAGAGGTATGCGTACTGACAGTTCCCTCGAATGAAAGAAAGTAGGTCCTAGATCTAACACTATTAGACAGTGGCCCTCATTACGACCCTGGCGGAAAGTAACTGACATGACCGCCATAGCGTAAATAGCGTTTCCGCCACTGCACGATGGAGTAAAGTGCGGCTAATTCTGACCCATCGGGCACGAGCATTACGCCATGGCGGAAGTGCAAAGTCCGCGATGGCGGAAATGACCCCAAAACGCCCCTTACCGCCGTCGTACGTCGCCCTAGGTGCAATTCCGCCACCCATCTTAGCGGTCACCGTAATGAGCGGTCAGGGCAAATTACGGTCACCGTAAATATACGGAAACGGAAGTAAAAACATGGGTCCGGAACGGGAAACAGCACGCCGTACACCTATAAAATCAGAATCCCAACACAACCATCAAAAATCCGACCCTGAGACACATCCCAACCCGTTAGCCACCCCATTTAAAAAAATAAATATGGGAAAAGTTGCTAAAAAAGCGTGCGATCGCAAGCGGCAGGTCCACTTCTCCCATGAGGAACTCACCGTGCTCACAGAGACCCTCCAGGAGAATGCTGCCGTCGTCTTCTCGACGCAAATGACCAGGACGGCACTTGCGAACAAGAAGGACATATGGGCCCTGGTGGCACAGCGGGTAAGTGCGGTGGGGACCGCACCCCGCAACCCACAGCAATGCAGAAAGCGATGGGACGACCTACGGATACACGTCCGGAGCATACTCTCTGCCAACCGGAACATTGCCACAGCTACCGGGGGAGGATCGGAATCACCCATCAAGTTGACCCCCTGGGAAGAAATCTGTGCCTCCACCATTGGAATGGAGAGCATAGAGGGAGTCGGAGGGATGGAGAAAGGAGTGCAGACATCCGAAGAATCAGGTAGGTGGGCCAAATAAAACTATGCCAAATCCACAATTACCAACCATGTGAAGTACCATGTGTCCCCATAGTGCAATAGAAACACATGTCCAGGAGAACGACCACATACATTGCCATGACAGCGCCCTTTAAAAGTCAGATTAAATACATAAATAATTAAAAATCCCAAAAACACACTCTACATGTGCAGCATACACACCCTAACTGCAGACTGCAAAATAACTGCATCCCCAATCCACACAAAAATGAGACCACCTCCAAGGCCCTGACCCAAATCACCCCCAGGTACCACCCCAATGCATGTGATACATTGCCATTACAATTACCACAGACCCATAAATAACGCTCGCCCTCCTTTACTCCACCACAGGGTCCGATTCCAACGACGAGCTTCAGGACACCCCTACCAGCACACCTGCAAAGAGGGCCAAGACCAACGGCCAAAGACCCTCCACCTCAGCTGCACGGATCAAGACACGGCAGCAGCACAAATCGAGTGGCAGCACACTGGAGGGGACTCCAACAGGCACCCCAGCAGCCAGCATGTCCACAACAGCAGCACCACAGGTCCCCCCAATGGATGCCACAGAAGGCACTGTTTCTGGTGGCAGCAGCACCCTAGGTGACACTGCATTCATGCCAGCATGCTCCGACACAGAAAACGGTGCTGTCGAAGTAGGACCCATCCATGACCTGTCTCAATCCCCCTGTTTGTATCATCCCGTACACCATGAGGAAACCACGCAGGGGCACCCACAAGACGACGACTGGCCAACCCCCACAAGGCCTGTGGCAAGGCAACATGAGTCGTCCAGCCCCTCTGTGACAGCACCGCAAATGGGCATGGCCCAGCAGAGGCAACAGTCCCTCGAGCAGATGATTGTGCAACAGCAGCAACTGGCCACGCTCCTCAAGGAGCATGCTGCTGAATGTGGGGGTTCTAAGGCAGCCATTGAAACATCTACTGAGACACTTAGGGCAGAAATGGAGCGAAGTACCGAGAGCCTGAGGGGACAAATGGAGAGAAGTACCGAGAGCCTGAGGGGACAAATGGAGAGAAGTACCGAGAGCCTGAGGGGGGAACTGCATGCGACGTCCAAAGACGTATGTGGTGAACTTGCCGCTGTGCGCCGTGTGCTCACTGAGCTCTCACAAACCCTTAGGGACATGCATGGACGTGAGCAGGCAGAGACATCATCCGTTGCAAGTTCCGTCCAGGGCAGCCCCCAACGTAGATCTGGGAGGAACCGGTGCTCCACAGGCAGGGGTGCCCCTGATACCCGGAGAGGGGGCTTGCAATAGCGTCTGCCCACTGACAATGAGCGTCATTGGACACTGGTGTTCGGGGGGGAGGTAGGAGGGTGGAGGGGGTGTGTTGTGCTTCATTGGGTGGCGGGTCGATTGGGTGTGTAATGTCATTTCACATCTGCAATACAATTCTTCATATTCATCCAATGAGATGTGTGGACATTGATCTTTGTGTACGAGGCCTATCTTGGCGTACAGTCCACATTGTGCATGTTCCAGACACACACAGTGCCACAAGTCCCGTGTCCATGTAACAGCCACCAGGCGTGAGTGCTAGAAGCATGCATCTATGAGATTCTGACGTAATTCACGGGCCTCCTGTGCCTCGCGGACCCCTTGAGGTGCTGCCACATCCCCACCCACATCATGACCATCTTCAGGTGCTTGCAGTTCTGCGTCGGGGGGCATGGCCACATTCCTACGTACGCACATGTTGTGTAGCATGACACATGCCATGACCATCTTTGCAACCTTCTCATGGCGGTACAGGAGTGCCCCGCCAGACCTGCTGAGGCAGCGGAAACGACCCTTCAGTAGGCCGAATGCCTGTTCTATGACCACACGGGTACGTGAGTGGGCATGGTTGTAGTCCTCCTCATGCTGGTCCTGTGGGTTCCGGATTGGTGTAAGGAGCCATCTCTTCAGTGGATACCCGGCATCACCTGTATGTGGACAACAAAGGATGTTTGTGGAATGTCATTGCTACGTACGCATCCCCCCCCCTTCCTGCCAGGTCATTCACGCATCACCTACCCCACATACTCATGCATTAAATGAGACTCACCGAGTAGCCAGGATCGGTGCCCTGCGTGTCGCTCCATGTAGCGTGGTATTCTAGAGTTCCGCAAGACCATAGAATCATGGGTTGATCCTGGAAATCGGGCACAACAATGTGTAAAGATCCTGTTGGAGTCACACACCATTTGTACATTGATAGAATGATATTGTTTCCGGTTGCGGTACTGGGCCTCCATGGCATGTGGGACAACCAATTCCACATGGGTGCAGTCGATGGCACCAATGCAACCCGGTATGCCGCCAAGTGCATGGAATCCCACTTTTGTGTTTGTAATCTCCTGCTCCGAGCGTGGTAAAGTGATGTAGTCGTCTGAGTGCTTCAGGAGGGCATCAAGCACTTGGAATAGTGTCCGTGAGAATAGTGGCTGTGAAATGCCATGCAACTGTCCGACTGTGTGCTGGTAGGTGCCTGTGGCCAGGAAGTGGAGTACAGACACCACCTTCATTAGGGGTGGGATGGCGGTTGGGCTATCTATCATGCTGACAAGGTCAGCGTGTGTCATTTCGACAATGGCGGTTATGGTGTCCCGGTCCAAACGGTAGAGGGTGTGGATCTGCTCAGCTGTGAGGTTGAACGGATTAGCTCGGAGGCGTGGGATTGCGGGCTGCCTGCGTGGTGGTAGTGGCTGTGCTGGTGGGGCTTGCTGGCCATGCCTTGCCCTCCTCCTCCTCCTCCTCCTGCGTCTCCTCTGTGCGGCCGGTTGTTGTAGTAGTTGGCGTTCGTCTTCTTCTTGAAGTTGGAGTACTTGCAGTGCAATCAGGTCCCCCAGGCCCAACATCGCTAGTCCTGCCGGTAGCATTCTGGAGTGGGTGTGGTTGGGGGAGGGGGTTGGGTGTGCAATTTATGTGTTTTCAGGCTGTATAGCCTTCACCTGTGGTGATTCATTCCACCTGTGTCAGCTGCAATGCCTTTCGTGCAAGCACGTCCCGCACACAACGCTGCAATTCGACGCATGGCATCTTGCATTTGCATTAATGTTCTTGATCCCGATGGCAGTGAAATATTGGTTTATATGTTAATTCTGCTATGGTCCCATTGTTGCACATACTATATTTGCATTCGCGAGCAGACTTGTGAAGGGTCAGTGGAATGTAGTGCTCGATCAACGGTGGACCCTCATGCAGCACTGTACCGACGTTCACCGACGGGCGGGGAGTCCCATTAGTGATTGAGGCCAGTTACCATTTTCACACACAGCCGCACTACATAGATGTATTTGTGAATACAAGCGTTCACAGATGCCTTTTCGACGTGATGTTGCAAATTAGGAATTCGAAGGACAGCGCTTTCGGTTTTCAACTAGCGGCGTGAAGACGCCCACAGGTCTGACTGGAAATATAACGTTCTATTGTTGAATGTCCTTGGGACAGGGCCCATGACGAGAATGCAATGATTGATATGATTTGAATGGGATGCGCTATAGCGTAGTGGACGATAAGGCAGGACGTTCACAAATACATGTTACTTCACTACACTAGAAATCTGGGCAGGAGCACAGTGGATTTTGAAGACTGCATTACGCACAGACTCAATGGAAATTTCGAATGTTATGTGAGTAAATATTCAGGCGTTTTCATACCGGGATGAGGGAATGATGAATGGATGCATGGACAGATGATTTAATTGGGAGTCTGCCATGTACATGGCTATTTGGAATCTATCCCCTTCCCCTGCGCTATGTGATGCAAGGCTGCCATAGTGGGACCATCGTCTGTCTGCCCTTGTTGAACCCTCCCTGTCTCGACGCGCCTTCAATCACTTGTGTCTATGCACGTTGATGATCCCATCTGATGGATCCTGTTCTGACAGGCGCATGCACACAGACACTCGTTTGTAATAGTGTATTCACCTCGATTTATGTCGTTATGATTGGCAAGTGATTTTTGGGTGCAATTGATCCTTATGAGTGGGCTAGCATGCATATGGTTGTAGGTTTGGTGTGTTGAATGAAGTGAGTAATACATATGAAGTTCGGATGCCCATGCTGTTATTTTTTTCATTTGGGTGACAGGTATCTCCTCCCCTTCTGCCGCTGCCATCTGTACGCCACTCCTGCAGATGGCTTCTACAGTCGACACCTGCAGCTTCGAGTTAATCAGTGGAGCACCATTACGATCTTATGGGACGATCGCCAATGGCCCACATGCCCTTACGCAGTACTAGTGGCTAGGTGCAGCATACCTACCTTCCAGCTGGACTAGTGCCTACTTCATGGGACGGCCCTGCGGTCCTAGGCGCTTCCATGTTGCCTTTTTGGACGTTGATGTAGCCCCTGTGTACCATGAAGGTACAGGGCGTCACACAAGGGGAAGCTGGTCATTTATTGCGGATACAGCCCACAGTAATGATGATCATTTGGGAGTTTATGTTCAAATGGCTGTATGGGCTTGGTGATTTTGATGTGCATTAAATTTATATTCAGATATTAACCGTGTAGCGTTATTCTTTGCTAGTAATGTGGCATATTCCGATTTGTGGCGCGATGTATTGTGAGGTGATCTGCATTGGGTTCCGGCTTCTGGGTACAGTTGTGTGGTACATGCTTATGCTGATGGTTGGTTTGGCTACTGGCAAGTGTACAGGGCTGGTGCAGTCTCCCTCAGGTTACTGCTTTGAATGTTGATTTACACTGGTGGCAAGCGATGGGGGACTGTTGTTGTTTTGTCTCATGGGATTTTCAGTTCATTTTGGTGTACTTGCACCTTCAGATGCCTGTGCTGCATCAGTACGGCAATGGTGTGTTGCCAAATGTGGATGGCCACTCACAGGGCACTTGGGGCCCCTGCATGCATTTGTTCGTTGGCATGCATGGGTGACTTGTAGATTTCACTGGTTGCATGGTGTGACTACATTGCGCCTACGAGGAGTTGTGCAATGTGGCCAGGGAGTGGAGTACAGGCACTCAGTAGGGCCATTTACGGTTGGTTCGCGATGCCGTAGTTCTCGCCATGGCGGAATGGTACTTTCCGCCATGCTTGATGGCGTTAAGTGAATGTCCGCTGGAGTCAGCATTCGCGTACCATTGCGCCATGGCGGATATTGCGGTTTTGCAAGGCGCGCGTGCGCGTACTTGGTGCAGTTAGCGTTGGCGTTCACTACGGTGTCGCTAATGGCATCGTACTTTACGGTGACGGGTCATGATCGCAACGGGCGGTATTCGATGGCGGTATTACATTTCCGCCATCGTTTTTCGTATTCCGCCAGGGTCGTAATGAGGGCCAGTGACTTTATTATAAAGGAGCAGCTTTTGCAAAATGCTTTAGTGCAACATTTCAATCAGTGTGTTTCGGACAGTCATCTTTGATCGAGTAAAATATCCTTCAATCAGGTGAAATTCAAAATGTATATTTTGACTAAATGACGTATACGGTGTACGAGGGTATCTGGGTAAGGCATGTGTGCGATGGAATAATTTGATTTCAAATACGAATTAGTTATTTTTAATGGATACTCTTTTCTAGGGATGTATACAAGATCTGGATATAGAAGTGGAGGCACATGGATCCGAGTTGGTGAAGCAGCTTGCTGGTGCTGTCGTTACAGCAAAGAAGAAGGTTTCACAGAAAAGCAAGAAAGATACAGTAAGTTACAAACAATTTCATTTTCAAACAGTGTTTTGTGCTGGTACCTTCATAACATGCTTTTCTTTTAATATAAATTGTCCAATACTGTATGTTGGATTTACATTGAACATGTTTTTCAAACCTGCCTTCTAGTTGCCCGATGGTGTATGAACTGTGCAGATGCAGACAGTGACAGAAATCAGAGATGCTGCTTACCAAACTGATTTCACCATGGAGCAACTATTATTTGAGGTCTAGCTTGTTCAAATCAATAAGAAGAATCGAGATGCTTTTGCCCAATGGCCAGAAAATGAATTTAATGTGACCGGCAAAGCGAGCAAAGTGTTGTTGGACCATTGCTACAATGCGACTGCTCCAACAGATGAAGATGAAACTGAATGCAATGAAGGTGCTTTTGAATTAGTCGCCGACCACATGACACAATCGACACCAGCAAAACAAAGTCCACCCAAAAACTAATCGACATTGATGTTTTCTCAGATTCATTTTCAAGTAACAGATGCTGAAATGACAGAGACTGAAGCATCAATACAATTGACCGAGGAACTATACCAAGATCTCGACTACAGTATGTCCAGTTTGGCTGATATGTCAACCACAGTTCAGTCAGAAACAACATTAAAACAGGATGATAGTCTAATAAAGGAGCCCAAATACATTGTATTCGACAGCTGCTTGATAGAGATTATAATGATGCTGACATGTGTGCATTCAGTGAGAGGGGAAGTATGTGGGAAGCCAATGGTGAATGTGACTCGTGTATCACAATGCAGTAACCTCAAAATATATGCCACCTGTGAAATGCTCCATGAAAAATGTTCATGGTCCGCTCAACCAATGATGGGGAAACTGCCAGCTGGGAATCTACTGTGTGCAGCTGCTTTACTTTTCAGTGGGTCTAGTTTCAGTAAGTTGTCCAGTTTCTGGGAATTTGTGGGACTCCATTTCATTGCTAAACCACAGTACTATAAATATCAAAGTCAATATCTATTCCCTGCCATTAGTGTTGCTTGGAAAATTGAACAAATGTCTATTCAAAGTACATTCTCCGAAAAACGGTTCAGACTAGCTGGCGATGGACAGTGTGACAGCCCCGGATTTTCAGCAAAGTACTGCAAATACCACTTTCAGGACATGGAAAGTAAAAAAATTGTGAATTTGGTGGTCATGCAGGCGTCTGAATGTAAATCCTCAGTGGCCATGGAGAAACTTGGTTTTATCACTGGAAGATCGCCAATCGAGTGGAATGCAAATCGACCTCATAGCCACGGACAGACATGTTTCAATAGTCAAGACGATGCGAGAGCAGTTCCCAAATATTTACCATCAATTTGATGTATGGCACGTTGCCAAATCCATCAATAAACAAATCTCAGCAGCAGGGGAAAAAAAAGGTTCTGAAAATATTTTGCAGTGGTCCCAGTGTTTCAGCAAACATCTCTGGTGGAGCTCCAAAACTTGTGGTGGGTCAGTGGAAATTCTACTAGAGAAATGGCGTTCACTAATACACCACTATTCCAACATTCACTCTTGGACAGAAAACCAACATTTCCACCAATGTGCACATGGCCCTTTGGCGTCAGAGCAGGAACGGAAGAAGAAGTGGTTGATTCCATCTTCACCTCCACACAAAGCCCTTGAGAAGATTGTGTTTGATAAAACTCTATCAAGAGATCAGAAGGGACTCACAGAATTCTGTCACATGGGAGATTTGGAGGTGTTCCACAATATGTGCCTAAAGTACAGGCAAAGGGATTGCATTTCGGCATAGACGGTATGAAATATAGGACATTACTAGCGGTATTAGTGCATAACAAGAATGTAGGGCGTGAACAATCGAGGACTGTGGGAAACTTTGGGATGTTTCGCTAGGCAATGGCCTTCACGAAAAGGAGCAAAAAATGGGTGGTCAAGCCAGTATATGAGGGAATGGAATTCGATTTTGTGAAAGATCTTATTATGACTGTCTTGGAGATACATACTCACGGAATCGCACGCAATTATGTTCCGAGTACACATACATTGCCACAAAACATTGCCAATGTGCCCTGTCCACCTAAAGCAGAGCTTGTGGAACAGTGCACAACCAGGTTCAAATGATTACATCTCTTTTTTTGATCAACAATGTTTTAATGAAGTGTCCCAATAAAGCATCCAATTTGTCTTTTGAAATCTATCCTCTTGGTCAATTTTTTTTTCAAAAACATCAATTTTTACGATTGCCATACAATGTAGCGCTGTGCTTTCACACTTCCCAGTTTCGTCGACCTACTGTAGGACATTCACTGATCAAAGTGGGTTGTTGGTGAGAAATAGCTGCATTCTGACCAATATATTCATGGGTGCATGTGTTGGGGGTCATTGATAATGAAAGGAATGAGTGGATTGAGCTTCCCATCCCCATACATTATATGTGAAAGTTACACCCTGCTCTTGCACTCGTGGGGGGCGCATCCTCTGCCCTTCTGATGCCATGGGGAAGAAGGCCCTGACATAAGCAGAGGTGGGGGTATTGCTAGACACACTTGGACTCCATTTTCTTTACCCTCGACTACAACTTTGGACTAAGCCGCATTCTGTCATTGCAAAGTTTCCCCTACTCCTCAGCAGCACAAAGAACAGCGAGCACTGACAGCCCCCACATTTTTCCTCCTGTGCCTATGCCTCACAAGTCCCTTTCTCATGGATGCGCCGAGACAAGATGTTGCCAACTAAAAATGTATCTTCATTCTGAGTGAAGGTCAGCAGCTTTGATTTTTTTGCTTGCGCGTTCAGCAAGCCCACGCATCGCAACAGTATAAGGTTCAATTGTTTTTCAACCTTGAGAGAAAGGCATGATCCCCAAAGGAATGTATTATGGGAGGGGTGTAATAACGTCAAATATGATAAGGTTCACCATTCCAAAACTGGACAAAGGATTATGCAATTTAATTTTATGAAAAGGCGTTGATCAGAACAGTGTCTCTGCGTTACGCTAAGAGAATGGAAATGCCGAATATAATGTAAGTTTTACTTTCAATGATTTTATAGAGCAATGACTCAATTTATCATTAGCCCACCATTGTTGCTAGGTTACATTGTACTGGGTTGCTCTTTGTGGCATATTGCAATGACACGCAAGTACAACCTGTGTGTGTACATGGGCAGTCCAGCATCGAGATGCATGTAGGCCACCACTCGGTTCCCCCAGGTTCAACGCTAATATTTAATTAAAATGCCGTCTATGTGTTATTCAAATTGTAGCGTCAGCTTCCGCATCCCATCTCGAGCTGATCATACTCCATAGAACTAACCTCTGAACATAATTGTGGACTAGTTTTCACATGGTTTTCTGTGTGTTGCCATTATTTCACGTCTGTGTTCATGTTTAGTTTTAACGCAGGGCAGAATTAATCGGTAAAATGATACATTTTAATAAAGATCGGCTATTGAGACACATTTTTGTTCTGTTTTCCAAACAGCTACATTGTGCCTTTCTGCGATTGTCATCGATTCCAGATACCAACAGACAGGTTTTTCAACCGCCAGCTGTAGATACCTTTGGATGGCTGGGTCACAGTGACCCTTTTTTGGGATGATCAGCACGGGCCCATATGCTGTTATGCTGTAGCAGCAATAAGGAGCAACCTGACATCGTTTACGGTGGACTAGCGCCAAGCTGATGCCCAAGCCTTGCGATTCACGGTGCGTCTGATGCGCTTCTTATACCTACCCAAAAGGAACACCGCGTGACTCACGAAAAAAATAACCCATTTCATTGAATATGGCAATCGCTGGATGTTGTCGGAGCGTTGATTGTTAAATAAAAGTACTTTCAAAATTGTACTGTTTTGCTATTTCCTTTTAAAGTATAGTTTTGTATTCCGAATTGTGATGCGCTGTGTTGTGGGTTGATGTGTGTTGATTTCTGGGTTCTGCGTCACGTCACGTAGGTGTTGGCTGGGCGTGTTTGGCTACGCTGCCCAGTAACATCATGGAGATAGGCAGAGAATATCACTAGGTTTGGTGATGTCAGCCTGAGGGGCGGGGGATATGATTTAGTGCTGCCAGGACAGTCCACCTTGGGCAATGCGGCAACTGATCAGATTATCACAACAGGGCCACACCCTTCTGCCTAATTTCACATGTATACAAAAGAGGAAAACTATGGTAAGGTGCATTGGAAATGTTTGTGCAATCGATCAACGGATACTTAAAAACACATGCCCGAACCCTCGGACAATAATATTTTTGAGCGCACTATTCCTTTAACAATATCAAGTGTAGAGACGATCTATACATTATAATATGATATGATATGATAGTTTATTTATATAGCGCCTATACACAGTGTGTTTCAAAGCGCTTCAAGGCAAGGGAAGGAACAAGGGAAAATACAATGACATTCTTACATGCCATGAACACTAAGGATGTGCAATTAACTATCGTACTCGGCCTGACGACATTTCAGACAGTGCAAGAGCTAAGACATAGCTAAGGAAGGGAGGGGGAGAGTGGGAAGGAAATGGAGACAGACAGGCGACTACCGTACTAGGCCTGATGACATTTCTGGTAGAGCCGGAGAAAAACAAAAGGCGAGGGAGAGGGGTGCAGCAAGAGAGGGGAGGTACAAAACAAGCGACTATCATACTAGGCCTGACGACATTTCAGATAGTGCTGGAGGGGGTGTGGGGAGGAAAAAAACCGTAATGGGAGGGTGGAGGAAACAGACGAGGTTGCTATGTTATTAGGTCCGGGGACAATTCTGATAGAGTAAGTGCATAGAAGAAAGTAAGGGGAGGAGATAGGAAATGGGAGAAGGGAAAGGAGGAGAGAACGGAGAGTAAGCAGTCAAAAAGAGTGGAGAAGCAAGAGTGGAAAGCGAATACAATTGCAGAAGTCAGTAGTAACACATCATGTTGCAAGCCAGGATACAAGATGAACATTACAGATAGCTCTCAGAGACAGCTACAAAAGACATCTATTTTAAGCAGAATATTTCCTCAATAGTAGCATTGAAATCACCAACTGGTTTTGACATGTACTGTATAATTTAAGCACTTCTTCGCCAGTGTACAACAGAACTGTATAGAAAAGAACATGCAAACTCAATTTAAACTGCACTAGCTGTCTAACATTACATGCATATAATAATTTAGTTGTAGTCATACTGAGTCTTCCAGAGCTAACCAATTCAGTGCTGACCTGGAAATGTTGTAGGAAAACAAACCTTATTAAAGTATTCCCACAATTTAATAATCCACCAACACCCAAAGTGCCCAACCACCAAAATTCTCACTGAATACCCAAAATCTAAGAAGAGACTGGAAACCAGAAACCAAAGTAAGTTATGGATCTCGGGTATAAACAATTAGAATATATAAAATCAAAATATTGAATCCAGCACCTGCTTGGAGGATGCTTAAAGCAGGAAGTAGAACATTCAAAACAACTTTAGAGTCCAATACGAAAGCCACGCATGAAATAAAGCCACCTGGATAGCTTGTCACTAAGCTGCAACACATAAACAAAACCTCCAAAGATTCCCAAAACATTAACTCCTCATGAGAAACAAGAGCTGAAACATAGGACTCCTTACTTAGAGGCAAAGACATGATTGGCATCTAATTCCCATGCAGGCTCCCGTACATCAACAGTAGAAAACTGTGAGGTCTAAACTCATCGCGTTTGAAGCCGCCCAAGTTGAAAGCACCCATGAGGCTGCAACCTGGGGAGCTGAAGCATGCCATGTCTACTAAATGCAGTCTGTTAATATGCATGGAAATAGATAAAGGATACACAAATCTACCAAAGGGAATAGGTCATACACAGCGGCCATCT
Organism: Ambystoma mexicanum; assembly: GCF_040938575.1. NCBI lineage: Eukaryota > Metazoa > Chordata > Amphibia > Caudata > Ambystomatidae > Ambystoma > Ambystoma mexicanum. The sequence continues at coordinate 766,944,587 of NC_090922.1, forward strand.
TGATGTGGCTAACTGGGCTGGAATGTGAATAGGTGTGTGGATAAGTGCGATACTGTACACACATGATTGCCATTCTTCCACTTGGTTAAGTCCAAACTTTTATTGTTTTTAGATTGAAAAAAAATCCAAGTTTGGTTGTTATATGAGAGTTTGTTCGCAAGCAATTCACTGTTAGCTGCACTAGCTTTCTCAATACAGTATGGTGTGGCCAATTTGTAGGAAATCTGACACTAGAAGGGCAGTTACTGTACCCATGCATATTTCTTTGTTTTATTTTGTTTATTTTTTATTAGCATTTTCATTAATAAAAAACATTAATTCCTCCTGTAACAGCCCACCCCCCAACCAAACCACCCCCTGTCCACCACTCCCAACCCCTCCCCTTCAGGATGTGCTTGTTGCCAGTATGATGCTACAAAGTGAGCCATAACCCGTATTCTACCCGATATTGCCCCATCAAGCAATTCCCAATATACAAAGTTTTTGAGGGCAGTTTGCAACATTATGGTCTTCATGTAAAATGTTCAACACCATATTCCAGTCTTTAGTAAAATTAGAATGCTGCCCTTGTATGGAGTATGTTAATGCCAGGAAGTGTCAGGCCTTAGAAAACCAGTCTCCAATGTGGGGTGGATCTTTCGACTTCCACTTTTGGGCAATCAACAGCAAAGCTGGCAACTGTAGCATGACAAACGCCTTTGAAATATATTTGGGGCTCTGTCGGAGGTGTTCCTCCAGGACCACCATTAAACATGATTTCAAAGTTCTGGGTTCTTTCAAGCGAAACATCTATTTATTAACCACTTCCCAAAATGGTGCTAGAACTGGGCAGCTCCACCAGACATGTTTCCAGTATCCTGCCCTCCAGCCCCTGCATGCCCTCCAACATCTGTCTGACATAGAAGGCTTCATTCGCTTTAGACGCGCTGGTGTATAATGCCATTGCACTAATATCTTGTACCAACATTTTCTAATAGACCTGGTAAGTCTGGGAACTGCTTTCCATAACATATCCTAATCTTCCTCCGACAATTACTCCCAATAGTATAATGCCAATGGTATTTATATCTAATTGAATATTTTGCAGCATTGTCTACCATTAAATTGTAAAGATTCTAAATCAAAGCCTTATTCCCTGGGAAAGGCGTTCCATATTTTTCAAAAGGTGTAAGATCTCTCACTGCCTCCTTCCATATCGGTGGGGAAAGGATCCAATGTCTAACCTGGAAGTGTTGACCTCAACTTGTTTCCCGCAAGCCAAAATCTTGCTTGCGTTGCTGAAAAGAATTGGGATCATTCCCTTGAAAATATTTCTCACATCCCGCCTGTTTCCACTCCGAAAATGCATTGGGCTCAAGACCCAACGTAAATTGGGGGTTATAAAATAAGGGCGTAAGGGGGGAAGGAAAAGTCGTCAATTGGTATTTCTTAACAGCTGTATCCCAGACTCCCTTGACCAAACTCATCATCGCACTTACATGCTTATTCTGAGGTCTATCTGGTTTAGGCATCCATAGTTTATCCCCAAGAGGAGGGCATCCCAAGGCCCTCTCCATCTGTATCCATCTTTTCCCCATGTCCCCCACACACCAATCTCTAAGAACCATGATTTGCGCTGCCTGGTAGTATTTCATAAAGTTCGGGAGACCCAACCCACCCTTCTCCCTAGGAATCATTAGCATACTTAAAGCTAACCTTGGGGCTTTATTGTTCCATATAAACCTCAAAATTGCACCATGAAGTTTCTGATAGAACGCTAGGGGAAACCAAGTGGGTACTGCTTGAAACATGTATAAAATGTTTGGGATTTTCACTTAATTAATTCTGACCAACCAGGAAATGGTGAGGGGACCCCATTTTAGTAGTTGTGACTTAATAGCTTTCAGCAGAAGGAGATCATTAGCTTCATACAACCAATCAATCTTGGAAGTTATAATTACTCCTTACAATTAAATCCCACCCTGTGCCCACACAAATTGCATGCCTGACCTTAACGCCAGATCCTGCGCTGAAGATAGGGATAGGTTTAAAACTTCTGATTTGGTTTCTTTTATTTTTAGACCCACTACCTTCCTGTATTTTACAAGCCTGTAATATATTGAGAGGGTCTGAGGCCAACAGTAGCATGCCATCCGCATATGCCATAATTTTATGCGAGACACCCCAAAATTCAATTCCCTTAATATCCTCTGTTTGTAGAACCCTTGCCAATAACGGTTCCAAACGGAGTGTATACAATAACGGAGATAAGGGACAGCCTTGTTCAACCCCACATTGTAAACAAATGGCAAGAGATAAGCAACCATTTATCATTAGTCTCGCTATTGGCTGTTTATAATTTACCTGAATTTTATCTATACATTTAGGGCTGAAGCCCATCTTTGCTAGGGTAAGAAAAAGAAACAACCATTCGACCCGATCAAAGGCTTTTTTGGCATCAATGGAAACGAAGACCGCATAAGGCTTGTTCTATGAATATTATTGTGTGTCTGCCGACCGTTGATGAAACCTGTTTGGTCTGGGTGTATTAGCGAGAGAAGTAACTCTTCTGTTTGCTAAGACTTTAGTGTAGATCTTAGCGTCTACATTTATCAGTGCTATTGGACGATATGACCCACAGTTAATCGGGTCTTTGCCCGGTTGGGGAATAACACCATTTTCGCCTCTTCCATGGTAGGAGAGATACTGCCTGAGGTCGCAAAAAAAAGTTACATGACTGTTAATTTAGGAGCTAATATGTATGTTTAGAAAAAACCTGCCGCAAATCCATCTGGACCAGGTGATTTATTTAGCGGGAGGTCACGAATAACTTGCACCACCTCCTCTTGAGTGATATTAAGTTCAAGTCACTCCCTATCCATAAGCGTGAAACAAGCAAGTGTGACCAAGTCCAGATATTCCTGCTGAAGATGCGAGCCGGGAAGTTCCGACCAGTACAATTCTGTATAGAATACATACAATTGTGTTAATATATTGGGGGTTTCATTAATTACATCCCCAGAGGGGAGCCAGATCTTTTATATAATTATACGAGAAGCCACTCTCTGACAGAGTTGATTAGCTAGGAAACAATCTGTCTTATTAGTCTTAATATAGTACTTTTGTCTAAGCAAGAGCAGGAATCTTTCCGCCTACTGAGTCTGACATAGATGAAGCCTACCAGCCGTTGTCCTAAACACTTTTTGTATAGTTGGACCGATATTCTTTTCCATATCTTTCATTACCTGCCCACGATCCTCCTGTTACATTTATTGCAGTTTCCCCAGCAGGATTCAACTAAAAAAACTCCTTAATATGCAATGCAAATTTCTCCCTGATAACCTGATCCTGTATTAATTCCGACGGAAATCTCCATGCCCAAAGTCTCTGACTTGCCTGAGCGACCATTAACTCCAATGTTATTGGTGCATGGTCCGATGATGCTATAGCGTGGGTCATAATTTGGTTAATACTACCCAACAACGGGATAGATATCCATATATAAACTATTCGTGAGAATGAGCGATGCACATGAGAATAAAATGTCACGGGACGATAGCTCAGGGGAAACGTGCTCATCTTGGAAGCAAGTCAACAAAGAGCAACACAGGTTCGATCCCCGGGTCCGTGCTTAGAAAACTCTGGGTATTAAGCACGTTATAAATAACCAATTATAATAATTATAATGATAACCTTTTTGATCCCCCTGAGAGCCAACCACGCATCCACAAGAGACAATTGTGCACATTTTTGTTGCAATGTAGCCGACGGGGGAACCTGGGCGAAACAGATCTTTGTACTAGGGTCTCGGGCAGGGTGCCATGCCAAATTGAAATCTCCTAGTAACATTATTTCCCCCTCCCTAAATGATTCATGCTGCCCCAGAACACATTTCAAAAAGCCTTCCTGCCCTGTGTTTGGGTTATGCACCGTAGCCACCGTCAATGTGATAGAGCTCATTTGTATAACCTTGAATAAATATCTACCTTCCTTCCTTATGGGCCTTGATACGCAGTTGAAATTGAACATCTGTCATGGCTATATGCACACCAGCGACTTTCCCTACTGCATTCATCTGTAAACTGACAGGGTAACAGGATAAGCATAGTTTGCCCCTATCAGCCTTCTGAATGTGTTTCTTGGGGTGCCATCAAATCCGGTTGGTGGTGCCTCAACAAACCTTCCAATTTCCTAAGTTTGACCGGGGTATTGAGCCCTCTAACATTTAATGATAAACACTTGAATTGAAAGTACAATCATCACATCAACATAGATGCGTCGAACATGCACCCTGTTACACATATACACTTCAAAACTGCCCCAGCACATCAGGAACCCTCAATTGCCAACCCGCCAACTTTCTCCCATCTCATCCCCAAAATGTCCCCTGGTGTGAGTCACAGAACCTATTTACCCGGGGTAAAGACCACTGACTGTGAGCCACTAACTATCCTAGGGCAAAATGCAGGGTGACATATCCCCCATCTGTTACCGAACAGACCGATTCTGAGATTTCGCACTCAGTTCATGCTATGTCAAAATTAGCCTTTTCCTCATCCGTGACAGTTTCCAAATGTTATACTCTGAAGCTTCTTACTTTGAAGCTTTAGGATTAGGCCCCCTAAGTCGAGCTCTCCAGTCCTCCATACACACATCTTTGGGTTTCCTTCTCTGCTGCTCTGTTACTGATCACTCTCCCATTTTGGATTGCTTAGGGCATCGTTCCAGCGCAGCTTCTGCTCCTTGCAACACTCGAGGAGTTGCTTCATCTTCAATTTGTAGCAGCACCATCCCTGCTTCTCTAGAGGTTATCCTATGCTGTCTTCTTGCTAAAGAAAAAAGTAGTCCAAACGTAACTGCCCATCTATATTTGATTCCACAAGCCTGAAGTGTTTTCACCACGTTTGCATATCTCTTTGCTTATGAAGAGTCATCAGAAACAAATCCTGGTACCATTGGATTTCTGCCCCGTTCTATGTAACCAGTGTCGGTGCCGCTTTCAGTATTTGCTCCTTTTGCAGATATAAAGCATAGGCAGCCAGTACATCTTCTGGGCGAGATCCCAGTTCCGTCCTCTTCGGGCCCGTCCTATGAGCTCAGTCTAGCGGAATGTTTATATCCTCTTCTGCTGCTATAAGATCTGTAAAAATCTGCATTACAGCATCTTTCAGGTCTAAATCTAACACTGATTCAGGGAGGTTTTTTATTTGAATGTTAGAACATCTGGAACGATTTTCTAGGTCTTCATATTGAATTTCCAAGTTGTGTGTGATCCTAGAAAGGTCCTCAAGAGCAACATCCGATAGCTTAGTGTCCTCTAGTATTTCCTAAATTGCTTGCTCATTGGAATCTACACAATCCCCTAGAGAGGACATTTCTTTGCTAAAGTCTGCCAAGTAGTGTCTTATTTCGGTGGTGAATGTAGTGGACTGTGCTTGAAATGAAGCAGAGAATTTATCCTGAAAATCCTGAATGCTTTTAGTGAAATCTTCTTTGGATGCTGCCATTTCTAAATCTTTGGTGGAAGAAGCCAGAGATGACTGGGTCACGCTTGGGTCTGTAGGTAGTGGTGCCTCCAAGCACCTGACCAGAAACCTTTCCAAAGGGTTTAGCTGTTTTGAAGAGGGGTGAGTCTGCCCATCCGGGGTCTGCTTCCTTCTGCCTCCTGGCATGTGCCTGAATCCTTATATCTGATATCTTGCCTCGGGAATTGAAGCAAAGCACCCAGCGACAGTTTTTGTATATTTGTCAAAGAAGAATTGTTCCAGATGCCAGGTGGCTGCCTAAATGAGGTGCAGAAAATGTTTTAATCTTCTAACCCTTCATTTAAGTGTCGATACGTAATTTCCACCCTCATGGGGGGCAAGAGTGTTGTCTTCACCACCCGGGTGGGGGCACCGTTCCAGTGACCTTTCAAAGCATGGGGAGGGAACAATTTCATGTCAAAGGGAGGGCAAGTGCCTCACAACACCCCCTCCATACACTGGGGCGCTCCACTGCAACCCTTTTTCAGCACCCGATATGGAACGCTGTTTGCTGTGTTTGTGCTTGCTTCCCAGGAACTGCAATACACCACAGGTTTCCAACAACCCCCCCAGACCCCAGCCCGGCCTGATCAGCTGCAAGGACTGTTAGGCAGAATCATGTGCAGTACCCTTTGGGAACACCACACACAATTAAGACTACAAGTGCAAGTACAAATTCACCTTTGGTACAAGCCTGTACTACACAGTAAAGTGGTAGTGATGGCTGAGCAGCCAGACTTATCTCAAGAGTAAAGTGAGCAGTATCAGAAGTTACACAAAGGACAACAATTACTATGGTTCAAATAAACACTGACTCAAGGTTTCTCAGTAAAGGAATATACATTTATTTACACATTAATTTGTAAAACAGTTCACTAACTAAAGCAGCGGAAAAATCACACTCTTAATATACTACACAACACCCAATCAATTCTGGACAAGTTAGGCTCAAAATGGAGTGTGAGCAAAATGGCACTCCAGTAATAAAAAAGGGAGGAAAAGACAAGGTTAGACAAAATTAAGCAGCACCAACAAGTAAGTAGGCAGGGCAATGTAGAAAAGGCTTGCTACAATGAGGATTCAAACCAATAGGCCTGGGCCAATGTTAATGGTTCAGAGTCTTTGCAGAGGATCACACAGTTCAGGGTAGTTTGCGGTTAAGTCTTTGCCAAGAGTTCGAAACGAAGTTAGTCGGAAGAAAAGTTACTTAAAAGAATAGAGCAGGACAAGCCCTCAGATTGGCGAAAGATTTAAAACACTTTCACCGCGGTAGGACAGAACAAACAACCGGGTTTGAACAGTACCTTTACAGACCCTCCAGGATTTAGCGGCATGAAATGGCAAATTTAGCGACATGAAATGGCAAATTTTGCGGCACAAACCTTTATTTATGGCGGCATTTTTGCAACACAATTTGTATTATTGACTGGAGGGTGCAAGATTGGTACATTGCAGGAAAGAGGCTGTGTGCAGGGCTACAAGCGAGCTAGGGTGTCAATATATGCATCTTTTATATCAAATAGGAAGAGTCCTAGATGTCTCTGGCTTGGCAGAACAGTGTTTTTTTGGCTGCGTTTTTTGGTTTAATGTGCATGCCTATTTAATATTATTAACGATATTAATCATTATCAGTTGTAATGCTGAAAATATTCCCCTTCTATATTCCCAATCCCTCAAACACCCACACACCTCTATCACCGAACACACCTCACATGTCTCACCAATTCCCCATCTCAACTTGTATTTTTGAACCTCACGCTTAGTCATACACATACTCACATGCTCTGTCACACTGCCAAGTCACAATTTGCACTCTCTAGTCCCTGCTAAACTCCAAATCATACTCCCAACTCACACTGTACGCTCCCCAATTCCTCCCGCAGTATACAGTCCTTCATTCGTGCATGCTGCTTCCTAATCTTTCATCCTTTCTCCCATTCTATCACATTCTTCCCTGATCCTTTCTCCCAATCTGCAGCCCACTACTATCCCTGAGCCCACGTTCCTTCCACTTTCTGCACCCCTGCTCTCTCTGATTTCTGGCTCACCGTCCCACAGCATCCGCTCTGCTTTCTTGCCCACTGCTTCCCCCTGACCCACTGCTCTCCCTCCGATCTCTCTTCACTTTCTTGCCTATCACGCCACAGGTCACCCATCACTCCCCTCTCACTCCTTCCTCTCACACATTGTGGCCATTTTTCAATTTTTGAAGAAAACTGTAGATTTTGTCCTCATAAAATGGGGCATCTAAAAATAGAACAGATGTTGTGCTGTTTTTAGATGAGCCATTTTTGGAAATTAGCAGGCCACCTTAATCTCAAAGGTGACCTGCGTATTTCCATGGGGCAAAGCTGTAGTGCAAATGATGAGCTGGCCAGCCACCTTGAATATGTTTGTGTTGGAAACGCTCTCCCGACAATGGTCTACAGGCTCCTCGTGCATTTCACCGTGACTGGCCCTTAAGGGTCCTGCCACTGTAAAATGCAACACAAAAAAACACATTTCTATCCCATTTGGGGAACAGAAATGCAAGTGAGACAGCAGCTGTCACACTTAAAAATGTTTTTTTAAAGTATTGCATGAGTCAGTAGGGTCAAAGACCCTGTAAAGCAGTGGCACCCCTTGTGCACGTATTTAAAGTGGGCGCATAGGATGGCCTGCAATTTCTGCACATTTAAAAAAGCACATCTTGCTTGTCAATTTGGGATGCGCTTTTAAATGCACAGAAACGCCCCCTGATTTGCGCAAAGGGTTGAAAAAGGACATCTGAATGGGCGCATATAAGAAGCGTCCATTCAGATGTACTTTGTGGATCGGACAATTTTTTTTTGCTTAAGTGATGAAATGTGCTTGCGCATTTCATTTCTTGAGTCCAAAAAATAAGAGTTGAGCCCCTTGGACCCTTGATTTTTTGATTTTTTTCTCCAAAAACAGACATTTGTGTGGGTGTTTTTGCAAAAACAGGTGTTTTTGCGCTTTTTTGCAAAAACTGCCATTTTTTGCTGCATTTTGCAGGATCGCAAAATCGTTATAAGCTGGAGGGTCTGCCTTTAGAAGAAGTAGGATGCTGTAGCTGAGGCAGAAGTTCCTGGCTGATCCTGCAGGCTCACGGTTCCTGAAGCGACTGTCGGACTGACATGAAAAAGGAACACTGGAGGGTCCTGCACTGCCGAGGGAAGAAACCAGCAGCAGGGCAAAGCAACAAATAAAAGGTGCGCTCCTTAAAACCCAAACAGGGTCCGGTCCTCCTGGCTATCTGGTTCACTGCAGCTATGCACAGCAAATTTGACCAGGGGAGGAAGGCCTTGTTTGGTGTTTGGCGAACTGGTTCGTCCCACCAGCTCAAGGAAAGAAGATTCCTTGCAGATCTTCTCTGTCGTCGAAGTTTGGAGATTCGGACCCGCAGCAGGCCTTCACCGGGAAGTTCAGTCATGGTAGTGGTCCTCTTCTTTCAGCTTCTCTTCAGTTCTCTCGATCCAGTGGCGACTCTGCCTTCCAAGTCCCAGAGACCTGATTTTTATGCAGTTTTTCCCCCATTCACACAGCCTGGCTGTCAATCACACAGCAGGGTGGCTGTCCTGGCAGGACAGTCACCTAGCCAAACAAACAAGAGTTCAACTTGGGTTTCCAAGGGAACCCTGTGCAGGGGTCCTTAAACGCCTCCCTCACATTCTGTCTACCCAGACTCTCAGGCGCCTAAGGAGGGCTTCTGTGAAGAAGCGTGCCAAAGTACGGCGAACAAAGGAACCAAACCTGGTTTGGCGTGCAGAGTAAAACACGAGAAAGACCTTTACAAAAAGAAATTGCTAATAAACCCAGCCAGGACCAAATAAAAGTAAATGGGGTCCAGCGCATTAAAGTTTGAGGCTACTAACTTAGCCTAAAATAGTACCAGGGCTATTTTCATAGACCACAGTAGGAAACATATAGTAGATACCACTGCCACCAGCCACATCTTAAAGAAAGGGGAACGAAATAATGTTCCATGAGAGGCAGACAAAAGGGGATAACGATTAACCCTTTCCAGTACTCTGTGTAAGATAGGTTGTACTGGGTCTGTGAATTTAAAAAGACTAATAAAGTCAATGGCAACTTTACATGTTCTGGGGGATAGTAGTCAGTCCCAGAAAATGGAGTTTAAAGTGGGAAGTCTGAAAGAGACAACCCTGTGTCACTTCACTAAAGGTGCTGTGTGACATACAGTAAAAAGATGATGAAGGTGAGGCTCCATAGTCTATGAACACAAACATTTTTAAACACACAGCAAAACACATGTAAGAGTGGGAAAAAAGGCTCACACTCTTACCAGGTGAAAAATAAAATCCTAAAAACCCAGCAAAGCTGCTGAGGCACTCAGTAGGTAAGGGAAACGAGCCATTCTGGAGAATTCCCTCTAATAAGGACCACTTTATATCAGTTTATTACCACCTAATACGGATACCCCGGTCTTCCAGGCCATGCAGGGCCATCCGACACCAGAAGAGAGAATGAGTTGAAGTGCCGGCACACACTTCTGAGACTTCCCGGGCCCAGGAGCTCACCGCACAACATTGCTGCGCCGGACTAGCAATCCCCACGACCACCTCACCATAGGTCTACCGCTCCCATGACCCTCTGCTGATCAGCTTTGTAGGAGCCTCGTTCTCCGCCACGACTCAGTGCCCGCAGATGGCGCTGGGTACTTGGATCACTGCAAAGTCATCCCGCAGGCATTAGTCACGCTTTTCTTCCTGGGATGCCACATCCATTACGGTAACCAGCCAGGAGCACAGGAGCACAAATTGGCTAGCCAAAATCCGTACAGTTTGGATCTGACCAGTCCCCTCGTAACTGTAAGATGCTGCAGCCTTCCACTGGTCAAACTATCTCAGATTGCAGCATTTTGTAAACAGAGCGCCCACACGCACGTCTTCATCATGCAGCGCCCATCTTGGAAGCCCAATGCTTATTTTTGACCAGTGTTGATTAATTTGCTAATGAACTGCACATACATTTTTTCCCCCACATATGTTTTCTTGCATGGACAAACAATGGCATATATAATGTACCTGCTTGTACATGTTGTGTAAGTGTGTAATTGCGATGTTCTCCCTACATGCTTGTTAAGCAGAATTCTGCAGAATGGCTAATTTTCCTTAGCTAGTGAGTCCCTCAGCAGCTTTGCTGGATTTCTACGATTTATTTTTTTCACCTGGTAAGAGTGTGAGCCTTTTTTTCCCACTCTTACATGTGTTTTGCTGTGTGAGTTTAACATTTTTGTGTTCATAGACTGTGGAGCCTCACCTACTCCATAAGCATCGGGCCTCATTACGAGTCCGTCGGTCCAGAATCCGGTGATTCTGTGATGATGGTGACACTGTTTCCGTGACCGCAAGGTTGCGGAATGAATGGGCGATTACGGCTTGTGGGTCGCACGCAACACCCCAAGGTGGAAACGCTGTTACCGTTGTCACGTAAACACCCACGCACACGGACATATTGCCACAAAAACCAGTGCAAAACCCGTGTCCGCCCCCGCCGTCACTGACACAGAATCACCGGAAGCGGAAATACCGTGACCGCAAAAAAAACGGAAACAGGCATCCAGGATCCCAGCACGTAGACAGCAAATGCAGCGATTCAGTGAGGCTGAGCTGACAGTACTGGTCGAACACATTGTGGAGCATGCCGAAATGCTCTTCAGCGCAGACCAGCGGCGCATTCCCCAGCAACGCCGCAAGGCTGTGTGGGCGGAAGCAGCACGCAAGTGCACAGCGGTCGGAGTGACAACACGCACTGTGAAGGACTGCCTTAAGAGGTGGGATGACCTCAAGCTCAGGGTGCGCAACCTCATCGCTGCACACCGCCAGCACAGCACTGGCACCGGTGGAGGCCCTGCATCCCCTCTCAAGTTGCAGTCATGGGAGGAGCACTGAAGCAGTGTCCTTCACCTCGAGGGCATCCACAGCATCGGAGATGCAGAGGCAGGAGTGAGTTCACCTGCAGATGCCAGTAAGTGCACAAAGTACAAAGCCATAAGTGTGAATGCTCCCCAGGAGTGACCCAATGGACCCACTGACCAACCCCCCACCCCAGCCAGGGTAGGAGTGACCCAATTGACCCACTGACCAACCCTCCCCCCCAGCCAGGGTAGGAGTGACCCAATGGACCCACTGACCAACCCTCCCCCCCAGCCAGGGTAGGAGTGACCCAATGGACCCACTGACCAACCCCCCCCAGCCAGGGTAGGAGTGACCCAATGGACCCACTGACCAATCCTCCATCCCGCAGCCAGGCTAGGAGTGACCCAATGGACACACTGACCACCCCCCAGCCAGGGTAGGAGTGACCCAATGGACCCACTTACCACCCAGATGACAAGTAACACACCCCCAATGCATGTCCCCAGGACATGCACACAGTGCGTGCCTGAGTGAAAGCAGAGACACACACACCTGAGTGCGTCAACAGTCATAAGTGCGTACATGCAAGTGGTCACAGATCGTTCAGTTTGATGGACACATCAAGTAACATCACACAACTAACAGCATGCCCTCTGTATCCCCACAGCCATGTCAAGTGAAAGCGACGACGGCCAACAGGCGACGCAGTGGCCACCTGCACGTGCCCAATGCAGCACTCCTGCCCAGGAGGACGATGCTAGCTGCTCTGGCACACAAGCACCAGCTGCATCGGGCATACATGCACCAGCTGCATCGGGCACAGGTGCACTGGCGGACGCCACCATCCCCATGCAGAAACCCAGCATGGCCCCAGATGCCATCCTGCAGGCCATCTGCACTGCTGAGGAGGCTGCATCGAGTGATGACAGTGCCCCGGCAGGCCGAAGTTGTACAACAGGGTGAGGGGGACGACACGGATGAGCTGTCATCCATCCATGGCCTACAGTTCCGCCCCCAAACAATGCAGAGCCCCATGCGCTCCCCAACGCCCTCCATGGCTGAGCTCAGTACCCGCATTCAGTGCATTGAGGAATAACATGCCACCCTGACGCAGCTTGTGGAAAGGCAGCTGGAGGAGGCCAGGCTGCAGTGTGAAGAGGCCAGGCTGCAGCATGAAGAGGCGAGGCTGCAGTGGGAGGAGGCGAGGCTGCAGAGGGAGAGCAATGCGACGTCGGTGCGTCAGCTCTCCAGGGCCATTGGACATTTTGCCACCACCATCGTCACCCTGGCATGCCATGTCAAGGAAGGCAACAGTGTTCAATCCAGCATAGCAGAGTCAATGTTGGTTGCCCAGCAGGCGTTTCAAGGATGCGTGCCTACAGTCACACCAGCAGTCACCTCAGCCAGCACCACCCCATCAAGCTCTGCCGCTGCCAGCCCACAGAGGCGCTTTAGTCGGCTGACTGGACCCGCCAGCAAGGACACTCCTGCGCATAAGCGCCCACGCAAATAGTGCCATGTGGGGATGGCGATGACATGACTTTCGGTGACACGATGGGTGTATGGGGGTGGGTATGTTTGGGTGGTGGGGGAGGTCTTTAGGGGGCGAGTAGTTTGGGGCCTGGTTGGGGGTAGGTACGTTTGGGTGGTGGGGGAGGTCCATTAGGGGGTGAGTAGTTTGGGGCCTGGTTGGTGGTAGGTACGTTTGGCTGGTGGGTGGGCACGGGTGTACAGCTTGCCTACCCAATGCACCTTCTTTCCTGTTTTGTTTACAATATATCACCTTGGAAAAATTCTATAATGAGTGTACATCATCATTTCATTTGCAGTCAATCCATTTATTAACCGGCATCGTCATATCCATGCAATGGTGTCAATGTGTAGTCTCTCAAAAGTAAATGCGAATGAGTGTATCCCGTGCTCGTTGGCCATCTTGTGCACCCACGGATGGGAGTGGAGCCATCCCATCCCCATCCCCATCTTCAACTCCATCATCAACTCCATCATCATCCTCTGGGTCTGGGGGCAGCGGAATGTTCCTGCGCATGCACAGATTGTGCAGCATGGCACACACAAGCACAATTTTACCCGTCTTCACTGGGTTGTAGAGCAGTGATCCGCCAGATCTGCTCAAGCAGCGGAACCTGGCCTTCAGTATGCCAAATGTCCTCTCAATCATGCCACGTGTGCCCTCTTGTATGCCTCCTCATGCCTGTTCCTTGGCCTCTGTACAGGCGTCATCAGCCATGGTGTGAGTGCATATCCAGAATCACCTACATTGGATGTAAATGTGGGGCACATGTCAGTGTTTGTGTATCATGTCTTGATCAGATGCAGTGCAATCTTGTGTCATCATTCATTCATCCATATGGGCCAAGCAGTGGTCGGACCGGTGGGTGATTGCCAATCCTGGGTCTTACTTGTCGATGTTGGCATTTGGACATTATCCAACGAATTGTTGTGCATATGTAGTTGCCTTTGCGGGAAATAGTGGTTGGCAAGTATAGCATTGTGCAGTGATGTATACACTTGGAGGAGTCAATCAATAGACTGTGATGATGTGGTCGATGCAGGATGTCTCATGTGCAGGCATCATGTGCATTGTGGGGGCAGTGGTGCATAGTGTGGGTGGCTGTATTGAGTGGCCCATCTTATATGGGCTTGTGGTAGTATTGGTTGTGTGTCTCATTTGGCAGGGTGTGTAGGGGCACACTGTGGCAACCTGTTATGTGTATCTTAGTGGTGTGTGGGTTGTGCTGACTGTCCATTACATGGGCCGGGGGGTGATGCATGTGCAGTTGTAGCAGCCCACTCACACATGTCATTGCCCTGGACACACACACCCCTTCCACAGGGCCTGTGCATTGGCAGTTGTACTCACCCAATAGCCATGTGCTTTGTCCAGCGTTCCATGTACCGTGGCATTGTCGAATTCCGCAGGACCATTTAGTCATGTGTTGACCCCGGGAAACGTGCGCAGCAATGTGTTATCACGTGTCCGGCGTCACATACCATCTGTACATTTAGTGAGTTGTACTGTTTCCTATTGCGGTGCACCATCTCCATTGCACGTGGTACTGTCAGCTCTATGTGGGCGCAGTCTAATGTACCTATGCAATTTGGCATGGCAGCAATGGCATGGAAGGCCAACTTGGTGGGAATGACTGGTGCAAGGGTACGGGGTAGGGCAATGTGTTCCGACACATGGCGCAGCAGGGCATCCAGTACCTGTCCCAATATTTTAGAAAAACAGGGTTGTGAGAGCATGTGCAGCTCACCAACTGTGTGCTGATAAGTTCCGGTGCCAAGAAAATGCAGTACCAACACCACCTTCAGGAGGGGGGATTGCGGTCGAAATGCCAATGTGCCTGCTGATGTCGTCCTCAATCATGGTGGTGATGTACATGATTGTTGGACGGTCCAGCTGGTATAATGTGTGGATCTGTCCTGGGGTCAGGTTCCAGGGTGAGGCCCTGATGCGGGGTATTGCAGGCTGCCTGCGGGGTCGTGCCGGATGCTCCATTGGGTTTGGCATGGGTGCAGGGTTTGCTCACTGCCGCCTGTGCCTCCTCCGCCTCCGCCTCATCCTCCTCAGCACCATTACTACCACCATGTGCAGTGCTGCCTGTAGGTTCAATAGCCCCAGTCCTAATGCTGCTACAGCTGCTGCCTGCATAGTTGTGTTTGGAGTTGGCCTGGGTGTGGGCCTTTTGTAGTCTCCCAGTGGCCTGCTGGGTCCAGCTGGGATCATTTAGTGCACCTGTGGCCTGATTCAGCTCCATCCGGTAACTGGGGGGTTTCCCTACCAACGCAGTTCACGGGTGGCTTAACTCCGCGGTGGCGGTTTGTGGTGGTGGTATTTCCAGGATCGTAGGTCGGAATTTGCCGGTCACGGACACGGTGCTGGTATGGTTATACCGCCACTGTTATTTCCGGACCGGCTGACTGGTAATGAAGCCCATCATCTTTTTACTGTGTGTTACACATCACCTTCAGTGCAATGACACAGGGTTGTCTTTTGCAGACTTCCCAACTGAAACTCAATATTCTGGGGCTGACTACTGTCTCCCGTAACATGTAAAGTTGCCATTGACTTTATTCGTCTTTTTAAACTCCCAGACCCAGTACAAACTATCTTACATAGAGTTCTAGAAAGGTTAATATTTATCCCTTTTTGTCTGTTTCTCGTGGAACATTGTTTCGTTCCCTTTTCATTAAGATTTGGCTGGTGGCAGTGGTATCTACCCTATTTTTCATACCGCTGTTATTTTAAATAGCCTTGGTATTGTGTTAGGCTATTTTAGTAGCCTCGAACTTAAACCCGCTGGACCATATTTACTTTTATACGGTTCCGGCTGGGTTTATTCGCCATTTCTTTTTGTAAAAGTCTTTCTCGTGTTTTACTCTGCGCGCCAAACCCTGTTTGATTCCTTTGTTCGCCCACATTTGGCGGGCTTCTGCACAGAAGTCCTCCTTAGGCACCTGAATGTCTGAGGGGGACAGGATCTGAGGGAGGGGTTTGAAACTCCCCGCACAGGGTCTCCTTGGAGTGATTGACAGCCAGGCTGTGTGAATGGGGGAAAACTGCATAAAAAGCAGGTCTCTGGGACTGAGAAGGCAGAGTCACCACTGGATCGAGAGAACCGAAGAGAAGCTGACAGAAGAGGACCTCTACCACGACTGAACCTCCCGGTGAAGCCCTGCTGCGGGTCCAAATCTCCAAACTTCGATGAAAGCGAAGATCTGCAAGGAATCTTCTCCCCTTGAGTTGGTGGGACCAACCAGTTTGCCAAACTGTAAGCCAGACCTCCCTCCTCTGGTCGAATTTGCTGTGCACAGCTACAGTGAACCGGATAGCCAGGTGGAACGGACCCTGCTTGGGTTTTAAGGAGCGCACCTTTTATTTGTTGCTTTGCTCCATTGCTGGTTTCTTCCCTGGGCAGTGCAGAACCCTCCAGTCTTCCTCCTTCTTGTCAGTCCGACAGTCCCTTCAGGAACCGTGAGCCTGCAGTACCTGCCAGGAATGTCTGCCTCAGCTACAGCATTCTTCTGCTCTAAAGGTACTGTCCTAACCCGGTTGTTCGTTGCGTCCAGCCGCAGTGAAAGTGTGTGAAATCTTTCGCCAATCTGAGGGCTTATCCCTCTCTATTCTTTAAAATAACTTTTCGTCCGACCAACTTCGTTCTGAACTCTTGGGAAAGACTTAACCGCAAACTACCCTTGATCCTCTGCAAAGACTTTGGCCCTGGCCTCTTGATTTGATTTCCCCACTGCAGTTCCTTTTTCTACATTGCACTGCTTACTTGTTGGTGCTGCTCAACTTCTGTATAACTTTTTCTTTCCCTTCCTTTGAAATTATTAGAGTGCCATTTTGCCCACACTTCATTTTAAGCCTAACTTGTCCAGAATCTATTGGGTGTGGTGTAGTGTATTAGGATGGTGATTTTTAAACTGCTTGATAATACTGAAATGTTTAATAGCTTATGTGTAAATAAATGTATATTCTTTTACTCAGAAACCTTGAGTCAGTGTTTGTTTGAATCATAGTAATTGCTGTCCTTTGTCTAACTATTGATACTGCTCACTTTACTCTTGAGATAAGTCTGGCTGCTCAGCCACCGCTACCACTTTACCGTGTAGTACAGGCTTGTACCAAAGGTAAATTTGTACTGTCACTTGTAGTGCTAATTGTGTGTGGTGTTCCCAAAGTGTACTGCATATAATTCTGCCTAACACTGGTGTACAGCGGTTAGGATCAAGTATAGTGATTACACTTCGAGTGCTGCTATTGCCTTGGATCAACTAACCACAAGGCTAAACATCACTAAAAAGCAATATTAATCATGTCTGATATGGAAAGCTATAGTTAGGAGACCTTCCTTAGTTACACTGTGGATTATCTGAAAAATCTGTGTAGAGAAAGGAATCTCTTTGTTAACGGCAAAAAGTCTGAATTGATTGAAATGCTGTTAGAGAAACAAAGTCTGGAGGGTGGGTCTGAAATACCTGACCCCTCAGCAAATGTCGAAAATGATGAGGATGATAATGTGTCTATTATTGATGAGTTAGATGAAACTGATGTGTCCCACAATGTAGGCCTCACTGCTCCTTTACCTGCTCAGCAACCTCAACCTTTGTCCACTGGGACCCCTGTAGGTCCTACACTCAGTCCTGAATTCATTGCTCTAGAAAAGATGAGGCTTGAATTAGAATTTAAACGTTTAAATGCTCAAACTGAACAAAAGCATCAAGAACTTAAGCTCAGAGAAATTGAGATGTACCATGCCTTAGAAATGAAAAGGTTGTCTATTGAAAATGCTTCTCTTCCAGAGTCTTCTAGGTCTTCCAGTCCTAAGAGACCCTGTATGCCTAAAGAAATTTGGGTATGTATGAGGCTAAGCTTGATATTTTGGATTGGTTGGCAATGTTTGAATATAACCATGGGATTCAAGACATTACAGGGAATCAGTTGCTTCCTTGGCTCTTCTCTAGGCTACCCCCCACTGTTGCATCTGATGTTGTGATGGAGTTGGGAGAGGTGAATAGGATGGATTATGAGTGTGTGAAGCTAGCTTTAATTGCTTCATTTGGGAAGACCCCTTCCCAGTACCTTAAGAGGTTTAGGACCCTCAAAAGCATAATGATACCCCTTGGGCTACCTGGGTATGTGATTGATGAAAAACCTAGATGGTTGTGTTAAGGGTTACAGAGTAAACACTTATGAAGGTATGAGAAATTGTGTTATGTTAGAGTCAATTAATGATGCCTGCTCACCTGAGCTCAAACAGCACTTGGCTGATTCTAAGGAGATAGATCCCAAGAAGTTAGCTAAGGCTGCTGACTTGTGGGTTGCCAACAGGGCTACTCAAAAGGATTCTGGGGCAACTCAGAAGAAGGATGAGGGAAAGCAGCCAAAGAAAGATAACAAGGAGAATTCTAATACCTCTAATCCAAAAGAGGCCCCCAAACAGCAACATAAGGGTAAATAAACCACAAGGGAAACCGAATCAGGCTAGTGCACAATCTGGACCCAAACCAGATGGATGTCAGAACAAACCCCCATTCATCAAGACATTTGGGAAATGTTATGTTTATGGGTCAACTGACCATGTGAAAGGGGATCCCAGATGTAATGGTAAACCTTCAGGGGTCCACACTGTCTCCTTAGCCTTCTCCCTATGGTAAGTGGAAACTTTCACCTACTGGTTGATGAACCCATGAGAGTCTCAGCTAGTGTTTCTTTAGTGTCCCTGGGCTTGTTGGAACAACAGAATTTAGATGTATACACTTCCATCCCAGATAATACTAAAGAGTATTATAAAGATAGTGTTCTTTTGAATGGCCAGGAGACTCCTGCCATCAGAGACACTGGAGCCAGCATAACTATGGTGGATGAATCATTTTTCAAGGTGGAGGATGTTGCTAAGGCACCCAAACGCCTCACTAAGTTAGCTGGAGGCCCTGTGCAAATGCTTCCCCAGTTAACAGCTCTCATCCAGTGTAATGATATGACTGTCAAAATACGTGTTAGTGTGCAGAGTGAAGTGCCTGGGAGAATATTGTTAGGTAATGACCTCAAAACTCTTGGAGTTGTGTCTAGTACCCACCAGCCTCCCAGTAAAAGGAAACAGGAGCTCACTAGACCTGCAAGGGAGAGGACTTTGAGAGGCTCTCCAGAGAAGGAGATAGAGGAAGCTATCACTCCCACTCCACAGGAGTTGCTCACTGCTATTTCTGGAAAGGGGGAAACCCAACACCTCCAAGAAGAAGACAGATGGCACCCCTGTGCTACCAACAAGGACATCCCCAAGATTGTCCAAGGTCACACCTGTGACTCCTCCACCTGCTGAGGCAGAGTGTGAGGTACAACCGTGTGTGGTTGATTCAGTTTCTGAAGAGTCAGATCTGGAGGAAGATACTGTTTTGGTTGGAGATCTTTGTTAGGGAGAATTCTCATAAATAGCGGATTTCCCTTACCTAAAGAGTCCACCAGCAGCTTTGCTGGATTTCTAGGGTTTATTTTGTTTTTCACCTGGTAAGAGTGTGAGCCTTTTTCCCACTCTTACATGTGTTTTGCTGTGTGTACTTTTACTATTTGTGTAATATTGGGCACTGGAGCCTCACCTACTCCATGTGCACCACTTTTTGTGTGTGTTACACAGCACCTTCAGTGCAGTGACACAGGGTTGTCTTTGAGACTTCCCCCTGACTCCATTTTTCTGGGGCTGACTCCTGTCCCCCAGAAACAAGCAAAGTTGCCATTAACTTTATATAGTCACTTTAAACCACAGACCCAGTACACCCCATCTTACATGGAGTATTGGAAAGGGTTAATTCTTATCCCTTTTGTCTGTGCCTCTTGGAGCCTTGTTTCGCTCCCTTAACATTAAGACTTGGCTGGTGGCAGTGGTAACTACCTTAACTGTCCTACCGCGATTATCTTATATAAACGTGCTATTGTTTCAGGCTATTATAGTAGCCTCGAACATAAACCCGCTTGACCAAATACATTTTATTTTGGTTCCGGCTGGGTTTATTCGCCATTTCTTTTTGTTAAAGTCTTTCTCGTGTTTTTCTCTGCGCGCCAAACCGGGATGATTCCTTTGTTCGCTGTCTTTTCGCAGGCTTCTGCACAGAACCCCTCCTTAAGACGCCTGAAAGTCTAGAGGGGTAGGATGTGAGGGAGGGATCTTCGGACCCCTGCCATGGGTTGCCTTAGCAACCCAAGTCGCACTCTTGTCTGATTGGCTAAGGGATCTGGCCTTTGTGATTGACAGCCAGGCTGTATGAATGGGGGAAAACTGCATAAAAAGCAGGTCTCTGGGACTGGAAGAGCAGACTCGCCACTGGAACGAAAGAACCAATGAGGAGCTGGAAGAAGAGGACCCCTACCACGACTGAACCCCCCGGTGAAGCCCTGCTGCAGGTCCGAATCTCCAAAACCGACGACAGAGAAGATCCTCCAGGAAGCTTCTTCCCTTGAGAAGGTGGGTCCAACCAGTTCACCCAAACTGCAAGCCAGCACCCCTCCTCTGGTCCAATTCACTGTACCGAGCTACAGTGAGCAGGATAGCCAGGAAGGTCAGACCCTGCTTGGGTTTTAAGGAGCACACCTTTTATTTGTTGATTTGCTCTGCTGCTGGTTTCTTCCCTGGGTGGCGCAGGACCCTCCAGTCTTCCTACTTCGTGTCAGTCCGACAGTTGCTTCAGGAACCGTGAGCCTGCAGGAACCACCAGGAATGTCTGCCTCAGCTACAGCTCCCTCTCCGTTTCAAGGTACTGTGCAAATCCGGTTCTCCGTTTCGTCAGCCGCGGTGAAAGTGTTTGAAATATTTCTCCAATCCGAGGGCTTTTCCTTCTCTTCTCTTTGAACTGACTTTTCTACCAACCAACCTCGTCTGGAATCTGTGCCACAAACTTTACTGCGAACTACCCTGAACTGTGTGATCTTGAGCAAAAGACTTTTGTCCTATTGACTTTGGCCCTAAGCCTTTTCTATCTAATCTCCTCACTGTAGTCTCTCATGTTCTATTGCCCTGATTACTTACCTGTTGGTTTTGCCTAATTTCTTATAACTTTTTCTTTCCCTCCCTTTTAAATTGCTGGAGTGCCATTTTGCTCCCACTTCACTTGCGAGTTTAACTTGTCTGGAATTTAAGGGAAGTGCTGTGGTGTATTTATGATTGTGATTTTTGACTTGCTTAGAACGGTGAACTGTTATACAACTGATAAGTAAATAAATATATATTCTTTTACGCAGAAACATTGAGTCAGTGTTTGCCTGAACCATAGTAATTGCTGCCCTTTGTGTAACTCTTGTACTGCTCACTTACTCTTGAGATAAGTCTGGCTGCTCCGCTACTGCTACCACTATAACTGTGTAGTACAGGCTTGTACCAAAGGTGAAATTGTACTGTCACTTGTAGTCTTAATTGTGTGTAGTGTTCCTGTTAGGGAGAATTCTCATCTTATGGCTAATTTCCCTTACCTGTAGAGTCCCCCAGCAGCTTTGCTGGATTTGAAGGGTTTGTTTTTTTCTCCCTCTAATAGTGAGACTCTTTTTCCCACTCTTAGGCATTTTTGCTATGTGTGTTCTAGGCTATTTTTGTGTTTAATGTCTATGGGGTTTCTCTCAGCTCTATAGGAACCATCTTTATTCACATGTGTTACACAGCACCCTCCGTGCAGTGACACAGGGGTGTCGTAGCGACCCCCAAACATAGACTCCATACCCTGGGACTGACCTCTATCTTCCAGGGCATGTAAAGTCCCCATTGACTTTACTAGTCAATCTCTGTGAACAAAACCAGTACAACCCATCTTACTATGGAGGTACTGGAAAGGGTTAATAGTTTTTCCCTTATGTTCATTTTCAAGTGGGTACCGTACAGTCCCTCTTTCAAAAGTTTCTGGCTGGTGGCAGTGGTTACTACTGAAAATATTCAACCGCAAATATTTTCCTATGGGATTTTCCCATTGTTCGGGGCTACCACTTTTTCTGACAGCCTCTAACATACCGCCAGTGTATTTTAATATGAACTTTACTCCAGTAGGTTTTATTTGCCAGAACTTTAATATAACTTCTTTCTCGTGTCTTTCTCTAAACTCCTAACCCAGGTCAGGGATCCTTTGTTCATCCGTTTAGCGGGCTTCTGCCAAGAAGCCCTTCTTTCGGCGCCACTGAGTTTGGGGTGGGTCCATTGTGTGGGAGGGGGAGTAAGACCCCTGGACAGGGTTGCCTCAGCAACCCATGTCGCACTCTATCCTGATAGGCTGGAGGGCCTCCCGTCAAGATGACCACTCCACTGTGTGAGTGACAGCTAGGCTGTATGAATGGGTATCTTTTTGCATAAAAGCAGGGTCCTGAGGACTGGAAGAGCAAGACGTTGCCACTGAAACTAAGAAGCCGAAGTGGAGAGAAGCCAAAGACATCTGCAACGACTGAACCACCGGTGAAGCCCTGCTGCAGCGTCTCACCACTTTTCGCCACACGACGAGAGACGATCTTCACCTGCAAGAGCCTTCTTCCCTTGAGCTGGTGGGGCCAACCAGTTTGCCAATCGCTTTCCCGGACCTGCCTTGGTCGAATCTCCCGTACCCTGTACTCAGAGGCCAGATAGCCAGGCACCAGTCCACCCGGACCGCGATTTAAAGGAGCGTACCTTTTATTCGTCGGGCAGCACCGCGGCTGGTTTCATCCCTGGGTAGTGCAGTAACTAGAACCTTCCTCCACGATGAGAGCCTCTCTTCCTCTGCTGGATCATCCGAACTGCAGGAACTACCAGAAACAACCGCCACCGCAGGAGCCACTTCTTCATTTTAAAGGTACATTGTTCTGCCAGGCCGCCCTTTCTTCGTGGTAGCACTAAAGTTGTTTTAAATCCTTTACCTACCTGTTGGGTTGGCCGCCCCTCTTTCTTAACATTGTCTTTCAACTTCTGCACCCACCTTTTCAAAATTGTTAACCAAAGACTTGACTGCAGCTACAAGAACATTTCGCTCCTGGGCACTTGACCTGTACCACTGACTCTGGCACAGGCCTACTGATTCTGGCCTACACTTAAATAATAGGGTGCCTGGCAAAACCCTGAAAAGCCCAGGTAGGTAAATTTGGATTAACAAAACACAATTTTTCAGGGTGAGAGGTCCTTCAACTCACAAAAAACACAATGTATACATGTGACTACATATACATTATTTCACATTGATGTATTTTAATATTTTTGAGATAGAGTACCAAGGGGTATTCTGGAAAAACAATACAAATGAGTATGATCCGTACCAAGAGAGGATCTTAATGTACAAACATACAACCGTAAAGAATTATTGTCAGAGCAGTTGTGCAATGGAGACAAAAATCAACAATTATTTACATAAACTGAAAAAATAACAATAACAACAGTGTTTGAACTGTCCACTGTTCATGTGAAGTATAGTCGTCGACACAACAGTGTTTCGGCCTAAGACAGCTGTAAAGTGCAGCTAGATGAGCAGGCCTTCATCAGGACGTGTGGTAAAATGTTAGTAGTCCCGGGATATCTATCTAAGAAAAACAAATGGAGTACAGTGAGTGGGAGAGGACCTCAGAATAAAATAATGATTCAAAAAGCTCCATAGAGATGCTAACGGATATACAAACAAGATCTCCAAAGAAGAAACTTGTGTTTTACCAAGGGTTAAACCATTGCCAAGGTAAGATGGGTCCAAGCTGGGTACAGGAACCAAACGGCCATTTTGTTGCGCCGTAAAACAACCAACCGATGACTGTCAGTGGTGCCTGAAAAGACATCAAAGGACACTGTAAAAGCGCCATCCCAATAGTTGAGCCTTACATAATGTCTAATTGCATAAGGTAAGTGCTTACCTCAAGTGGTAGCACGTGTCTTTGGTATAACACTGGCGCAATGGAATCAGTCAGCGTGGGTCATCCTCCCGACGTGTATGAACACGGCCTGTGTGCAAGACATGTGATGCACAGTCACAACCCCAATTCTATACTTTATTAATGCATATAAAAAAGGGCCTTGCCGACCATTAGCGGTGTTAGTGCAAAAACTGGGAAGCTGCCCCAGGAGTAAGCACCCTATAAACCTGGCGTGTGCTTTAAAGTATCAAAAGCACTGGAAAACACCAGCGAGATCAACGACAGAAAGCCGTGATGCGGCTCTGTCCTGACGCGTGCAGGATACCAAGTAGTGCAACGTAAGGTGCACACCCGTTACAAACACCTACTGACCACGCTAGTGAATGGTAAGCTGGAAGCTCGATGCCACACCGCAGCTTGAGCGCTGCGCGTGCACAGTGCAGATTAATGCCGTGGGAGGTGACTAATGGCTGCGAGACGGCATTATCAATAAGCGTGTGGAACGCCCGAAACTATGTGAGATACGAAAACCTGCACACTGAGCTCGTATTCGTAGAGCATGAAACTAACAAGCACGTATCCAGGAGCCGAACTTACTTGAAAAAGAGTTGCTGCTGCTTGCGTCGGCTTGTGTTTCCCCAGCAACGGTGAAAGTGAAACCGTCGTCACGGTGACGGCACGTAATCAAACACTCGGCTCACACTGATAGGCTCAACGGTCCCACTCCCCTAGTTGGGCGTCACGGCCCGAATGGCCAATCCTGTCCGGTTAGGCTGGTGGGAAGAAAAAATGTACCTTCACAAGAGGTACACCTCGCTAAACTAATAGGTGGTATGAGTGCAATATTGGACATGGCGCCACATTGGGAAACGTGAGGGCCGTTTGCCAAGTGGGTGCCGATATGCACAGATAGGCACTTGGAAAACGCCTGGAAAAAGGACTCCATATATCAAAGAATGTGTCCAATGTCCCTGCGCGACTCGTAATTGAACTACTAGTAAAGGTGAAGAGAAAACCCAAAATGGTGCCAAATAATGGGTGCACACGTACTGATGAAGGTACCCTCAAAGAGGGAAATGCCTGCTCACATACAGGCTAATGAATTATTGACAGGTTACCATGACCACTCTGTGTCGTGTAATTATGCATAAATACAGTACCGCAAATAGAGATCATAATTCGCTGACAAGATGTGAAAGTGCATACTAGATGTATTACAATTTTCCTAGGCTAGTGCTATCAACCTAGGGGTGCACAACAACAGGACGTGACAGTCAAAACATCTCGAATACTGAGCCAGCTGGTAAAAAATAGAACATGTTCACATACATTGGTCTCATTGGTCTATTTTCAATGTAACCTGTCACAAATACAGATTATATTGTTGAGAACATTCCAAAGCAACAATAAGTAAACATCCCACAAATGGACCGATGTTACTACGCAAGTGTTGTTCAAGGGTCAAATTAGTGGGAAAGGGAGAGTACTCCCAAAACACCTACGACAAGAAACTAAATTAGCATAAAAATGTTTCCATTCAACAGATATATTCAAACCTGTTTTTACAGTGTCCAGTTTGTGCACCAGCTGTTGTTCAAGTCTGGTCAGTGCTTTGTCCCTATCTCCACCTCTTTTCTGTGGGGACAATTGTTGTTTGATGGTCCACGATATGTCTTCATTGGTGTGTCCCATACGGTTGAAATGTTCAACAAGGGGCTTGTCCGGTATTTTGTTTTTAATGCAGGATCGATGCTCAGAAATCCGTTGTTTTATAGGCCTGGAGGTCTTGCCAATGACTAGTAGCAGACAGGGACAGCGTATTCCATAGATAACACACTTGCTATTGCAGTTTGTGCGAGTATTGAGGGTACGATGAAAGTCCTTGTGATCAAAGGTCTTCGTGGGGGTGGTGTAGCGACATGCCACACAATTCCCACAGGGATAATGTCCCACAACACTGGGTAAGTTCCACTGTGTATTCGGAGTCTTGCATTCTTCAATATATGTATGTACCAGAGTGTCCCTGAAGCTCATGTTCTTTTTGAACGCAAACATAGGTTTCTTGTCCAGGGTGCCCTTGTTTTATATCATATGCCAATGCTTGTTGATCGTTTGTTTGGTGAGATTGCTCAACGGGCCAAAGGTAGTCACACATACCAGTCTGTTCATCTCTTTTTTCTCTTTTGGTGTCAGGCAAACTGTTCTCTCCATGTTCAGTGCCCTTTTCTTTGCTTGTTTAATTGATTTTTTCGGATACCCCCTCTCTTTCAAACGATTTTGTAGGTCGTTGGGGCGTGTAGTTCGTATTTCTCTTTGTCAGAGCAATTGCGTCTGATCCTCAGGAACTGGCCGTAAGGTAAATTGTATCTTAGGCCCTGAGGATGATAGCTGGTAAAATGCAACAGGCTATTCCGCTCAGTGGGTTTTCTGTATAGTTCTGTGTGGAGGGTGTTTCCTGACCTATAGATGTGTAAGTCCAGAAAATCAACCGCCTGAAAGCTCCAATCAATGACATCATTCCTTCGATTGAGGCAGGTCTTCAAAGCTTCAAGTCCTTCACGTTGTGGAATTGACTTATATAAAGCTTCAACGTCCATTGTAGCCAAAATACAGTGTTGTGGTAAAACAAGGTCTTGTAGGAGCAGAATAACAGCAGTGGAATCCTTAATGTACGAGGGCATCTTATTTATGAAGGGTTTTAAAAAATAGTCTGTGTAGAGAGAAAGTGGTTCCAAAAGGGAGTCACACGCTGACACAATTGGTCTACCTGGTGGTTGTGTGGAATTTTTTCTGGATCTTAGGTAGAATATAAAAGGCCGGTATTCTTGGGTGTGACTTGTTCAGGAAATGCCGTTCTCCCTCGCAGATCCATCCTTCTTGTTCCGCATGTCTAGTGAGGCTGATGATTTCTTCCTGTAGCCTCATGGTCGGGTCACTTCTTAGCATCTTATAAGATGTGTCATCGGCCAAAAGACGACGGCATTCTTTGTCGTAATCAACTGTAGACATAATAACAATACCACCACCTTTGTCTGCCAGTTTCAGAGTTATTGTGAGGTCTTGTCTGAGGTCAGCTAGAGATTTCCTTTCTTGTCGACTGAGATTATCTTGATAGTAGTTCCTCTTCTTTAAACCTTCGTCCAATGTTTTCGTGACCAATTTCTCGAAAGTTTCAAATTCTGTTGATATGGTATGTGGCGGTCGCATAATTACCGATTTAGGCTTGAAGCCAGTGATGTTGTCAGATATATCTGGGTTGTCATTCGCAGTTTCTTGGTGGTCCGGTAGATATACCTAAAAAAAATACTTGAGCCTGATGTTTCGGAAAAAACGTTTCAACTCCATCTCGGTTTGGAAAGGGTTCGCTCGAGTCGATGGACCGAAAGATAAACATTTACCGAGTAAGGTTTCTTCTGAAAACGTCAATATTCTGGCTGATAGATTGAAAATGGGTATTGCCTGCATTACGGTTGGTTCTGGTACCATTGTCGGGTTCTCATATATTGCCATTGTTGTTGTGGACGTCTTCGTGGTCGTCCTCGTTGACCCCACCCGTGGAAAAAAACGATGCGACGGTGGTGGGCCTGAAGCGCTTCCTCCCGTGATACTGGGGTCGCTTCCACTCGAGGATGCCGAACTGCCCTCACCACTTTGTTGCGTCTATAGAAATTGCTCTGTTGTTGCTGTTGTAGATCGGTGTAGTATGTTTCCCGAAGGTAGGGATAGGTCTTCTCCTCCCCGTAACTACTCAAATCCTTCCGGAACTTCTGGATTTTCTTGTCTATGGTGAACTGTTTGAATTTGGCGATTTCTTCTTCCAATTTTTCCAATTTCTGTTTGGCGTCTTGTATCGTGGTGTTTTCAACGAATTTCTTCTCTAATTCGAGTAGCTCTTCTCCCTGTTTCTTACACTCCTCCTGGGCAGTATCTATGATCAAAATGATCCAGTCCCTACTGCATTTGTTCTCTACGCCACTAAAATTGCCAATGTATATGGCACAGTACGAATTAGATCATATACACCATGATTCGAACCCATACAGACCACAAATTCTGGTATGGAGACGGTACATTGACGATGTACTACTCATTTGGACAGGCACAGCAGCCAGCTTACTCCTTTTTCACCAATGGATCAACCAATGCAATGAGCATATTCGTTTTACCATTGATTGGAGCTTTCAGGCGGTTGATTTTCTGGATTTACACATCTATAGGTCAGGAAACACCCTCCACACAGAACTATACAGAAAACCCACCGACCGGAATAGCCTGTTGCATTTTACCAGCTATCATCCTCAGGGCCTAAGATACAATTTACCTTACGGCCAGTTCCTGAGGATCAGACACAATTGCTCTGACAAAGAGAAATACGAACTACACGCCAATGACCTAGAAAATCGTTTGAAAGAGAGGGGGTACCCGAACAAATCAATTAAACAAGCAAAGAAAAGGGCACTGAACATGGACAGAACAGTTTGCCTGACACCAAAAGAGAAAAAAGAGATGAACAGACTGGTATGTGTGACTACCTTTAGCCGGTTGAGCAATCTCACCAAACAAACGATCAACAAGCATTGGCATATGATATAAAACAAGGGCACCCTGGACAAGAAACCTATGTTTGCGTTCAAAAAGAACATGAGCCTCAGGGACACTCTGGTACATACGTATATTGAAGAATGCAAGACTCCGAGTACACTCTGGAACTTACCCAGTGTTGTGGGACATTACCCCTGTGGGAATTGTGTGGCATGTCGCTACACCACCCCCACGAAGACCTTTGATCACAAGGACTTTCATCGTACCCTCAATACTCACACAAACTGCAACAGCAAGTGTGTTATCTATGGAATACGCTGTCCCTGTCTGCTACTATACATTGGCAAGACCTCCAGGCCTATAAAACAACGGATTTCTGAGCATCGATCCTGCATTAAAAACAAAGTACCGGACAAGCCCCTTGTTGAACATTTCAACCGTATGGGACACACCAATGAAGACATATCGTGGACCATCATACAACAATTGTCCCCACAGAAAAGAGGTGGAGATAGGGACAAAGCACTGACCAGACTTGAACAACAGCTGGTGCACAAACTGGACACTGTAAAAACAGGTTTGAATATATCTGTTGAATGGAAACATTTTTATGCTAATTGAGTTTCTTGTCGTAGGTGTTTTGGGAGTACTCTCCCTTTCCCACTAATTTGACCCTTGAACAACACTTGCGTAGTAACATCGGTCCATTTGTGGGATGTTTACTTATTATTGCTTTGGAATGTTCTCAACAATATAATCTGTATTTGTGACAGGTTACATTCAAAATAGACTAATGAGACCAATGTATGTGAACATGTTCTATTTTTTAACAGCTGGCTCAGTATTCGAGATGTTTTAACTGTCACGTCCTGTTGTTGTGCACCCCTAGGTTGATAGCACTAGCCTAGGAAAATTGTAATGCATCTAGTACGCACTTTCACATCTTGTCAGCGAATTATGATCTCCATTTGCGGTACTGTATTTATGCATAATTACACGACACAGAGTGGTCATTGTAACCTGTCAATACTTCATTAGCCTGTATGTGAACAGGTATTTCCCTCTTTGGGGGTACCTTCATCAGTACGTGTGCGCCCATTATTTGGCACCATTTTGGGTTTTCTCTTCACCTTTACTAGCAGTTCAATTACGAGTCGCGCAGGGACATTGGACACATTCTTTGATATATGGAGTCCTTTTTCCAGGCGTTTTCCAAGTGCCTATCTGTGCATATCGGCACCCACTTGGCAAACAGCCCTCACGTTTCCCAATGTGGCGCCGTGTCCAATATTGCACTCATACCACCTATTAGTTTAGCGAGGTGTACCTCTTGTGAAGGTACATTTTTTCTTCCCCCCCACCCCCCGGACGAGCCTAAGCAGACAGGATTGGCCATTCGGGCCGTGACGCCCAACTAGGGGCGCGGGACCGTTGAGCCTATCAGTGTGTGAGTCGAGTGTTTGATTACGTGCCGTCACCGTGACGACGGTTTCACTTTCACCGTTGCTGGGGAAACACAAGCCGACGCGAGAAGCAGCAACTCCTTTTCAAGTAAGTTCGGCTCCTGGATACGAGCTTGTTAGTTTCATGCTCTACGAATACGAGCTCTGTGTGCAGGTTTTCGTATCTCACATAGTTTCGGGCGTTCCACATGCTTATTGATAATGCCGTCTTGCGGCCATTAGTCACCTCCCACGGCATTAATCTGCACTGTGCACGCGCAGCGCTCAAGCTGCGGTGCGGCATCGAGCTTCCAGCTTACCATTCACTAGCGTGGTCAGTAGGTGTTTGTAACGGGTGTGCACCTTACATTGCACTACTTGGTATCCTGCACACGTCAGGACAGAGCCGCATCACGGCTTTCTGTCGTTGATCTCGCTGGTGTTTTCCAGTGCTTTTGATACTTTAAAGCACACGCCAGGTTTATAGGGTGCTTACTCCTGGGGCAGCTTCCCAGTTTTTGCACTAACACCGCTAATGGTCGGCAAGGCCCTTTTTTATATGCATTAATAAAGTATAGAATTGGGGTTGTGACTGTGCATCACATGTCTTGCACACAGGCCGTGTTCATACACGTCGGGAGGATGACCCACGCTGACTGATTCCATTGCGCCAGTGTTATACCAAAGACACGTGCTACCACTTGAGGTAAGCACTTACCTTATGCACTTAGACATTATGTAAGGCTCAACTATTGGGATGGCGCTTTTACAGTGTCCTGTGATGTCTTTTCAGGCACCACTGACAGTCATCGGTTGGTTGTTTTACAGCGCAACAAAATGGCCGTTTGGTTCCTGTACCCAGCTTGGACCCATCTTACCATGGCAATGGTTTAACCCTTGGTAAGACACAAGTTTCTTCTTTGGAGATCTTGTTTGTATATCCGTTAGCATCTGTATGGAGCTTTTTGAATCATTATTTTATTCTGAGGTCCTCTCCCACTCACTGTACTCCATTTGTACTCAATTTGTTTTTCTTAGATAGATATCCCGGGACTACTAACATTTTACCACACACGTCCTGATGAAGGCCTGCTCATCTAGCTGCCTACAGCTGTCTTAGGCCGAAACACTGTTGTGTCGATGACTATACTTCACATGAACAGTGGACAGTTTAAACACTGTTGCTATTGTGATTTTTTCAGTTTATGTAAATAATTGTTGATTTTTGTCTCCATTGCACAACTGCTCTGACAATAATTCTTTACGGTTGTATGTTTGTACATTAAGATCCTCTCTTGGTACGGATCATACTCATTTGTATTGTTGTTCCAGAATACCCCTTGGTACTCTATCTCAAAAATATTAAAATACATCAATGTGAAATAATGTATATGTAGTCGCATGTATACATTGTGTTTTTTGTGAGTTGAAGGACCTCTCACCCTGAAAAATTGTGTTTTGTTAATCCAAATTTACCTACCTGGGCTTTTCAGGGTTTTGCCAGGCACCCTATTATTTAAGTGTAGTCTAGTACAGCCCTTGGCTGCAGGGTTTTGTTTTGTACCAATCCGTAGAGGGACAGATGCCCTTCAAAACTAAATAGGAATTGACATCCAGGAAGGTAATAAGCAATGGAAAAAGTTAACGTTGTTTCATACACCGACGAATATTTTCAGAAACTATTGGGACCTCCTGTCACTCTAGGAACCCAGGAAGGCATACTAGCCCAAGGTTCCAACAAACATGAATATGAGGGCATCAACCAACGCAAGAAAAAGCTAATACGCACAGAGATGCATGGCACTTTTATGTTAGAATACTTGAGAGCTGGAATCATCCCAGAAGGCCTACAGGTTAAAAACATTCCCCGAGTGTTCATTGACAATCCCAAGTTCAAGAAGAATTTTAGTGGCGTAACACAAGCCGACGCGAGCAGCAGCAATTCTTTTTAAAGTAAGTTCGGCTCCTGGATACGTGCTTGTTAGTTTCATGCTCTACGAATACGAAATTGGTTGTTTTACAGCGCAACAAAATGGCCGTTTGGTTCCTGTACCCAGCTTGGACCCATCTTACCTTGGCAATGGTTTAACCCTTGGTAAGACACAAGTTTCTTCTTTGGAGATCTTGTTTGTATATCCGTTAGCATCTGTATGGAGCTTTTTGAATCATTATTTTATTCTGAGGTCCTCTCCCACTCACTGTACTCCATTTGTACTCCATTTGTTTTTCTTAGATAGATATCCCGGGACTACTAACATTTTACCACACGTCCTGATGAAGGCCTGCTCATCTAGCTGCACTTTACAGCTGTCTCAGGCCGAAACACTGTTGTGTCGACGACTGTACTTCACATGATCAGTGGACAGTTCAAACACTGTTGTTATTGTGATTTTTTCAGTTTATGTAAATAATTGTTGATTTTTGTCTCCATTGCACAACTGCTCTGACAATAATTCTTCACGGTTGTATGTTTGTACATTAAGATCCTCTCTTGGTACGGATCATACTCATTTGTATTGTTGTTCCAGAATACCCCTTGGTACTCTATCTCAAAAATATTAAAATACATCAATGTGAAATAATGTATATGTAGTCGCATGTATACATTGTGTTTTTTGTGAGTTGAAGGACCTCTCACCCTGAAAAATTGTGTTTTGTTAATCCAAATTTACCTACCTGGGCTTTTCAGGGTTTTGCCAGGCACCCTATTATTTAAGTGTAGTCTAGTACAGCCCTTGGCTGCAGGGTTTTGTTTTGTACCAATCCGTAGAGGGACAGATGCCCTTCAAAACTAAATAGGAATTGACATCCAGGAAGGTAATAAGCAATGGAAAAAGTTAACGTTGTTTCATACACCGACGAATATTTTCAGAAACTATTGGGACCTCCTGTCACTCTAGGAACCCAGGAAGGCATGCTAGCCCAAGGTTCCAACAAACATGAATATGAGGGCATCAACCAACGCAAGAAAAAGCTAATACGCACAGAGATGCATGGCACTTTTATGTTAGAATACTTGAGAGCTGGAATCATCCCAGAAGGCCTACAGGTTAAAAACATTCCCCGAGTGTTCATTGACAATCCCAAGTTCAAGAAGAATTTTAGTGGCGTAACACAAGCCGACGCGAGCAGCAGCAATTCTTTTTAAAGTAAGTTCGGCTCCTGGATACGTGCTTGTTAGTTTCATGCTCTACGAATACGAAATTGGTTGTTTTACAGCGCAACAAAATGGCCGTTTGGTTCCTGTACCCAGCTTGGACCCATCTTACCTTGGCAATGGTTTAACCCTTGGTAAGACACAAGTTTCTTCTTTGGAGATCTTGTTTGTATATCCGTTAGCATCTGTATGGAGCTTTTTGAATCATTATTTTATTCTGAGGTCCTCTCCCACTCACTGTACTCCATTTGTACTCCATTTGTTTTTCTTAGATAGATATCCCGGGACTACTAACATTTTACCACACGTCCTGATGAAGGCCTGCTCATCTAGCTGCACTTTACAGCTGTCTCAGGCCGAAACACTGTTGTGTCGACGACTGTACTTCACATGATCAGTGGACAGTTCAAACACTGTTGTTATTGTGATTTTTTCAGTTTATGTAAATAATTGTTGATTTTTGTCTCCATTGCACAACTGCTCTGACAATAATTCTTCACGGTTGTATGTTTGTACATTAAGATCCTCTCTTGGTACGGATCATACTCATTTGTATTGTTGTTCCAGAATACCCCTTGGTACTCTATCTCAAAAATATTAAAATACATCAATGTGAAATAATGTATATGTAGTCACATGTATACATTGTGTTTTTTGTGAGTTGAAGGACCTCTCACCCTGAAAAATTGTATTTTGTTAATCCTACTGATTCTGGCTACATTTGTTAAAACTGCCTTCTTTAGATTGATTCTCAACTAGAAATGTGTTGATGCACCCACTTCTTATAACTACCCTTTTCTTCCCCTTTCTAAACATTGTGAAATGGCATTTTGCTCAGTTTTCACTTAAGTATTGTCTATACTGATGCACTGTTTTGCTTAATCTGGTTCACAAACCTATGGGAAGTGTTGCTAGGGTGTGTAAGAAGCTATTTCTATATAACTTGTGCTTTCCCTCCCTTGTGAGAAATTGATAGAGTATCCCTTGTATGTGGTTTTCACTGTGCTGTTTTGCTCAGTTTTCACTCTGGTTCACTTGGTCGACAGTTTAACTAGGGAGTGTGTATATTTTTTCCTCTGACTTATTTAACTTGCTTTAAGAACTGTGATAGATGTGTTTACCTAGAAGTGTATCAAATGAATATGTATCTACTTTTTAATACAAAGCTTTGGTCAGTGTTTCCTTGTACCATAGTACTGTAGGCCTATTGTGTAAACCCTGAATACTTCTCATCTCTTGAGATATGTCTGACTGCTCAGCCACAGCTACCAACTAAATCTTTGTGGTACAGACTGATACCAAAGGGGATTTATTGCTCTCACCTGTAGTCCTAATCGTGTGTAGTGCTTCCTAAGGGAACTGCACAGGATTCTGCCTAACACTAGTGTACAGCGGTGAGGATAAAAGTATTGGATTTACATTTTAGAGTTCTGCTAGTACCTTGGTTCAAATAACCACAAGGCTAACTATCACAAAAAGTTTATTTTAAACAAAAGTCAAAAATATGGAAAGTTACAGCCAGGAGACCCTCCTTACTAATACTGCTGATTATTTAAGGGATCTGTGTAGACAGAAAGGTCTTCCTGTCAAAGGCAAGAAACTAGAAATGATTGATAGACTCTTTAGAGAAACAAAGTCTGGACAGTGATGCTGTAGTGCCCACTACCCCAGCAAAGGTAGCAAAACTTGATGAAAATAATGTTAAAGATGTTATTGTTGAAAAAGATGAGGAAGAGGAGGATAACAATGTCACCCCCTCTGGTCCTCTACCTGCTCAAACGCCTCAACCTGTGGCTACTGGACCCTTACCAGGTCCCACATTAAGTCCTGAATTTGACCCTCATTACAACTCAGGCGTTAAGGGTTTAACGGCGCCGTCGGCACCGTTAACCCTTAACGCCTGATTACAAGTGTCCCTTTGCGGGTTGGTGTTTAACGCCTGCTTTTAGCAGGCGTTAAAAATCCAACCCGCAAAGGGACTTTGGAGCTAATTACGGCACCGCAATTTACGGTGCCGTAATTAGCGCCTTCCCCATTCCCATTATGCCCTATGGGGGTAAAAATGGGAATGGGGAAGGGCAAATGGTGAATGGGGAATTACCGCCCCACTCACCTTGGAATGGGGCGGTAATTCCGCCATCCACCATGGCGGAATTGTAACCTTAGCGGCATGGACGATGGTGCTAATAGCACCATGGTCCTCCGCCAAGGTTGTAATGAGGGCCTTTATCTCACTAGAAAAAATGAGACTTGAACTAGAATTCAAAAGAATTAGTGCCCAAACTGAACAGAGACATCAAGAACTAAGGCTCAAAGAAATGGAGCTCAATGATGAGCTTGAGATGAAGAAACTTTGGAAAATGCTTCTCTCCCCGAATCTTCTAGATCTTCCAGTCCAAAAAGACAACGGATGCCTAAAGAGATTGTGGGTATGTATGAACCTAGGTTGGATGTATTAGATTGGCTTGCTATGTTTGAATACAATCATGGGCTCTAGGATATCACAGAGAATCAGTTGATCCCCTGGTTATTCTCTAGGCTCCCCCCTGTTGCATCTGATGTGGTAATGGAGTTGGGGGAGGTGGATAGGATGGATTATGAATGTGTAAAGCTAGCTTTGATAGCTAGATTTGGGAAGACTCCTTCCCAGTACCTTAAGAGGTTTAGGACCATCAAAAAGCATGATAGTATCCCTTGGGCTACTTGGGTGAATGAGTGTTTGAAGAACTTAGAGGGATGGATTAAGGGTTATAGAGTTAACACTTATGAAGGAATGAGAAATCTTGTAATGATTGAGTCTATCTATGATGCCTGCTCTCCTGAGCTCAGACAGCAATTGGCTGATTCAAAAGAACTGGATTCTAAGAAACTAGCTAAGGCTGCTGACTTGTGGGTTGCCAACAGGGCTACTCACAAGGATTCAGGGGTAACCCAGAAAAAGGATGAGGGAAAGCAGCCTAAGAAAGACACCAAAGAGAATTCAAATAATTCTAATTCCAAAGAGGCCCCCAAACAAAATTCTAAGGGTAAGCCACAAGGGAAACCTAATCAGGCTAGTGCACCTTCTGGTCCCAGACCAGAAGGAGGTCAGAACAAGCCACCATCATAAAGACATTTAGAAAATGTTATGTTTGTGGCTCTACTGACCATGTGAAAGGGGATCCCAGATGTAAGGGTAAATCTTCAGGGGTCCACACTGTCTCCTTAGCCTTCGCTCCAGAGGAGGAAGTACATATGGCCAGTGGAAAGTTTCAACTACTAGCTGAAGACCCCATTGGAGTCTCAGCTAGTGTATCTTTAGTCTCTCTAGGATTGTGGGAACAACAGAATTTAGATGTGTATAATTCTATCCCTCCTAATACTAAAGAGTATTATAAAGACAGTGTCCTAGTCAATGGTCAGGAGACCCCTGCCATTAGAGACACTGGAGCCAGCATAACTGTGGTGGACAAATCTTTTTTCAAGGTGGAGGATGTTGCTAAGGCACCCAAATGCCGCACCAAGTTAGCTGGAGGGCCTGTGCAGATGTTTCCCCAATTACCAGCTCTCATCCAGTGCAATGAAATGACTGTCAGGATACCTGTGAGTGTACAATCTGAAGTACCAGGAAGGGTGCTGTTGGGCAATGATCTGAAAGACCTGGGAGTAGTGTCAAGTACTCCCAGACCTCCTAGTAAGAGATTACAGGAGCTTACCAGACCTGCAAGGGAGAGGACCTTGAGGGGCTCTCCTGAGGAGATGATAGAAACAGAAATCATTCCTACTCCACTGGAGTTACTAACTCTATTTCAAAGCAACCAGAAGCAAAGGGGAAATCCAAGACTTCAAAGAAGAAACCAGCAGAAGGCACTCCAGTGCTGCCAACCAGGAAATCTCCTAGGTTGCCAAAAATCACACCTGTGATTCCTCCTCCAGCTGAGGCTGAGAGTGAGGTACAACCCTGTGTGGTTGAACTAGAGCCTGAGGACTCAGATCTAGTAGGATGCCAGGAACTCATTGGATATCTTGATCCTGTGGACCATCCTGAGCTGCAGTCTTTACTGGTAGAGGGTGGCCCCAACTGGGCAGACTTCAGTAAGGGACAAAGAGAATGTCCAACTCTGGAAGGTCTTCGGCACCAGGCAGCTTCTCAGCTTGAAGGGCAAGAGCATGGGAAGTATAGGTTACACTGGGAAGATGGCCTATTCTATAGGGAACCAACAGAGTAAATCCCTGGGGACTACAAAAGACTTGTAGTGCCTCAAGCAAGCCGACTCCAATTCTCGCAACTAGCCCATGAGATACCTTTGGCTGGTCACTTGAGTTTCAAGAAGACCAAGGAAAGGCTCTCTCTCTACTTTTATTGGCCTAAAATGGGGGCTGAGGTAGATAAGTATTGCAAGAGTTGCCACACTTGTCAAACTTCTGGTAAAAGTGTCTCCAAGAACGTGGCACCTTTAGTGCCTCTCCCTGTGGTGGGAGTACCATTTGAGAGGGTAGGAATCAACATTGTTGGTCCCCTTGATCCTCCAACTTCTTCAGACAACAGGTTTATCCTTGTTGTAGTAGACCATGCTACTAGATACCCTGAAGCAATTCCTATAAGGACTGTTAGAGCTCAGGCTGTGGCTAAGGCCCTCTGTGGTATTTTTACCAGGGTTGGGTTTCCTAAGGAGGTAATATCCGACAGGGGGTCACATTTTTTGTCCCACTACATGAAGGCCATGTGGAAAAACTGTGAAGTTACCTACAAGATCTCAACAGCATACCACCCTCAGACAAATGGATTGGTAGAAAGCTTTAATAGAACCATGAAGAGCATGATAGGAGCTTTAGAGGACCCTTTTAAGAAAAAGTGGGATCTTCTACTGCCATGCCTTCTCTTTGCATATAGAGAAGTCCCTCAGGAGGGAGTGGGTTACAGTCCCTTTGAACTTCTCTATGGCCATCCGGTCATAGGTCCATTGGCCCTGATCAAGGAGGGGTTGGAGAGTACTCTTTCCCCCACGCCAGTCAGAGTCACTGACTACGTGATAGGACTCCGGAGGAGAATGTCACACATGATGGCTGAGGCAAGTGATAACTTGAAAGCAGGTCAGGCTCTGGTCAAGCATTGGCATGGCCAGAAGGCCAACATGGTTGAGTTCGTGTCACACTCACCTGGTCACCTCAAGGGCGTTACTCGAAGATGCAGGAATTATGTCTGCCACGGCTGGATGAAGAGACTTGCACGTGACTTCTCCTTCCCTGTCACTTCCCCGAATGCTTTTGCCTACAAGGTCGAAATAGGATGTTAGCACCGTGAGGAGCGGGGTTGAGTTCCCACCTCCCGCAATCTCCTAATGCCCCCTCTCTGCTTCAGCCTCACCTTGGTTTGTTTAGTGGTGGACTCTCCGTCCTGCAGTCTCTCGCAGGGGCGCAATATGATAGTCTCTCTCTGAATTTAGTTCCTTCACTGATCCTGTGGGGGTGTAGTGGAGTCTTGAATTGCTTGACTCAGCAGGTAAGTATTTATACCAATAGATGCTTGGAATAGCTCCTTAAATGGCTTTATTACCCAGGTTTTGACCTTGTATTCACCTTTCTTTCAGGCGCGGTCTTGAGCAGTTTTGTAATGAAGATTTGACTCGTCCTTCAATGCTGAGCAAGTTCTATGCGGAAAGTTTGAGCGTTCGTGAGTCTCTATAATGGTTTCTTTCTGTGCGCCACTAACCTGCTGTGTTCTTTTCTTTCCTACGGGTGCATCGTGGCTCCGGAGCGGCGATTGGATGAACCGCTGCAGTGAAATCCCGAGGGGAGCGGTCTCTGGGAGAGTATCAGCTGTTATAGCAGATGCTTTCTTTTCTGCAGGTGCGGCGAACTGAAGAGCAGCCGAAGGAGCGGCCACTCGGATGGAATCCTTCAGGTAAGGTTGAAAACTCTGTATTAATTCCTGTTTCTCTCTTCTCTTCATCTGTTCTCAGGTTGCGATGGATGGAAGTTCCACAACGGGCGTGGCTGCTGGTGTTCAGGTACTGGAGCTGAGCAGACACGGTGAGCGTTACTCTGCAGGAGTGCAGCATAACACGTAGTGTGTTCTGTCGGCAGGGTGTGGCTTAAATAGCCTTGTAAGTAGTTCTAATAAAATAGTCCCTCCTACCTCATTCTGCAATCACAGGTAAAGTAGTCCCACAGCCACACCCAAGGTAAGCCAGATGATTCAGCTTCCTTTGGCTGGGCTGCATGTAGTCCCATGTAATGCATTACCAGATGGAAAACCATGAGCCTGGCGCCAATGCCGCCAGGACTAAGTCCAGGAAGTCCTTGGACTACCCTTTGGGGTTCTATAAGCCCTGATGGGTGTCAGTGACTGGGAAAGGCCTGCCAGCTCCAAGTGTTTTGGAGCATGCACCATGACAGCACTCCCCACAAGGCCTCCCTAATGATGGGTCCCCCCACTGGTCCAGGTTTGTTCGGATGATTATGATGGAATCTTTTTAACAACCGTGGAGCGTGAATGTGATCACTGGGTTCCCACGATCTCTCCTTCGGTCCATATCGTTTCCAGTCAATTAAATAAAATAATTTTGAATTGATGATTTTTGAATCCAGAATGTCCTTAACTTCAAATTCAGGTTCTCCGTCGACCATAACCGGTTTGGGTGGTTTTTGTATGCTGGTCCCTGGTTGCACTGGTTTCAGAAGTGAGACGTGAAACACGGGATGAATCCTCATGTGTGGGCGTAGGTCCAATTTTACTGCTACCAGATTAATGATGGCCTTTATTATGCACGGACCCAAGTATCTGGGGTTGAAGCTATGAGTTCCTTTCACTGGTATGTGCTTTGAGGCCAGCCAGACTTCATCTCCTACTTGATACTTCGGAGCTTCACTTCTATGTGCGTCTGCTGATTTCTTGTACCTTTCCTTAGCTTGCCTCAGATGATCAGTCGCTTGTTTAAAGGCTTGAGTGATGGCAGTATGTAAGCTGCTTACGGCTGGCATTTCCAGAGATTGAGGTGGATCAAGATTGGAGGGTCGTGGGTGCATTCCATATATTGTGTAAAAAGGACTTTGCCCAGTGCAGGAGTGTAAGGAATTGTTATAAGCATACTCTGTTATCCACAAAATATCTTTCCAACTGCCTTCTGTTTGGTGTAACATGCATCTTAGGTATTGCTCCAAAGTCTGGTTGGTCCTCTCGGTCTGACCATCGGTTTGTGGATGGTGGCTCATAGAAAGTCTTACATCGATTTGAGCTAACTCGCAACATTTTCTTCAGAAACGTGAGATGAATTGAGTGCCTTGGTCTGAAATCAGGATGTAAGGAAATCTGTGTATTCGGACTATCTGTTCAAGGAATTCCTTGGCTAGGATTGAAGCTGAGGGTAAACCTTTTAGAGGAATGAAGTGGGCCATTTTGGAAAATAAATCTACTACCACTAAAATGGTGTTGAATCCATTGTAAGGAGGGAGGTCTGTGATGAAATCAAGAGACAATGTATGCCAAGGTGTAGGCGAAATATCCAGGGGTTGCAGTACACTGGGTGATCTCTTTTTTTGGGCTTTGTTTTGTGCACAAATTCCACATGATAATACAAATTGCTTGATGTCCTTACGCCAGGTTGGCCACCAAAAGTGTCTTTTGACTTTGGCTTCAGTTTTAGCAATTCCAGGGTGACTTTCTACCAGAGATTCGTGGTAATTTGAGATGACCTTGTTCTGAAGTTCCTTGCTGGGTAGATAGAGACGTCCCTGAAAGTAAGGCAAATGGTTTGAGACTGAGTGGTGCGGGCTTTTAGTTGGCCAATCTTGCAAAGTGCTGGTGCCCATGAGACGTGTTATTTCTTCGTGAATGTGCTCTAAAGTTAGCGACGTAGTAATTCCCAGGATTCTTCCTCCAGGGCTGATGGGTACATGGTCTGGACATGCGTGTGCATCATCTACTCCTATACGGGACAGGGCATCCGCTTTTACATTTCGACAACCAGGCCGGTAAGTAATTACAAAATCGAATTCAGCAAAAAATAACACCCATCGAAGTTGGCGAGATGATTGTGCCTTCGCCAACTTTAGGTATTGGAGATTGCGATGATCAGTCATTACTGTGATGGTATTCCTTGCTACTAGAAGGTAATGCCGCCAAGCTTTGAAAGCCGCCTTGATGGCTAAAAGTTCCTTGTCTGTTATG
This sequence comes from Ambystoma mexicanum, assembly GCF_040938575.1. NCBI lineage: Eukaryota > Metazoa > Chordata > Amphibia > Caudata > Ambystomatidae > Ambystoma > Ambystoma mexicanum. The sequence continues at coordinate 766,985,627 of NC_090922.1, forward strand.
ACGTAGTTCATTTCTGGTGCTGTGAATTTCCGTGACCAAAAGGCCACCGGGTGTAGTTGGCCAGTTTCAGGATCTCTTTGAGAAAGGACCGCTCCCTTTGCCAAGCTGGAAGCATCGGTCTCAACCACATACGGGAGATCTGGACGAGGATGCTTCAAAATTGGAGCTGAGATGAATTTTTGTTTTACATTTTGGAAAGCCTTTTCCGCCTCTTCTGACCATTGGAAACGTTTATTCTTTCACAGAAAAGAGGTAATGGGGTGCACAAGGTGCGAGAAACCGGGAATGAAGCGACGATAGAAATTCGTAAATCCCAGCATACTCTGAACTCCTTTGATTGAGGTTGGAGAAGGCCAGTTGAGGATGGCATCAACTTTCCGCGAATCCATACGTACACCACGAGGGGTTAAGACAAACCCAAGGAACTCGACCTCCGTAACATGGAAGAAGCATTTTTCTAGTTTAGCATATAGTTTGTTTTGCCGAAGTTTGTCCAGAACAGCACGGACATGTTTTACATGTTCTTGTTCAGAAGAGGAGTATACCAGAATGTCGTTGATGTATACCACAAGACAGACATTGATCAACTCTCGCAGGACGTCATTCATAAAATATTGAAACGCCGCTGGGGCGTTACACAGGCGGAAAGGCATTACCTGGTATTCAAATAGCCCATATTTAGTACGGAAAGCGGTCTTCCATTCATCTCCTTTCTTGATTCGTAATAGGTGGTACGCTCCTCGGAGGTCTAACTTGGTATAAATCTGTGCATCATTTTAACTTGGTCCAATAGTTCAGGAATCAAAGGTAAGGGGTAACGGTTTTTAACAGTGATTTGGTTCAATGCGCGGTAGTCGACACAAGTCCTAAGGTCTCCTTCCTTTTTAGGCAGGAAGAATAAGGGTGATGCCGCTGGGGACTTGGGCGGCTGAATAAAACCATTTGCCAGGTACTGGTCCAGATACTTTCTTAAATGCAGATTTTCAGGCTCGGTGAGTGCATAGATCCGGCCACAAGGAATCTGAGCTCCTGGTATGAGGTCGATCTGGCAGTCATATGGTCTATGGGGGGGAAGAATGTTGGCTTGATCCTTCTGGAAGACGTCTTGATAGTCTTGGTATACTTGGGGTAGCGGATTTGTTAAACTCTAGGTGCGAGGTCTGGGAGTCCTTCTTTTCGCTCGACAAGCGGACCTCTACGCTTGTCGGGCGCGGAAGCTTTCCGGAACTGGTTCTGCCTCGGTCTTGCCGGCAACCCCTACTGTCTTCTTGGGTGGTTTCACTGGACACTCACGGAGGAAGTGACCGGCTGTTCCGCAACAAGCACAGCTGTTGCTGCCTTCTCTTGTCCCTTTCAGCCTTGGATAGCGGTCCTTGCACCCCTCCAATCTGCATGGGTTCGGAAACGTCAGTAGTCTTGGAAACATTTTCCTTTGGATGCACAAATACCCAAGAATCCATTCTAGCTCGATCAGCCTTACGGTTCTGCAACCTATGAGCAAGCCGGAACACCAAGTATATGTATTCGGCACAGTCTCTGGGTGGATTGACCACTTGAGCTAAAACGTCTTTTTACTCGCTTCTCAAACCACAATGAAACAACGCTGTTATTTTGTCCTCCGGCCAACCAGTTTCCACTACCAACCTATTGAAGGTTGCGATGTACTTTAACAGATCTTGATTCCCTTGACGCAGAGACAGGAGTTCATTATCTAATGCCTCCCCTTGAGAGCGCCAGGCAAACAACTTTTCCATGTCCAGTTGGAACCTCTAGAAGTCTCGCAAAATGGGGTTGTCCCGATTGACTAGAGGTACCGACCAGTCTGCAGCACTGCCAGTGAGATATGACAGCACAACGGCCACCTTTGACTGGTCATTCGGAAAGGCCCCAGGCCTACATAGGAAGTGCAGACGGCACTGATTCATGAAAACTGCATACCTTTTTGAATCCCCTGCAAAACGTTCTGGGGTGCTAAAGGTACGGCTCATGGAAGGACCACCTGTACTGGATTGCTTGGTGAAGCTGGGACCGTGGAACTCGCTCCAGTTAGCGAGGTTTGCCCCGCCTGAGATTGTAGCAACTGTCTGGCGAGATCGTCTGTTCGATCCTTTGTTACAATCAACTCTCTCCTTAAGGCATTGGTTTCTTGCCTGGCTGAATGCACCTCAGCCCTAAATTCCCCCAAAAGCTGGGCTAACTGGTCAGTCTCTGAGGTTTCCATGACGCCCAGGTGGAGGTTCTTATGAAGGCTTCGCGTTCTGTAACGCTCACCTAGTCTCCTCGGGGGCGTCGCTCAAAGATGCAGGAATGATGTCTGCCCTGGCGTTACACGGCTGGATGAGGAGACTTGCAAGTGACTTCTCCTTCCCTGTCACTTCCCCGAATGCTTTTGCCTACAAGGTCGAAATAGGATGTTAGCACCGTGAGGAGCGGGGTTGAGTTCCCACCTCCCGCAACCTCCTAATGCCCCCTTTCTGCTTCAGCCTCACCTTGGTTTGTTTAGTGGTAGACTCTCCGTCCTGCGGTCTCTCGCAGGGGCGCAATGTGACAGTCTCTCCCTGGATCTAGTTCCTTCACTGATCCTGTGGGGGTGTAGTGGAGTCTTGAATTGCTTGACTCAGCAGGTAAGTCTTTATACCAATAGATGCTTGGAATAGCTGCTTAAATGTAATGAAGATTTGACTCGTCCTTCAACGCTGAGCAGGTTCTATGCGGGAAGTTTGAGCGTTCGTGAGTCTCTATAATGGTTTCTTTCCGTGCGCGACTAACCTGCTGTGTTCTTTTCATTCCTGCAGGTGCAGTATGGCTTCGGAGCGGCGATCGGATGAACCGCTGCAGTGAAATCCCAAGGGGAGCGGTCTCTGGGTGAGTATCAGCTGTTCTAGCAGATGCTTTCTTTTCTGCAGGTGCGGCAAACTGAAGAACAGCTGAAGGAGCGGCCGCTCGGATGGAATTCTTCAGGTAAGGTTGAAAACTCTGTATTAATTCCTGTTTCTCTCTGCTCTTCATCTGTTCTCAGGTTCCGATGGATGGAAGTTCCAGAACGGGCGTGGCTGCTGGTGTTCAGGTACTGGTGCTGAGCAGACACAGTGAGCGTTACGCTGCAAGAGTGCAGAATAACACAAAGCGTGTTCTGTCGGCAGGGTGTGGCTTAAATAGCCTTGTAAGTAGTTCCAATAAAATAGTCCCTCCTGCCTCATTCTGCAATCACAGGTAAAGTAGTCCCACAGCCACACCCAAGATAAGCCAGATGATTCAGCTTCCTTTGGCTGGGCTGCATGTAGTCCCATGTAGTGCATTACCAGATGGAAAACCATGAGCCTGGCGCCAATGGCACAAGGACTGAGTCCAGGAAGTCCTTGGACTACCCTTCAGGGTTTTATAAACCCTGATGGGTGTCAGTGACTGGGAAAGGCCTGCCAGCTCCAAGTGTTTTGGAGCATGCACCATGACAGCTCGCTCAAGACCAGCTAGTTCTTGTTATGTTCACAACAAGGCAGAGGGCCTTGCAGGACAAATGGATGGGACCCTTCAAGGTTGTGGGAAAACTTGGAGAGGTGGACTTAGGCAATCCTAAGGAGGCTCCTAGAGTCTTTCACACAAACCGTCTAAAAGCTTATGTCTCGAGACCAGAACTGGGAGCTTTGCTTCTAGCTTCAGCTCAGAGGAGGAGGAGAGTGAACCTCTACCTGACCTCCTCAGAGGCAAACCTTTAGATGAGAAAATAGAAGGAGTTAATCTCTCTTCTAATCTGACACCTGAGCAACAGTGCAACGTTTTGTTAAATCAATTTGCCCCTCTGTTTTCTCTAGCACCAGGCTTGACCCCTTTGGGCCAGCATGATATCAATACTGGTGACTGTTTACCTGTCAAAAGCAGAGGCTACATGATGTCAAAAAATGTCAGAACCCACATCAAAGGAGAGGTCAACAAGATGCTTGATCTCGGGGTAATAGAGCCCTCTACTAGTCCATGGTCTAGCCCAGTTGTGTTAGTACCAAAGCAGGATCCAAGGAGTTCAGATTCTGTGTGGACTATAGAGCTCTAAATGCAGTCACTAAGACTGATGCCCATCCTTTGCCAAGGACAGATGAGCTGGTGGATAGACTTGGCTCAGCCAAGTTCCTCAGCACATTTGATCTCACGTCAGGCTTTTGGCAAATAGCCCTGACTAACCATGCCAAGGAGAAAACTGCATTCTCAGGTGGCTTATACCAGTTTAAGGTTATGCCTTTTGGATTAAAGAATGCACCTGCTACATTCCAAAGGAGGGTTAATCAGGTTCTGAATGGGATGGAGGACTTCTGCATGGCATACTTGGATGACATTGCAGTGTTCAGCCCTACTTGGAAAGAACATGTTGACCACCTAGGATATGTTTTGCAGGCTCTGGAACAGGCCCATCTGACCATTAAGGCAAGTAAATGCCAAATTGGTCAGAGTTAAGTGGCCTACCTTGGTTATGAGGTAGGAGGTGGTGAAATAAGGCCATTGTCTAGCAAAGTGCAAGCTGTACAAAACTGGGCCACCCCTACTACTCAAATCCAAGCGAGAGCCTTCCTAGGTCTCACTGGGTACTAAAGGCATTTCATAGAGAACTATGGAACCATAGCTTCCCCCTTGAATGTAATCTCCTCTCCAAAATTCCCTAAAAAGGTTAGATGGAATGAGGAGTGCACTTAAGCCTTTGAAAGCACGAAGAAAGCCCTTTGTCAAGCTCCAGTCCTAAGAGCTCCTGATTATCACCAACCCTTCATTGTGCAGACAGAGGCATCCAAAACAGGTATAGGGGTATAGGTGCAATCCTTAGTCAACTGGATGAGAAAGGTAGGGAGCACCCTATTTGCTTCATCAGTAGGAAACTAAAGGAACCAGAAACAAGGTGGGCAACCATAGAGCGTGAATGTTTTCCCATTGTGTGGTCTTTGAAGACGTTTAGACCATACTTGTATGGATCTACTTTTGTGAGTCAAACAGTCCACCAACCCATGAGATGGTTAATGCAAACGAAAGGGGAGAACCCAAAACTTCCAAGATGGTCAATCTACCTGCTAGGGTTTGATTTCACCATTTTGCACAGAGCAGGATGTCACCACCAAAATGCTATTGGTCTCACTAGGATGTTTCTAACCGACTAGATTGAAGAGATTCATCCAGGAGTGGATTAAATCCTCCTGTCACTTAGTCTCGGGGGTGGGGCGAGAGTTAGGGAGAATTCTCCAGAATGGCTAATTTCCCTTACCTACTGAGTCCCTCAGGCTGACTACTGTCTACCGGAACATGTTAAGTTGCCATTGACTTTATTAGTCGTTTTAAACTCACAGACCCAGTACAAACTATCTTAGATAGAGTTCTGTAAAGGGTTAATATTTATCCCTTTTTGTCTGTTTCTCATGGAACATTGTTTCGCTCCCTTTTCAGTAAGATTTGGCTGGTGGCAGTGGTAACTACCCTATTTTTCCTACCGTGATTATTTTATATAGCCTTGGTATTGTTTTGGGCTATCTTAGTAGCCTCGACCTTAAACCCGCTGGACCATATTTACTTTTATACGGTTCCGGCTGGGTTTATTCACCATTTCTTTTTGTAAAAGTCTTTCTCGTGTTTTTCTCTGCACGCCAAACCAGGTTTGATTCCTTTGTTCGCCGACCTTTGGCGGGCTTCTGCACAGAAGCCCTCCTTAGGTGCCTGAATGTCTGAGGGGGACAGGATGTGAGGGAGGGGTTTGAGACTCCCTGCACAGGGTCTCCTTGGAGACTATTGTCGCACTCTGGTATTATTGGCTGTGGTGACTGTCCCGGCGGCACAGCCACCCTGCTGTGTGAGTGACAGCCAGGCTGTGTGAATGGGGGAAAACTGCATAAAAAGCAGGTCTCTGGGACTGAGAAGGCAGAGTCGCCACTGGATCGAGAGAACCGAAGAGGACCTCTACCACTACTGACCCTCTCGGTGAAGCCCTGCTGCGGGTCCGAATCTCCAAACTTCGACGACAGAGAAGAATTGCAAGGAATCTTCTCCCCTTGAGCTGGTGGGAACAACCAGTTAGCCAAACTGCAAGCCAGGGCTCCCTCCTCCGGTCGAATTTGCTGTGCACAGCTAGAGTGAACCGGATAGCCAGGTGGAACGGACCCTGCTTGGGTTTTAAGGAGCGTACCTTTTATTCGTCGCTTTGCTCCGCTGCTGGTTTCTTCCTTGGGCAGTGCGGGACCCTCCAGTCAGTCCGACAGTCGCTTCAGGAACCGTGAGTCTGCAGGACCTGCCAGGAACGTCTGCCTCAGCTACAGCATTCTTCTCCTTTAAAGGTACTGTGCTAACCCGGTTGTTTGTTTCGTCCAGCCGCAGTGAAAGTGTGTGAAATCTTTCACCAATCCGAGGGCTTGTCCTTCTCTATTCTTTTTTTTTTTTTCCTTTAATTTTTATTGGCATTTCAAACAAAATGAAGAGAAAACAACATGATCAACAAAGAACCGCGGAACCCCCAAATACCACCCCTCCCTCCCTTCCCCAAAACTCAAGAAGTACAGTGCTAAAACAAAGGCACCACCCTGTCAGAGGAGGCCCCCCAACCCTGTTTAGATTCTAGAAGCTGAGCCAACCCCCCCCCCGGAGAACACTCCATTACTAGTCCGCCTCGGCAGGTTCATCCGTTATTATCCCCAAAAGTCTCATGCTTTCGGGGAACCAACGCTGTCTTGGTCCATCCATTAAATAAGACAACAGAGAAGCCTTTGCTTTCCATCTGCGCGCCAGTACCGAAGCCCCCACCATCATCATTATTACATAGAGTTTACGGCCTGCCCTAGATTTGATGGAGGCCAGTGAACCCCCCAGACCCAGTAACTCAAGGCCCCCAGTTCTCCTAAGACTCAAACCCAAAACTTGGTTTATCGGGAGCCCAATCCCCGCCCAGTAATTCTCAATATGCGGGCAACCCCACCATATATGTTCCCACAAGCCCACTGCCCCACACTGCCTCCAACAAAGAGGGGAGACACCCGGGAACATTCTATGAGGTTTGACGGGGATGAGATGCCACTGGGTGAGCAGCCACTGGGTGAGCAGTTTAAGCCACATTTCCCTTATTCATTAACCTAGGTATCTGCTTCCACAGACAAACCAAATCGCTATCCTCGATCGAAGACCCAGTAGCTTGCTCCCATTTTTCCATGTATGCCCAGGGTGGAGGGTTTTCTCCTAGCTTCATATGACGATATAGGGCTGAAATCAAGTGCCTATCCCCGAATCCCTGTTGAGATACGATTCAAAAGGGGTCAACTGTCGGGTCACCGCCTGCTTCACAGTGGGATGACTAAGCCAATGCGAAGTTGGCAATAACGAAACGTCTCGCTTTCACCCACCCCAAAATCCGATTTGCACTGCTCAAACTGCTTTAACTGTCCTCCCCCAAACATATCACGAAGCAATCTACATCCCCCCTGCTGAAAGCCCCGGAAAACACTGAAATGAATCCCGGGGTGAACTGCGGATTGGAGTATAAGGGACTGAAGGGGGATGGGTATGTCGTTATGTGGGCCTGCTGCACCGCCTCATCCCAGGTCCTGGCCACCAAGGCCAGGAGATCGCTACAGTACAGTCGGCGTGGCCTGTATTGCTTCGGTTTCCACAAGACCACTTCCAGATCCTCCCCCAGAACCGCCCTGTCAATGGACCTCCGTACCCTCGATCGGTTGTTTTTTTGCCAGTCCCGAAGGACCTTCAGCTGAGCCGCCCTGAAATATACTCTAAAGTCCTGGAGACCCAAGCCTCCCTGCACTGTGGGGGTTCTCATCACCTTGGCAGCTACCCTGGGGGACCTATTGGCCCGCACAAATTTGCTGACTAACTTATTTAAGGACCTGAAGAAGGCAGGGGGAACGTGCACCGGAAGGGTGGCAAAACAATAGAGGAGTTTAGGAAGGACAGACATTTTTAAGGTGTTGATACGCCCTAGCCAGGAAACCGCCAACGGGCCCCAATCTATCATCTTGCCCTTTAGCTCCTCCAAGAGGGGGGGATAATTTGCCCGATACAATTGATCCACTCTTGCGGTCAGTTTAATCCCCAGATAAGTAATTGAATGGTCCACCTACCTATAGGGGGAGGAGGCCTGTAACGAACGCGACACTGAGGTCGGAACTTGAGGCTTAGAATCTCCGTTTTAGAAGGATTTATTTTCAGGCCCGCCACTCTACCAAACTGCTCCAATTCGAGCTCCACAGCCGGAATGGCCGCACTCGGAGAAGTCAACGACAGAATCAGATCATCAGCAAAAGCTGTGATCTTGTGCTCTTCTCCGGTGAAGGGGAGACTGGTTATAAGGGGATTGGAACGCACCGCTTCTAGAAACGGCTCCAAATGGAGGGCATACAAAATTGGGGAGAGAGGACACCCCTGTCTGGTGCCTCGTTCAACATACACCGGGTCTGAGAGCTGCCCATTAACTGCCAATCTAAGGGTCGGATTCCTGTAGTTAGCTCTGATCCTGTCCATGAATTTGGGGCCAAAACCCATCTTAAGCATTGAAGCAAAGAGGAATCCCCACTCGACCCGATCAAACGCCTTTTCTGCGTCAATAGCCATCAGGAGAGCGGGGACCCCCCTCTTGTGAGCCTTTTCTATTAGGTGGGTCAGCCTCATAACATTATCGGAGGTCTGCCTACCTCTTACAAAACCCGATTGGTCTGGGTGAATCAGACCAGGAACAAGGTGGTCTAGTCTCCTAGCCAAGATCTTAGAATACATTTTCGAGTCCACATTAATTAGAGCTATAGGTCGATAGGAGGCGCAATCGATGGGATCCTTGCCTTTTTTGTGGATAAGGACTACTTTTGCCTCCTCCATAGTTCTAGTGAGCGCGCTGTCCTGTCCTATCTGATTGAAGAGCGAGGCTAAAATGGGAGCAAAAAATTCCCTATGTCGCTTGTAGAACTGTGTTTCAAAGCCATCCGGTCCCGGTGACTTCAGATTGGGAAGCGCCCTAATTGCATCCCTGACCTCGTCTTCCGTAATGGGACCTTCCAACGCTTCGGTTTCTTCTTGCGAAATGCAAGGAAGAGTGACCTTGTCTAAATAATTGTATTGGAGCGACTGCGCCTGAGTGTCGGATGCATACAGGGCGGAGTAAAAGTGGGTAAATTCCCCGAAAATTACCTTGTTGTTAGTGCTAGTGGAGCCATCCCCCACTTTAATTCTTAATATTGACCTCTCCTTCAGCTCTTTTCTTAGCATTCTCGAGAGCATTCGATCAGCCTTATTAGCCTTAATATAGAATTTCTGCCTAAGGTGCAACAAGCTCCTTTCCGCCGCTCGTGACTGAATCAGATCCCACTGGGCCCGGACTACCCTATACTCCCTTTTAGTGGCCTGGGTCTGGTGTGTCCCCAATTTAGCAGTTATCCCCGTAAGGGCCTCCTCAAGACGCGCCTCCTCCATTCTCAGCTCCCTGTCCCTTCTCGCCTTAATCGCTATTATCGCCCCTCTAATGGTTGCCTTGAATGGGTCCCACCTAACTTGAAGGGAAGTATCCCCTATGGTGTTCTCAGCAACAAAAACGACCCATTTCCTCCTCCAACTCGTGTATCAAAACCTCGTCCTTAAATAAAGCAATAGGGTAACGCCATTTCCACAGCCCCTAGGGTCTATCCTTGGCTACCAGGGACAAGGTCAGGGGAGCATGGTCAGACAGAGTAGTGACACCCAAAGAAATATCTAAAGCTCTCCCCAGCAGGTTAGCCGACAGCCACACATAATCAATCCTAGGTCTCCCCAAAACTCCCGCCGCTCCCGCCGATCTATCACTCGCTGGATCCCAAGCTATGTTAAAATCACTCGTAAGAATAATGGGGGACTTGGCGAACTTCTCTAGCTTAGCCAGTGAGGCTTGGAGGAAACAGTCTTGTGCCGCGTTCGGGGCATATATTGTTGCTAGCGTGAGAGGACCCTCGTCCCCCACCAAGGATACCGCTAACAGTCTCCCCTGGTCATCAGCCATCTCCCCCGCTACATGCAACTCAAACCCATCTCTAAGGGCCATCAGGACCCCGGCTCTCTTTACGGCTTGAGTGGCTTGTAGTAACCTGGAGTAGCCCCAGATCCTGATCCTAGCTCGATCTGCTGTGCGGATGTGCGGCTCTTGGAGCGTGATAATGTCTGGTCGATCGCGCCTAATGTAACTCTCCACCTTCTTGCGTTTGAATGGGGAATTAGGCCATTCACATTAAGGGAGAACATCCTCAGTACCGGTTGATTAGGCATGATACCCTAACAGAAAAAATACCAGGTCTCCCACTCAGGATGGGTAACCCCCCCACCATACTCCCCCATCAAATCCCCCTCTCTGGTGGGTTAGCACAAGCCTCCAAATAACAATTGAAGCACTGGACTCCCCCCCCCCCACCCCACCCCTCTTCCCACCCCTTCCCTCTGACAAAGTGGGACAATTGGCCTCAGCCCCCCTCGAATCTGACCTCGAGAATCGCCACATGCATTGCCCCCCAACAGTCTCAATGCGGGATCACCCATTCCCTTTCCAAGATGCGGGTCCCCTTCCCTCCCCCCCAGCCAACACAAACGCTGCTGATGAACCAGGCCTTCACAAGTCATACTTCCTGCATCTATGCCCTCCCCAGGCTTCCAACTAAGGCACCATCAGACAAAACCCGCTCAGAACCCTGCACCCAAGCATGCTCCATCAAGACTGTAGCCGCTGCACGTTCCCCGGGGGCGGACCCACAGACGCGGTCTGTTAGCGTTTTTCTTCGATTTCCTGGATCTGACCGTAGACCATTCCCACCGTCTACGGGTAGATGCCTGGGATGGGGGCGGAGTAGCTGATAGCGGGGCTTCCTCCTGCACACCCAACAGGGCGAGACCCTGCTCACACGTGGTGATCAGCTGCAGCTTCCCTTCCCAGTCAAACGCCAAACCAAAGGGATGCAACCACCTATAACGGATGCCCTGGGCTCTTAGATGAGATAAAACTGGACCCATTCTTCGTCGCTTGATCAGAGTCGCTTGCGCCAGGTCCTGGTACAACGCTATCTCCACCCCATTGTACGTTAGGCGGCCGGCTTTACGTGCTGCTGTAAGAATCCGCTCCTTCACAGAGTAGCTATGCATGGCCACAAGGCCATCCCTGGGACTCGCACCTGGGTCTGCATGCTTGGGGCCCACTCTGTGTATCCTGTCAAAGGTGACATCGTCAGATCCAGACAACTCCAAGAGGTCCGCAAATATGCCCTTCACAATTTGAGGTAGGTCTAGCTCTTGAGGGTCCTCTGGGAGAGATTTAATGCGGATGTTTGAGCACCTGGACCTGTTCTCCAAGTCCTCCACCTGGAACTCCAAATTATGCATGGCCGTAGCCAATGTTTCCAGGAGGGAGTCCGCCTTCCTTGCATCTTCGGCTAGGTCCTGAATCACCCTCTCATTGGTATCTACCCTCTCTTCAATCTTACTGATGTCCCTTTTGATCTCCTGGAGGCCCTCTGCCAGGTCCTCCCTAAGAACATCCATCTGTTTTTGGCCAGCCGCGGTAATCTTCTCAAGCATGTCTGCCAGCAGGAGCTCCAACGCAGGCTGAGTAACCGGTAGTTGGGGTGCTGAAAAGGGCAGGTCCGCTGAGGCCCCGCCAGAGGAGGAGCCATTAGCAAGTGATGCCTGTGTGTCATCAAAGTCCTTGGCCCATATTTTAGTCAACACATTCTCCTGAACTTTCTTCTGGGACCTCTGAAGAGACTGCAGATCCTTAGGTTTATTTTTAGACATGATGCCAGGAGGGTAGGGCGGCGAGGACGGCACTCAAACTCCTCAGTTCCCCTGCACTAGGGGCGCTCCTACCGTCCTATGCGCACCAGAGCACTCCTCTGAGGGCAGAATGGGCTCAATACTGTGGATAAAAGATGCAGTGTAGGAAAGAGACCCGCTAGCGCCGGGCTCAGACTATGACTCTCAGAATCCGCCAGGATTGCGATACACAAACAAATAGCCAATTAGGCAGACTTGAGGACCAGACAGTGAGAGTGCTTCTCAGCTTATCCGTAGTGACTAGATCCTGTAGACTGGGACCTAATGTGCTGGAGCTTCAGAGAGCCAAAGTAGGCTCCCGCACGTCGTCCTCGAGTGGAGACCAGATCAGGGTTATAGAGCCAGTGTCTCAATCCGCACTGCGTATTGATGGGGTAATCCTCCTGATGGCGTCAGCCGGGGTCCTCCACCGGAGTCCGGACAGGTGGCCGCCCAAAACAAACAAATGGCGCTTCAGCCACCTCCCGCAGACGAAACGGGGCGGGCTCCTCAGGCACACAGGCAGCCGGGGCGCACGGGCCCCAGAGCGGTAAATAAACAAATAAATAAAAACGCCGGGACGCAGCCTTCGCGCCCATTGGAGCCGAGCTCCCCACGGCAGACTCCACTCCCCGCCGCGGGCACAGGGCACCCGCCCCCCCCCCACACACAGGGGCCGGGGAAACAAACAGAGGAGCGCCACAGAGGGGCAGCCACCAATGGGCGATCTGGCGCCTGGGTGCCGTGCAATCAGTCGAGCGGCAGCCGGACAGCGAGGAGATCAGCAGTAGGTGCTCGGCTGCAGCACAGTCAGCAATCCGCTCCCGGGGTCCGTTGCTCCCCAATCCCACCTCTGAGGCGCTTCCGACTCGTTACCGAAGAGACACACCGGTGCCCGAGCTCTATATCCGCGAGGGACTACTGCCTGGGGAGGGCCGAGTCGACCTTGATACAGAATGGAAGGCCTCCATACGGGAGCTCGGTGGCCGCTATGTTCAGCTCATCACGGCCATCTTGGAAACCCCTCCCTTCTCTATTTTTTAAATTAACTTTTTGTCCGACCAACTTCGTTCTGAACTCTTGGTAAATACTTAACCGCTAACTACCCTGAACTGTGTGATCCTCTGCAAAGACTTTGGCCCTTTGCCTCTTGATTTGATATCCTCACTGTAGATCCTTTTTCTAGATTGCCCTGCTTACTTACTTGTTGGTGCTGCCCAACTTCTGTCTAACTTGGTCTTTCCCTCCCTTTTAAATTACTGGAGTGCCATTTTGCTCACACTTCATTTTGAGCCCAACCTGTCCAGAATCTATTGGGTGTGATGTAGTGTATTAGGATTGTGATTTTTAAACTGCTTGATAATAGTGAAATGTTTAATAACTGATGTGTAAATAAATGTCTTTTACTCAGAAACCTTGAGTCAGTGTTTGTTTGAATCATAGTAATTGCTGTCCTTTGTCTAACTATCTCAATTTACTCTTGAGATAAGTCTGGCTGCTCAGCCATCGCTACTACTTTACTGTGTAGTACAGGTTTGTACCAAATTTGAATTTGTACTGTCACTTGTAGTCCTAATTGTGTGTGGTGTTCCCAAAGGGTACTGCATATAATTCTCCGTAACAACGCTGAAATGAGATGGTATATTTAGAAACATTACAGGCGATGCATGACCCACAATCAGTGTTGCCTAAATTTCTGCTTGAAAAGTTTTCCTTTGTATAAACGCAAACAGGAAACAGGGGCTTTTGCAAACGGGGCTCAAAGGGACGTAACATTTGACAATTATTTAAACTCACCCCTCTAATAGCATTGCTAAAGTCTTCTTTTTAAGTTGACCTTTTTATTGTTTAAAATAGTAACATAACAGAAAAACATATGCCATTGTTTGGTTAGACATCATCAAAGGAATATCTTGAAAATCAGTAATGTTGCAACAGAGAAAAGACCCTAATGAGTACCAGTCCATCATCTTGCAGAATACGAGGTGAAAGCCAAAAATAATACCCCTGTATCCTCTCCCTCCCCCATACCTTTTTGACATTTTTGGGTCTTACCCCTTGCATTGTAAACCCATCTCTCCCGGGACATACACCTGTCCACCTCAGCAGTTCAACGACCGACCCATGGGCGATCCGCCAAGCCCCACATCGCAGCAATAAGCCTCTTTGTCATCCCTACTGTTACAGACAAAAACACCTTTTTGTACTTCGTGAACCCTGCTTCTCCCCAAATCGCAAGCGCTGCTAATTTCAGGTCATAAGGCACCTGAACACCCAGAAGTTTGGTCAGTTTACGAATACATCCCCCCCACACAACCTGAATTTGCTTGTATTCCCATAGCATGTGGAAGAAGGTGCACCCCGCTCTCCCACACTTTTGACAGATGCCATTGTCTGCTTTACCCCGGTTGAACCATGACCATTTGATAGTAATATCGAATTCGAGAGCAATATACACAGTTTAGCATCTTGTATTGAATAAGTCATAGCCTGGTAGATATCCCAACCTCTTGTGGAAACATGAGCGCCTCTACCCATTCCTCAGGATCCACTGACCCAAAACCCCGTTCCCATCTATGCCTGAGCCTGGTCAGCTCCTTGGTCCCACCATGGTCCCATAGTTAGTGCTTGATATAGGGTGGAGGTTACCTTGGTAACGGTTCGTGGAAGAAATTGGCTTCAAGGGGTGAGCATTTAGGAATCTCTTCCAGGGAAGGGAACTGGGATACCATTGCGTGAGCCAGTTGCTCTCTGCCCGGCAGTCCATGTGCATCTTGCACTGTCCCAAATGGCATAAGCCGTTCCTCGTGCACCACATCAGCTAGGACAAGAATCCCACATTCCTCCCATCTTCTGAAGTGTCCCATTTTTTTAATGTTACATTTGATTGATTTTGATGCAACATAACTAAGCAAACACATTGCTCGACATAGCATTGGGAAGGCAGCCAAAGAAATGACATGACCAAGCGTGTTACTTTGAACCCCAAAGGACCGACCCTCATTTCTGCTTCTGCTCCCCACCCACAAAGACCCACTCTACCACCCCCTTCCGATTTGCCCCAGACTTACACAAATTTCTCCGGACAACCCAGAGCGTTATACACACTTCTTTCCAGTGCCATACACATGTCCATCTCCGCTGCCCACCGGCCAGTTCGGGGCCGTTCTGGTGCCCCCCACACTGACGCAATTACTTTTCTGATCTTCCCCAGGTTAACAGACAGAAACAGTTTCTCATATTTAGTGAACCCCACCTCCCCCCATATGCCCAACAGCACACATTTCGAGGCTCTGGGGACATCAAATCCCAATACTGCTGTCAATACACTTTTCCTAGAAGAGCTGCACCTGTGTACACTCCCACATTATATGGAAGAACGTGCCTCCAGCTCTCCCGCACCACACACATTCATCATTTTTGATCCTCCCCCATTTGTACAACATTGTGCCGGGGCAGTAGACCCAGTGCAGAATCTTACATTGCATGAGGCGCAACCTGGCTGATATGCCGATTTCCCTAGGGGACATCAAGGCCTCCGCCCACTCTTCGGGATTCAATGTGCCCACATCCCTCTCCCATTAACCCTTCAGATGGGATAATTCCTGGGTCTCAAAAGCAGACACCACTTGATACAAGGTCGAGGTAACCTTAGTGTTTATTCGGGCAGAGAGTAGATTGGTCTCTAAGGGGGAGCTCTGCAGTATCTCCTGCAGGTCTGTGAATTGCGATCTTACACCATTCGCCCAATTCTTGAAGTGACCCATCCTGAGAAGTTCCGGGAGGTGTGAGTTATTCCAAAGAGGTTGACTCAAAGTGGGTTGCCCCCCCTGAAACCCCATATGCCTGAGCACCTCAACTCATACCTGCCGCACATGCCTCGTCATGCGAGCAAGGGCCAACCCTCCCCTTTCCCTCCGATTTAGCACTTGTATCAGAGACCTCCCTGCCATCCAGCATCCTGCTCCGTTCCACTATGAGGTGCGGTAGGCCAGGGTCCCTGTGCAACCAATCGTTCACCACACCCAATTGGGCTGCCCAATAGTACCATTGCAAGCACAGCAGACCTATCCCCATCCCAAACAGATCGCTGCAGAGTTAGGAGGGCTATGCACGCTCATTTGCCCCCCCCACAGGAGCTCCCCAAGGACCCCCTTGATCTTCCGAAAGACCAGCCCAGAAATCGGAAGTGGGACATTTTGCAACACGTGCAAGAACTTGGGCAAGAAGATCATTTTAACAATGGCAGCCTTGCCCAGCAAGTTCAGTGGAAGGGTCTGCCAGTAGGTGGTTGTGAGCCTAAACTACTCCACTATCGAGTGCAAGTTCAGCCTGAGGATGTTTGAGAGGTGGCTACTCAAGTGAATCCCCACATATTTGAATCCTGTTGTCGATACCTGGAACGGCAAAGCCTGGAGAATTGCTCTAGCCCCACCTTGTATGGGAAACAAAACCGACTTCTGCCAGTTGACCTTGAGTCCGCTGAATCCCTCGTTTTCCTGCAGGATGTATGTTACTGTATGGCATGAGCCGGGTGGATCGCCCATGTAAAGAAGCATGTCATCCGCATAAAGGGTGACCCGTTCTTCCCCTCCTCATGGCCATCTAAAACCTACCCAGTCCGGGCTGGATGTTAGCTCCACTGCTAGTGGCTCCACTGCCAGCGTGAAGAGTAAACGAGAGAGGGGACATCCCTGCCTCGTCCCGCACCTCAGGGGAAATATTCCTGAGGAGATACCATTAACCCATACTTCTGCCCTTGGTGAATTATATAACAAGCATACCCAATTTAGGTAGTTCTCCATGAAGCCCATGCACAGCATTGTGTCCCACAACGAGTCTCAATACACTGAGTCAAATGTCTTCTCAAAATCGACAGATAGTAAGGATAGAGGGTCCAAAATAGTGGAGGCTTGGTCCATGGCCATATGCACCCTGTGAATGTTCATGTGGGTAGATTCAGCTGGTAGAAACCCACATTGGTCTGGGTGAACCAGGTGTCCGATGACCCCCAATAGGCGATTAGCTAGGATCCTCGCTAAAACGTTTGCCTCCCCATTTATGAGCGAGATTGGCCTGTAGGAGGCACAGTGTTCTGGTGGTTTACCCGGTTTAGAAAGCACTACTATATGCGGTCCCCTTAAATCCTCAGGCAATATATCCTCCTGCTTGCTTTGCTGGAATAATTGATGCATCGGTCCCACCACCGCCTCCCTTAATCTCTTCTAGACCTCTACTGGGAAGCCATTCAATCCCGGGGACTTCCTGGATTGGAGCTGGGATATAGCTGCAGCTATCTCCTCCTCAGATATATCAGCCTCCAGGTACGCTCTCTGTTGTGCCGTTAACTGTGCCAAGAATGCTGGATCAATCACCCTTGGTCTATCACCCCGGGGTTGCCACACCAAAGCGCAATATAAGGCCTCATAGTATGTTGCAAATGTGTGTGCAATCTCTGCAACCTCTGTGAGCACCTCCCCCATGTCAGTCTGTAGGATCTGCACGTGGTTGCTACCCTGCTCCCTTCTTTCCAGCCACGCAAGCATCTTTCCAGCCTTATCCCACACTCTATAGATCTGGCTCCTTCTGTGCCAGTGTGCCAGTTTTGCGCTATCTAATGCCACTGTTTTAACCGGTACCTGTGCTGTCTGCAGCTGCAGGAGTCCCGCTTTGATTCCAGAGTTGGCAAATTTAGCCTCAGCCTCCTCCACTGCCCGCTCTGCTTCCCTCACCGCCAGGGTGCGTCGCTTATGCCATGCCACCACCTAAGAAATAGCCACCCCCTGGAGGACAGTCTTGAAACCCTCCCAGACTACTACAGGGCTGTCCACGGAGCCCTTGTTAATAGGGAAATATTCCTGAGCAGTTTTCAGTAAAGCCTCTGAGAATTCAGGGAAACCCAAGTAATACGAGGTTAGCCTCCACGTGGGTGGCGACGCTACACGCCCACTCTTTAGTTCCATGAACAGTGGCAAATGGTCTGAGATCCTCTAGCCAGAAACATAGCGGATAGTATTCTATGGCTGTCCCCCTGCGGAATAAAGAAGTAATCCAGCGTTCACATGGAGGAGTGAACCCCTGGGAGAAACGAAAACCCCTTTTCACCTTTGTGCAAACTCCTCCAAGCATCCATCCAACCCATGGAAAACGCACCCAATTTGGTAGGCACCTCTGGGTTCCTGCTGCCCACCTGAGTCCTGTCCAGCCGGTGTCCATGACATCTTTAAAGTCTCCTCCTAGCACCCATATATCTGCCTGCACCAGCACAATTAAATTCTGAACCTCACTGAGCAGCTCCGGTGTATACGGAGGAGGCGTGTTCACCGCCACAATACCCGATAAGGCCCCCCACAGTTCTCCTCGGATTAGTACTAACCTTCCCCTGCGTTCCAATCATGGCTCCATGAGGGAAAAAGGCATCCACTTGTGCACTAGAATCATAGCACCTCACGACCGCTTGGCAAAACCTGCATGGTAGGCGGCCCTGTAATACATCTTGCAAAGAACCTGCAGTGCACCCCTGCCAAGTGCATCTCAGTGAGAAAGGCGAAATCTGACGAGTGCCTATTGAGAACCTGAAGGACTAGCCTATACTGGGACGATTAATATTCCACGTTAAAAGCGTGACCCCTTTATCATGTGGAATTCTCACTGCTAACCATATGCCCCTGGTACCCCCATGCACCTTTGTGGACCCAGAATGAAGCCTCAATCATTCTTTCCATTCAATGTGTACCATCCTTAACTCAACTAGAACAAGCAATTTCCTCATAGACCCCCACCCCGCACTTCCCCCATAACTGAAGCACCTGTCGCCCCCTGTCTGTGCGGACCTTGCACAGGCTAAGTAACTCAAACATGAGTGAAGCACTCTGAAACCACAAACGAAAACCCCCAAAAGGGCACTTGCCAAGGCAATCCGCAGTTCAAAGGCCAACTTTGCTGAAGGCCATCTGTCTCCAAGAGCGTTTCTGTCCACTAAGTCTTGTCGTGCACCATCCATCCAGAGAAAGTCATCCGTCCTCTGCCCATTCCGGGGAGTTACCCTTTTCTTCTGAAATCTGCGAGTCCTGCGAATAAAGTGGGGCGGGTACGTTACACCTTCGTGCAGCGATTGCTGCGTCTCCTATGCTTTCTGGGCCGGCACTGATTGACCAATGGTCTCGTACCACTCCCACGCTTCCTGTGCCGAGGAGCGCCTTCATCCCATAATAGACTTTTAGTTGCGAGGGGAAGAAGAGTTGTACTTTATGACACTAGAGAGCAGCTTCCTCTTGGTGGGAGTCAAATGGTTGTCGTGCCCGCTGAACTTCCTTAGTGTAGTCTGGGAAGAAAACAGTTTGGGAGCCAGTAAATGTGATTGGACCAGTGGCCCTGGCCGTCTGCAAGAGTGCGTCCCTATCCCGATAGTTCAGGAGCCTTGCAATCACAGTACGCGAGTTGGCTCCCGGGACGGGCCTGCCAGTGGGTACTCTGTGAGCTCTTTCTGTACAGAAAAAATTGGAAAGCTTCTTCTGCGCCATGAGGTCTGTGAGCCATTGCTCCAGGAAAAGTTCCATGCAAGGCCGTTCTGCTTTTTTCCGGTAGTCCCAGAATGTGGAGATTGTTTCATCTCAACCTCCCTTCGCTATCCACTGCTCGGTTTCCCAGGTTTCTAAGCTTCTATGCCACCACTGCTTGTTGCTTCTCCATTTTCTTCACTGCATCTTCCGTATCAGATATTCTCTGCTCCACCTCCCTTACTCGCAAGGAGAGTTTACGAAAGTACTGCCACAGAAAGGTGACTTCTGAGGAGAGGCCATCAATCCTTTCATCTACTGAGGACCAGGATTCTGCAATGACCCCCATGATGTACTTGAGTGAGATGGCTCGGTCCTGGGCTCCAATGTTAGGGACATTCAATGCACCAGCCTGCACAGCTGCTTGGCCGTTCACTTTGTATTTATCAATTTTACTTTGCTGGGTTGCTTTTTGCCTTTTTCTTTGGCCATGTTGTCGTGGTGGGGCTCACACTGCTGATACTTGTCCAGTTACCCACTCACTCCACTGCACAGACTGCCTGCGTCCCTCACTGCCCCTCAGTGGTGTGTGCAGTCTCTCCATCACTTACTCAGCCGCCCCAGTTACTTTTGAAGTTGTTCACTGGCCCTGGCCCAAAAGCAAGTCCCCGGGCCCGGTCTCCACCTCAACTCGGGAGTCCAAATGTG
This sequence comes from Ambystoma mexicanum, assembly GCF_040938575.1. Taxonomy (NCBI): domain Eukaryota; kingdom Metazoa; phylum Chordata; class Amphibia; order Caudata; family Ambystomatidae; genus Ambystoma; species Ambystoma mexicanum. Next base: position 767,005,618 of record NC_090922.1, read on the forward strand.
TCCCACAGGAAGCGTTATTTCCTTGCAGGGTGATTGGTGCAGACCGCCAGTCTGTCCTCTCTCCTTCTTACTACCACGTTGCCTTGTACTGGCTTACAGCTGGCCCGGGCCTCTCCCCCTGGATCTGCAATTCTGGTTGGGTAGCACACCCCCTTTAGTGCCCTTGCTGCAGGCCCCTGCTCCGGATTGGTCACACCACCAGGTCTTGTTCCTGCAGGGTACCCCGCGGGGTAAAGCCACTGTCACTGGGTGCCAGCCCACCCTGCCTGCGTCGGGTGATGCTGTGCTGGACACCAGGCACCACTAAGCCCTATCTATGTCTTTGCCTCTGGCCTCCTGCAGCCTCATTCCATGCCATCCCGCTTGTATATTTGTCAGTCCTCCTCTGGCCTTCTTACCTCTGCCTACCGTGGATGGGTCTGCCTCCAGTCCAGCTAGACAGCGGGCAAAATGGCGGCTGCCCCACCTCCCCTGCAGCAAATCTGCAGAGCCTCTGTTTCTCCGGCGTATGGCCTAAAGCTGTGTGTCATGGGACTGCAGGCCTGACCCCTGCTCTTCCTGGGACGCTGAATTCCAGCTACGCCCCCCCTCGGTTGCTGTTCACACCTCCCGACTGCTCCTGCAGCCAGAAGTTGAGCCCGCCAATAATCCGGCTCATGCACCCGGCTCCCCGGGATGTGCACAGCAGCTATGACCGCCGGTTGCCTCCACTCTCCCCCCTTCCATGCGCAGTCGGCCTTGCAGCCTGCTTTTTTTCCTACTCACCGCCGTCTTGTGCCAGCTTCAGGCACCGCCGCTCGGGTCAGCCCCCCCCACTGACTTGGGGCTAATCCAAGGTTGAAATACCTTCTCTGGGATAAACTACTGTTTCCCAGAGAAAGTAAAGTGAAATTGACTTTACTATTCTTTTCAAATTCCTAGTCCCAGCACACCCTATCTTACAATAGAGTGCTGGAGGGGTTACTTAGTATTCCCCTATGTCTAGAAACTCATGTAGCAGTCAAATGCTATCCTTTCCTATCGAAATGGCTGGTGGCAGTGGTTTTACAACAAACTACCATGATTTTTCCCGACCGCGAACAATGGTAGTGTTAAATCGTGGGAGCCATGTTTTTCAAGATGGCGTCTGAGCCCCCTTTGTTTAAACAGGTCCCGTCTTCTTTTTTCACCATTTCTTTTTGGAAAGGTCCTTCTAGAGTTTGTCTCTGTGCGCCAAACCAGGTTTGGTCCCTTTGTACCTACGCCTTTGGCGGGCTTCAGAACTAAAGACCGCTCTGGCGCCCGAGTGTCTGGGGTGGGCAGGAAGTGATGGAGGTGCCTGAATGCACTCTGGCGTGATTGGTTGGCTGACTGTCCGGCAAGGACAGCCACCCTGCTGGGTGAGTTGCAGCTTCGTTGGAATGAATGGGAGGAAACTGGATAAAAGGCGAGTCTCTTGGCTTGGAAGGCAGAGTCGACCACTGGAAAGAAAGAACCGAAGACGAGCTGGAAGAGGACGGCTGCTGCAACTCCTGGACCATTGGTTTTCCTTGTGAAGCCCTGCTGCAGGTCTGAATCGCCAAGTTTATCTCGACAGAGAAGCCCCTCAAGGACGACTTCTCCGTTTGCGTTGATGGGACCAATCAACTCGTAAGCCACCTTGATACCATTCTCAGAGCTGGTTGTATTTTCCTCAGAGTGCTGCAGGAAACCGAATAGCCAGGGAGAAGGACACCAGCTTGTGTGCTTGACTACAGCTACTGGAATTGAAGATTTGCCTTAGCCAGCTTTTTGACCAGTCTCAGTGCAGTGCAAGAATCCCCCGGTGTCCTCCCTCTTGCCCCATGACTGAGGCTCAGGAACAGCAAGATCTGCAGGAACTTCCAGGAACAGACATCTTCAGCTGCATCTTTTTCTTCATTGTAAGGTACTGTGAAAACCCGACCGAGAGAACTTACCTCTCACTTGAAACTTTGGCAACTTGCAGGCCTAGTCAGCTTGTGACCCAACACATGAATCATTCTTTAACAAACTACTTCTGAGAACTTTGGCAAAGACCTTTCCGTTTAACTTTCAGAACTGCTTTATCCTATACAAGACTTTAGCCCGCTGACTTTGGCCTAACCTATTGCATTGAATCAACTCCTCTGGTGAACTCAAAATATTTGCACTGTCTAAGAGTAGCTGTAATATTCGTTTTTATTAACTTATGCCTTTTTGCGCCTGCTTCAAATGCTCTGAAGGCTATTTTGCTCCTCCTTCAAAGTAGTTTAAATGCCTCAGAACCTGATTTTGTGAAGTACTGAAGTATATTTTTGTGTGATATGCATTGCCTCCTTCTAGTGAATGTTTTATAGCTGACTGTGAAATAAATTAAAACGTGTTTTGCCAAGAAACCTTGAGCATAAGAGTCTATGTGAATACTTGTAATTATAGAGCTCTGTGTAACGTCCTTACAGCTCACATTCCCCTCTTGAGATAAGCCTGGCTGCTCAGCAACACTACCACAAAACTGTGTAGTACAGACTTATACCAAAGGTTGGTTTTGCTTACACCTGTAGTCCTAATTGTGTGTAGTGGTACAAACTCTGCCTAACAAAAGCTACCAGTGGACCCTGATGCACTCCATTTCACCTTAGTGTTGTCTTGGCTCCAATTTTTAACACTTCAGCCAGGATATTTCTGCAGGAACATGCCTGCTTGGTGGAGCACCATGAACTTGCTTCTACATTCCTCTGCTGCTCAACATCGCCCCCAGAAGTGTCCCATTTTAAGTAGTTCAAGTAGGTGTGTGTTATTCCAGAGGGGTTGGTCCAGGGTCGGTCTACCCACATCTTGTGTGGTGCTGTGCTTCAGACCATACCTGATGGGTGTGCCATAGGATTGGCGGGAGGACCGTCTTTCCCTTCCCATTCCCCGTATAGCCCTTGTCTTGGTGGCATCCATCGCATACATCCCTTTCTTATTGCAATGTGAGGAAGCCGGAGTTCTCCATGCAACCAGTAATTCACTGCCCCTAGTTGCACAGTCGAGTAGTATTGCTAACAACTGGGCAGGCCAATTCTCCCTTCCCATAATGAACTCAGTAACATTTTCAGAGCAATGTGTGGCCCCTCACCCCCCCGCCCCACACACAACAACCCGCGAAGGTTAATCTCAATCTTGGCGAAAACCACTTTAGGAATAGGGAGTGGAGCGTTTTGTAACGCATAGAGAAACTTACAGAGTGTTCATGTTTTGAAGAGCACCACCTTGCCCAGTAAAGTCAGTGGGAGGGATTACCAATGCACCATGTCTAGAGTAAATGTGTACACCACCGGGGGAGGATTGAGCCGGAGGAAGTCTGAGTGACCCAGACTCATGTGAATGCTTAAGTACATAAAGCCAGAGACAGAGACCGAAAGCGAATAAGGGCAGTCCCGTGGGATTACCCCCTCCCTGTATCGGAAAAAGGAGATACTTTTGCCAGTTTATTTTGAACCCGCTAAACCCTTGATAGTCCGGGAGTATTCGGGTCATAGCATGACAGGACTCTGAGGGATTATTCCTGTAAATCAAAAGGACATCAGCATAGAGCAAGACCCGGTCCTCTCCCCCCAAAGGCCATTTAAATCCCACACAGTCCTGATCAGTTCTGAGTTTGATCACAAGTGGCTATGGCCAAAGTGAACAACAAGGGAGAGAGGGGGCAGCCATGTCTTGCTCCCCCCCGCCCCAGGGTTAAGGTTCTGAAGGACTGAAGGATATCCCATTGACTCTAACAATTGCTTTAGATGAGTACTCCTACGTCCCGTCCCCTTTCCTCCAGACTTATGGGACATCCCTCCATCCTGTGGGACGGGACCGGAGCGCTTTGTAAAAGCATCCAAAAATGTCAAAAAAATGTTTTAATCCTTCCTCTCTTTCTACGCGGGGCCCGGCACGTGGCCGTAACCCCGCCCATCTCGGCTCCGCCCCGCACATTGCCCATCAGTCTTTTTCAGGACTGGACATGCTTGCATCCTCGGAAGATCTTCTTCCCTTTTTTCCTCCACTTGGGCTCTCGCTAGCGATCGTTTACTAGTCCGTCTATTTCGTTCAGATTTCCAGATTGTTCATCGTGTCACCTGCGCTTCGCGAGGGCGGTTCCCCATCCTCTTTGTTTAGAGTGTTTGGGTCCGGATCACTGTTGGGACTCCTGTTTTTATTGCGACTCCCTTTCGGCCTGGACACTTCGACGTCGGTTGGAGAGGTCGAAGGAGGTGTTTCAACGTAGTCCTCCTTCTCATTTTCAGGTGTTTATCGACGAAAAGAAGAAACGCCCGGTAAGTTCTTTACTTTTCAGAGCACCCCGGCCGGGAGACACCTTTTCCGGCTCTTCCCGAGCCGGGAGGAGCGTTGATCGCTCTGTCACTGGGGATTGCCCCGAGGTGCCTTCTGGGCCTAATAATTGTAACAGAGTTTTCTCTGAGGGTCTACGTAAGGTGCCTGTGGATACCGGAGCACGCTCTGGGGCCCCTCCTGTGGGGGCTGCCTGTAGACCCTGTTCTACTGAGTCGTGGGATACCGGAGCTCACTCTGGGGCCTTGTTATTGGCTTCCCTCAAAGGTACCGGGGTGCGCCCCGAGGCCTCGGCTGGGCTTGGTGTTACCGAACGGATGTTCGAGGCCCACACTTATAAGGCTGTTACCGGACCTGGGTCTGAGGTCCCTCGTGCAGAGGCTAAAGCGACCAACATTTCTGAGAGGCCCGCCAAGGCCTTATCGGTGAAAGTTGTTCCTCACCGTTCCCGCTCTTGTGGCGACGCCAGAACTGTTGAGGGGGCAAGGAGTGAAAGTTCCTCCTTTACCGGCAATGCCGAGGTCCTTCCTGTGGAGGCTAGTTTGGCCGTTGGTATGTCGCAGAAACATTCCAGGCCACATAGTACCGGCTCAGCCGAGGTTCCTTATATAAAGGCTAAAATTAAGACCCCTGACCCACCGACGGGGACCCCTGCCTCACTTCCACATGTGTTGCAGTTCCCCTCAGGTGATTGCAAAATGGCGGCCATTCCTGCCTCGACCACGGCGGCCATTTTGGGCGCTCTTCCTACAACTACGCCATCGGCCTCAGGTGTAGGAGTTGGTTCGGCGGGTGAACATAAAATTCCTTGTGCACATCCGTTTCGTCCAGTTTACGATTGGAACGCCCGGATGCCCCTTCCGCACAATGTCTCGTTGCCTGTGGGTTCGGCACCTTTGATTTTTGTGGACACTTCGGGGGATGGGCCTGTGTAGCAACCCTCCCCTCTGCTCCCTGGAATTATCCTCCTCATGAGAGGCCTTCTCCGGCAGTTCCAAAACCGTCTCCGGGGGACAACTTTTTCGGCAAATTTCAGATGATCATGCGTACCAACCCCATGAGAGAGTATTTCAAGAGTCTTTTTAGGGAGATATGCCCTACTGCGCCTCCGGCTCCACCCGTTCCACCAGTGGCTCCACCGGCGTCGCCCTTGCCTACGGTTCCTCCAGCGACCATTCCGCCCTTGATCGCATTGTATATCACAGCGGATAATATTCTGCCTCACATCCTACCCAAACTTAATTCTCTACCTGACCATACCGACCCACGCATCCTAGTGGAGGAATTCAATAACGCTATGTCCACTGCCCTTGACAGAGTTGCTCCGCTTAAACAAAGAAACAGTAAACCAAAAAAGCATCTAAACTCATGGTTTACACCCCATTTAAAAAACTTAAGACTACAGAAGAGAAAATGTGAAACAGCATGGAACCGGCATCCTACCGCTGAAAATAAAACCAACCTAATAAACATCTCCTCGCAATACAAAAAAGATATCATCCTGACCAAACAAGAAACCTATAATAATAGGATCACCCAAGCCAACTCCAGTATGAAGGAGCTATTCTCCATCCTAAAAGAACTGGAAACTCCTATCGCAGCACAGGACGATGCCATCAAAGATAAAACCTGGTGTACTGACATACAACTGGCACTAACTAACGAAAAGTGGCCAACCTCCAAACTAAAATTGCCCTAAAGAAAGCCTCATTACCAACCCAACCTCCTGTGGACAAAACCCCCACACCCAAACCTAAAGAATCTACCCAATTCTGCTTCTCCAAGGTCTCAGTAATTGAGGTAGAAAAGACCATTCTGACTCTTAAACCGTCTAATTGCAAAGGTGACCAATACCCCGCACAACTGATAAAGGACGCGGCTAGAGATCTAGCCCCCTTCATCACAAAACGTATTATTGCCTCCTTCACTACGGGCACCATCCCTCGCAACCTAAAAGAATCTTGGGTACTCCCCCTCCTGAAAAAACAAACTTTGGACCCCAACATTCCCACAAATTATAGACCCATCACCACAGTGCCTTTCTTACTAAAAATTTTAGACAAGGTAGCATACACCCAAATCCAGAACTTCCTTGAGATAAACCATCTCCTTGGAACATGCCAATGCGGTTTCCGTCCGCAACACGGCACAGAAACAGCCCTTATTGACCTAAAGGCCCAAATAGACTCACTCAGAGACAAGGGCAAACTAGCTCTCCTTCTCCTTCTGGACCTTTCAGCTGCCTTTGATTTGGTGGACCACAGAGTCCTATGCAATCACTTGGACTCGGCGGCCCACTTCTCAGGGGAGGCTATAGTCTGGATACAGTCATTCCTTAGTGACAGGACCATGAGGGTGTTCTCTCCCGCAGCGGCAGCAGACCCGATTCCTATCACCTGCGGAGTGCCACAGGGATCCTGTGTCTCGCCAACACTCTATAACATCTTCACCAAGCCACTCTTCGACGATCTCGACAATCTGGGTATCACCTATACCAACTACGCAGACGATACCCAGATTCTCCTACCACTTACTGGGGATTATGTTGAAGACCTGGCTTTGGTGAACAGAGTCTATAGCATCGTTCAAGCATGGATGGCCAACCACCAACCATGGCCTATGCTTGAACGATGACAAAACAGAGCTTATCATCCTGGGCACTGCAGCCCGCATCTCCAAACTCAACCAAAACTACTCAGCCTTCATCATCGATGGCAACACTATCAAGGTCGCTAGAGAAGTAAAAACCTTAGGTTTCTACCTTGATGCAACACTATCCTTAACCAAACAGGTGAACTCACTGGCCTCATCCACGGCCTATACATGTAAATTAATACGAGCTGGGAAACATTTCTTATCAGATGACAGTTGTCTTATCCTAGCCAGGGCCCTCATCTTATCAAAATTAGATTATTGTAACGCCCTTTACATAGGGACAACCAAACAAATCATCAATAGAATTCAAGTGCTCCAAAATAATGCACTTAGAGCGGCCTTAAGCATCCCTAGAAGAGCACATATCTCAGAAATAAGACGTAAACACAAATGGCTTTCTACTCAAGAAAAAATCAACCTTAAATCTGCCTCCATCATCCACAAATGTTTAAATAACAAAGCCCCCAGCTACCTTTCAGAACGCTTCAATAGGAAAAATCCCTCCAGACCTACAAGGACAGTCAGCCATAACTGCCTCCTAGTGCCCAGATTTAAATTTACCACTATTGGAGGATCCAGCTTCCCAGTCAAGGCAGCTCAGTTATGGAACGCCCTACCTCCTGCACTTAGATCCGACCAAACGTTCAACAACTTCAGAAAGAATACCATAAAATGGCTCACCGAGAATGCAACATAAATGGCACTCTACCTCTCGCACCTCCACTTGTACTCTACCTGACTTGCTATTTTGTTCGCCATTGATTTGACTGTTTGGTGGCGCTCTATCTGCACTTGTACTTGTCTCACCTGTAGAGCCAAAAAACTGTCTACTCTGTAACTTGCTTGTTCTGTAACTTGTAACTTCTGTAACCAAGCTGTAAACTTCCTTGTCTCTTGCGCCCTGCTACCTCAGGGTCCGGTGCGCATAACAAATAAACAAACAAACAAACAAACAAACATTGTCCCCCGTGGACAAGACGGTGCCTGACACGGTTCAGCAGGATCCTGACCTGTCAGATGATGCGCAGGGCGAGCAGGACAGTGAAGACAAGCCCCGCTCTATTAGAGCTTTTCACAACCGGGTACTGGATATGATGTGCCTGTTGGATGTTCCAGTGCCCGAGGCACCTGCTCCGCACGAGGGGGTGGTTTCGGGGGCGTTCACCTTGTCCCCTTCGGAGCATACCGGCCTGTTCTTGCAGAAGGACGTTTTGGCCGAGGTCCGCAGGGTCTAGGAAAAGCCACACTCTGGACTTTTCATCAATAAGAAAATTGACGTGCGTTACAGGCTGCATTCTTTGGAAGAGGTAGCCCTGTCATCTTGTCCGCCCCCCTCCTCGACAGTGGTCTCCGCAGCCACTTTGCAGTCCAGGCCTGCAGCATCCTCTTCTACGACGGCGACTCAGGTTCTGGGGAAAGAGGACAAACTCCTGGACTCCCTTGGGAGGAGGATTTTTGCTAATTCGGCCTTGCAGCTCCGGCAGGCCAACGCGGAACTGGTGTTAGCGGGGGCGAACATGAAGATGAGGAAAGGTCTGTCAGAGTTCGAGGAGTTCATTCCGGTTGAGAAGCTGGAAGACTTTAAGGCGGGTTTATCTGATGCCAGAGTCTTGGCCCAGGATCTGCTCGAGGCCGTGGCTCATCATGTTGACACATCAGCTCGGGGCCTTATCCTGGGTGTTGACACCTCTCCACAGGTGTGGTTGCATGCCACCAAGTTATCGAAGGAGCTACAGGACAAGGTGTTGGACCTTCCATTTGACGGTAAGGAGCTTTTTCATTCCACAACGGATGTGGAGCTCACCAAAACAAAGGACAGCACCTAGACAGCTAAGTCCTTGTCAGTCCTGGTTAAGACCCCTTTCAGGACCCAGAGACCGTTGTCACAGAGTTGAAACCTTCTCTGGTTTCAGGGGCTTCCTAGACCGGAAATCCCGCAGAGTGGATACTCCTTCGAGCAATAACCGCCACAGGCAGCAATGGACTCGGTTTTTCTCCTGCTCCTCAGCCTCCTCCTCAGGCGGTTACACCAATGAAAAGCCTTCCAAATGAGGGTTTTCCTCGCTCGCACGAGACCCCAGTGGGAGGATGCATTGCGTCCCATTGGGAGCCGTGGCAGACCATGACTGAGGACAGGTGGGTCTTGTCAGTCACTCGGACGGGCTTCCGCTTACCCCTACCCCACCCTTCAACCCTCCTTTCCAGCAGTCGGGATCACCCTCCCTTTCCCCATGACTAGAGGGTGTTCCCTACCTGTTTTACTAATTTGCTAGTCAGTCATTGTGAATGTCCAAGACAAGTCCATCCGTCCACTGTTCAAATCTAACCTAGCTGACCCTACCACTAATATAACTAGAGTAGGTATTGAACCTGTGTCACAATGGCGCTGGGTTGATTGGTAGTTTCCTTTATCTTAAGGTGTTTCTATGATGTTGAGATCATTTAAACCAGTCCGGTTATGTGTCTTTATATAAACCCGAAATTATTTCAAACGCTCAATGTTGTGGTATATATTGGTGATTTTTAATAGTACAGTTTAGCCAACGTGTTTCTCAGCCCAACCAGGGTCTTTTTCAAGGCTGTGACAAGCATACAGAATATACCATATAGAGGAACCAGTATGATATAATATGGTTAAAACCCAATAGATGTGAACAGGAGAGTATTTACATGGCATTGTGTAAGGTAAGTGACAAAGCATTGTGATTTAACATTGTGTCATTCGTCAGCAATTAGTTAGAGCATGTAGAGGGCATGTAAGTTTAAATACAGTTCGAGCGATGTGTTGTTAAATGGTTCAAGTATCAGGTGAGCAGTTTAGTGACATTGGGCCTCATTCCTAGATTGGAGGTAGTCATGGCGATATTTGCACCATGACTGCCTCCAATAACGGGTCAGGCACCGGTATGGTTCAATGGGGACTTACCAGTGTAGTCCGACCTTTGCGGGACCGGTAAATCCCCATTGAAAAAGCCATTCCCCTTTCCCATTTGAGCCCTCATAGGGCTCAATGGGAAGAGGGAAGGCACTAATAACGGTATGACAAATTGCGGTGCCGTTATTGGCTCTGATTTCCCTTAACAGGTCCCGTCCATAAGCGTTAAAGAAGGGACCCGCTAAGGGAACTCGCAGTAGGGCGGTAAGGGATTACCGGCACCGGTCTCCTTACCAGTGCCCGGTATCCCTTACCGCCCCACTCGGAATGAGGCCCATTGTACAGATCACAAGTCCACGTTTGTAGGAAGATTTAACATTGGGCATTGGCATGTACCATGTCGTTGGGGTACAGATGATTATATCCAATGTTAATTAACATGTACATGTAAGTATAATAGTAGATATTAGTGAATAATGTCAACTGGCAGTCCATATGATGGGGATTACATTACATTTAAGTGGTGGGCACCAGAGTAAATCCATTAATTTCCATGTGAGTTCTATTTTTTGTAGGTGATAGGAGACAGTCTATCAAGGGTGACATAATACAAGGAGAGGCGAACAACACCAAGGAAGGATAAGTCATGGGGGGTGGTCGGAAGGAAAAAGAAAGAAAGGTTAGATTTCTGCAGATTGCACGTGGCTATAAATATGCAAAGGGTATGGTGCGTCCTTACCGTAGTTATGTGTGCAGGTAAGGTGGGTTTTTAGGAATAATGCCCTAGGATAGAGCCTACGATTGGGATAGCCTGTCAGGCGAACATAAATGAGAGACATTCAAAATAGTTTTTGTGCAAAGGCTGTGCTTGAGCTAACGGAAATTAAATTGCTGAATGAGAAAGTGCTCATGGACGCGCATTGTTTATCTTTGGCCAAGTGTCGGGGGCGTGGATAGGTGGCAGAAAAAGGCCTGGATTAGACCACGACTTATCTGGGTTTCACAGCAGATGAGAAATGCTGCTTGTATGTGTTACTCCTTGCAAAGGTGTCCAGGTGGGTGCCAGTGCTGTTGTATCTTAAGGAAAAATGGGTTGTGTTTCTCACTGGTGATGCGCTCATGCTTTTATGCTTGTTGAGTCATGGTGGATTTGTGAGAGTGCACATAATAAAATCTGTGCGAGTGCAGGTCATACAATGAGCATGGCATGTTTATGTCTGAATGAGCAGAACCCTTGATATGAGAGGTTAAGAATAGGTAAAAGTGACGGACTGGAAACGCATTCCATGAATATTGAATTGTGATGGGCAGAAAAGTGCACGTGTTTACAATATATTCATGCACCTAAAACTAATGTGTTGCCTTGGCGGCCCTGAGAGGCTGCACTTTCTAAGTAGAGAAAAGAATCCCACAAGCCAAACCCTCGCAAAACCCTTGATTAGAAGGGTGAAGAGGTGATAAGAAGCGGATGTACTGATACTGGTGGCCTGAATATGCATAACAAAACGCTTAGTGCTGGGGGGGTGCAAGTCTTACGAGAGTAGGAAAAAAATGCCAGAGAATTACGAAGAGAACAGAAGTTATATAATGTCCGATGGCAAATAGTATGCGAAGATGAGAGAAAAGGCCACGTGTGTGTTCTCATGGACTTAAAGGGGCTGCAAACAGCTGAGCAGTCTCTGCAAAGTGAATGTGGCAGCCGCCATCTTGGTTAATCGTTATAAAGTATCAGAGTAAGCACTGGTTTGCCTTATGTGAGAATGAACCCCATAGGTTAAAACAACCACTGACCAAACTGACAGCGGCGGTAACGATTCATTGTTGGGTACAACATGTGAAGAGGAAGTGGCAAAAACAAGAGCCTGTAAATGGAAAAATAAAGACGGCAAAAAATGGTGAAGGTACAGGTATGCAAGTGCACACAGAATCAAAAATTGAAATCTTGTAACCCTGGGTGCACGGGGTCTTTCACTCTGTGGCTAGGGGGAGCCTAATGTTTTGAGAGTAAGAAATGCACAAAGTTATGTTCTAAGGATCCAGGCAACGAGATTGGTGGGGCTGTAATCCAGGAAGGGGTCAATAAGCTGGAGTGAGAGACAGGAAATTAGCGTGGTGGTAAACTGGGCCCATGATTGTCGTGAGTGCAAGTGTGGTGTGTGGGTCCTGTGGGATAGATTGGGATGATGTGGGAGTTGTGTGACGATCCCGTAGATGGAGTCTCAAGCACCGGGGGTTTATCTTAGGTTGGGTTGTGCATGGGGCATTGATGGGAAAGAGTGGACAAGGGGCAACCTAATGAATACAATGGGCCTCATTACAAGTTTGGCGGTAGTAAAACTGGCAGGCTTCCGCCAAACCTGCAATATTTCCTGGTGCCTGAGAATCAGCATTTACCGGGGGAATTCCGGCCTGGCCGGACCCGGTAATTGCCCATTCGTGGTTGCCGGAAAAAAAATGCTCCCCATTCCCATTCATAACGGTGCCTGTGCATCCGACATGCTGTGCTCGCGGGTGCCGTTCTGCCCGCCAGGTCTGAACTGGCAGGCAGAAAAGCACCCGCGACCACATCTCATAGTTTGCCGGTCCGGGAACTACATTACCGGCAAGCTTACCGGTACTGTAGATCCCAGACCGGCAAACTCATAATGAGGCACAATGTCTAAGGTAGTCATTTGTTTATAAGAATACTTTTAGTTCACGGTCACGGTTCTCTTGAACGTAGTGTCAGTTCTCTGTCACCTCCCCTTGCATCCCATTTCACTGTTTCCAGGCCTGCAAAATGAATGTCTTTTTTGTTCTCCAGCTGATGTTTTTCTTGTCAATATTTAGCCAGTGGGTATCTAGCATCCTGGGAGCTGAGAGGCTGAAATGTTCACATATTCTAGTTCTTAATTCTCTGGTGATAATCCCAATGTATGTCAATTTACATACACAGATGATCACATATACAACATATTTGGATTTACAATTGATGAATTGGTCTATTTATTTATGTTGCATGCCATTGAAAGTAGCTTGTTTGCTGTTTTTGGCATAGGTTCACATGGAGCAAGTACCACATTCGTGGAATCCCACAGTTCTTGTTTGGGTCAGCCAATTTAGTGGTTTTTCTGATATAGGTTTCAGGTATGTGAGAATCTCATGGTGACAACAAGACAGACAGACACAAGTGATCACAGTTTAAGGGTGTTTATTGAACAATGAATGCTATATGCAGGTTGGAAAAACGCCTAATCTAAATCTATATCTAAGATGGGAGCAAGCTTCAACCATCAAATGAAAATAACTAATACAAAAAGGGTGTTGACTAATTCTAAAGAAAAGAAAGAATTGTTCACAAATAATATGTCAGGAGGCGGTAGCCTGGGTCTCCCTTCCCCATGTTTTGGACACAGGGTAAGATGGGAGCTTGGAGCACAGTACACTCTCTGGCTGCTTCAGCACGAGGCGACAGTTCCAATGGCAGTTCTCAGGACGTCGATGGCCAAGTCTTGTTTCCTTAGAAAGTCTCTTGCCTTTGGGGCCTGATGTGTTGAAATAACAAAAACAAAAGTTTCTTTAACAAATGAAAGTTCGTTTTCAATGTTCACTGGGTGATAAGTTCACTCCTAGGTCCTCCACTTCTGGGTGCTGACCTGTCTCAATTGTTTATCACAGTTTGACGTAGGGTGAGGCTTCACCCCTTGGCCCCCCCATCTTCTGGGCGCTGTCCCTTCTCAAATGTTATCCACTTAATTTATATGTCATTTCTTGGGTAAGGCTTCACCCCTGGATCTCCCTCGGTCAGACTCGGACCACTCTTGACTGTTAGTTCAAAATATATCACAGTTCCTTTATCATTCAACTTTGGGTGACAGCTTCACCTCTGGATCTCCCTCGGTCGGGCTCAGACCCCTCTTCTCTTTATATTCTTGGGTGATGGCTTCACCCTGGATCTCCCTCGGTCAGGCTCAGAGCCCTCTTTATTTCACATTCACAATTGTCCAATATCACTGGGATTCACTTCCCTTTCTTTCACAGTGCTTGTAGATTAAAGTCTTTCGATTGTACAGGGATTTTGCTTGACCCTCTGTATGACCACTTTGACCTATTTCCCCCGGCCCTCCTACAGCCTTCTGGTATCTGTAGTTTCTCTCATATGGTGCTCGACCAGAGTCTCTAGAGTTAGCACCCACGTGGTACCAGTTTCCCTCTGCAGCTGGTCTCCCTTTGACACTCTTTATCGTTACTTCAAAGTTCATCAGCTTGGATTCAAAAGGTGCCACTTTGTGATTTTCAGTCAAACAGCCCGGTTCGTATCGGTTCTCCCCTCGGCTCACTGACTGTGATGAACCGCTTTGCTGTTGGCTTCGCTGGAGTCAAGACCGGTACCACGGGCACGGGAGCTCCCCTCGATCCTGCTTATGAGCATTGGCTGGCCTTGTGTACCGTTGATATCTGCTGCAGGACACTTGAGCTATTGTTCGCGGTCTTAGGCTCTCTTCCACAAAGGTTCTGCAGATCTGGGACGAAAAGGGCAAGGTATCTTCTCTCCTCGCCACCCTCTTGATTCCTGACGTCTTTCTCCTTCACTTCAACTGCTGCGCCTGTTTAGCCGGCTTGTCGTGCTGTCTGCCGCTCTCGCCTTGCTCGTACTGTACTCTCTTGCTCCACCTTTTATCACTGTGGGGAAAAGGAAGGGCCGTCAGGTGTGTGTGATCTAAGTTAATTTCCTGACCCTTGTGTCGGGACATGTCAGGTAAACAGATTTTACATTAGTCCACTGTCTTGGGTGTGAAAAAGTATTTGTGCAGGAAAAGGGTGGGGGGGATTGGAGTGTCATAGTATCCTATGGGACAGGATAGGGAAGGTGTGTGCAATGGACAAGAATGACCAGGATGGAGAACAGAACATAGAGTATTGTGGAAACGGTAGTGTTCTGTCAGAGTAGACTGGGTGTTCGGAAGATGACAATCAGAGGGATGGGATTGGTAGAGTTTTAGAGGAAAACAGGAATGACCGGTATTATTAGTATGAAGTGAACAGGGGGAATTGTGAGAATGGTAGTGTTTTTTCTGAAAAGAAGGGGAGTGCAGGAAATAGTGACCAGAAGGGCGTGGAAAACAATGACCGGGTGTAGGCGGGTACGTCACGGAACTACAGTGTTTTCGCGAGAGCCTGTTTCTGAATGTGACAGGGTTTGATATCCTAAGGAGCAGGTTATATACAGAGAGGTCGGTGGAGGGATTCAGTGGGAAGAAGGAGGGCAGATGTGGCACAGCCCATAAAGATCTCAGGGATCTCACTCTCTCCCTCTTCCCCCTGGTAACATACCACATCTCACGTGGGGCATTCCCCTGGGTAACTCTATCCAGGTGATCCTCCCTCGCTCGTCCACCCCAGGGTTGGGATCTGAGAGCGCCAGCGCTCCCCAGGCCACCTGAAAACAAGAAGTTGTCAAAATATTAGAGATATGTGAGCATTCGGAGGCCGACTTAATTGAAAATCTAAGAAAGCCAAAAAGGCCCTGTTTACAATGGACTGGATATCTACAAAAGCAAAATTCAGTGCATCAATGTTTTTTCGATCCTTGCCTGTCTTAGACATACGAA
The DNA here is from genome assembly GCF_040938575.1 of Ambystoma mexicanum. Lineage (NCBI taxonomy): Eukaryota > Metazoa > Chordata > Amphibia > Caudata > Ambystomatidae > Ambystoma > Ambystoma mexicanum. The sequence goes on from NC_090922.1 coordinate 767,021,038, forward strand.
TAGGCTTTGTATTACCTCATCTGCAACGATTCCCAAACGCAAGATGGAGATCGGAATTGTTGAGATTTCGCTTAAATTGGAAGGAAACTAAAGAGATACAGAGATTCAGAAAAAAAGAACTACCTCGGGAGGGGAATTGCGATTTATTTGGGGAATCGTTGGTGCAAGATTTGAGACATTTATTAACGGTCTGTTCAGCTACAAAGCCTGTGAGAATAAAACACCTTCCTCGATTTGTGGGAAACAATGACTGGTGGAGATTGTTGGCATGCGATAAAACTTTCTTATCTTTGGGAATTTTAAGATTGCTGAATGAATTTGCTTTTATTAGGTTATGATTGTTTTAGATTATGAAGTAAAGTGTTGGCGAAATTTGTTGATGAAATATGCTGTATGAATTTTACGGATAATTTTTTACCTTTGGTTTGTTATTTGTGTAACTGTGGAAAGTAGAATTTTGGCTAAACACACTAAAAGAATGTTTAAAAACAATTTGTTTATTTAAAGTAAAATAAGGCCTATCTTTCCCTGTGACTACTAGGTCTTCCTACCTATTTTACTAAGGCACTCGTCAGTCAGTGTGAATGTCCAAAACAAGTCTGTCCACTGCCCATATCTGTTCCTATATCCAACTATCGCACGGATACCCCATCCACCATCTCCTACATCAGTCTTGCGGGACATGTATAGTGCGCAACAGACAAGCAGCACAACTTTCTTCGCATTGACTTAATAGATCCATTATAGTGGATCACACGAGACAAAAAGGATTTGCATTGTGTACTAGCCGAGATGCAGGATCGTGAGTCACTATGTGGTGCGATTAATTCTTTTCACCACCATGCATAGGTTAGAACACTGGAGCTCAAACCAATCCTCACTGCATGCATTCAGGTATACCCGCATCAAAATCTGCACATATACACATGTACTCCTCCACCCCTTACATCAGCAGAGCGGGTCACAAACAACGTGCACCAGAACTTGATGTCAAAACATTTCAAAATTTTACATTACAAGAACTGGCGGCCACATAAGTATGGTTGTTCACCAAGGCAACCACATGCGCCCTCACTTACTGTCACCCTATCAAAACTCGCATAGAGATTGGGCCTTTGTACATACATTGCCGTTCGATACAACAGAACGGGTAGTCATGACGACTATGTACATACGTCAGCATGCTTTGGCCTACCGGCCCTATCAAAGCGAGCCACGTCCATGACCACAAAGCCAGTATCTTCCTCTGAATACCGAAGCGGAGACAGATGCAACGCGTAGACCACAGAGGACAGAGACTAATATGGTTAAGTAACAGCCTCCCATGTGCAGACACACATGCTTACCATGACAGACTCAACCTTGATCTGTGGGCAACCTTGATCTGCCGTACTAGCAATAATGATCACCTTCTCCTCCCCCTTTTGCACTAATTCTTTAGATGAGTTCCAAGCACATTCATCCGTGACTGAACCCATCATGGCAGTGCGTCCCAGCTATGGGAATAACATGATATGCTCCCGCACTCGCAGGTAAGATTGTACTTGGCCTGACATGTACATAGCCAGGTCCTCCCCTGGAGCAGAAACATCCTCTGCTTGAGGCACCATGTTTTCCCCTGCCTGTGCACACTTTAATTACAAAGCTTCTCTACCTCACGTCACGGCTGCCCTCATTCACTCGAGGGCGTAACAAAGACCATCTTGTACTCATGGGGTCACGCCTGATTACACAACTAGAGATTGCCCGACCACATCACCCCCTGCTGGTGCACCAACTTTGCAGCGGCTCGGCAATCCCATTGACCACATGCTTGGCATGACAATCCCATTTAGCATGCATGTCTGGAGCACCATTTTAATCACACCGAACCCTTATCAGCCTTGACTAAGTTTGGTTCTCTGACCTTGCTCCCCAGATCACAAAGATTTATTTTTGCGTCCGAATAACACAGAGACACACAAGACTGCAGGACCTCCTGCCTCCATTACAGAAGAGATACACTGTTTCCAATTCATCTGTCATCATAATTACTCCGGCAAGACAATAAAGACCCGGAGATCTTTACTACCCGCCATTATAGGATAAGTGGACCCGGGATACGTATGAGCGTCTCTCAAATAAGTATAGTTTATATACTGACATAGTAGTAAAACATACATACATACATTTACAGGGTCCACGTAGATGCCATAACAAAGGCGATTTTACTTCCAACTTAGACCGCTGAAACGTGTCACAAGAGGAAATCCTATGTAGGAATCAGGAAGCTCCCCCCAGACCACCCCATTCTAGAAAGATGGACTCTAGAAATTGCAAAATAATAATTGCAAGACATCCACAGGGATGCAAAATGATAAACTCAGAAGAAGATAAACAACCACATATGTCACTATTTGGACTGAAATAAGGATTCAGATCCAGAATTAGACACAAATATGAAGGTGCCTACCTGTATGAGTGACAGTAGTAGAGACAGCATGATTGAGAATTAATTTCTTTTGTAGCCTGCTATACCACAGATTAGGTGATCCTTCTGTCATTTCATTTTTTCTCACTTTTTTCTTTATTTCACATCTCACGTACCAATCTAGGTACCAGGGAATCTTGACCTATGGGAACAGCCCTTTATACCCTATGAACCTTTGAACTATTGGTAAGCAAGACATTAAAAACAAACAAACACTCGACCATCAAGGCCACTGTCCCTAGGGATCCTTTAATTGTTAAATGTTATGTATGAAATCAATTTTGTATGTCAATTTATATGTCTTTTGTTAATCAGAAAAAATAAATAGAGCCTTATTTTTTTAAAAATATATGTGTGTGTGTTTGGGTGCTCATGGCAGTTCCTAACACGCGGGTTTCAGAGATATATAATTGACTGTTAGTATAAACATGATTTAAAATAATTCTAATCAAAACAAGCACAACTGTGGAAATATTATTCCTTTTTTCCAAGTACCTTACCCCAGCCACCATTGGAAGAAGGGGTTACCCCTATCCTGGTTAGCACTGTCCAAATCTAACCCATCTGACCCTACCACTGATATAATTAACTAAGGCCAGGAGAATGACTCCTTTCTCCGGGTTGCTGTGTTTTGTCACAGAGTGTTCTTGATTCTTTTGTTCCACTCAGTAGGCCATTTGTATATGATCCCTGCTTATCCTCTGGACTGGGTTCTGCAGTTCTTTTAGGGAGTGGTATTGTCCGCCCCCTCTTTCTTAGAGATTGTCTTAGTTCTCTTCAGGTTCCTTCTTTTGTAGGGCTCGAGACCCTCATGTATATTGCTCTCCTCTCGAATATTTTGTTTGTTCAACTTCCAATTATAATCCACCTCTTCCCAGGGTGCTGTTTCATGTTTAAGGTTTATTTTACTGAGCTCACAGGTCTTTATTCTGAGATGATTCACAGGGTCTCATCACTTCTCCCCAGAGGGGAGCACTTCCCTGTGAGGCTAGGGATGGGAGACCGCTACTCAATAATCCCTCTATGGGTGGTAAAATGTGGGAGGACTTCACAGGCGGAGACTTCCCTTCTCGGCATAGTGAGCCCTTTTCCATTCAGGAACCCCCTTACCCGCTCTCCCGTGAGACTTTAAGAACTCCTCAAAGTATTATCAGCCCATATGAAAGCAATGCATTTTTGTATTGTGATTCTTCTACCTATATTTACTCAGAGGTTGAGCACAGTAAAATCAATAAAAATCCAGGGAATTTACAAATCTTTCCTGAAGCTATTGAGATGAAGAAGAACACTCAACAATGCATATTGAGGTGTTCATCCACTAAGTACTGAGATGAGGAGGCCACTAGGGAGGATTAAGATGGGCCTGTGAGCGTACCCCGGGGACGGCCCAGCCTATTTGTATAAAAGAGATGAAGGACTACCTGAAATGAGAAGCATCAGGCATGAAGCCTGTATAGGCCGGGAGATTTTAAATGGGCTAGAAGACGTCCTGCTGAGGACGCCAGGGGCAAACCGAGGGAGTCCACTGCAGCCTGACTGAGTGAGGGCTTACCAGGAAATGTGAAGTTGGAAAACGGTGGCGCGACCTTATGGATGATGACCGCCTGATCCAAGAATGGTTCTGACACCGGTGAGCTGCAGATTCGACGCGAGATAGCGAGGAAAGCAGTCACGGATGCTGGCATGGTGATCCACTGCCCCTGGAAGAACCAGTGATTCGTTCCGCTACAAACATAGGTAACAGGGAGCACAGGAGTCCTGGGAAAGGAGTAGGGGCAACCAAGAGCGTCCGGGGAGTAATATCAGTGATAAATACAGAAATACTATAGATCTAGGAAACCTCGAGAGTAATCTCCCTCATCTATGTCTACCAACAAAGTGCCTCAAGTGTGAAGACCAATAAGAAGCATCTTCCTTGTCTGAGAGTGAGTGCTGAATGTAAAACCAGTGTGAGAAAGTACGGGAGTGATTGCCCGCCTCAGAGAGACTGTGATGATAGAAACGTAAATATCAAATGCATTGGGAGGGATTTCCTTCATCACTGTGTGTTTGATATAACAGAGAAAGCCATAAGAAGCAATTGGATTTGCCTCCCTGGTTTAAGAATCACCATTAAGAGTCAGAAGGAAGAAGATCACATCAGCACAGGCCTTTCTCGTCCTGGTGATCCTTTGAATCTCAGTGCCTGTTTCGAGAAATTCCACTAAAAAAAGGCCACATAACTAAGTCTCCTCAGTGGGGGAGAAACCAAGAAAAGGTGGAGTTTAGGTTCATCCTAAAAGGAGTTTGAAAAGAGCTAAAAGGGCTCTTGAAAAGTATTGTTTGATCTTCAAGAATGCCTATGCTGTACCAGGAGAAGGGAGTCATTTTCCTGGCTGTTAAATCAGACACTAAAACAACAGAATACAGAGTCATGCCTTAAAGGAGGTTCAAGACAAGAAGAGTGCTGTTTGTGTTGAATTATCACCAGTGTATTAGAGGCCTGCTTCACGGTTGAAACCTAAGAAACCAGGCAAACAGAGTCCTTCTCCTGGCCCTTCATTTGAACTTGTACTATTCTCAAGTTAATTGTCTCATGAGTGTGGTGCACTATTTTAGTAGGAGGGAGTCATCCTCCTGATCTTCCTTCCTTAGTTATTTCTTTCATCTAGTGCTAGGGACAGAAGATGATTTTTGGAAAAGAGGACAGTTATTTTGGTGACATTCATCCTAAGAACGAGCACCCAATTATCTTTACTTTAGGTAGGGATTGCCCTTTAGAGTCAGGGAAAGGTGGATGTTGTTTTTGTTATATAAAATAAAGCTCTATAGCCCAAAAGTCACCTTTGTGTCCGACTCTTGCTTCTGATGTACCACAATTCCCCAAGTGTCTTTCTCTACTGTGCTCTCTTTCTAATTGTCAGGAAATGGGTTATCCTTAACCTGTACCCAGGGTAACCAGTTTCCAAATTTATGTCACATGCCCTTAGTGGCTTTTCTGTTTCTCCTGATCTCATTAACACAGTTCTGGTTTATCAGATCATTTCCACTTCTTTTCGCATTAGTACTGGCATGAGTTTCCTTTAATTTATGAGTCCCTCTTGACCTTCTAATATTCCCGTTCCCCATATTCTATTCTGTTTTCAGGGGTAACTGTTACCTGTAGGACGTTGGACTCTCTCTTGCTTTCTTCATAGTTCTGCGGCTTACTTTCTGCTGCATCTCTCTCCTCTGCGTCCCGCTCTTGCCCTCTGGATAGCAGCGATTCTGTGACTCTGTTCGGGGTTTCTTCCTCCCGCTGGTGGTGTCTGTGTCATTGTACGGGTGGGCTTCCCATCATGATTGCTTTGTGGTTGTGACACCTGTGAAAAACCTAAAGGTGTCTCACCCGCTAGTCCCCAGTGATCTGTCATCCAAGTGGCCAGGACACGGCCATCGCTATTGGAACCAGTTCCTGGGGGTGGACCAGTGCGGGAGGATCAACAGGATGGGGGGTCTTCAGGGAGTGGAAGTGGGACATTGAAGGGCAAGACACAGTATCCCCTTCCTTATAACACCCTTTCGCCATCCTACCAAGTAGAATATCCAGAAATGAACCCCCCCCCCACCTTCTGCAACACAAACATTTTCTCACAGGCAGTTCATCGTGAGCAACAACGGACTAACACCAGAGCCGTATACCTAACATGTCCCAGCACAAGGGTCAGGCTGAGTCAGGTCAATTACTGCTAATTACTGATACCTGACTTCTATCACACTTCCTCACACGGATAAAAGGCGGAGCACAAAAGCATACTCTGAGCGAGGACATACGCACTAGGAAGCAGCTATTCTGGATCGCAGTTTAAAGCGAGGAGAAAGGCGGCGAAACCAGAGAGGACAACAGGCAGGGAATTGCCATTGCCCTTTTCAAGAAAGGATTGCGGCTTTCAGGAAGAGTCAGGGAAAGGAAAGCCCTCAGGACCAAAAGGGCTGAGGACTTTGCTGTTTAGCTGTGGCGAGTGATTCTACCTGGATTCTACCTGGAACTCTGCTGTGAAGGAGGTGCATGTGCCTGTACCTTTAACCACCAACTACCAACTAGGTCACCTGGTACAAAAGGCCGCCTCTGTCGCCCTTGCGGCGCTAAGCCCTGAGAAACAAAGGGCTGAGGACTTTGCTGTTTAGCTGTTTGGCGAGTTGCGAGGTGCAGACTCCATGTCTGACAGTCCTCAACTAAGTACGTTGTCTGTGATGTCTTCACCGAAAACCTGTGCACAGAAAAAACGCAAGGACTCTGTTTCGACCCGCAGAGCATTGCCCCAATGGAGTCGGCAGACCAAAGTAAGTAACTACTACTCTTGTGCATCAATGAGTGAAGACACTGACACGCTTTCTCAGACGAAAATGTCTGTCACCGTTGCCATTGCCGCACCAGAAACACACGCCAGCCCTGATGACGGTGTATTCTGTGAAAAGCTAACTTCCAACACACGGGTGCGGCAAGGCTCATTGCAAACCTCACACTTAGGTAACTCACCAGAGCAATCAGAGCAACGAAACTCTGAACCTGAAGCACCAAGAGCATTGAGAGCACATGAGTTACATAACGCACTAGAAGCATCAGATATTGGCACTACTTCGAACTGTACAGAAAGCCAAACAATGTTACCTCTGGCATGCTGTGACTCTGTGGTTGGTGGAGGCGAGCGTTTGCGGTCTGGCGAGGCTCAATTCGGAGTTGGCGACACGAACTCTGGAGGTCTCGTCTATGTGTTCCACCCGACGAGGGGAGCCGCCGTGCCGAACGTGCAAGTCTAGTTCAGCCGAGCGTCGAACAATCGATACTGGCTCCAGTGCCTTGCCTCCTCTGAGAGCTAGTTTGCCAGTATATGGTCCGCCCATAATCCCCTCTCAGAACCCAGAGTCAGACGATGGAGGCTCTCAAAGTTGTAACACACCAAATCCAAATCCAAACACAAACTCAGTTGAAGAGCTGGGTTGCGGACATGCCTAGCGACCCTCACACAGGCTTGCAAGTCGGCTCTGTGACCTCGGAATCAATTAACATTCAAAATGCGCGTCGAGAATCTGGATCTTGTAAACAACGTGCTTTATAAGCTAATCACACTGAATAAAGCACAGAAAACCAACGAATCTGATATATTATCAGAAACCAACATCGAAGGGGCGAAAATCTCATTGAAACGCAACAACACGAGAATAGCCAACCCCTGCGAAGAGTCGGCGCTGAAAATTCCTTGCAAACGCGCAAAAATGTCTGAAACAGGTGACCAGACTGCGCTCCCCCTGACTTAACTGGCTTACCACCTTTGTCCCAGAAAAGGCTAAGCACTAAAACAAAGTTCCTACCAACCTTTAGCATCTCGAACACAAAAATGCCACAGTTGTTGAGCAGTGATAATTCTGACACTGACTCGGATTGTGAAGAGACCACTGACTCTTCCTTTATTGAACGTCCATTCCCGAAAATTAGAAGGAACAGAGCCAGTATTGACAGAGTGTCCCATCGCCTCAAAGCATCGGCTCACAGCTCCGCAGCAAACATTGCAATGTCGTCTACGGGCTTGCAAGAACTGTTGCTATCTACAATAACTATCTCCCTTGCCCCATTCATAAAGCGGTATGAACATCTACATGAGGCTACCCGAGACTTGACTACTGTTGTGGCTTTACTCAACTCTAAAGTAGTGAACTTAGAACAAATATGTGGTCACACAAACAAGAAGCAGCTTGAGGGCACATCAAAATTAGATGAACTATATAAGTTTATAAACAAACAAAGGAGCAACGACGCGGTTGACAAAAAATTATTTGTTGAAGTTGCAAAGGAAGCTCTCGCGTTATTTAAATGGGACGGAAAAAGATCACTCTCAACAGCAAATTGGAATGGACCTAACGCCTGTACACGATCGTCGACAGATGGAGAAATGCATGGAACGGGCGACAGTGGTGACACCTCAAATCTATCTGGTTGCCTGTTAACAACAAAGTCTAACTCACCACAGTCGACCCCTAATCCTCCCATTGAGAGGTCACACGTTCAGACACCAACCACGGAACCCTGAAACTTATCAGCCAGTAACAATAAGACAAACAACTTGTCAACTAGGAGCCCAAGAATACCACTGAGCACGGAAGCTTCAAGCCTACATGCAATCCCAATTATCAAAATTGCTGATGTATCATTTCATACTGCATTTGAACAAGCAAAAACTCTGAAAACTTAGCATTAAGGGATTTCCAAGCTGAATCGACATCTACCACGCAATCCCAGACCGAGGGCTCAAACTTGGTTGGGCTCAATTCCATCTCAAACACAGTTCCAACTCTATTCTCTATCTTTAATAAGGAGGCGGAGACATCCTTACGCATGGGTGTTGGTAAACAACCGACCGCACCCCAACGTAAAAAATCTAAAAACGTACTTGCAAATAAAGGCAACAAACAGAAGGGAGCCCGCAAATACCTTCGCAACATCAAGGTGGTACACATGCTAGCCACGGAAAACAAAAACAACTGTCTAAGCCTACTCAAAATCAAGTCTCCGTAATTCCGCCTGTCACTGAGTGTGGAGACAACTTAGCCGACAAAGAGAGTACGGAGCAGGAAATTTCAACTGAACTGCTAAACATGTCAACTTACGATGACACTGAACACGAGGACATTGAGTCCACCACCTCGTCCTGTGAAGAACCCCAAATTGGTATTGAGAGGCAAACGGACACTCAATTTGAAAGAGCACCCACGACGGGAAGACTTGTTTTCATTGGGAACGATGTGCAAACACGAGAAACTGTCGCACCAATTAAGGTGGCTTGAGAGTCTTCCCTTGCACAGCCCAGTTATGGAAACGCTAAGGAGGGAGTTCTGCTGACCGCAGCCGAATAGTCCTATTTTCTTGACAATGCAGGCGAAACGACAAGAGTTAAATAGAATTCATCAAACGCAAAAGTGATTGGACATTGATCAAGGAGACGGAGACCTGAGAGAGAGCCAAGCTCAAGGATGTGAGGAAAGGGCTGCACCTCAGCACTCAAATCAGCCAGCGAGACAAAATAAGGACTATCCAACAAGAATTTACAAAGGAAACTATATACCTAAAATGAGTACTCCAACCAGGGGCTCATTTAATTAGCCCTTGGTCAGATTACTGGTCAAGCGATTACAGTCCTCTGACAACCTGATCTTAAATCACAGGAACATCATAACATTATTACACCATGTACCGAGACTACGCGCGATCAGCTCTGACGACTTGCACATCGTTGAATTTCCAGAAGAGTGCCGAAACGACAAAGTGGTGCTTCACATAACCTCTCCCCTAATAGCCTCTTCTATCTTGTCCCTAATGTGTCCCTCCTCTCCTTAGGCTTTGATGTTTACAAGATGCAAGATGGCCTGCCAGTAGCATCATCAAACGATCAAGACGCGCAATTACATTTTTCAGAATGTGCTTCGATCACTCACAACTTACCAACGGGATCGCCTGCAGTAGCCTCGAATCGTCCTATTGGACGCCCCACGTTATCTTGTAAGACCTCAAGCGACAACGCTTTAAAAACAAAAGCAATAAACAAAAATCCTTCGTCCAATGGAAAGAAACATGTCTCGTTTGCCAAAGGTCAATGCTCAGAAGAAAGCGACGCGAGTAAGCAGATCAGCATAACTATACAAGGTCATGCGAAATCTGACGACTTAACGGTCAACCCTCACACAAGTAGCCTCCCCCATGAATTAGCAGAAAACTGGCAATGGCTGGCAGCAACACTGAATAGTAATCAACCACAATAACGCCAGAAGGAGTTTGCCCCTCAGCAATGTTCATTAGGCTCCTGGAACACGCATGGTCTTTCCCCTTCTGTAATGGCTTGGCAGGCGAAAAACGATGGTCTGGAGGGTTGCCCCGAGCAATGCCAGTGGTTAAGATTCAGTCTAAACCTTCCAGCCATCACCTCTTTGTTTTTGCTTTGTCACCCCGAGTGGGACGGGTATGCCCAGACGTGGGTCCCGTGCCTGCTGGGCCTAGAGACCCAAGCTACTCCTCACTGATGATCCCCAACAAGGGTGAAACATGTTTGGGGATGCTTGTGGTCTCGTGCAGAAGGGATGTGACCTAGCAGTTCGGGCTGGACTTCCCCTTTTGGGGTGGGGCCAAGCCTGTTTTGCATATGGTCTTTCCCCTTCTGTAATGGCTTGGCAGGCGAAGAACGATGGTCTGGAGGGTTGCCCCGAGCAATGCCAGTGGTTAAGATTCAGTCTAAACCTTCCAGCCATCACCTCTTTGTTTTTGTCCTGGAACACGCAAGGCTTCAGTCATCTGTTTAACAGTGAGTGGTTGGGTGACTTGTCCAATGCCTGCTTACAGGAGACTTGGCTAAGTGACATCCCGACTGTAATGGGCTTTCAGATCGCTATAAACCCTGCCATACTACCTGAAAAGGGGCGCCCTATGGCTGGACTTATAACGTTGGTAAGGAATGCATCTGGCTTCAACATTTCTAACTCTGTAACCAACTCTCCGTTTATCCAAGAATCAACAATTATCAGAACTGATCGTGTGTCTTCAGAAACTGATCAAATGACGATCATTAATGTATACTGGAATCACGGAAGAGCGGGGAAGGACGAGTTTATCAATGCAATCTCTACCATTATAGACCGCCTATTTGTGGACCAAAAGGGCTCCAACATAATACTCTGCGGGGACCTGAACATTGACCACTTCCACGCAAGGACATCTTTGGCAAAAAATGTATCGTCGAAATGGACGAAAGAACTGTGTGGAAGAAACATGCAAATGCTGAATGGCCACACTCAAGGTGATATACCGCCGGCCCTGACATGGAACAGCGGGAGCCATGGCTCCATAATCGACTATATATTTGTCTCAGCAGACATTCACAAACGAGTGATAACATTGAAAGTGACTCCAAAAGAAAGGAGCGACCACGACATGCTAATCATGGAATTCACGAATTCTACGCAAAACGTTGGGTCCAAATGGCCGCAAAAGATTAAAGTAGAATCAAATAGAGTGAGGCTAAGGTTAGCTGAGGAAGAGGTCGCTCAGATATCCAACCAATACTGCATGGGAGGAACCATGCATGATTATGCAGGCCTACTGGTCAACTTCAAAACAAACAACGGTGGGCTAAAACACTTGAACATAAAACGCCTCCATTGTTTTGATCTAGACATACTGAAACAGAAACGACTGATGAGGCGCACTATCCGACAAGCTCAGACAGCCGACAAGGCCTCCTGTGTAGCAGTGAGGAAAGTTGCCAAACAGCGTTATAAAAATTGGATCAAAACACATAAATGCACAATGTTGCAAAGAGACTGGGAGCGTATGTTAGAAAGTCTCCAAAATAAGACCACTAGAGACTTTTGGAACATCATCAACGACACACAAGCTCCCCAGGCCGCTCTTCAAGCATCTATGGTTCCAGAACCAGTGTGGATTGCCCACTGTAACGACCTATACAAAAAGAACTCAAAAACAACTGACTTGCCTGTTCCAATTAAAACTAAATGGGCCTTAACATTTTGCAAAGACAACATTGTAAGTATAATTAACAAAGCTAACAACTCACGTGCACCGGGGCCAGATGGCCTGACAAACTTTACGCTCAAGCAACATCCGAAGTTATGGGCCGACCTTTGTGTGACCCTTTTTCAGAGAGTAAACGATCAAGGTCAGACGCCAAACTCATGGAACTCGGCCATGATTGTGCCGGTGCATAAAAAGGGAGACAGAACTTGCCCAAAAAACTACCGACCAATCGCGTTACTTGATGTCTTGGGAAAGATCTATGCAACTATGCTACAAGTCAAGTTAGTCAAGTGGGCTACATGATCAAATCACATCGACATCAGACAGACCGGTTTTGTAAAACACGTTGGATGTTCGCTGAATTTATTGCTGCTGAATTTACTGAAAATGGAGGCAATTAGATCACAAACAGTTGTATACCTTGGCTTCATTGACTTCTCTTATGCTTTCGACACGATAGATCGAGAACTGTTGTGGAAAAAACTAAGTACATGGGGTTGTCCTGATGACCTCTTGGCTGCAATAAAAGATCTACATACCGGCACCTCTGTCAGAGTAAGATTAGACCAAACTGGCACTTTGTCACCACCGATCGAAACATTTTAGGGAGTCAAACAGGGTTGTCCCGGGCAGCCGCCATATTCAGTTTGTTTATATCTGACATCGGCAATTCTATCGAGGACGTAAGATCCTTCCCGCCAAAGATGCATGGATCCAATCTGAGTTGGCTCTTGTATGCAGACGACCTCATACTACTGGACTTAAAACCAATTGGCCTGCAAAGAAAAATCAACGCAGTACATCAATATGTGGTCGAAAACCATTTACTCATTAACACAAAGAAATGTGAAATCCTTGTGCTGAAAAATCTTAAAAGTGGTCGGAGAAGAATGACAAAGAGCCAATCCTGGTTTATGGGACAAGAAGAACTCCTGATATCATCTAGCGTAAAGTACCTTGGAATGATCATTAGCTCTAGTCTTAACGACGATCCATGGATTATAGCGACAAAACGCAAATGCAAACAACTAGCAAATCAAGCCCTAGTGCTAAAGAAAAGATTTGGAAGGTTTTCCCTTAAAGCAGTCCTACGATTTTACCAACAAAAAGTAATACCAGCCCTAACGTATGGGGCAGAAAATGCTTTGGGCTGTTCATGGGAGTTGTGGTCAACGCTTGAGAACACCTTTTGGACAAAAGTTCTGGCTATAGCGAAAGGCACTTCGACGGCTTCAATCAGGTATGAACTATCACTAATCTCTATTCACGCACAAGTATGTTGGAGTTTGCAATCCTTATACCGGAAAACAAAAGCTTGCGAACAAATTCCGCAATTTGCCATTTTTCACGATGCTGGCTCGTCAGCCCCAGGTGTTTTGGCAATGTGGTTGAAACGATGTGAAAGCTTAATGTCAGAGTATGACATCAAACCAGGGCTGCTACAGGGAAATCCGGACGCAGCAAAACTAAAATTGTGGCGCCTAGACTGCGAGTCGACATGCTCCGAAAGAGGGGCCTCAAAGCTACTGAGCGAAGTGCCACCGGAGGCTCGGGCATTCAACAGTTTGCAAAAATATATTGAATTATTCCCAGATCCAAACGCAAGAAGGATGTTCATGTGCTTTCGGCTTAACATGTTTAAAACTAAACAACGCCTGAGAGTATGGTCAGCTAACGCAAACTTGAACCCTATGTGTCGATGCTGTGCTCAGGAACCGGAAACTCTAAAACATTTGGTGCTATTCTGCACAAACTTACGTACAGAGAGAACCCCGACGCCTGGGTATCTGGAGCGAGTGTCATCTATCCCTCAACGCAGATGAGTGGTGGCAACACATGTTCAACGGAATAGACCTGAAATTGATACTGCCGCTGACAAACATTTTGGCGATAATTGAAAAGCGTTTACTGGACCAATGTGGTGGACTATAAGAGATGTAAAGAGATGTAATGAGGACTAATGAATGGTCTTATTTTAAAGGTTTGCATGTAAACCAATAAAATTAATTTAAAAAAAAAAAAACATAAGACTAGGAATTACATCTGACAAACTGTGCAGCGTTTGTCAAGGTGCACAGGGCCCTCCAGCATTAATAGTCAAGGTGGGGAGAAGCAATTGCCACCGTGGTACCGTCCTTGACTCTGATAGCAAAACAATGCCCACAAGTTCAAAACAGCCGTTGAGGCAGGATAAGCTGATAGCAAACCAGACTGTAAGATTATAAACGGCAACATTGTATGAACAAAGAACTTGTGTACGATTGAACTTTAAGAAATCAAGATAGACACCAGAAACAAAGTGGTCCGGTGGCACGTGGGTGCTCACTCGAAGGTCTCTGTTCGGTACACCAAAGACTGTGAAAGATTACTGAAAGATGAATTGAAGTGGCCCTGCAACTGGTTGACTTGAATCCCATGCACATTCCAAAATCTTCGATCACACTAGTGTTGGAATTGGTCTGAGCCCAGCCGAGGGGGACTAATTTTAGTAAAAGGGGATCTGAGCCCGGCAGAGGGGGATCCAGGGTGAGCAGCTAAATCACCCAAGATGAGATTGTTGACGTACATCCTGGGTACATTCGAAAGTCTTGGATCGCCTACGTGTTGAAATTGGTCTGAGTCCAGCTGAGGGGGACTAATTGTGCAAATTGGGATCTGAGACCGGCAAAGGGGGATCCCGGGGTGAATAGTATAAATCACCCAGGAAGACGTTGTTGAAATTGGTCCGAGCCTGACTGAGGGGGACTAGTTGTGAATGTTGGTGATCTGAGCCAGGAAGAGGGGATCCAGGGTGAAGAATAAATCGCCTGATGTGAATATCAAGGAAAGATCTTTTCTCTTTCTTTGTTTATGGAACATCAGGCCCTCTGAGGCAAGAGACTTTGCAACCAAAAGACTTGGGCACAGAAAGGCCCTGAAATAGGAGAAAGGAACTGTGACCGCATGCCGGAGAAGCCCAGGAGTGTGCTGTTTTCAAATGACCAACCTTGTCCTAAAGGCCCGGCTTACACCCCCTAACTTATCATTTTATGAACATTATCCCACACTATTTTGTAGCATAGCGTTAAGGATTGGCAATCGTTTTTTTTAAGTGTAGGACCTTTTTATTGGACTAGGCTCCACTAGGACAAATGTTATTATTATTTTGATGGTCATACCTTGCTCCCATCATAGATTTAGGTTTAGATAAGTGTTTTTCACACCCCCGATAAAAGTTCAGTAAACACCCTTGAACTGTGATCACATGTGTCTGTCTTACTTTGATACCATGCCTTCCTTTCACACCACTGAACTTTCTGTTCCTCTGTGTTTGGATTTCCTCCACTTTCCCATGCTGGTTCCCCAGCGTTGCTCGATTTGCATCGGAGATGCTCTGGTTTACGTGGGTTCCACGTTCTGCGACAGCTCCACCTCCTTCTGCTTTGCTACGTACAGTGGGCTTCCCATGGTTCTCTCTGCCTCTCGCTCTCTCTCAGCCTTCCATGGTTTTCTCTGCCTCTTGCTCTCTCTCAGCTTTCCACCCTCTCTCCCTCTGGTTCTTTGCAATATCATCCCTATTCAGTATCCTCGGCACAGTCCATTGGAGACTTGAATTTAAAGTGATAGTTTCAGTTTCTTGTTGCTGATAATGTAGGTTCACTTTATGTTCATGAAACTGATAACATTGTGATGTATTGCACAAGTCCATAGAAGTCATCAGTTGGAGGTCAACAGGTAGTTACCCCAAAGGGGAAGACTCTCCCAGTGAGTTGCCGCTGGCTACGAACCCTAGGATCTTTGTTCTCTTCAGGTTCCTTCTCTCTTTCTTGTAGGGCTCGAGAACCTCTTTTATCTTGCTCTCCTCTCGAATATCTTGGTTGTTCAACTTCCAATTATAATTTACCTCTTCCTAGAGTGCTGTTTTTGTATCAGACTTATTTTACTGTGCCCATATTCCCCAAGTGTCTTTCTGTAATATGCTCTCTTTCTTATCATAGGAATATAGGATATCCTTTACTTTTTTTCCAGGGTAACAAGTTTCCTACTTTGTGTCTCACCCCATAAGTGGTTCTTTGTGTTTCTCCTGATCTTGTTTACACAATTCTGAATTATCAGATTATTTCCACTTCTTTTCACATTAGTACTAGGATGAGTTTTGTTTAACTTAGGACTCCCTCTTGACCATGCAGTATACATGATCCTCGTATTACCTTCTGTTTTCAGGGGTAATGGCACTGGTACTTGTAGGACTTTGGACTCTCTCTTGCTTTTTTCATAGCTCTGCGCTTTACTTTTTGCAGCATCTCTCTTCTCGGCGTCCTACTCTTGCCTTCTGGATAGCACTGATGCATGACTCGGATCGGGGGTTCCTTCCTCCCACTGCTCCTGTCAGTGTCGTTGTATGGGTGGGATTCCCTCCATGATTGCTTTGTGGTCACACCAACGCCAAACTTACTGTTCCACCGTGTTCGGATTACCTCTGCTTTCCCTCGCTGGTTTCCCACCGTTTCCCGATTTGCATCAGAGATGCTCTGGTCTGTGCGGGTTCCGCGTTCTGCGACAGCCCCGCCACCTTCTGCTGTGCTTTCTTCTTCACTCTCACCTGATTATTATATGGAGTGATCAGAATCCGATGGTCCAGCTGCAGGGTCTGATTTCTTTCTTCTGGTGGTGCCCTTCTTCTCGAAGAGATAGGGTCTGTTGCGGGAGGTAGCCACTATGTCCTGAGGATGTTCAACAGAAGGACAGACTGGGGTGCCCTCCGGTAACAGCCCATGTAAGGGTAAAAGCCTCCAGTCATAAAAAAAAACCTGTATATTGTGGACTGCAGCATTTTTAAAGGTATTGGACCGTGGGGAATCCTCCCTTGAGGTAGGATGAAGCAAGGAGGAATCCACAGTGCCACCGGAATGAAGAGTGCTTCTGATGAAGGATTGCAAAGGATGCCGGGAGAAGGCACCCTGAAGAAGCAGCAGAAAGGGTCAGTGGAAAGTGGGAGCCAAGCAGCAAGCAAGAGCAGGCGAATGCGAAAGCAAATGGAAAACAGAAGAAGGGAGGTCAAGAGAGCCTTGGCGAGCAGGATCAAGGGAGGTAGGATAGAACGCAGCATCTTACCCGTAGAAAACCCAAGGGTTGCAACGCTCCGAATGGGCAGAGACAGCACAGTAAGTAGAATGGAGGGCTGCCATATTGGAGGAAGACTGGATCGCTACGCAAGTTACAGAATCCAAGTGTGATGGCACATTCTAATGGCAGTGCTTCCATCGATCCCAGAGTTTCCAGAAGAGGGAGATTGTGACAGCTACGTACAGGGTGCTTCCCCTGGTTCTCTCTGCCTCTCGCTCTCTCACGGCTTTCTGCCCTCTCTCTCTCTCTCTCTGGTACTTTGGCATATCCTTCCTTTTCAGTATCCTCGGCACAGTCCATTGGAGACTTTGATTTAAAGGGATAGCCTCCGTTTCTTGATGCGGATAATGTAGGTTCACTTTATCTTTATGAAACTGTTAACATTCTGACTTATTACACGACTCCATTTAAACCATCACTTGGAGGCCAAAAGGGAGTTCTCCCAAAAAGGGAGTCTTTCCTGATGAGGTCCAACTTGCCTCGATCCATAGGGAGGGTTTTGCGGAGTGGGTTCACCTCCCTACCTTCACTGGGGGGAGTAGGGTGGATCCCTCTTGGGGAGAAATGATAAATTCCCTCAATTCGTCACAATATGGAATGTGGGGTGTTGAGGAATATATGTAAGTAATTAACTATTTCAGAGAATAAACTTAAGACTCTAGAGCAGCAATATGGGCAAACTCAAAATGTGGCCACTCTGGCTGCTATCCAAGAGGAGCTGGATAGATTCCAGGGCATCAGAGATAGGGAAACCGTATACTTTGCGGTTCCTCAAATGGCAAGATGGTACGGGGAAGTCGATAGGCCGGAGTGGTTATTATCCTGACTAATGAGTAACAAACTCCGGTCTGAAGATTTGCTGTCCAGTAGAGGTGACTCTAAAACAATACATACTGATCAACCTGCAATTCTTGATGCTTTTCTGAAAAATGAATTCAAATCTATATTCTGCTTGCCCAGGTGAAACCAAAGCCGAGAACGTTAGATTCCTAAGCGCCACCACAATATCCTCACTATCCCCTGACGTGGCTGCAAAATTGGATGCTCCAATGGTAGGTAAGGAGATAGTTGAGGCTGTCCGCTCCGTTCCCTACAATAAAGCCCCTAACTCAATGGCCTTGGCACAGAATTGTATAAACAGTACAAGCAAATACTCGCTTTGTATTTGCTTCAGGTATGGGAGGAGTCAATCGAGGCACGGACCCTCCCTCCCATGTTGAGAGAGAGGCTGTTATCATTCTGCTGTTGAATCAGCGTAAAATACCAGAGGAGCGAGGGTTGTGCAGCCCAGTCTCATTGTTAAATGCTGATGCTAAGATATTCGCCTTAGTCCTGTCAACTGCCTCTCATGCCATTTTTAATACACCTGGGCCAGTGTGGGTTTACCCCTGGATGCTCCACAGCATTACATTTGAGACATCTTTTTAGTGTCATGGCACAGATTGACCCAGAGTCGATGGTAGTGGTGCTGGATGCCATGAAGGTCCTTTCTCTGATTCTTGCAGGTTCTTATTTGATGTTATGAAGGTTGATGTGTTGACCCCTACTTTATAGCATGCATTAGGTTGTTGTACACCCATCCGATGGCCTGCATCAAGGTCGGTCAGGCACTCTTGGTGTCATTTCAGATAGATAGGGATACCAGACAGTGATGTCCACTCTCCTTTCTCTTATTTGGCCCTGAAGCTGAACCGCTTGCAGATGCGCTGACAACCAGACATTGCTGAAGTGGAATCCAGTTAAATGCAGCCACCGACCTAGTGTCATTATACGCAGATGATGTGTTGTTGTACATTAGGGAACCTGAGGCAAATTTGGCCCCAGTAATAGCTGAATTTGTTGAACTCTCAACTCTCAGAGTACTCTGGCCTGGTGATTAAAAGGGCTTCATTGGAGATCCTTCCATTGATACATTAAACAAACCCCCCGCTGAATATGTTGGGTCTACACTTGTCCCCACGCCCCATTACTTACCTGGTGATCGTCGTTTTCAGGGACTCAGCCTTGCTAGATGTAGACAATATTAGGGCATACTATGAAGAATCCTGTGGATCCCTCACTGAACCCCTGCCTAAAGTCTCCTCACAGGTGGCCAAGGGAAGGCAGACGCTTCCTAATCCCAACCCTGGCGGTTGTGTGCTACCAGTGGAACACCTGGGAGGAGCAGGGCCCAGGGTGTTGAGGAGATTCTGTGGGATGAGATCCATTATTTTTCCTCTGACAGGAAGATTCTTACCACTGTACCTAAAGGGGTTATGGCGTATTGTCATTTTAATGTCTCTCAACCTCAACAAGGTCTATGTTGGTGAACGCCAAGATTATTAAATCTGAACAAACTATTCCGAAAGAAAGATGCTTTTTGGTATGGCAGCCTAAACACCTCCTCAATTCCAAGGGTACAATGAAAAGGATTATGGAAATGTTGTCTTCCCTAAACCATTTTCCTCTATGATAGCTAAATCCCGTAGCCCCTCTGTTAAAAGCCTTAAGGGAATTCAATCAAGTTGAACAACCTAACTTTTGTGGAAGAAACTACAAGTCCCAGAATCCTAGAGGTACTGAGATGAGGAAAAGGGCTGAAGAGGCATGTAAATGTAGTAGCCAGGCATTTAATCCTAGTAGCCATTGCATTAGTCAGGCAATTAAGACTAATAGCCTACACCTGTAGCTTATCATTGTACCTGTGAGGCATAAAACGTCCCAGCACAAAAGGAGGAATAGTAGGAGCTGGAACAAGCGCTGGAAGGCTGGCTGTAGCAGCAGAAGACAAGCTCAAGGCTGGCAAATCACAAGAAAGTGGAAGAATAGAAGGGACACCGGAGCAGTGAGCATGCAGGAGACTTAAGGCCAGAAGCAGAAGCTATGCCAAGGGTCCACAAGTAATAGAAGAGGCAGAGGAAGTCGGAAAAGCGGTGTGACCCACAAAACCAGTGTCATTGAAGCTGGTGAGTGAAGCACAGCATTCAGATACACTGTATGAGCCATGCCGGTAACTGTAGCCAGCTCCTAACTGACTCATGTATGGCTGAAAGCGGGTAAAAGCTGTTCCGTATAAATGAGTTCTTGTTAAACAATGGACTTGTAACACTCACACTTATCGTGAAAGCTTTAACGCTTGCTTTAGAAAGAAAAGGCGTTCAAATCCATTGTTGAACACTTTAATACTTGTGGCAGACTGAATGGTCGCGTGTCCTTAATTGAGGAAAAGGAACGCTTTATAGATCATTACTGGATTCCTAACATTGACGTTATAAAAGTTACAAGTAAGAAAGAGTGAAAACCCCATCAAAGAAGGTCGTGTGTACTCAATTGTTTTTCCCAATGGAAGTCAGAATTGCATCCTTTACCATTACAAAGGAATACAATTCTTCATTCAACTTTAAACTTTAAATTCTCTTAAAGAGAGGTTGTGTGTGCCTAACTGTGTTTGTTTTCACTTGAAAGATTGAACTCTATACAGTATCCAGAAGTGGCATTCTTTCTATTTCAAATAAGAGTCTAAAGCATTGGCGAAGAACAAGCATTGCCAAAGCCAATAGGCATCCCCTTTTTATAGTGAAGCCATTATTGCCAAGATTTAAAGAGCCATTTAACTACACTGTGAAGTTTTTAACAGACAAGTGGCATATGAGCAAGTACACCATTGTTACCTGACGTTGAAAGAGTGGCACATAAGCTTCTAAGTAATTACTTGGGCTGAAAGGTGGGAGCGAAGCTGGGGATTGGGTACCCAATGCTTGGAAAGAATACTTTGAAGTAAAATACAACCTGTGGTGCGAAAGACTGCTGAAGCTAGAAGGCAGAAAATTTTATGGGCAGACACAGGTTGTTCTTGTGGTAGTCAGACAGAGAGAAGAGCCAAAGAGGCTGCTCCTTTTTAGAAAGCCAGTAAAAGGAAGAGTGCCTTGCTTACCTGATGAGGTTGAAGTATCTTGTCAAAACCTACCTAATATTTTAAAAGTACTGAAGCAGTAATAGTAATACTTGAACTGTGGTGGTATATGAAGTTGTCAGCAGATGTTACATTTAAATGGTTTGAAACAGTAATGCACTGTGAGACAAAGGTGACTGTTCTCATAGTACCAACAGTAGAAGTATGATTGTTGAAAACAGAAGCAGCAGCACAGAGAAAGCATCCTGACAAATGTACCGAATGTAAAATTGTAACTGAAGAAGTCCTAAAGAAAGAAGTGTGTATTTTTGACGTTTGGGGAATATAACTTTTGAACTGTGGCAAATTATCTTGCAGAAGAGACAATTTATCATCATAACCAGGATTACCATAGGTGTTATTTCTTTTCTGGAAGTTGGAAGGGGATCTTTTCATCCAGGAAAGAAATAATTTTTACCAGTGAATTTTTTGTTTGTTGAACTTTTGTTTTGAATTTGAAAGGGATCTTACCCAGGACAGAAGAAAGCCATTCAGACATTGGGCCTCATTATGAGTCCGGCGGTAACCCTGCTGGTGCTTCCAGTGGGTTCCCACCGGAATCGCAACACTTTACCGGCTTCTGACATCCCAGTGCCACAGGACATCACATGTCCTTGCGGATCAGTAGGTCAGGCGCCTGTAAATGTTAAAGGAATAGTGCGCAAACATTTTTTATGGGCTTAAAAGATGGGCAATATTCCAAGATGACCGCTTGCTAGTGTTTACACATGTCCCCAGTGCTCCGCACAGGCGGGATTCGTAAGGTGAACGAAAGCAATAAAATGATTTACTAGCGGTCTGGCATATACAGTCCTGTCGTAACCAGCAATGTGGTGAATCCGAAAAACCTTCATCCACACTCGAACGGGCCACCGAACCAACATCAGCGAGCATTGGCCGAGAGCCCAGGAGAGCGGAGGGCTTAGCGAGCATCCAGCAGCTGGCGCGCCCCTGCTGTGTAGGCGACCCTGATCGCGATTGAGAGGAGTGCGCCAGGTGAACTACCAGAGTGGTTGCCCCCTACAGCGTATGCAGGGAGCCCGGAGCGGATGATAAGCCCCCATTGGGTGAGGCATCAGAGGCACCAGGTTCACCGGCAGAGGTGAGGCGGGAGTCCGGGGTGTGAGGGAACGTTGGCCTAGGCCTTGGAGAGGCCGGCTCCCCCTTCCCCTTCTCCCCTGAAGTGTAACTTCGCCCGGAGCTGGGCCGGGCAGTGGAGCGGCAAAGGGAAGTGGCTACAGCAGCAGAGGGAGAAGCCCCCACCGAACCGGGCCGCGGAGAAGATGCGAGCGGTTCCCCTGGGCGCTGCGGGACACAGGACACCGTAGATCCCAACACCCCGGCGCGGGAGCCAGACAGGCTGCAGGACGACAGAAATAGGCCGGCCAGCACAAAGAGATGCCATGGGCCATGTGGCTCCTTGGACCTGGTGAGACCCGGAGTTATTAGCGGCCTGCTAATGGTTAAGGTAGGCCGCCCGCTGTTCAAAACACTTATATTGTCAAAAAACTACCTAGTCAACTCCGCGGCTGCCTTTTAAATCCTCAGCTGAGCTACAAAGGAGTCGGGACCCAATGCATCTGGTCCCTTAACAATCCCCCAGGGAACGGGGAGGCCAATACAAGCGCAGTGCCCGCGATACAGGCGAGTGATAGCTGATTCACCTGAACTTCGAGCCAGATCCACCCACAGACCCACGAACCTCAGGGCGCTATAAGCATCCGGGAGCCATCCTGGAAATAGCTGCATTTCCCACCTACACAATACGCACAAAAGGAGGCCTGGCCGCCCTCTCCCTATATTTTAAGCACCAACTCACAACTCAGGATTCGGGCACAGCCCAAGTCATCTAGTAATTCACCAAAAGGGGTTAATCCATTGTCCAGGGGCTTCCCAGAGACATCCTACTTCAAGCCCAGGGGACAAGATCATTCCGCCAGAACAACCTCCAGAGCCAATTCACAAGTGGGTGCAAACTCAGGAACCCTGCGACGGTGTCAGTAAGACCCCGCTTTGCAAACTCTGTACCAGGCAATCACAGGTCTAACTTGGGAGCGCACCGAGGTGGCTGGGTGAGAGGACATTTGCGACGAGCAGACATACCCGATGCCAGGCGCCAGAATTAAAAGTGCACCCCAGAGAGTTAAAGGGACACCCAAAACGCAAGAGAACCAGTTGGCCAAGTGCTGGAACCATAAGCAACTACAAGACCCGCCCCCGCCGCTGTCCCCACAAGACCTGCCGGAGTCAACTCTAGCTACCCCCCAAGGCACGATGGACACCGATAAGGACGAACTACTGAAATGTCTGAAAGTTATGGAGACAAGGTTGACAAGCGCATTTCAGGCCCACATAGGACAGCTGAAGGATGACCTAAAAGCCTCACTGCAAGAGGTTCGCAGAGAGGTGAATGAACTAGGAGACAGGGTGAACACAGTAGAGAGTGGCCTCTCCAATCTTGCGGAAGAAGCGAAACAGAACAGCATCCTACTCGACCAGGTAGCTGCAGCCACCAACAACCTCGAACTGCAAGCTGAGGACCTAGAAAACAGGTCGCGGAGGTCCAACATCAGAATTAAAGGCCTGCCAGAATCGGTTCCGGATACGGACCTTGGCGAAACTATGCAGCAAACCTTCAGCAACATGCTACACGACACCATGCCTGAATCGATCGGGCTTGTTAGAATACATTGGGTGGGTCCCAAGAGAAGTGAACCCGGGCTCCCGGCCCAGAGACGTGTTAGTGGCTCTCACCTCTAATGGAATGAAGGAGTGCATCCTGAGAGTGGCCAGAATCTCCACTGACCTGACGATCAACGGTAATCCCATTCAGCTATATCAAGATCTTGCGCTCACCACTCTCCACAAGCGGAGACTCATGTGGCCAGTGACGAAGGCTCTACGTGAGAAACAAGTACCCTACAGCTGGGCTTACCCCTCCGCCCTAACATTTATCTGGGAAGGAAAACAGAGACACATCAGCACCTGTGAAGAGGGCTTATCCTTGTTAAACCTGGAGGTGGACCAGAACTGTGGAGAAACCGGATCAGCGCGGAATACCCAGACTGCCGTGTCTAACCCTTGGGAATGGTCCACAGAAAGGAAAGGCAGATCCAGAAGAGAACTTAAACCGGCAGGCCCATAAAGAAGCTAAACAAAACAACACCGGATGAACGGAAGCGGGAGAACAAACCTCCCACCGGAACTCATTCAGAGACGCTAACTACTAATGAAGATCAATAAATAAACCCAAAGGCTAGTCTGTCAGGATACAGGTGTAGTCAATCCTTGGTATCCTATCCGAGTCATGGAACTACCCGGCCACTCTGACCCTGTGTATTGGACAGTGATCCAATGCCCCGGGTTGTTATTGGGGGGGATTCCTAGGAACCCCAATCATAGATTTCACAAGGGGGGGTTATGAAAGGGGGAAGGGAGGGAAGCGATGGATCAGGGATGGGGTCAGTGGCTCTACCTACGGAGGAACGGTCCAGAGTTCGGGAAAGGAAGGAGGAGGTAGGAGGGGAGCGGCAGCAGGATAGACCATTATGTAGCGGGATCAGCCAACAACCTCTCTTTAGATTGAAATGGCAGAGTCAACTGTAGTCTCCCTGAACACACAGGGACTGAACTCGCCAATGAAACACAGTGCAATCCTGGATAGGCTAAGGGCAATGCAGGCAACGATATGGATCGTACAGGAGACACACCTTCTCCCAACGGATGAGAAGAGGATGGCCCATCGTGCCTTCCCTCAACAATTCTATTCATCTAGTGGGGGGAAAAAAAGGGGAGTCGCCATCCTGACTGGTCGCGAACTAGAGTTAAAAAAGTACAGCTCCACAGTGACACCGAGAGGAGAGACCTAGGGCTGAAAGGCACAATAAAGGGAAGTATGTACACAATTCTTGCCCTATATGCCCCCCAATGAAAATCAGGACATATTCATCACAGGCATCTTGGCAAAGTTTGGTAGTTGGTGCAAGGGCCGGCTGATCATAGGGGGGGACTTTAACGGTGTCATGGACCCACCTTTAGACAAAACACTCCCTCCCACGCACACAGACCAGAAAAATAGGCAAGCACTGGGTCGCCTCTTCCGGGAACTAGGGCTTATAGAGACATGGCAGTCCTTTCTAGGGAAAAACAGAGAGTATTGTCACGACCCGTGACCTAAAACCCCACTGGCATGGTGACATGCCATGTAGGGTTAGGACTCTGGGTTCATTCGGGGCCCCAAGGGCCTTACATTATCATCAGGGACTCTCCTGGAGTCAGTCCTGGCACCTTTGACACCAGGCTCATATTTGGAATGGGACTTGAGAGGACTGCTTTTTGTGTGTAAGCCTGCAGCCAACATGGAGGCACCCACACAGTCTAGTCCTGAAGAACCAGATTGTGCGGTGCAGTGTTTTAGGGTGTGCTAGCCCAGACTACTTTACCTGGACTACTTTACAGGGTAGGCTATATAAACCACACCCAAGCTACAGAACGTGCTTCGCGTTATTCTGCCGCCAGCAGCGTGATGCTCATCGTGTTCAGTGACCAACACCCGGCATTCCTGGAATATCGGACCTGCAGAGGAGACAAAAGAACATCATTAGCAGTCCCTGCTTACCTACAGCTTTCCATCCTTCGACCCCAGCTGCTCACAGTCTCCCATCCCGTTGGCAGCATCTTCAGGACATCACGCACGCACCGGAACAAAGCACCTGGAGGGAGAGAGAAAAAAGGACAAAGTTAAACAGGTTACTCACGGCAATCACAGCAGTACCATAACCTCCTCACCTGGCTGGGCATTTCTTGGCCGTTTCTGCTCCAGAAATCTCTGCACACCCAGAAAGATCATTGTGACCTGAAAAGGAATAAAGAATACAGGTTAGCTCAAAAAGACATTAGCGCGCCACACTTTGCGCTGAACCTACCATTCTTCATACGCTCCGCGTCCATAATCCCGGCAGGAGCCTGATTCAAGCAGCGCACCCAGCGAACCTCCGCACACATAAGGGTGAAACAATCAGGGAAAGACATTAACAGCACGAAGGAAAAGCAAAGGCCTTCAGAGACTGCTATAATCGGACTTACCTCCTTAAAGACACTTGAATGGGTTGGCAACAGTGAAGTTAACTCGGTCGCTTCAACCTGCAGAAAACTACGCTCCCCTGCGCAGAAAGCAGGACGGAGGTCACGGCTGACATCATAACAAGGTGAGGAGGGGGCAATCAGGTCGACTCCAAGGGGCTGGTGGGGAGGAAACGAAATCTGTTTCTAAATCCAGTCCTCCTGTGCTTTAGGCCCACCTGCCATAGAAGACATCATCCCGAATTGGGCACATCCTGGGGGAATCCATCCATCTGAATAGATATGATCCTAGTCTCAATAACCTTAGTCCCCCAGATAATGAAAGTAGAGATAGGGGTGGAATATCTCTTGGTCCACTCTCCGGTGATGATTGGCATCGATTGGGGGTGGGGAGCGAGTAAACAAAAGCCTGCCTGGAGATTAAACAAGCTACTCCTGAAAGACATAGCACTCAGGGCTCATATGGAGAGCTCCTTTAGTGACATTTTTAAGGAGTATGATAATGGGGAAACAGACTGTGGGGTGGTCTGGGACGCTGGGAAGGCAGTGGCCCAGGGAAAGTTTATATCACAGGCAGCAGCATATTATGGGGAAAGAGGTCTTATAACACGTCAGTTGGAAAAAGAGGTAAAGGAAGCCGAAACCCTGCACAAAGCCTGACAATCAAGGAAATCCCTACAGGAGCTCAGGAAGATCAGATCACAACTTGAGAACCATACTGCAGAAAGGAAGGCGTAGTCATTGCTTACCATGAAACAGTCCTATTATATACATGGGGGCAAGGCCAACAGATTCCTTGCTGCAAAACTGAGAAAACGAAAAAAACTACATAGCACAATTAAACGATACACAAGGAAACCCACATACGGCGGAGCCCGAGAAAATGGACATAATGAGGCTATTCCACTCCTACGCAGTGGGGACCTTGATCCAGAGCAACAAAGCTACTATATCCGATCTACCCCCTTACCTCAGATTTCAGAACAGGAGAGACTGATCATTGGAGGCCCGATCTCGGCACAAGAAGTGAGAGACAAATCTCAGCTCTCCCAGCAAAAAAGGCCCCTAGCCCGGATGGCCTTGGAAACTGCAATTATAAGACCTTCTGTACGCAGCTGCTGGCCCTGCTGACACACCTCTTCAATGCAATTAGAGAAAATGGTTCGGTAACGCCCGATATGGGGAGATCCACGAATATACTGCCCCTTAAACCGGGAAAAGACCCCTTAGACTGCTCCAGCTACCGCCTCATAGCATTACTGAACACGGATGCAAATATTTATGTAAACATCCTCGCAACCAGACTGATGAAAGTCCTACCGAACATTATACATGATGACCAGGCGGGATTCATTAGAGGAAGACACACGCAAGATAAAGTGTGGAGAGCAATAGACGTTATAAAAATGAGAATACGCACACAACAAAATGTGCAATAGCAGCTCTGGATGCCAGTCAGGCTTTCGACAGCGTGGACTGGTGATACCTGAAATTAGTCCTGGAGAGCTTCGGGTGTGGTCAGGAATTCACAACAATGGTGCTCACCAACTCCCAAATCCCGTCGACAAGCTTCACAATCAATGGTCAATGCATGAGAACATCAAAATACGGCGAGTAATGAGGCAGGGCTGCCCCCTCTCCCCTTTGGTCTTCGTGATGGCAATGGAACCATGCGCGATCTAGTTCAGACAAGATACAGGGATTGGAGGGGTGAGATGTGTCCAAGAGACCCATAAAATCGCACTATATGCAGATGATATCATGCTCTTCATGGGTGACCCAGGAGAAATGATGCCCAGAGCTATGTGAAAGCTGCAAGAATTTGAGAAGGCCTCTGGGTTCCATATCAATTTCTCAATATCAAGGGCAATGAAGATCACGGAAGGCAGAGAAGTGATCGAGGAACTGAAAAAGAATTCCCTGTGATCTGGGAAGGGGGTTCTTTAGGATACCCAGGGGTACGTTTAACAAAGGACTTATCTAAGCTGTACAAGACAAACATCATTCCTCTTTGGAAACAACCACAGGAAGAAATGCATAGGTGAGAAGCCCAGGAGCTGTCATGGTTCGCCCAAACTGTGGCGGTAAAGATGACCATTCTCCCCCACCTTCTTTATGTAGCAAGCTCAATCCCGGTGATCATCCCAACCGCAAGGACCAAAGAACTTCAAAAAGCGATATTCAATTTAATTTGGCAGGGCAAGAAGCCTAGGGTCCAAAAAAGCATTCTGATGCGCCCCCCCCCACTCATCGGAGGCCTGGGAGTCCCGGAAGTGGACAGATACATAATGGCAGCGCAGCTGGCACCAATGTTGAGATGGGAGACCCAAGAAAACCGTAAAGGGTGGTGTTGAATCGAACAGGCAACCACATCATTCCCACAAAGAACACTGCTAGGGCTGAAAGCGGAGAACCGGGAGAAGGAAGGAACCCTTCTGATGACTATCAGGATATCCCTACAAAGCTGGGATAAGGCTCTGAACCGAAAACAAATTCCTTGTGGACTAGGTCCCTGCACCTCGCTAATGCACAACCCGGAGTTCTCACCAGGCCTCAAACTGAAATTCTGGGATGGATGGACAGGTGCGGAAACAATGTTCCTAAAGGACATGTACAGTGACGGCTCCCCCTGCTCTTCACAAACTGTCAACAGAAATTTGGAATAGGGGAAAGGGAGCGCTACAAACACATGCAGACCCGACACTGGATAACTCACCCAGTGGTGAAGAGGACGGCAGGAGACAACCCTCTGGCCCCGAGCTGACAATGCGGGAAGGTCTGATATCGAAGGGCGTGACTAGGCTTTACAGATTGCTATCCATCTCCCATACAAAGCAATCTGGGAAAGAGACTTGGGAGAGGATATACCGAAAGAGGAGTGGAACCAAATCTGGGCCAGGGCACACGGCACATCCAGATGCACCACGATTAAAGAGTCAGCATACAAGTTATGTTTCAGAAGGTACATGTCCCCCGACCGTCTTCACAAAATCAATAAAAGTTACCCTCCCACCTGCTCCCACCTGCTGAAGTAAATGTGAGGGGGAGGGGAGACCTATACCATATGTGGTGATATGCCCCAAAGCCGTGGCCTACTAGAAGGAGATACTGGGTCACATAAAAGACATTGTTGGGGGTGCCACTCCCGTTGTCCCTGAAAACAATCCTGCTGGGAACACACGTGGAGGGAGCATATGCAATGTCAGGGCCGAGAGCAGCCTTAATCTCCCATCTACTATCTGCGATGAGAATGACCCTTGCACACAATCAATTGGAAATGTGAATCAGGACCGATCACAGCTTGGTGGTGGTGTCAAAATTTGGGGAGTCATGGTGATGGAAAAGATAAGCGCCCTCAGCACAGGAAAATTCTTAAAGTTCCTCACAATCTGGACCCCCCTTCCACGAATGGAAGGGGGGTAAATACAAGGTTGCATTCATAAAAGCACTTCTCTGCTCTCTGCGTCTCACTAATGAAGCAAAAGCCGCTGCTGTAATAAAAGCTACCAGCAGGTGGCTTTTGTGTCATGAGTGCCGCGAGGGTAGAGATTAACTCAAGCACAGGAGGCTCGTCCATTTCAAAAAATGGATGCCTCCTAGTACTTGGTTTTAAAGGGGTTTAAACATTATTTGTGAAACATTTTACATAGGAACTTTAATTAAAAACATGTTTTTTTTTTATTATTGCCCATCTTTTAACCCCATAACATTTTTGAGTGCACTATTCTTTTAATCCCCATCCCCATGGAGCCCCATAGGACTCCATGGGAGTGGGGAGACGGAAGCACCGGCACCGTTGCTAACAGTGCCGGTTGTTCTGTGAAAACTATGCAGGCGGGTGCCGTTGCGCTCCGCAGGTCAGACCTTCCGGGCGCAACAGCCCCACCCACAGACTTGTAGTGTGGCAGTCCAGAATGCGTGCCGGTACGTTGCTAACGGCACCCTTAATTCCGGACCGCCACACTCGTAATGAGGCTCATTGTGTTAATATTTTTTATTATATTGTGTTGTTATATAATTCTGTTTGTATGTTTGTTGGCTAGTGTGAGGGCCAGTTTATCCATGCCACAGAATAGTCCCTTTAGATGAGGTAGGGAATTCCTTTGTAGTGTAGGGCAAGCAAGGCGTTTTCTTATTATAATTTCTTTGATAAAATGGCATATTTTGAGAAATCTACAAGCAGTTGTCCGCCTCGCATGACTGACCCCTCACAATACCTAAATGCCTTCCAGTCTAAACTAATCAGGTGGGTGAGGCTTCTTATAACAGAATAGCCCTACTCCTAGATTTCTTCTTAAATGTCCCTATTAAACTGGGTATTGTTTTTTTTACTCGTTAAACAAGGTTAGCTCGAATGAAATACTTACCAATGACAAACCCTTACGAGTTCTGTGGGATTAAAATCCCAGATTTTGCACTGTACTACCTTTTAGCCCAAATTAGCTTCACGGCACACTGGGCTGACAATCTACAAAGTATTGCATTGCAACATCTGCATGTATCCATAGAAAAGAGGGTGACT
The DNA here is from genome assembly GCF_040938575.1 of Ambystoma mexicanum. Taxonomy (NCBI): domain Eukaryota; kingdom Metazoa; phylum Chordata; class Amphibia; order Caudata; family Ambystomatidae; genus Ambystoma; species Ambystoma mexicanum. The sequence goes on from NC_090922.1 coordinate 767,051,687, forward strand.
GGCTCTAAAGATTTGAGGGCAGCTTGACTATCTCGGGGTATCTGGATCCTTGTTCCTTCAATCCTCTCTCGACAGCATGAACATGGGTACTGAAGTGGCTTAACATGCAACACACCTATTGCGCTAATGCCCCTTATATGGGGAATACTGGATGTGCCCTCACTATTTTATTTATTTATTGGGAATTTATAATGTGCCAACACAACAAAAAAAATATATGGGAGAATTAGGAGGGAGAATGAATGGAACAATTAGGAGGGAGTGGTCCAGTGCTGCAGAGACCTCTTTATGGCAGGGCAAAAGGGGAACTTGCCCAGGCCCCCACCTTGGAGGGGGCCCCACAAAGCTGCCTGATCTAAAGAAGTCAATTTTCATTGTTCACCCAACATAAATAACACACTTCAATGCTGTCTAAATCTATTTGCTTTCTGTTATTAACAAGCACATTCTGCTTTGATTAATTCATCCTGTAATTATTGCCTTCTCCTGATCTAGTATTTCCTGCGTTAACTGCTCCGGCACCCTGCACCTGATAGGCATGCATTTGCCTCTTATCGTTGCCTTAAAGACTTACCATAATATATTTTTTTAATCTAACATTGTATTACGTTTTAAAACACGTGTCATACAATAAGTCAATATCATTCCATCAATTTTCCATCATTAATTCGCGTACTTACTTTTGCTGTAATAACGCAGTCCCAAAGGTATTAGAGAGCAGTACTGAAAGTTTATCCCCAGTCTTCCTAGGACTTTCAAATTACATAATTGATTAGATTAGTTGAAGTTCATCCATTCCCTGTTCCCATTTGTTCCAGATTTTAGCGGCTTTCGCCGGACATCCCCGAGCAGTATAAATAAGGAGTTCCATGAAGGCACACCTATTTACGTCAGAGACCCATTGTGCAAAGCTGGGGCGGTCCCCCATTTTCTTGCAATGTTACGTTTGATCAGGCCTATTGTAGGGGATAGAAAAAGTTTCTCATGTCACCCAAAGGTCTCATCACCCCAGATACCCAACAATAGTAATTTAGGGTCCATTGGTTCTTCCACTCCTAGTACTTCTGATAGCTTGTTGCAGCATGTCTGCCAGAAGGTATGAACCTGGGGGAATTTCCATAGGATATGAATGAATGTGTCTTCTCCCTGTCCACAGCGTAGGCAGTTAGGGCTGGTCGCTGGCTTACCATAATATTGTTTGGGAACTGGTCAACATCTCGTTGTGTTGGAAATATTCACCTGTTTCGTTCTGTATGGTCTATCAAGGGTCCCCAATCTTTAATGCGCAATGGGCAAAATGTGCATATCAAATGAAATGGTGAGCAACTTCCATATTTCGACGCAAAATATTGGCACTGAGTTGGCAGAAAAATGATCACAACACAAATTAGAAATGTAATACATTTTAAGACTGCTAATAGATCATTTTAATTTGAGGTATTTATGTTACCTAGACCATGTGCAATCCAAGCAAATTAACAAGGCCTTTAACTGACATTAAGTGGATGTGTACAGTAAATGGAATTTGAGTGGTCAGCAGGACATTTTTAGACAGATAGAAGCAGTCAAGTTGTTCTAAAATATAGTAGGATTAAGTAAGCCTTAGCAGGGGCTTCCGGTTCTCGAGCTAAATATTTTTAAGACATGATTTTTAGGTGTACGTAGGGTTCTGCCCAGAGATTTTCCGGGAACATTAGTGGCAAATGGTGCACTCTAATTTTACAACACCAGTAATCCTGTTTCTCAGTCATTGATTACTGTATTTGTGCAGTGTGTTTTATTAAAGAATGTTATGCCATTTGGCATTTCTGAATGAACAAAGTGTGCTCATTATCCTCTTGAGGTCATTTTCCAATGTCCAGGGTTAGGCAGCACAAAGATGTCTGACAGCCAGAGGGGCTGGTTGGCGATGCCAAAGGTTAACAAGGAGGCATTGAAAAGAACTACCAATTCACAAGAAATTATTATATTCTCTTAAAACTGTCAAATAGTTCAGAGGCCACAAAGGAAAGTGTCAGTTTTTTGAGTTTGTGGTTGAAACTATCTGGGACAGAGGTATTGGCAAACAGGCCTTCTCCAGTTCAGGGGATCCAGGTTATAGAAAGGGGGGCGGCATGTTTCGATGTAGAATCTCAACACATTTTTTTTAATTGAATCATGATTTAATGAGTGGTGTGTAGAGAGCCAGATTTATAGTTTCAAAACGGTATATCGAAACTGCTAAAAGACACAATAGACTTGTTTCAGTCTAGATTTTGACTAAAAATTAATTCAAAAGTCACTTTTCCAATCTCGGCCTTTGGGCCATAGTCTGGTGTAGACCCCCACCTTGAATTCTGGGAATTGTGTACAGGCAACTATCTCTCTTCCCTATAAAGACGCTATGTACCAATAGAAAATCACTTCTAGGCACTTCTGGCCAGGGTCCTTGATACAATTCTATTTCATGTTTTAACCTTTACAGATTGGAGCCTAATTCCAGCCATCTGCCTAGCAGGATTGTTTACCAGAACACGGCTAATTTATATGACAGTGTTTCTGCGTTGTACCAAATTCATACAATGGATTGACTCCTGTTTAAATTGCCAAGGTTGGTTTGAAAAAAAGTTATTTTCTTCAAGAAAGGTGTCTTCTTTACAAACTTTGCATTTCCTTCTGCCATTTCTATGATCTACACTAGTTTGGTTTAGGGACACTGATTTCTCTTGGCTGCACTCCATGTATGACACTCTGAGTTTAATCTCAATATAGGTAGATATTGAGCCATTTCTAGCAGGACAGCAGTAATTTAGCTTAGTGAAGTCATGTATTGCTTTTTCTTTCCCCGCTTTCTTTTCACTTGTCCTCTCCCCTCTATTACTTGCACTTAGTGTTGGATAGGGAACTGATGGGCCCATATATTTGTGTTTGCTTTTAGACAACTACCCTTAATCTCCTGATGAAGACGTACCAAACCATTGTTTATATGTCGAAACCGGTCGAGAAAAACTTAGGATAAGGTCACCTGCGAAGATTCTGTTTGACCTATCCTGATTGCTGACCATTGTTTTCAAAATCTATCATGGTCATGCACTATGTGTTGTTGCTGCTGACCACTTAAAAAACCTATTGTGGCCTTGCACTATGCGTTGTTTTGCACTAAAATTGTTTGTGTAATGATGAAATTGTGGATGAATTGTTATATTGGTTATATGTTTTTATCTTGTACTTTTTTGATGAGTTGTATGAGTTGTTGGATGGATGTTGTATGAATGCGGGTAAATGTTTGCATGATTTAATAGTTTTATCAAATTGTGATGTTTTTAAAATATTCATGCTATGTAAAATAAAAATTGCTACAGTGCAGATTAATTTGTGATTAAACTCACAGAAAAAATGTATTGGGTACAATAAAATCCTTAATGCACCTTTTTGAAAATTATTTCCTCTGGATTCCCTTTCTGAGATGAAAGATGGGCATTATGCCATCTCCTTGAACAAGTAGTCCTTGGAAAACCGGCCCTCCACGGTTATAATGTCCTTATTTGACATTGTAAGTAATATATTCTCCAAATGTTTGTTGCTCAGACTGGATGAGTGGGCTCAAAGTAACAATATCCTGAAGCCATCCCAACCAGGTTTCAGGGGAGGGCTTAGTATATTGGACCTTTGCTTCAGTCTGAGCACCATCATGGAGAAATATAGTAAGGTTAAGGGTGGGAGATTATTTGTGGCTTTTTTCAGATTTAGAGAAGGCATTTGATTTGATTGATAGAAGCCTCTTGTGGCGTAGTTTGCATTTTAATGGGTCCCTTATTGGTTGTTACATTTTATACAACTGTGATACGCAGACCTCTCAGCGCCTGTCTGATATACAAGATCAGGGAATTATCTGTTGTTTTTTCTGCACAAATAAAGGTGAAAGCAGTGATGTCAGTTGGCCCCAATGTTTGTTTGTTTGTTTGTTTGTTTGTCTGTTTGTTTGTTTTATTATTTAAAATGCGCAACATACCCTAAGGTAACAGGGTGCAGCAGTTACATGAATATGCAAAGCTTAGTTACAGTAGAGTGAATAATTACATACAGGTATTATGTACAGGTGTATATACAGATAGAGCATACATCTCAGCGGATGCTAGAATAGTAAACTAGTAAAAAATCCAAGTGATACATACATCATACTAGCAGCAGCAATATATACAGGTGTAGGTAATGGTAATGTGAATCTATGCAGGTATACAAAGGAGGGGTAGTGGTGACTCCTCACAGTGAATCCTGACTGCTTGCTACATTTAGTGATCATTCGCATTCAACCAAAGTATAGTGTTGGTCCTAAGGTTATGGTAGGAAAGGTCAGATCTCAGTGTAGGTGGTAGGGAGTTCCACAGTTTAGCTGCTTTTACTGGGAAGCTATTGCCACTGATAGTGGAGCGATTGAAATTAGGAATAGAGAGGCAATCTTTATAAGCTGTTCTGGAGGGTCTCAGGGAGATATGTCTATGAAATCTGTGGACCAGGTAGATGGGCGCAGCGTTATTAAGCGATTTGTAGGTGAGTGACAACGTTTTTAGGAGTATTTTATCATTGGTAGGGAGCCAGTTGATCTGTCGGCTTCTCTCAGAGATGTGGTCTCTTCTGGAGATGCCTAGTGCCACTCTAAGGGCATTATTTTGTAGAGTTTGTATTTTTCTAATGGTAGCTTTGGTTGACCCGAGATAGAGGGCATTGCAATAGTCCAGGCGAGACAGGATGAGGGCCCTAGCCAAGGTGGTGCAACTAGTGTCGGAAAGAAATAGTTTAGCTGTGCAGATAAGTTTGCATGTGTAGGCCGTAGAGGACGCTAGAGAATTAACCTGTTTGGCAAATGAGTGGTTAGAGTCAAGGTAAAAGCCTAGTGTTTTTACCTCATGTCCTACCTTGATACTGTTACCATCGATTAGAAACGAAGAATATACAGGTCCTAGTTGTTTTACGGTAGAGGTAGTGCCCAGGATGATGAGTTTGGTTTTATCATCATTCAGGCATAGTCCATGCGTGGCCATCCATGCCTGGATGATGATAAACCAAGGCCAAATCCATTTCACAATCCCCAGAAAGAGGGAGGAGGATCTGGATATCATCTGCATAGTTAGTGTAGGTGATACCGAGATGATCCAGATCATCGAAAAGGGGCTTGGTAAAAATGTTGTAAAGTGTAGGCGAGACACAAGAACCCTGGGGCACGCCGCAGGTGATTGGTATGGGGTCGGCAGCTACAGTGGGCGAGAAAACCCTCATGGTTCTGCCATTTAGGAAGGATCTAATCCATGTGATTGCCTTATCAGAAAAGCGTGCAGCTGTGTTGAGGTGGTTGCATAGAATAGCGTGATCGACCAAGTCGAAGGTCTTGGAGGAGGAGTAAGGCAGCTTTGCCATTGTCTCTAAACTCGTCAACTTGGGTCTTGAGGTCGATAAGTGCTGTCTCTGTTTCGTGTAGAGGACGGAAGCCTGATTTTCTGGCTCCTAGTAAATGGTGTAATTCCAGGTGTTTTTGGATTTGTACATAGGCAACTTCATCCAGAATTTTTAGGAGGAAAGGTACTGTCGTGATTGGCCTGTAGTTGGTTGGCACAGTTGGGTCAAGAGTGTTTTTTTTTTAAAAGTGGAAGTATCCATGATTGTTTAATATTGGTAGGTATAGTACCAGTACAGAAGAATGCGTTGATGAGCTTCTCGGGCTGCATCCTTGATAAGTTGCGCGGGGCAGAGGTCGCCTTGACAGATAGATGGTTTCAAGGACAGGATGATTCTTTCTACTTCAAGAATACAAACTTTGGTAAAGTTGAATCGTGTAGAATCAATAGCAGTAATACTCTCAGTTGTTTTAGATGGGAGAGAGTTATTTAAGGAAGCTTTTTTACTGGAAATTTTATTTTGTAAAGTGGATATTTTATTGACTAGTGCGTTTTGGATCTCTGAGCACCATTTTTTGTCTTCAATGCATGCATGTCCAGAGGCGTTGCTAGGGGGGGGAGCTAAGGGGGCTATAGCCCTGGGTCTCTTTGGTTGTAGCCCCGGATAGAAGCTCAGGGGCGACAACCAAAAGGATATAGCTAGCCCTGAATCCCACCAGTCCCAACATTAGCTTAGCCTCTAATCTTTTCCAGACCTAGCAACACCCCTGCATGTGTCAATTGGTGCAATGGGGGTCTCTATTTCTTTAAGGATGGAGAATAATTCCTTCATATTGGATTTGGCTTGAGATATGCGTGTGTTGAAAGATATTCGTTTGGCTAGGCATGTTTCTTTTTTATAGAGGGATGAGAGTTTAGTTAGTTTGTTAGCTGCTGTCATCCGCTGTCACGGCCATAGCCGAAATTGGCGGATACTTCCGCGTTGGAGCTGGAGACACAGAGGTAGGGTGTTTTAGTCCTTTCTCTGTGTTCTTGCTTCCAACCCCAGTTACGTAGCACAGCACCACTGGGAGTATTTAACTCCCCGCCTCCCGGTTTGACGCTGCGTTGCAACCCACTTTGGCTGCTTTCCTGTTTCCGGGTTTCCTCGTTCCGATCCTCTGCCGTCCGCCTTCGGATCTGCCAGAGGGTTTCCCTGTTCTCCTGGGTTACTGTTTTCCTCGGAACGCTACTCTTCGCTTCATTTTCCCTACCGCTGCTCCGAGCGGTACGCTGCTGTGCTTTATCTCCTGGCGGGTTCTGTTTCCGGCAGCATCCGCCTCTCTCTCTCTCTCTCTCCATTTCCCTCTCTCTCTTGATTTTGGGGGTTTTCCCGTACTCTCTTTCTGCTGGGCTCCTCTGAGCTGTGCTTACTGCTTACCTTCTCCCTCTTCCTGGATCCAGTGCCATATCTTCGAACTGCCACAAGGAGCTTCCGACTTCCCTGACACTGCTACTCCTTGGCTTCGACTTCTTGGACATTCTAAACTATGTACTCTGCTGCTTGCCTCTCACCATTGCTCCTATCAGCGATTGTCCTGTCATCTGGATTGGAAGGGTCGACGCGACACCACAGGGTTTTTTCCCTTTTGGGTTTTTCCCTGATTTCTGGCTTGGTATCCGGAACGGGAGTCACGGGGCAGCTGTTCAAACAGCAGTCACTGTGGCTTCTCTCCGTGATAAGCATATGCATCTAAAGAAGGGGAGAGACTACCTTGCACGACGATGCCTACAAAAGACCGACAACTTAGACAGCTCAGGTGAGGAGAGTGTGCTTACAGGGGGAAAGAGATTGGGTTGCACCCTTCGCCACAGCTGCTGAGGGTAGTTTTTTCCAGGCAGCCTCGCAGTTTCTTTTTTGTTGCCTTAGGTTCTTTAAGAAAGGCATAAACCATTTATTTAGGTGAGTTTTGGACTTACTTGGTCTAAGTTTGATGGGGGCGATTAAGGATTTCAGGATCCGTGTTGTCTGGGAGCGTATTGAGGGTAGGGAGTAGGGCAGGGATAAGCCAATCCACAGTAATACTCTTTATTTCTAGTTAACGTGGGTGGAGCTCTGATAGCTTGTGATGGTGGAGGTCTATTGGTGGAGAGCATGAATGACACAAGGTGGTGGTCAGTCCAGGCTAGTGGCTAGATAGAGAGGATATTGGCTTGACAATTATAGTCTGCCCCCAATCGAGTATTCTACCTTTATTATGGGTAGATGCGTTACTTCTTTGGGTGAAGCCTATTTCTGAAAGGGTGTTGAGTGTAGTGAGGGTGAGCTGGTCTGAAGGGACATTGAAACCCATGTTAAGGTCCCCAAGTACCAATGCTTGTTTAGAACTTTTGAGGTTACTGGACAAGATGGTGTTAATGTCATCCTCAAATGTCCCTGGAGGGCCTGGGGGGCGGTAAATCAGGTGGATATTAAGGGTTTGGGCATTTGAGAGAGGAACTTTAACAGCTAGCAGTTCACAAGAGAGGACGTCGATGTGAGTGGCTAGCCTCATGGAGAGGCTACATTTGTAGATAATAGCGATGCCACCTCCTCTGGATTTCTATCTGTCTTGTCTCAATATGGAATAGCCATCCAGGACTGCTAGCATGAGCATAGGGCCTGCTGCGGGGTGTAAACAAGTCTCTGTGATGGTCCTCATTTAGAATCAGGTCAGCAATTTCTGTAGCATGTGCTACTAGAGATCTGGAGTTGATTAGAGCTCCCTTGATCTGTGGGTTCAAGGTGGTAGTAATAGTCAAGTGGTGAGCTTGTGAAGTTTTAGGTTTGCTATGCTTGGCCAGTGTATTTGTAGGCACCGGGTCAGAGTTAGGGACTGGGTTCGCATTTGTGTTAGTATGGCAAGGCTGAGTTGGCATAGAGCTTAGTCCAATAGTGGTAGGAATAGATCTGATGGGCGGCTCATAGATTTTTGCTAATCTAGCTCTAAAACGTGAATTCCTAGCTGTAGTTGTGCAAGGATTACTAGGAGGTGGGGATTTAGTATCATTCATGTCTAGGCAAAGTCTTGTAGTTGAAATATTGTGTAGGTTAGAGGTATGTGTCGTTGTGGGTGGTAAGTGTAGTAACATAGTATATAGCGTAATGATTTGTAGGAAGGCTAGCAGTCTGGCTGGAGGCTAGAGGGAGCATACTAGAATAAGGTGACAGAGCACTTTCAAAAGTTAAGGTCAGATCACCATACGAGAGCTTGGACTGACAGTCAGTCATAGGCTCAGAGAGGCGGACAATGTCAGTTGTGGTAACAATCAGTGGGAAGGCACTAGCCACACTTCTACAGATCAAACTTTGCAGAGTAGACAGACAATCAATGCAGGCAAATGTTTATCAATCAAGCAGTACATAGGTAAGAATTCAGTACAGTATATGTCACCGCAGGTCAAGTTAAGGCAGGTAGGCATTGAAAGCGTTAGCCTTATTTTAGGCAATTTTCCCAGAGAGGTAAGCAGGCAGTTAATAGGGGAGAGGTCAAATTGGGCTGGCAAACAAGGAGAGGCACTAACCTTGTTCATGAAAAGGGTTCACATGCAATCAGTCAAGCAGATCAGTACAAGAAACAGGCAATTCCAGCGCCAGTTACATCAGGCAAATGTCAATAGGCGAAAATAGATAGGCAGTAGCAAAAATCAAAATCGATTTCCCAGAATGGTTTGCAGGCAATCAGTACAAGCGCAGGCAGTTGTAAAGTCTGTTAAGGCAGGCAGACATAGGAGGCACTAGCCTTGACCAAACAGATTTCCCAGAAGAGATGAGTCGGGCAATTAGTAAGTATTCCTTTCAGACTTTGACTCTAGTACTTTTCTTAGGAAAGCTAACCAACCCTCTCAGAAGGATACATTTTATACCATGCCTCTTTATGCCAATGACATGTCCATTTTGGACTTTATGCTGGCAGGTCCCCAACAGGCCCTGCTGTACAAATATATTTCAAAACCAAAACTGTTATATGGGAAAAGAGTGAAACCTTGTAGCTGTTTTTTAAATGAATGTAGAGATGAGGAGGTAGTCTCAAATTTATTTCAACCTACAGTTCTGAAAGAATGGTGCTTGGGTCAATCATTTTAAGTAGGCAGCTGTATGGGCATCATTAGGTTTAAACGTTTTAAAACATGTCATATCAAGTATGGGGTATGGAGGTATATAATGCAAAGGTCTGTTCCATTATTTTTAATGGCAATAAAATCTGGGGAGGTTTGAAATTGCAGGGGTTGCAAAATAAATTCCTTTGCCAAATAGCAGGTCTCCCTCCAGGTACACCTAGTAGCGCCTTATGAGCTGAATTGTGGGTGTTCAGTTGGTAGGTGTCATCCCAGTTAAGATTTGTAACTTATTTTTTAAAAGTAGGAAAAGTTGAAACTGTGCCTGCACTTATTTGCGCCAAGATAAATTACTGGTGTATTTCCTTTTGCTATGAATGACAAATCCAAACGTTCTGTTGTATTTGATAAAGTTTTTTATTTTGAATTTTTAGCCCCTCTTGGATGACACGTGTTTCGGCGTACAACCTGCGCCTTTTTCAAATCCGGGCCTTTAATGTGTCATTACGGTTCACACAAAGAATAATGTTCTTGTTGTAAATGAAGCACTTTTAGTCTTGGGCTCAATCCCACCTGAAAATTCTGATGCTCGCGCTACAAGGATCGTGTCATCCAAGAGGGGCTAAAAATTCAAAATAAAAAACTTTATCAAATACAACAGAACTTTTGGATTTGTCATTCATTTGAATTCCCTTATGGACCACTGCAAAAAGTTTACGACTACAGGTGTTGGCAGTAAACCCAATTGGTAGCAGTCTGTACCACCCAGATTTACCTGGTAGCTGTGGCTGAGCAGTCAGACCTCTCTCAAGAAGAGTTAGGCAGTATATAGAGTATACACATTAGGTACAAAAATACAGTAGCACAAGCAAACACTGACCAGAGCTTGGGTATAAAGATACATTATTATTTATTTAAAAACACACTTATAAAAATACACTGGCACTAATATGTCAAGCAAGTTCAAACACAGTCACTAGAAATATATACACCTCTCTGATTAATTATTCAACAAGTCTTAGGAAAAGAACACCACTTATTATCAATGCAGAGGTGAGCGCTTAACCAAGATGGCACTACAATAATTATTTAAAAATGGAGGGAAAAGGCAGAATTAGGAAAGCACACAATACCAACACTTTTAACAGAACCACAGCAAGTCAAGAAAGGCAGAGTCTACTGTAGAGCAAGAAAGTTTATAGGCCAGGCCCACTCTTGGAGAGAGCAAGGCGGAATGTGCCCAAGATCACACAGTTAAGTACACTTTAAAAGTCTTTGCAGATAGTTCAAAAGGAGTTGTATCAGTTCAGAAAAGTTAGTTAACAAGTCCCAGATCACCCCAGGATAGAGAGTCAAGGATTTACGGGACACCTTGTACAGTCTGTTGCAAGGGAGACCAGGCGGGACACAATACCTGAAATGGTAAGAAAGCTCCAGTGGGGGCAGTTGTTCCTGGCAGCGGTTGCAAGTCGGTGCTTTGTCCAGGGGAAGAGAAGGTCTCGACGTGGAGGAAAGCTGGAGGTCGTTGCACTGCCAGGGAAGAAACCAGCCGCAGAGTTTCTCGGTTAAAAGGTACTAACCTTTTATTCGCGGTAGTGGTGAAGCGTGGCTATCCGGCCGCCAGGGGGCTTGGCATGTGTGATTCGACCACGAGACGATCCAAGAAGGCGAAAAGAGGGCAAACTGGTTAACCCCACCAGTTCAAAGGAAGAAGACTCTCCAGGATGAAGATCTTCTCTGTCGTTGGGAAGTGGTGAGGCGGTTCAGCAGGGCTCCACCGGTGGTGTCGTCGTTGCAGATCAGCTCAGCTTCTCCCTCTTCGGATTCTTTAGGTCCTGTGGCGACTTCTGAAGTTCCAGTCCCCAAAGCCCTGCTTTTCTGCAGAAAACCCCCATTCATCAGTCCTAGCTGTCATTCAAACATGCTAAGTGGTGAGCCGGGCGGCTCACCACTGGGCCAATCACACAAGAGGGCGACTTCAGTTGCCAAGGCAACTCAGTCCAGGGTGCCTATTCCCCCCTCCCACACATCCTGTAGACCCAGACAGAGTGGCACCACTTTAGGAGGCTTCTGTGTAGAAGCCTGCCAAAAGTGGAACAAAGGGCTCGACTTGGGTTGGAGTTACAGAGGCGAACACAAACGCCATTTTAAAACTGAGTCCTGGCAAAAAGACCCAACCGGGGAATAAATATTAAATAAATAACCCGGCAGTATATTCAACATTGCACCAAAAAAGTGGTGCGTTTAAAATGAATGGGAAAATCCCATAGGAAATATTCTGGTGGAATATTTTGCGTGGTAACCACTGCCACTAGCCAGAAACTCGACGAGGGGGGACTGCACAGTGCCCCCTCGAAAAACAGACCCAGGGGCAATCTAATTACCCCTACCAGTACTTCCACCACATGATGGTTTGTACTGGTTCTGTTCACAATTTAAGACTAGTAAAGTCAATGGTGACTTTACATGCCCTGGGAGACAGTAGTCAGTCCCAGGGTATGGAGTCTATGTTTGGGGGTCACTATGACACCCCTGTGTTACTGCACTGAGGGTGCTGTGTAACACACATCCCAAAAACACATGAAGCCCTATGGAGTAAAAGACCCCATAGCCCATAAAACACATTACAAAGTCAAAGGACATTCTCAAATTATGCCCAAGAGTGGGAGAAAGAGTCTCACTATTAGCAGGAGAAAAAAATAAACCCCAAAAATCCAGCAAAGCTGCTGGGGGACTCAGTAGGTTTGGGAAATTAGCCTTTACAGAGAATTCTCCATAATATTGGTTATTTATAACTTGCTTAATACCCAGAGGTTTCTAAGCGCAGACTCGGGGATCTATCTGTGTTGCTCTGCATCGTCTTGCTTCCAAGGCAAGCGTGTTGCCCCGTGTGATACCTTCACATTTCCTAACACACGACTCTGTGCTTATGCTATTACTAACCTGTTTAGAGAAGCCATTTGATACATTGCTTGAGTCCGTGCTTTGGTCCATGCTCTTCACTATATATAAACTATGCCTGCAGAAAGCTAAAGAGAACATTATTACACTCTGGATATTTATGTGCATACTAACAAAGGAACATTGCTGCTAACCCACTAAAGAACATTGCTCTAACCTACAGAATGTTACTCCTAACCCACTAAAAGACTTGTATTCACACAAAGTAAAGACACTGCTAAAGAGACAATGTGGCAGGCAGCTTTGCACAGTTTATCAAACATATGTTTATCCCTCATGAGTAGGTTGCCAGTAGTGCTATCAACCTTTTGGGACCTTACTGTTACTTGGTGCTCTCTTATGGCCTAGAGTGGAGGTTTTCAGGTACAAGGGCAAGCAGGTGGGGTTGGGGTAGAACACAAACAGCGGTTACAGTACTAATTGTTACTTTGTGCACTTGCAAGGACGGGACGAAACCGCTTGCAGTCCGGATCCAAGCAGAGGGGGAATCCAGGCTGTTGAAAGGGACATTGACCCCACTTTTTTGTGGAGCTGAGGGACACATCACACCTGTATCTAACTTCACGTAAGGTACATAGTACCACATCACTAGGAATAAGCATCATAAAAGGCTTGCTGTGCTCTCTGGAGGAGGTCAGAATGATCAACCATTTCCCAGTACGTTTGCTAGACCTGAGGTTAACTCTGTGCTTTCACAGATGCAATGTTTCCGGTCTGCGAATGCTGAGTGTTTACTACTGGATGAGGAGAGTTTCAAAGGCATTGTTCCCTTACGAATCCTGCAGCCCATCGCCAAATAATCCAATAGGGAAACCAGCAGCTAACGCACAGAGATGGTTTATTTCCATACAGCTGTGCAGAAATGGACAGGAAAACTGACATAGTATCCCAGTCCCGAAAATGCATCCCCTGAGCACAGAAACATATGGGTTTAACAGAGTGAGCCTAATACAGAAAATTTAGTATGGTAACGTTTGGTCGGTTTCATAAACCATGAACCTCCTAATGGTGCATCTTCGGGCCTTGGAGGTAATTACTTCACACCACCATTTAAGACCTGTACAGTTCTGCTTGGCCTACTCATGTTATATAATGTACTGCCTTTAGTGGATCTTTCCATCCTTTGTAATACAACCTGATCTGGCATTTAATGCCCATGTGTCTTTCGTTCCGGTTCTCAGGCGGTTTAGCCTGCCTTCAATCATGACGATGAGCTGAGAAACTGGCCGAACCTGTACCCTCAGAGCCAGACATAACATGAATGCAGTGTTATGGGTTTTCGTGAGTGTTTGCCAACCAATCCACATTCTCTCTTAAACCTTCAGATAAAAGATGCAGCTATTGTGGTGATAGCCTCAGAATAATGTGACGGAGAGTGTTTGAGACAATTAAATAATACTTCTACCTGTACACCGATTATGTATGATCGTGCTTTGACAGGGACCTCCTTAATTAAAGAGGTTTTAAATCGAGGGAGAAGGCTGGATTAAACCAACAGAAAAATAATTTCTTCACTTATAAATTTCCTATTATGCCTAATTTCTCTAATTTACCCAAGCGCTATAAATCTTTACAAACCGGACGACCAATTGTAGCAGCTACTAACAGTTTGCTGGAACTCCTAACTCAGCACTTGATTTTCTTCAGACAAATATTCATATGAAACCTGTATTAAAGATCATTCTGGCTTTTTGTAAAGATTACTGGACACAATGGGCCTCATTACAAGCTTCGAGTAAAAAATCTGGTGTTACCATGAAGGCAATGGTAGTGTTTCTGTCACCACGTGGTAGCGGAAACAAGGTAGAATTACGGCTTGCCGGTGCCACCGTCATAACAGTAACACCGGCAGATGTACTGCCAACATAACGACACTCCGTGCAGATGGAAACACCGGAACCGGAAATACTGTGTTCACCGAAACTGGAAAGAGAGCGGCGGCCATTACATAAATCACAATCCACTGCAATCCTCTGGTACCAGAAGGCATGCAGGTACTGTGAGTGACCGAAACCACTTAGAGCCATGTCTTCCAGGATTCCACTGACCCATCAGAGCAAACCCTGCTTCAGTAAAGCGGAACTCACCCTGCTTGTCAACCACATAGTTGACGATGCAGGGGAGTTATTCACAGCAGACCAGAGGCGCAGAATGCAGCTGAGGCGCAAGGCCATATGGGCTGAGGCTGCCCAGAAAGTGTCAGCTGTGGGAATCACAGCCCGTTCGGTGAAGGACCTCCACAAGAGGTAGGATGACCTGCGCTTGAGGGTGCGCAACATATTTGTAGCCCAGAGACAGCAGTCCTGTGCAACAGGAGGTGGACCACATTCCCCACTGAAGCTGCTACCGTTGGAAAAAGTGTAGTAGTGTGGGATATATTGACCCACTCAACAGTATTTCCCCACATCACTAAGCTCCATTTGCGCAGCAACAGCAAAATGGCTTCACTGGCTCCTGTGAGTGCCATGGCCTCAAAACTGCATTTTGAAGCAACAAAAAGGATGGCTGCACATTCCTGCCAAGCATGCATTGGGCAGGATGGAATAAGGGGACACACTAAGGGAGCGTGCCAGTGTGTTCTTACCTGTACAAAAGAAATGGAGTGAAAAGGCAGCACTGCTTTGCTGAAAGCCCAAGATCTCCATTAAAAAGGAAGCTTTTCAACTTTAAAAAAATGCTGCTGATGCTATTTCCATCTGTTCTCCCTTAAATCACTGTGAATAATAAGGCCCTGCCATGCCCAGTATTTCATTTTGCCTCCGCACAACCAGGCATGATTTCTGAATGACAGGCCCTGTCAAACCAACTTTGAGAAAAATCAACAAGGAGCTTCACTTTTCCCGCACGGGAAAACACGTTCATTTCTTTACAAATGTATCAAAGCTCAGTAGTTCAAAAGAGACTCCAGCTATCTGAGCCACGTCAGTTTCAATGCATCTGTGCTTCAAACCAAACTCCTGCATACAAGAAAAGAACTATAGCTGCAAGACAGTGTGGGAATCTGATGGAGATGCAAAACCAAATTTAAAGAGACATGCTGGCAGCTTGCACCACATGTGTAAAAATGGGCTTGTCTAAAAACCGCCATTTAAAAAGTAAACTATTGAATGAAAGCCTGCCTTTTCTAGCAATGTGAAGGGGTTTTGTTGCTGGTGATAATACACACATGGGCTATTTTATTCCACAGGCTTGTTTTAATTTAGGACCAAATATCAGAAAATAAAGGTTTTAAACCGCCTTGGCTGGATTTGCAAGCTGTCAAAAACAGGTTATTCCGGTTGTCAGAGTTAAATCTTCAACCCTAGGAAGGGAGCCACCATAAACATCCAGGACACGAAAGTGATAAGCCCTAAGCTTGAAAAACTTTGAATGGACCAAGACATAGAAAGTTCACACGCTTGTCAGACATTCGTCTGTGCTCCAGGATGGGACAATAGAAGTTCTGGGGCACTAACCTGTGAAGTGGAGAGGGCCATAAAACCTTAAATCAAACTGGAAACCCCTACCCCACACAGGGCTGAAGTGACAGTTGGTGGCAGCTGAAGAAAAAAAAAATGGTCCAGTGACAGACAAAGGACTGCCATTTGCTTCCAAAGACTACTTTATAAACAAACTTTAAAGACATTTATCTCTGCAGCAAGAATTGTAAAAATGTGAAAATTATATAGTTTAAATATGATTTTATGGGCTTTCATTGAAGACATGGAAGAATTCAGTGACAATTTGGGAATCGAAATGGCAAAGTATTGCGGAGTACAAGAAAAGCATACATTTTGCAAATGCAAATTTTTGTACATACATCCCTTATGATATTCCACACCCATGTATAAAGTTATAGAATTTTGAGTAAAATAAATCCCATTGAAAAGCACAGAAAACTGGTAGAACGGCGAAACAAGGTCTCACAAACTGGAGAATTGGACTGCTATGTGCTGTATAAAATATGTAACCTGCTTATGTAAGGGTTTAGATGTTTCCACTGTATGAAGGTGCCATTTAGGGTAACAATGGATTTTAAGTAAAGTAATTGTGGGAGGTTTTGGACATTGTAAAACTCACATCATAAATCTGACATTTTCTGGAAATCCAACTAGCTGAGAGTGAGGCGGAGACTATCACCCTTGTCCAATCCAGTTGTTAGAGGCCTGTTTAGTTAAGCCTGCCCCAGCCATATACTTTGATGATGTCACTATGCATTATAAATAAGAGTCCCTGACAAGACTCTAGACACGCTTCCTGATTTTCCTGCGCCGGTGTCCTGTTCCATTCATCATCCAGATTCCAGACCCCAACTACAAGGCCAAAGCATTGCTGAACCTACTCCAGGGCCTACTGCAAACTCAAGCAGTGCTGATCCTACTCCCAGCAAGGCCTCAAATCTAAAAATCCACTATTCTCCTATTAAAAAGGGGAAAGCGGTGGTACCTTTTGCATCCTGAACCAATGTTATGCTCACTTGGTATCCACGTGGGCGCCAAACGTTGGGTAGTGCCTAAAATAGGAGAATGGAGGGTTAAGATACTGGTTCTGTGATGGGTGGACTCCCACCTCCCTCTGGTCCAAATCCCCTCCCTTGGGGTTATTGCTCACCTTAGGTTTTTGTGCATTGAACTCTCCGTCCTGCGTCTCTGTGCAGGGGCACGTGGTTGGTGTGGGCGTTACGTGGACCTAGTTGCTTTACTGGTCCATGTGCCCTAATGTCAGGTCCAGACCAGCTGTGACTCCGACTGTTTTACAGGTGCGTTATTTCTGTCTTTATTCTGTCTCTTTCTTTCGCTCCATTTTCTCTGTCTTCTCTGCGTCTTGCTCCACTATGCTGTTCCCTAACAATGTCTCTTTTGTTTTCACAGGGATGGTTGCGATCTTGGAGTTGCCCGCCGATGGCGAAGACCATGGTGAGTTATTGATGCGCGGAGTGCTGCGCTGTTTATTGGTGTTAACTGCTAACCTGTGTTCTCTTCTCTTCTTTGTACAGGTTGCAGTGATGTTCCCGGAGTGATGAGCGATCAAAGCGCTGCTTGCCCAGGTAAGTGCTTTGTTAATGTTGACCGTGTTCCTTCTCCCTTGCAGGTTGCGGTGAAACCGGCAGATGGGCGAGGTAAGAGAAGTGCAGGTTGCTGCCAGGACTCGCTGCTTGCCCAGGTAAGAATTGTTATTAATGCTGTCCTTGTTTCTTTACCTTTGCAGGTTGCGGCTAACTCCGGAGATGGGCGAGATAAGCGAAGTGCAGGATGGATTCAAGACCGATTACTTCACAGTTAAGTGTTCTTGCTCGCTAATGCTGTTCTTGTTCTTCCAGGTTAATAATGTAATCTGGATCTTGGGCTTCAGGATCGGGCCGCCGGCGAAGCAGATGAGCAAGAGCTGGACATGGTGAGCGTTACGCTGCAGGAGTGCAGAATAACATGAAGCGTGTTCTGCTGTTTGGGTTTGGTTTAAATAGCCCAGGTAAAGTAGTTCCAGGTCAAGTAGTTCCAGGCCCACCCACACCCAAAACACTAGACCACATGGCTTGGTTCTAAAGAACTGAGCTGTGTAATAGGCCTCCATGTTGGATTAAGGTCAAAAACTGGTATTACTTTATTCCTGATAATGAGCGTGGCGCCAAAGGCGCCAGGACTGACTCCATGTATGTTTCTGATGGAGTTTTAAGGCCCTTGGGGCCAGTGTGAAGGGCTTTAGCCCCACTGCTGCCAGGGGGCTGTTATACCTGAGGGGGCCAGGAGCATGGATCGTGACAACCAGCCTGACTTGCTGTCCACTAACTGCATGATCGCTGCCATCCTGCCATCCAGCTGACCTTTAGTATCCAGTGACCAGAATTGCCATTCCAATTCAGTGCCATCCGGTGACCAGAACTGCCCAGCTGTTTGCCAGGCGCACTGCTGTGTGGTGTCCAGAACCTAGTGACGGTCCAAAAATCCCTAAACTAAAAGGTGGACTGTGAGTATAAATCACCACCCCATAGAAATCCATAGTATACCTTGTCTGTCCTTATTGCACTCTCTAAGTCATCCTATCCTTATCCTGATAACTTGTTGAAACTGTCAGAATTATCTGTGCAACTCTGCCCTTGATTTCTAGTGCTAGTGCCATCTCTTTTCAATTTTGTCTTGTGCAATCCTATGCCATTAGTCATATTTCGAGTGATCGGACTGGTTTCCACCAGGGTTGGGCGCTGGGGTGACAGGTTTGAAATCACAAATCAATCCTGGACCTTACTGTGTCCCTCTTTGGTGGGCTAGCCTGAATGCTCTAGTTTAAAGTAAAACTGTTCTTGCCACAACTGATTTCCTTTCCCATTTCACAGCTTCATTTTACTCAAAGCGCACCTTTTTATATCTTGTATAACTCCTCCAATTTTCCAGCTAGAGACTTACTTTCACTTCCAGAATTTGTGGGTTGAGGGAACATTGCAGGGGGAAATTCTAACTTGGGTGCTATCTTCCCTAAAACAAAAAGTGCTCCTTTTCCGCTGTGCCTTGTATATGTTCCACTAGAAGGTTAAGCCTCGTGCATTGCTCACATTCTCATTGTAATTATCACCCCATTGGTGATTGCTGCCCCATATTAAAAAGTGTATGATTTCTTTTGAATTTTAAAATAAATAAATAAATATTGTATTTTACCAACCAGCCTGGTTTATGGTCCATTGTGACCCGGGTTATTGAAAAGGGGGTGTGATATGAGTGGTGTACCATCTCAATATTGAATCTATATAATATAAAGAGATAAGCATTTCAGTCGTGCGCTGCATAATAGGCCGAGACCAAGGTGTCTGTCGCCTGACTGAAATCCTTAACAGTATCTTGCTGCACCTCGAAGGCATTGAGGGTGTCGGTGCAGCGGAGGCTGGAGCAGGGACACCTGGCGAGCCTGGTGAGTACAGAAAGTGCAAAAACATGATTGTGAGTCAAGCTAAACCTGCCCCCCAAGCAATGCACAGAAATCCACATATCACAGCTCTCATCACCCCAAGCACACCCAGTACTCCAATGGGCCACCCCAAGCAAAGCACAGAAAGCCACATATCAAAGTTCCCATCACCCTAAGCACACACAGTACTCCCATGGGCCCCCCAAGCAATGCACTTAAAGCCACTTTTCACAGTCCCCATCAGCCCAAGCACACCCAGTACTTCCATGGGCCCACCCCAAGCAA
The DNA here is from genome assembly GCF_040938575.1 of Ambystoma mexicanum. NCBI lineage: Eukaryota > Metazoa > Chordata > Amphibia > Caudata > Ambystomatidae > Ambystoma > Ambystoma mexicanum. The sequence goes on from NC_090922.1 coordinate 767,071,258, forward strand.
TGCACAGAAAGCCACATATCACAGTGCCCAACACCCCAAGCACACCCAGTACTCCCATGGGCCCTCCACCCCCGAGCCAGCCCGATGGTGTGCACCCAAGTATGACCCCATACAAACCCACATGACTGCAGCACACATTAATGCATGTAACCACAATGTGATGTAGCTTGAGGAATGTGTTGCATGTAATCGTACTATATACATCCTGTGACACCACTACAGCATGCCTTTAAATCTCCTACAGGAACATCATCTGAGACCAAAAGGGGTCAACCAGGGCCGTCAAGGGAGACTGGATGTGCTCATCGTGAAAGACAACAATTGACATCAAGTGCAGGCACCTCGGCCACCCATGGCGTAACAATGGCCCAGGTGCACCATGCTCACAAAACCACCATCCCTGCAGCGCCAGCAACCCAGCAGGCACCACATCAGAGCACCCCTGCAGCACCAGCAACCCAGCAGGCACCACATCAAAGCACCCATGCAGCGCCAGCAACCCAGCAGGCACCACATCAAACTACCCATGCAGCGCCAGCAACCCAGCAGGCACCACATCAAACCACCCCTGCTGTGCCAACAACCCAACAGGCACCACATCAAACCACCCATGCTGCCACAGCAAGTACACCAGGAAGTGCAGCACCACTGACCGAGTCTGATGGCGCAGACAGCACTCCACCTGGATCAGGCAATGAGGAAAACCCCCACACCCCTGATCAATTGGACACAATTAGCCCAATCATCCTCCACAGTCCAATGCGCTCCCCAACTCCATCACTACAGGAGATTACCAGCCGTCTCCAACGCATTGAAGAACGGTAGGACACTCTGGCTACACTTGTTGAGCAGCACCTTGAGTAGTCCAGGCTCCAACGCGAGGAAACCCAGCTGCAGCGGGAGAGCAACCAGAAGATAGGCGCAGGGCTGCACGTGCCATGGGGCGTTGTGCCTCCTCGAACATGTTGATGTCACGAAGGGTCCGTGAGGGCAACAGCATTCAGTCCAATATTGCAGAAAAAATGTTACTGACCCTGCAGCCCATTATGAGCTGCCTACCACCACAGAACCCCACTATGCCCTCCACCAGACCACTCCATCCAGTTTGCAGGCCAGCAGCCCCAGGAGGAGATCCACACGGCTGTCTGGGGCAACTCAGAGGGACATACATGGGCCCAAGTGAGGGAAAAAAATAGAGTGTTGTCTCATATACAAAAGTTGCACATGCTGACATATTGTGTCTTGTGCCTGGACGGTGGGAGGGTACGTTTGGGAGGTGGGGGGTGTCCATAGTGGGAATAGGTAGTTGGGGCCTGGGCAGTGGGTGGCTAGGTTTGGGAGGTGGGGCAGGTGCATATTGGGAATAGGTAGTGGGGGCCTGGGCGGTGCGTGGGTACGTTTGGGAGGTGGGGGAGGTCCATAGTTGGAATGGGTAGTTGGGGCCTTTACGTTTGGGAGATGGGGGAGGTCCATAGTGGGAATAGGTAGTTTGGGCCTGGGCGGTGGGTGGGTACGTTTGGGAGTTGAGGGAGCTCCATAGTGGGAATAGGTAGTTGGGGCCTGGGCAGTGGGTGGGTACTTTTGGGAGGTGGGGGAGCTCCATAGTGGGACTATGTAGTTGGGGCCTGGGCAGTGGGTGGGTACGTTTGGGAGATGGGGGAGGTCCATAGTGGGAATAGGTAGTTTGGGCCTGGGCGGTGGGTGGGTACGTTTGGAAGTTGGGGGAGCTCCATAGTGGGAATAGGTAGTTGGGGCCTGGGCAGTGGGTGGGTATTTTTGGGAGGCGGGGGAGCTCCATAGTGGGAATACGTAGTTGGGGCCTGGGCAGTGGGTGGGTAGGTTTGTGAGGTGGGTCGGTTAGTGTGGGTGTGGATTATTGTTGCACCTGTTCCTATATATTTTTTCTTAACACTGGGTTGCAAAACTGAATTACGAGTGGACAGTCTTCTTCTGTGTGTGTATCAATCATTTAATGTAAGTGTTACAGACTGATGTGCTCCATGTGCAGTTGAATGGAATCAGAGAAAATTGTTAATAAGTGCTACACGTGCATGTAGTCCATCCATGGCACCCCGCCCTGGTTGTACACCCATCTCATCATCATGGTCCTCATCTGCTGGCTCAATATCCAGGGGCAGTGGAATGTTCCTGCGTATACACAAATTGTACAGCATGGCACATGCCAGCACAATTTTGCCTACCTTTACAGAGCTGTACAGCAATGCACCACCTGATTGGCTGAGGCAGCGGAACCTGGCCTTCAGCAATCCAAAGGTCCACTCTATCATGCCCCGTGTGCATATGTGTGCCCGGTTGTAGGCCTCCTCATGCCTGTTGCATGGTCGTTTGATGGGTGTCATGAGCCATGGCATGAGTGGGTATCTGGCATCACCTGCATGGGAGTGACAGTAAGGTGATAGGATATATGTGTTGTGTGTTTATTTTTGGCAATGATAGCATATACACAGTTTCTGTATAAGATCATCACACTACATAGTACAGGACACCGATTTCAATGAGCAATCTGCTAAATTTCATTTGATCAACTGTTCAATATTACACACTTGGGTCACACATTCCCATACTTAGACTGTTCGGCCTAATGTCTCCATTTGTGATGCGCTGCTAGCAACTACATGTGTCATTCATTTCAATTTACACAATGGTGTGTTCCTATCTACTGGGTGCCTCATGTATTTTAAGGTGCTGCCAAAATCTGCATCAGGCAGCCGCAGCCCATACGGTTGAAGATACTTCTGTGCACAGCATGATGAATGGCCATTGAGCAGATGGGTGCACCTACTACTTCATCACCGGTGGAGATACTCCCTTCCACATGTTGACATTGCATGGTGTGCCACTCCATGGGTAGAGTTTTTTTTTCCATTAGCCAGTGTATGTAATCCTGTGACATGGCATACTGGCATTTACCTATTGTAGCGGTAAGCTGGGTGACCTCTGGTGAGTGTCTATTTCCCCCTCCACTAAACAGAGGCCATGCATTGGTCGTTCTACTCCCCCAACAGCCAGGGACACTCTGGTGAGTGTGTATTGCCCCCCAATACACAGAGGCCATGCATTGGTCGTTCTACTCACCCAACAGCCAGGTCCTTTCACCCACATACCACGCCATGTACCCTGGCAACGTGGAGTTCCCCAATACCATTGAGTCATGTGTTGACCCCGAGAAATGTGCGCAGCAATGTGTGATGAGTTGTTGTGCATTACAGACCATCTGCACGTTGAGGGAGTAAAATTGCTTCCGATTTCGATAGCCCGCCTCAATTGCATGTCTGACAGTCAACTCCACATGCGTGCAATCTAATGCACAAATGCAATTGGGCATGCCGGCAAGTGGCATTGACTTGTGCAGGGATTTGGGGTAGGGCTATGTGGTCTGATACATGGCGCAGTAGCGCATCCAGTACCGGGAAGAGTATCCTTGAAAGACAGGGTTGTGACAGTCCGTGCAGCTTGCCAACGGTGTGTTGATAGGTTCCAATTTCAAGGAAGTCCAGTACTGAGACTACCTTTAGCAAGGGTGGAATTACGGTCCGGATGTTGATTATGTTGCTGATGTCTTCATTGATGAGGGTGCCATTTTTATGGCGGTATTTCCATGTAGATGGTACTCATAATGTACCGGTATACCGCTGTGCCAGTAATTCAGGGAGGCCTGACGAGTCGTCCCGCTGTTTGCAGTCACGGGGCTACCGGGTTCGGTTGCACTGTGGGTGTCACTTTGCGCTGACAGTGTTTACGCCAACGCAGGTTGGAATGTACTGGTCCGGTAAATGGTGCCGTTACGGTGCTACCGGCACCGTTGTTTCCGGATCAGAGACCTTGTAATGAGGCCCAATATCTTATGCAAGCACCGATATCTTGGTAACAATTGATGTGACAAGTCTACATACATCAAACTCCCATTTGGACGGGTGCAAGGATATGGAGTGGTTTGTGTTAAAATGTTATATTATAACTGCAAATAAGATCTTTTTTTTACTAACTTATCTGAAGCCTATACTGAATAACAGCTTTTTTCCTTTTAAAGAACAACATTACCTTAAAATCTCAGGAAAATCCACTGGGGGAGAGTTTATGCCAGCATATTTATTATTTTGAATCCCAATTTATTATAAGCAATGATGAATGGAAACTATATCTAAAAGTCTACAAAATATATATTGATGATATCTTTAATACATGGCAAGGCTCCTGATCAGAATTGGAAAGGTTTTTCAGTTTTATGAATAGTGTCCACACATAAAATTTACAATGCACCAGAATTCCACTTCTTAGATGTAAAGCTAGATTTAAATCCATGAGGGTCTTTTGACTACTACTTTGTTTTTCAAAACCAAATACAGGAGTAACCTTGTACATGCTAGGCGTTGTTATCCTCATACCATGATACAATTCTTTAGAGTCACGCATATAGGAGCTGATCACGACTTTGGCGGTAACGCCGGCGGTATTACCGCCGGTGGTATTAGCCCTACTGCCGAACTCCCCGGCGCTAATAGTGCCGGATCACGAGTTCGGCGGTAATGTAATTCCCCATTCCCCATTGAGCCCATTCTGGAATGCCCCATTCCCCATTGGGCCCAATGGGGAAAATTTGCGCTATTACCGCCGGCTCAGAGCTGGGGGGAAATCCACCAAAGCCATGATCTGGCGGACCCTTAAATGCGGCGGTCATAGCGCTACCGCCGCATTTAAGGGTTATCGCCAGACTCATGATGAGGCCCTAGATCTGCAGTGTCTACACAGTTCATGAAATATAGCCACTCAACCAAGTGTAATGTGTGTTATTCAAGGTTGTTAAAATACCAATAAGAGGAGGACACATTTGTAAGTGTTTTGCACAAAGAGATTTATTTGACAAAATGTGTTCCCATTTTCCTAAGGACATTAACATTGATTGGGATGTTGGATGTTATATTTAAACTGGGAAGAATTTCAGAATGATTGGATCCAACAATCAATGGCTTGGGATATTTTTAGAATGAGTTAATAGCGTGTACTCCTACTTCCCATCCCCTTTCCGCCATACTTTTGGGATGGTACTGGAATGAGCCATTCAAAACCCCGCCTCCTACACTCCTTCTCCTCAGTCCCTTTCTCAGCTTCGGGTGGATCCAACACTGGACGCAGCCCTCTTTTTTTTTTAAACTTTCTGCTTTGACACTGTAATTTTGTTTTTTCTTTTTCTGCTCTTCTTTTCCTCCCTTCCTCCCATTTATGCCGAGTAAAGCGGAGTAGTCTGTGTGCGCTGGCTGTCACAAGAAATTCTCTGGGGTGGTCCCTCACACTCTTTGCTACACCGCTGGGATGCCTGTGCACTCCATGATGGACGTTCGTACAAGTCCTTCAAGAGCCGAATGGCGTAGTGGGAGGACATCATTTGGTCTTCTCCACCAGACAGCTCTTGCTCCTGACAACGTTTCTGAGGCAAAGTACAACTGTTTTTACCTTGGCAGCCTGTCCAAGTGACACCCTTCCTGTGGTTAGCAGAGGGAAGAGGGCTTCTCCAGGGCCTGTCACAGGCTTCACCTGAGGTCTCTGAGGAGACTTCACAGGTTTTTCCACAGATGACTTGTGGGTGACTGATACCGGGCAACAGCCCAGGAGGACTTCAGTTCCGGTCAATGCCGGTACTGGGGAACTTGTCCTTGAGGACTTTTCACTTCATACTGGACCCTGGTCTGAGGCCGTTAAAGCTCCACTTACCAGGCCAATGCCCTAGCACCCTCAGAGGCCTGCAATAGTAGAAGGTCCTGCTTGTCAGGTAGCCCTGTGGCCTGTAGGGTGCCGCTGGGTGCATTTCTCCTGCGGCAGGCCATGGCTTATTGTACCATGGCTGTAACTGTTTCTGAGTCATTCTGGTCCCTCATTCTGGTCAATCACTGGGGGAAGCATGTCAGTGCATACACCGGTAGACTAAGGCAGAGTTCTCCCACCACTGCATCCCTGTGTTGTGGGGCTCCCTCCCTTTTGGAATGGGTGGAATGGTTGCCCAGTGTGAGGATATTTTGGTCCCTGCTATATCTGTGTGTTTCAGCAGTTGGACCCGAGGTCCTCTACATGGATATGCAGTGGCCATGACACCTCAGGGGAAAACAAGATTTTTTGAGTGATTCCAGGACCCGATGCACTCGAGAAATGAGTGCTTTTACCCACACCTCAACTGGTGGCACCACATATTCAACCGACAGTACCTCAAATAGAGGCAGCCGGTGCACCACCACCTCCTCCAATGGGGTACGTGGGCTCTCAAACCAATGTGTCCTACCTCTTCCACTGCCAAAGTTCCCTGCCCTCTCCTCTGTCTCCTCTACTTCCCAGTCCTCCAGCTGACGACCCAGCTTACGACCAAGATGGTCGTACAGATGACACAGAAGAAGTGCCCATTCCCATTAAAGCATTCCATTACAGGGTACAAGGGTTTATGGAATACGTTGAGGTTCCGGTATCAGAAAGCACACAGTCGTACAAAGGAGTTCTTTCCTCAGTCTTCTCGAAGAAAGCACCGAGAGATCAGGCATACACATTCAGCGTGACCATGTGGGGCAAACGGGGGCATAAACATTTGGTAAAAAACAGCTTCCATGCAACCGGTCATGAAAAGTGTGGAAATGAGACACAGATCCCTAGCAGGAGAAAAACTCTGTGTGATGAGCCACCATTCAACTCCCGTCCCTGCAATATAGTGGCAGCTGCAACTCTTTTCAGCAAAAGTCATGAATTGTCTTCTACCACTTATTCGCAGTCTACTGGGGCATGAGGTTCGACTCCTGGATACAGCAGGAAAGAAGATATATCAAAACTCTGATTAGAGCTTTAGACAAGCGAATGCTGAAGCAGTCATGGTGGCTGCCAACCTTAAGTAATGGAATGAACTGGGCAACTACGACTCCATCCTGCCCCCAGAATTTTAAGAACAGTTCCACTCAGGCTTGGCAGAGGCTTGCTCGCCAGATAGCCCAGGACCTCATGGAGACCTCCTGTCACCACTTGGACACAGCAGCTAGGGGTATGCCTTTGGGGGCAACGTTTAGGCGGCAAACACTGCTTAAAGCCGCAAGATGTGCAAGAGGGAATCCTGAATCAGCCATTTGAGAGGGTAAACCTGTTCAGCCCTGACACAAAAGAGGAACTAAATAAAAAGAAAAACTGCGCCCAAACGACAAAGTCTTTAGCCTCGCTGACTAAACCTCCCGCCACATAAGGGCCCTCAGGCCTGCAAAGACAGGTCTTTTCCTGCGAAAATGCAAGATGATTTAGAGGCTTGTATGTTCACTGCAGCAGGCAAGGCAGCTCACTGAGTGCTTGGTGTAAAAACAAGTACGTCCATCCCTCCAAGGATTCCTTTCCCAACCCTCTCCCGCTCCAGAAGCCAAGCAATCAAAGTAATGGGAGGGTGCAGATCCACAGCTCACCTGCCACAGGAAGAGTGCATTATCATCTTGCACAGTAGAAGAAAATAACTAGAGAAGACTGGGCCCTATTGGTGGTATGCAATGGGTACTGCCTTCCTCTCCCTCTGCCCTCTCCCTCCCCCTGCAAAGAGGCTCAGATTCTCTCTCGCAAGAGCTACATGAGCTATTGCTCATGGAAGCGATAGAGAAGCTTCATCCTTCAGAGAGTTGGTGAGGTTTTTACTCAAGGTTCTTTACCATTTCGAAGAACAAGGGTGGCCTGCAGACAGTACTAAACCCCACCCCCTCCAACCTTTTCGTACCCCAAGAAAAGTTAATGATGATTATGCCCGCTATTATCTTATTATCCTTCAACTGGGCCGACAAGACACATATCTGCACATTCTCACCTGCCCCACCCTCCACCCCCTCGCCATTACCTGTGTTTTTCCATTTGCCATGACCACTATGAGTACAAAGTCTTATCCTTCAGCCTTAGTTTAGCCCTAAGGTTCTTTACCGAGTTACGGCAGTGGTTGCAGTTGTTTTCCTGCGCTTAAAAGGGATTCATCTATATGCCTACTTGGATGATTGGCTAATCAGAGCAGAGTCTGCAGTTCAAACCTCAGGCACCTGCAATTCCTTCTCGATTTGATGTACTCGCTAGGTCTGTCGGTCAATATAAAGAAATCTACACTCTTTCCAACTCAGACATTAAGAGTTCATTGGTTTCCTATGGGATTCAACATTAGGCACAGTCTTTTCTACAGAAACTCAAGTAAAGTATGTGCTGGAGACAGCTGCCCTGTTCCTATCTCACTCTCAATCGACCGACTGGTGGTTTCTGCATCTGTCGGGCCTGATGGCAGCCTGTGTTCTGCCAGTGCCTCTGGCCAGTTTACAATGCATCACACCCAACTACACCTGGCAGTGACTTGGATTCAGGTCTCTGACCCCTTAACCAAGGTGGTCCCCTTTCGGATGTGGCTCTGGAAATATCTTCTGTGGTGGACAGACCATTGGAACCTTTGGATAGGTGCACCTTTCCTGGACCTTCCTCAATGTTCACCATCGTAACAGACTCCTCCCTATTGGGATGGGGAGCAGGGACGTCACTTGGGTGTTTCCAGGGGTATCAGCTGCTACCTCTAGACCTGTCCTTGCTACCCCAGGGCCATTGGACAAAGAGGCAGTGCCAAGAGCAGATATCTGTGTTGCACCTGAAAAAGGCGGTTGTAAATGCAGCTAAACATGTCACCGCTTTTTTCACCTGGAAGCCACCATCTCTAACAGGTTGGCAGTCCATTAGTGAAGAATGCCTGAATGGTTGGGTTCAGAGCGGGGATGTCTGTACAGCTCATACCCAGTAATGTAGCAAGAGGAATGGTATGGGGGCTAGGTCTAGCTAGCTGGAATGGGTAAGGGCAGCCTGCAGTACTCAGTGACAGCACTGCATGAATACAAATCTCATCAGTGTTTCTCGTTGTCTGCTTTGCACATCCAGTGATCCACTGGGCCTGTGATGAAAGGTATGTGCCCCAGTGGCTTCTGCCACCAACCCTGCCTGGGAACTGTGTGACTTGACCCAGATCTGCCAGACCTGCATCACAGGCACACTGTAGATAGATGCAAGATGAGATAATTAATTTACATGAAGTTGCCCTCTGCCTTTGAAGAAAACCATCTGTTGCTTCCTCAAGCAAAAACAATATATACTCGGAAAGATAGCTCAGGGGCAACACACTTGCTTTGGGAACAAGAGGATGGATTGCAACATGGGTTCAGTTGCTGTTCCAGTGCTTAGAAACTGGAGGAGGCTGGCATTACGTAAGATATACAGGACCAATAAAATAATAAAATTGTCCTTTTCTAAGGGTTATGTCACAGAACTGCTGCTGCTGTTTACATTTTAAAATAAAAAAACCTGCAATTACCTTGACCACATCCTTCACCTCTATCTGCCATCTAACAAAGAAAACTGTGGGTTACTTACCAAATAAGCAAAACAGAAAGGTGATGGCTGGTAGGATTTAAATCATTCATAACGACTGGCACAGCTCTGTAGGACCAGCAGGCTTTTCTAGGGGTGATGTCGTGGAGCTGCTGCTTACATTTTACAATTTAAAAAAACGGCAACTACTGTGACCTGCAACACTTCACCTCTGTCTCCCATCTAACAAAAAGAAATATGGGTTACCTACCAAATAAGCACAACAGAAATGTTATAGCTGGAAGGTTTCAAATCATTCATAACCACTGGCACATCTCTGGATAAGCCTCCGGACCATCGTTTTTCAGTCTGCCAAGCCACTACAGAAGGGGAAAGACTATATGCAAATCAGGCTTGGTCCCACCCCAAAAGGGGCAGCCCAGCCCGAACTGCTAAGTCCCATCCCTTCTGCACGAAAACCCCAAGACATGTTTCAGCCTCATTGGGCTCAAAGGGTTGTGCAATGTAACTTTCGCTACCCCTGGCATTATGGTGAAATTACATTACTGATGGAGAGCACACTTGGGTGACCTCCAAGTCCATGACAAGTGGGACAAGGAGGATTCTCTTGAACACATAACATCCTGGACCTGAAGGCCGGCTTCCTAGCCTTGCAGGCATTCTTACCAGTAATAAAGAAAACCACATCCTCTTCCTGACAAACAATGTAGTGAATATGTTCTACATGAACCAGCAGAGAGGCACCAAATCAGTGAATTATTTGCTCTAGCAATGCGCCTATCAGAGTGGGCACTAAGCACCTGCATAATGCCGGAGATGTCCCATCTAGCAGGATTGGGCAATGTCCAGGCAGACGAGCAAAGCAGGAGATCTTTCAACAACCACAAATAGGAGATGAGTGATCAGATCCTCTGGGAGATCTTTACCTCCAATGTTTTCCTCCTGGTAGATCTGTTTGCGACGGCACTGAACAGCAAATGTCATCATCATTACGGCTTATGGAAGGGCAAAGGGAAAGGTTCTCGGGGAGCTGCATTATCACTCACATGGAAGAATATGTTTTCCTCCACGTTTCGTATTCTTCTGCTGATTCCAAGAGTATTGCAAAAGTACAGGCTCCCCAATCATTGTGAAATTCTTCAAATAGCTCTCCATTGGACAAAGAGGCACTAGTTCTCCAATCTACTGCTTATGTTAAGTGTTCCACCTCTCCTACTCCCCTTCGTTCTGGACCTCCCTCGCCAGCAGGTGGGGTGAAGGTACTGTATCCTTGCCCACAGTCGCTTACCTAAACATTCTGGCACCTGAAAATTGATCTGTGGTCACTGAGGACTATTAAGGTAGCAGGTGCAGCTCGGAATCTTTGTAATCAAGCACAGTGCAAGGGAAAGTGGGGCTTTAAAATTGCCATTGGATGTTAGGGAAGTAAAAAGATTCCCCTACAGGCATCCATAAACAACATCCTTTCTTTCTTGACAAGTCTGGTTCATTCAGCATCAGACTCGCCCCCATGCTCCTACAACTCAGAAAATAATTCAAGACCCACCTCTTCAATGAGTCTCTCCTCCTCAACACCTAGGCCATCACCCCCATCGCTACCTGATTTGCTAAACGCCGCCTGCCCCTCTCCTCTCAACCACCCTGTACAGCTGTACCCCTACTCTGTGCCCCTCTGTATCCTGCCCCCGCTGTATATCTGTACTTTTGTATACCTCTGTAAAGCACCCAGTTGTGTATCCTTATTGCTGTATACCTCTGTAAAGTGCTGAGTTGCTTCTTGATGCTAGGTCCGCGCTCAATAATAGTTGCAGTATCCAACTGGGAGCAGGCGCTCCATCCACACTGCAGGAGCAGTGCCCATCGACCCGTCCAGACTCCCGTCTTCACCGAAGGTAAGCCGGTGAACCCTTCGGAATTATTAACGTTCCTAGCTGATTTTACAATTGAAGTGCAGCAGACTGTGCTTTACCACTGTAGCATCCGCTAGTATATTACTGCTCTGAATTCCGCATTATTTGAGAGCAAGATACTACAAGACAACGCCACATCCACATGTACTTTGTGCTTTGCTGAAAAACAATTCACCCGAGAAGCAACCTCTCCAAGATGGCCGCCGCACATTTTTGATGCAATCCCTCTCTGGCATCAGGCTTGACTACAGCAGCCTGCACCAGGATTGGCCATAGTCCAGAATAACAGCTAATCAGCATTCGCCGGCAGCTTTCACACCAATAGGAAATGGCCTCGCCAAAATTGGTTGTCCTAGCCATCACTTTACACCATACCCAGCCCCCTTCCTACCCAAAACTAGCCCCTTCCCAAACACCCCACCACCTCAGTCCAAAGCCAGTGCGACCAGAGAGGATACGTCAACCTTGACGAAAGATGTAACTCCTCACTTCAAAAAACCCTCACCAGCTGCCTGCCCACGACCCTGTGCACCAATCCTACTTGTGTAGACCGCCTCAAGTCCAGACCGCTCCTCCACCCATCTACACCCACATACCCCTGCACAGGACACACTAGGCATTCCAGACTGGCATCACGGCTCTGCCAAAGTCCACACCATACCATGACCTACGCCCTGATGCCTAAACAGCAACCTAAATCACATCAACATCAGCTGAGATTCTAACAGCGTCAACTCAAACCACACAAAGTAACAAACCCAACAACGTCCCTCCACAATCCACACCCCTCCAACTTCAAACCTGGACCTCCTGCAGTATGGATGAAGCGCCTGCACCTCTTATCAAAGTTTCCCTCCTCAACGTGCCCTCCTTAGGTGCCCATGCCACCGAGATACATGATCTCATCATAGATCAACAACTAGATTTCCTAGTAATCACCGAAACTTGGCTGCACCAAGCATCGGGCCCAGCGGTCACACTGGCCATTCCCCCAGACTTCTCCATAATCAGGGCAGACCGCAACAACTCTGTGGGAGAAGGTGTCGCAATCATTGCTAAAAGTAATCATCCATTTAGACTATGTGCCCTAGATAGACTGGAAGGCTATGAATTGCTTCTCATCAAACCTACTACCAACCCTAAAACTCCCATCAATTTCCTCATCACCTACAGAGCTCCTAATCACCTCAATCACCCAGAAACTGATATCCCACTCCTAATTACTCCCGACATCAAGCCAAACACCAAATGTATCATTCTCGGCGACATCAATCTAGGATTTAATAACACCCTTGACCACAAAGCCAGTGCCCTCCATGCATCTCTCTCCGATATGAACTTTGCACAACAAGTAACGGTACCCACCCACGACAAAGGCAGGAGGCTAGATTGGATATTAACCTTAAAAGTACGCTTATTCATCAACGCTATCTCAACCATCAAATGGTCTGACCACCACCTCATTTGCTTCCACATCCTTTCACAAGGAATAACAGCAGCGGATAAGACCTTGCTTATTCCCATTGAAATAAGAAACACTAAGAACCTTACAGCTGAAGACATCACCCCTGTATTACAAGAGGCATGAGCTTTGCATTCCTACTCAGACACGGAACATACACTCCTCGCGGACACCTACCATATCTGTCCGACCACCACCATTAAAACATTAGCGTCTTTTAAAACCAAAATACCACGGTCAGCTAAATGTTCCAACTTGTAGCGTTAAGACGTAACAAAAGATCGCTGGAACACATCCATAAAAAAACCTGTTCTACAGACTCTGCAAATTCCTTTACCATAGCTAATAAACTATATAAACCCATGTTAATTCAACATAAAGCTAACGCCCTTAATACACGTATCAATAATGCAGCCTCGAATTCCAAAGAGCTTTTTGCCATCCTGAAAGAATTGGAAAATCCCATACCGATGGCCACCCCTTCAAATACCAGCAAAGCGTGGTGCACCACCATAGAAAGTGCACTTTCCTCAAAAAATGATATGCTCCAAAACAAAATTCTAGCCAAAACAAATTACTAAACAGCAAAAACTCTCCACCTTCACTGATTAACACAGGACTTGAAAACTCAGAAACCTCATTTAAATTCTCCCAGGTCAGCCAAGAGCAAGTCCTAGATACCATCTCCAAACTTAAAGCCTCAAACTGCAAAGGAGAATGCTTCCCCGCCAAACTAGTCAAACTTTGTGCACGTGTACTAACCCCAATCATCACCAAATTCATCAATGCCTCTTTTGATTCTCAGGTGGTATCTGCCAGCATCAAAAAAGCATGGGTCACACCATTGCTTAAAAAACCATCACTCGACCCGACAGTACCCACTTATTACTGTCCTATAACCACTGTCTCTTTTTTGCTTAAAATGATCGACAAAATTGCCTACCCTCAAATTTCAAACTATTTGGAGCAGAACCATCTCCTAGGCGCAAGACTATCTGGTTTCCGGCCCAGTCGCAGTACCGAAACGGCATTGTTAGACCCAAAAATCCAAATGGATGCTATGAGAGATTCCGGCAACTTGAGCATCTTGCTACTATTAGATCTGTCAGCCGCACTAGATTTGGTTGACCATGACAAACTCTGCAATAGGCTGCTAACTAACTTCCCATTTTCACAGGAAGCTACACTCTGGGTCAAATCCTTTCTCTCAGAACGCACCTCCAGAGTCAATATCGGCAAGGAAGCCGCTGACCCCACTCCAGTCCCTATAGGAGTGCCACAAGGCTCTTGTCTATCGCCAACTCTTTATAACGCTTACACTAAGCTACTTTTCGCAGCATTAGATGCAATGGGAGTGATCTACATGAATTCTGCGGATGATAAGCAGATACTTAATGGTAACCATGAGCAAGACACAATCACTGTTAACAAAATCTATGCAATCATCCAAAACTGGATGGCAAACATCAGTCTTCGTCTAAATGACGAAAAGACGGAGATCCTCATCGTAGGTTTGCCAGCCAAAATAAAAGCACTCAACAGCGACTACTCCTCGCTCACAATCGATAGCACACACATACCTGATTCTCAACCAAGCTAAAACTTTAGGTGTACATCTTGATACCTACTTAACATTGACCAAACAGGTGAATGCACTCTCATCAGCCACATCCTATACCTCTAAGCTTATCGCATTTAGTCGGCAATTCCTGACACCTCATAACTGCATTACCTTAGTCCGTGCTCTCATCTTGTCTAAGCTAGACTATTGCCATGTTTTATTGCTAGGAGCCTCTAACACCAACCTAGCCTAACTCCAACTCCTGCAAAATAAGGCATTGCGAGCAGCCGTGGGCATAAAACAATCTGACCACATATCCAAGACTAGAAGAGAAGTCCATTGGCTCCTGATCAAAGCCATAGGGCCTCATTACAACCATGGCGGTCCGGGAAGTACGGTACCAGTAAGCATGCCGGTACTGTAGTTCCCGGTTCCTCATACTATGTGCTCTGCTTGCGGGTGCCGTTTCACCCGCCAGGTTTTTCCACATCCCCATTTAGCCCTATAGGGCAGAATGGGGATCGGGACGCCCTTGACTCCGGCACCCGAAAATGGGCAATTACTGGGTCTGCCGAGCTCAGCATGACCCGGTTCTTGCCTATTCGCAGGTGCCAGGAAAAATGCAACTCTGGCGGCAGCCGTGCCCTTTAATGAGGCCCATAATCATTTTTAAAACACTCTGCATTACTCATAAGTGTCTTAACAATACAGCACCCATTTACCTGACCAAGGCATTGCTTGTAAGAGGAACCTCAGGGATCTGAAATCTAATAACGACACTCAACTTTGTGTCCCACGTTACAAACTATCAAGGGCGAGTTGACACAGCTTCACTGTCATGGCCCCCGAAATATGGAACTTCCTTCCTTCCATCATTAGGAACGAGCCCTCCCACCAGAAATTTAAGAAAATGTTAAAAACTTGGCTGTTTAATAAATACTAAATAATCATAAAGAATTCCTGATTCTCCACTGTAACCCAAAAATCTCCCATGTAACTATGTTTAGAATATCCTCAGTATAAACTGTGATGACTATGGGCCTCATTACGAACCTGGAGGAATGGGTTTAACGGTGCCAGTAAAGGTGCCGGCGCAGTTAAACCCATTCCGCCCTATTATGCGGGACCTGCCCTGGACGTCTGATCAGACCAGACGTCCTTTGCGGGTCCCGCGAGGGGACCAGCATGCTAACAACGGGCCCATTAATAACGGGCCCGTTTTTAGCATCATCCCCATTCTCATTGAGCCCTATAGGGACTCGAATGGGGATGGTCCGGGTCCCCTGAATGGGGAAATGCCGGGCCCTCCTAGGTCGAAATGGCCCGGTAATTCCCCATTCAGGGAACCCGGACCCAGACCCAAGTTTGGAGGCAGCCATGCCCTTGTTAAGGGCATGGCTGCCTCCAAACCTGTAATGAGGCCCTATATCCCGGTAACCCGAGAATCTTTCAAGTAACTATGCTCTAATTACATGGGGTTCATTACGACCTTGGCGGTAAGGGGTTAACGGCGCCGGTAATGGTGCCGGAGCCGTCAATCGCTTACCGCCTCATTAAGAGTCTGCTTGCGGGATCCGCAAGGGGTGCCTGGTAAAACCGGGTGCCCTTAGCGGGTCCCGCTAGCAGAGCAGGGAGCTAACAACGGGCCTGTTATTAACGGGCCCGTTGTTAGCTCCCTCCCCATTCCCATTGAGCCCTATGGGGGCTCGAATGGAATGGGGATGTACCGGGTCCGGGTTCCTTGAATTAGGAATTACCGGGTCAACCAAGGTTGGAAAGCCTGGTAACTCCTCATTCGAGGAAACCAGACCCAGTACCCTGTAAGAAGGTAACCATGCGGCAAATTGCGGCATGGTTACCTCCAAGGTCGTAATGACCCCCATTCTCTTCCGCATGAGCTGTATAGGACGACTGACAACATTATCCTTGTAACCAGAATCTGAATCATCCTTCAACCTACGCCGTGATACCTCCGGGTTTGGGCGTATAACAAATGCAATAAATAAATAAATAAAAATAAATGCCATAATAATAATAATAATAATTCAGGGACTCGAGTCTTATCATACAGGACAAATCTGGCGGCTAGGGGCTTACCTCTCAAATAATGGCAGGCTAGTTTCCTTTGCATAACAGAAAAAAGAATCCAGAGGGAGTTATTAAGAAAGTATCAAAAATATTTATTAATTAATACAAAATATTTCCAAGGCTGGGGGCATTAGAAAGTCCCTGAGAAGCGAGCTAAACGCAGGTGAGGGGAGAATCAAGCAGATGGAGGCTTGCGCCCAGAAAATCAGGGAGGTGGAATATGAACTATCAGCAGCCAGGGACGACTGCCAAAGTGCATGGGCTAGACTAGCAAAATGTGATTACATCGTAAAAACCACTAGGGCACATTCGGAGGGTGATAAACCAAGTAGACTGCTGTGGTGGCTGTGCAAGAGGGAAAACCCTAAACATTTGATTACAGAAATTAAAGATGAAACGGGCTTGGTGCTCACATCGCAGCCGGTAATCAATGACGCATTCAAAAAGTTTTACTCCCAATTGTACCGCCATGAAACATTGATACCCCAGGGGGATATACTGGACACGTTGGAAGAGATAGGTCTGTGTAAGAGCCCATCCCCATCTTACCACGTGCAATACAAATAAATGAGACACGCCCCAGGCTGGGAAACAGGTGAAGAGGACAGTTTGCGAGAGTTTGAATGTTTTATCTAGAATTGGCATCCAGAGAACTCTGCTGCACGAGAGCGCTCTGGTAAACATTACAAGTACATGACAATATAAAGTGAAACATCGTTATAGATGACGAAACTAGCATAGGGAGCTAGGCCAGTGCAGGATTGGATAGGCAGTATGGATGCATATGGTCCCTTGGGCGTTGCTCTGTCTGGGTTGGTTGTCCAGTTGGCGGGAGGGCGAGCATCACAAGGTCCATCTGCCTTTGTCTGGGCGGGGTGAGTGTCAGGTCACTGCGAGGCGGGGTGGCCACTAACTAAGCTAACATAATACAACCTAATAAAACATGCACTAGATAAAAGTCATCACAACTCCTTTGAGCTGATCATTGCAAACCTATACATTTAATTTGTGTATTTACATCATTACTTATTGGGACTTATATGGGGTACCAGGTTAAGGGTCTTGACCACTATGATAACATTGATTGCGCTGAGGGTCTTGACTCATAAAAGGGGCTGAGGCAGGTTGACGTTTGTTAGTAGTGGGAGACAATATACTTTGACAAAGGTCTGATGTTAGCTAAGGGCAGGCTAGGGTGGGCATCATGGCGGGGTCACATATCTGGTACATCAAGAGAATACCTTGCAGGGACACAGGGTTATACTGCCAGTCATTTTCCAATAGCGAGGGTGAGGGGGCATGGGCAGGTTTGTGGAGATGGAGGAGCTACAGGGCCTGGCTAAAGCCGGTTCACACACGGGACAGTGATCTCAGAGGAAGAGTGAGATGTTACATTTGTTTTTGTTGCAATTACCTCCGGCTCGAGCGTGAGAATGGAGCTGCAAAGCGTTCAGACACAGTGAGAAAGGGTGGGGGCCTTGTGCGCGGTGTGCGCGGCGCTGCTGAGGGGAAAGAAGCTTTTTCGTATTATCGCAGTGAGGCCTAGTCAGAAAAGATGGAGTCGAGGGTGCACAAAAGGGATGCCACATGTCCTGCGCAACAGCCCCATCTACGCAAATGCCAGCCAACGCTGGTATTACATAAGGGCGATGGAGGCATTCCGAACCATTGGAAGCACATGGTCCAAGCTGTACTGAATGCATGGTGGGTGGGGGGGCCCAATGGCCCCTTGATCCCATACATTCCCCCTTTCGTTACATCTAAAGTAACAAACTATTTTTTTTAATTATTTATTTATTGTTTGGCTGTACAGAACAACCTCTCAATAGAAAACATAATTCATCATCAATAAACAATTTACAAACACATCATAAATACATTTTTTTTGTTGCAGAATATCATCATAGCCAATTTAAAAATCAAGAATATAATTTTTTTAAAGATACACAGTAATAGATCTATATCGGTTTCTTAAAACAGTTCATTTAAAAAGCAAGTTGTTGCTAATCTAATTGACACTTGTCTTGCACCAAATATTTTCAGCCATAATTCCTCAAAATCAGTTATCGTCTGCCCTTTAAAACAATGCTGGAAATATTTACAGCGTACAGTACACAATGCTGGACAATAGGCGATAATATGTTTCAAGGTTTCGGGGGTTTTGTGGTCTTTACAAAACCTACAAACATTCTCATTGGCAACTAATAGTTTCCGCCTGACTAATACATCTTTGGTATGCCAAAGATTGAGGCGGAAACGCATATAGTCATCTCTGAATTTTGGAGACGGATATTTAATAATACATGGTTCAGTGGCTCTGAATCTATTGTATCCAAATTGGGGAGCATTCCAGTGTTTAAGATGGTAACATTTTTCCAGGGTATATATCCAATCCCTTCGATACAATTTGATTTTAGCTCGATTTGGATTATGGATCAGAGTATCAATAGAAATGTCAGCATCAATGAGAATGTTTAATGCAGCATTTAACCAATGCTTAGGGTACTGATGTTTGGAGGATATTAAATATTGACCCAGAATACAAGAAATGTCTGTGTTGCAGTGAAATTATACACTTTCTTAAAAATGCTATCAGTTTCCACGCAACAGCACTAAATAGGGACACCAGCCCCAATTCAAATCTGAGGATTGCAATAGAAACATGTAGGGAGATTAAAAACTGAACGCCAATACCTGCCTTCCATTTTATCCCAGAAAATCTGTGGTAACAATAGGTTTAACCTTCATAGTGTAAAATGCTAATACGTGGTTGCATGTGAATTTAGCAAATTTGTATAGTATAACCTTAGATTGGGAAATTAAGGCATTTAATTTCAACTCAAGGTCAAGCTGGAATACTTTATCATTTTCATTGCAACCAATCATCATACCCAGATATCTATATGAAGATGTAATAAGAATCTGGTCGCATTTGATCGACCAATTAAATTGAGAATATTTGGTCATTTTATGATAATGGAACACCATAATTTGGGTTTTAGTTGTATTGATGGTCATAGAATTTTCCAAGGTATACTCAGCCAACCCATTAATCAACCAGTGCAATCCAACTGGAGTTTTGGAGAGCGAAATGAGGTCATCTGCATAAAAGATCCAGGGTATCTGTTCCAAGCCTAATTTGGGTGCGTCAGAGTTAATATTCTTATTTTTTTTGCCCATATCCAGAATGAATAAGTTGAATATAGTAGCTGCTAAAAATACATCCTTGCTTCAATCCTCGAAATGTTGAAAGGGGAGGTGTCAACATGCCATCAAGGGTTAGACGAATATAAACTGACGTATTTTCGTGTAGGAGAGCAATGAGTTTTACCAATGATTGCGGGCAGCCCATTAACATCAATTTGTGTAACATCAAATGGCGATCTATAGAGTCAAATGCCTCTTTAAAATCCACAAAGGAAATAAAGAGGGGTTGCTTTTGTTGACTACAGAGGGCTTTAATTGATGTCAGGGTGACAATATTGATAGCAAGAGTAACAAACTATTAGCTCTTTTGTTCTCACTTCATTCATACTCAGCTTCAGCTACCGCTTCATCCCAAGCAGGTGTACCTTTTATGGGCATCCATGTTCTACATACACTTTTCAGGCTGTGGCCCTTCCTTGCATATTCATCTGGGGTGCATGTCATGTATATCCTGTATATCCCTCCATCCCCATCCAAGTCCACCCATACTTCATTGTACCATTGCAGCTCTCTTGGTTCTTTTATGGTGGTGTAGTATAGGTTGTAAACCCTGTCCCCATTCTGACGGTATACAGCTGCCATGCGATACTTGGGTGGGTTAGGTTCTCCAGTTTACATTTGTGCATCTATCATAGTTGTTACCGTTGTCTGTCGGCCCATTGTTACCATCATCATAGTTGAGCGAGGCATAGATTTTGCACAGCATCGGATACCTACACACAGAAAAATAGCAGAATGAAGACGATGACAGGAACACCATTTTTTTCATCACAGCGTTGAACCAGGATGATACTTGTCTATGAATGGTACCCAGCTGAACATATTGTCAAACCAGTTTCTTGGTTCTATTCCTCCCTCTTTCGACATCTCTCCCACAGGCTATGTACTGCTGAGATCACGTGGGAGAGGGTCCCATTGTCTGCATCTTTACAAGGTACAAATGTACAGCATGCGCTCCTGACACCGCCGTCCATTGCTGTGAGAAGATCTAGGACGTACCGGTTCTGCATTGTCATTAGGCGCAACGCACGAAGTTCCACCTTGATCACATTGAACCCTTCTTCAGTGTCGTTGGCCAGTTGGATCAGCTCCCAGCGGACAATTTGTAACCACTTGGCGTTAGTCCGAGCCTGGAGCCCTGGAGTTAAGAGGGAAGCAAAGAATGTCTCTGCGGAATTGAAGAGTTTATACTTTGCCGGGAATTTGGCAAGAAGAACAGATGATTCAGTAGAGATATAGTTTGATGATCTCCTTTTGCGACAGAGTCTGTCTTTTAGTTCACTTTCTGACAACAGGTCATACGAAGGAGGCTCTGTTATTGCTACTTGGGGCGCTGCCGATGTGCCAGCCGATTGCCCTGCTGCCGATATGCCAGCCGGACCTTCACCTCCTTGGATATGACTTTCTGGGATTAACATCAGAGCCGAATGTAGAGTGGCTAGGGGGCAAGTACCTCTCCATGATGCCGGGAGATGCAGGTAGGCTTATTTACCGCAGACCCAGTACATATCCATGAGTGCAGCTGTGCCTTTCTTCATGTCTGGAATTATAATTGTTTTGTTGCACTGCTTGTTGACGCACACATGCACCTTCCCTTCTTCATGAAAGCAAAGCTCATGTGGTATTTCTTTTTGTGTCTTGATGGGCTCTTCTAGCGCAGTGACCCAAGTGGGTTTTGTATTGTGCTGGGACCAGACAGGGGCGCACGTTTCTTTGACCCATTGAAAGTTCTCTTCGGTGAGTCCTCTGAGTGCCTCAGCTTTGTACTTGATCGTTTCTTCATGCCACTTGTTTTCTGTGAATCTTGTTCCTTTTAAGACGAAGAATGGTTCTTTAATGCAAATTACTCCTTGGCGCCTGCTTGTGCATGTTCTCTCATTCTGCAGCAGCTCTATTGTAACTGTGTGTGCCTGGAAGGTGCTCTGAATTCTACATAATACGAGATGAATTAAACACAGGGCGTCTGACAAGGGTACTTCTTGTGGCACTAGTATTTTGGTTGTGCCTGACACGTGCGGTATGAGTGAACAGACATAGCAGCTGTCATTCGTGGCTTGTTTCGCTGTGACATCCCAGGCCGTGGTAGAAATCATATCTCTTCCCTCCAACCCCCTTTTTCCATCTCCATCTCCCCCCTTCCCGGTTATTCATTCATTTTACTTTTCGATAGTGTATGGGAAACACTCCTGCCCATGTTGTGTCATTAAGTCTGTTCACAGTGTACCCAGCTGATAAATCTGGGGACTCTTGAGTAGCAGCAACATGAAAGTGCATTATAGTTTCTTTCGAGGTAGGTTCCAGGTTGTCTGTGCATTAACATGTATCATGTTAGGTTCATTTACCCAAAACTAATCACCATCATATTTGTTTGTTTCATTGTTATTGCTTACGCTTATAGCAGCAAGTGTAAGGAGGGGGGGTTTTGCTGTGCGATTAATATGCAACGTGGTAAGGTTTGTATTGGCAGGGTAATCATTAACAGAATAATAATTATTTATTTTGCATTTGTAAAGCGCACTGCAGCCCTTAGGCATTGAGGCGCTATGAGAAGGCTTAGAGAAGCTTGATTCAGGGTTACAAGAATGTGGCCCCAGCAGAGACTTGAAAACAGAGACTCGTTACGGTTAACAGCGGACATTTTCAAGACAGTTAGGCAAGAAAGCAGTACATTGTCAAAATCATGTTACAGTATACATAGCAAAGGTTGTTTAGACAAAGAGTCTAGTTTTCAAGGCCTTCCTAAAGGTTGTATGGGAGTCAATCCCCCTGATGCAGGGGGGAAGGGAGTTCCACAGCGTGGCTGCCATGTTAGGGAAGCTTGTACAGCCCGCTTTCACTATGTGGGTGGAAGGTACAAGGATTCTGTTGGTATAGGCAGCTCTGGTGGGCCTAATAGGAGTGTGCAAGCTGATTCTTTGAGCTAGGTACGGTGGAGCATGACCGTGCAGGCACTTGTTCGCCAGGGCAAGTGTTTTGAATGTAATTCTCTTCTTGACAGCGAGCCAGTGGACCTTCCTCCTGACTTCAGAGATGTGGTCACGTCTTGAGATTCTGGTGGCAGCCCTCAGGGCATTATTCTGAGCTAGTTGTCATTTGGCCAAGTTGTTTTGGGCGGTGCCTACCAAGAGGGTATTGCAGTAGTCCAACTTCAACCCAATTATTGCCCTGGCTATGATGAGGCACTTTGGTTGGGAAAGGTAAGGTCTGGCTGCATTGAGGAGTTTAGAATGGTACGCTGTAGAGGATGCAATTACGTTGACTTGTCTATTCATGGATAGGTCAGGTTCATTGTAAACGCCCAATGTCTTGATGACTTTGGAAACAGCGATAAGGATGTTATCAACTGTGAAGGATTGGTATTGTTCATCTAGTTTCCTCAAGGAGGAGGGGGCCCCAATCAGCAGGAGTTCTGTTTTCCCACTGTTGAGGCAAAGCCAGTTTTTGGCCATCCATGATTGGATTGTGGCGTAAATGGTATTCAGGGTTTTGAGGTCAGATATATAGTCACCAGAGAGGGGGATCAGCACCTGGGTATCATCAGCATAATTAGTGTATGAGATGCCCAGTGCGTCAAGAATTTTGTATAGTGGTCTAGTGAATAAATGATAGAGTGTGGGAGCTGAGCTATGCACGATCCCTGTGGGACCCCACACTTGATGAGGCTGGGGTTGGCGCATGAGGATTCTGAGAAAACCTTCATGACTCTGTCCTGCAGGAAGGAGGTTATCCAGGCACAGGCCCTCGGGGAGAAGTTAGCTGCGGTGGAGAGGTGATGGCAGAGGGTCTTGTGGTCCACCAAGTCAAAGGCAGCGGAGAGGTCGAGGAGTAGGAGCAGCGCAGGTGTGCCCACGTCTCTTAGGATGTCCATTTGATTTTTTAGTTCGAGCAGAGCTGTTTCCGTGCCATGTCTTGGCCAGAAACCGGACTACCGAAGACCTAGGAGGTGATTGTCTTCAATACATTTTTGGACTTGCAGGTAAGCTGCTTTGTCAAGAATTTGAGCAGGAAGGGCACCGTGGTAATGGGCCTGTAGTTTCCAGGAGTTGAAGGGTCGAGAGAGGGTTTTTTCAGGAGTGATCTGACCCAGGCTTCTTTGAGTCCAGTTGGAGCCTGCCCATATAAGTACTGACCCATCTCGTATTAGCTGTGCCCCGCTCCCCCCTTTTCATATCCTCTATAATGAAAAACACAGTGTAGTGCCAAGCCATAAAAATAGCATTGTAGAAAACAATATCGCCGGATATTTCAGTCCACATTCAATATTATAATATTTATTCGCTCTATTAACCACCCTATCGCTAACTAACATTGCGCTAGTGCCTGTGAGTGCACTTCTTTCAGTCATTGTGTTACCTGGAGGGGCGATATAAAATTGTTAAGTGACAAGCAAACATTCCATTTCTCATTACATAATTATTATTTTTTTTGTTCATGTTACTTATTCATCTTCTTTTTGCTGCTACGTTATGCTATCTACGGTGTGCACACCTTAGTACTATTTTGCTATATTTCTTTTGCACAACATTGCTGTTCTACTTATTTGTAACAAACATAATTTCATCTTAATCTTTGAGCATCATTCCTGTACACTGTTTGTTTCTTGTATTCTTCATTAAGTTTATTAAGGAGACAGAGAGATAGAAGGAGAATAGAGATATGAAACAGAGAGATAAATAGAGAGAGAGAGAGAGAGAGAGAGAGAGAGAGAGAGAGAGAGAGAGAGAAAGAGAGAAAGAGAGAGAGAGATTCATACATACATTCTGTATTATTTTTCGCTACTTCTGCTCTTGTCACTTTATACTTTTTCCATGATCAATTTTCCTGCCCACTTGCTTCTTCACTGCTGGTTGTTCACTCACATTGAGGTATTGCACTAACGCGTGCTTTTCTCACATCTGAGAGATGCACCCAATATTTCAATCCTTTCACTTTTACTGCCGTATGCATGCAATAAATCATCTCATACGGACCATGGAATCTTGGAGAGTTCCACCTCCGAACAAAACTTTGCACATACACATTTTCCCCTGGCATCAATGGTCCTTCCGGAATATGTTGCGCTGGCATTGCTGTATCTGTTGCAGTGTTTACTGTAAAGGGTGGTGCAATTTGTCGTGCTATGCTACGCACTGCGCTTGTCAACTGTGTAATGTATTCCTTAAATTCTTCCCCAGCACTGTGGCAGCCCTGTGCTCATCTGATGCTTTTCTTACTGGGGAGAGTGGTGTATGAATACGCCTGCCCGTCACTATTTCATGCGGGCTCAAATGATGGTCCTTGCTTGGCTGCTTTCCGAGTTGGAAAAGTGCTAGGGGCAGGCAATACACCCAATTCTTTTTGAGTGTGTTGCACAACTTTGACAATTTACTTTTGAGCAGGCCCTTGATCTTTTCCACCATCCCGTTGGCCATTGGATGATGAATCGAACACAGTTTGTGCTTAACCCCTAGGAGCAATGTCACTTCTTTAAAGAGGTCATTCACAAAGTGTGTGCCATTGTCTGATCTTATCAGGTCACCTTTTGCTCGAGCTGTGCAGGTGAGTGCTGCCACTGCCATTTCCCGTGTCCCTGTGTGCCCGCATCCCCCGCTCTGCCCTTCCTGCTTTTTCTGCTGCTCCCGCCTCCCCAGCCCGCCCACGGAAGCCGATTGGCTGCTTGGCCCACCATGTCTTGGTCTAGCGACGACGCTAGCCATGCCTGCTGCCTTTTGCTCGAGCTGTGCAGGTGAGTGCTGCCACTGCTCCGACCTCCATTTTGGCCCTGATTTTAAAAAATAGCAAAATTTCCTGTGTCCGCATCCCCCGCTCTCCCCTTCCTGCTTTCCCTCCCAACCTGACCCGCCCTGCTCCCATTGGTCCTCTCGCCCTTCATCTCCGGTCCTCCAGGGCAGCCCTCTGCCCGTGCAGCCCCCACGGCAAAGGGCCCCTAGGCAAAGGGCGGCTCCAACAGAGGCGGCTCCAAGAAGTGTCAGCAGGTGTCCGCAGGGGACGCCAAGGAAGCCAACAGATACCAACAAAAACCGTGAGTGTGGCATGGGTGGGGAGTAGAGCAATCACTCTACTCCAGAAAGCCCCCGCCACTCTATTTTACCTACCAATAACATAGAATGCCATAATACTAGCATGTCCCCACTTAGATGGAATTGTGAATATTGGCCTGCGTCACATCTAGATAGAATTGTGAATGTCAGCATGTCCACACTTAGTTAGAATTGTGAATGTTAGCATGTCCACACTTAGTTAGAATTGTGAATGTTAGCATGTCCACGCTTAGATAGAATTGTGAATGTTGGCATGTCCCCACTTAGATGGAATTGTGAATATTGGCCTGGACGCATCTAGATAGAATTGTGAATGTTAGCATGTCCACACTTAGTTAGAATTGTGAATGTTAGCATGTCCACACTTAGATAGAATTGTGAATGTTGGCATGTCCCCACTTAGATGGAATTGTGAATATTGGCCTGCGTCGCATCTAGATAGAATTGTGAATGTTAGCATGTCCACACTTAGTTAGAATTGTGAATGTTAGCATGTCCAGACTTAGTTAGAATTGTGAATGTTAGCATGTCCACACTTAGATAGAATTGTGAATGTTGGCATGTCCCCACTTAGATGGAATTGTGAATATTGGCCTGCGTGGCATCTAGATGGAGTTGTGAATGTTGGCATGTCCCCACTTAGATGGAATTGTGAATATTGGCCTGCGTCGCATCTAGATGGAGTTGTGAATGTTGGCATGTCCCCACTTAGATTGAATTGTGAATGTTAGCATGTCCACACTTGGATGGAATTGTGAGTGTTGGCCTGTCCACACTTGGTTAGAATTGTGAATGTTAGCATGTCCACACTTGGATGGAGTTGTGTATATTGGCCTGCGTCGCAACTGGATGGAATTGTGAATGTTAACATGTGAAAATTACATTTAGAAAATGTACGCTATAGCCTCTCTGTGAGTTTAGAAATGTGCCCAATAGCCTCTCTGCTAAATTGAATTTAGAAGTGTGCCCAAGATCCTCTGTGAAAGTTGCATTTACAAGTATACCCAATGGACACTCTGGAAAGTTGCATTTAGAAGTGTACCCAATTGCCCTTGTGAGAGTTGCATTTAGAAGTGTTCTCAATAGCCTCTCTGGAAAATTGACTTTAATAGTGCACCCAGTAGCTTCTCTGTGGAAAATTTGAATTTAGAAATGTGCCCAATAGCTTCGCTGAGAATGTTGCATTTAGAAGTGTACCCAATACACTCTGTGAAAGTTCATTATAGAAGTGTATCCAATAGACACTCTGTAAATGTCGCATTTAGAAGTGTGCCCAATAGCCTCTAGAAAACTGAATTAGAAGTGCTCCCAATAGCCTTTCTGGAAAATTGATTTTACAAGTGCGCCCAGTAGCCCCTCTGTGGAAAATTGAATTTAGAAGTGTGCCAATGGCCTCGCCGTGAAAGTTGCACTTAGAAGTGTTCCCAATAGCATCTGTGAAAGTTGATTATAGAAGTGTACCCAATAGACACTATAGAAAGTTGCATTTAGAAGTGTGCCCAATAGCCTCTCTATGGAAAATTGTATTTAGAAGTTCGCCCGGTACCCTCTCTGGGAAAGTTGCATTTAGAAGTGTGCTCATTGAAAGAGCATATAACCCCTCATATCACACCACCACGCTTACTCTCTCCTTTACATCACCACTCAACTAGAACACAGAGATACTATGACACCATTCAGTATAACTGTTCTCATACTAACACCCGCCGCTTACTCCACATCATTCTATGTAAACACTGCTGGTTTCACACCCCCAGCCAGGTGTTTTCCTCAGGCCTAACGCAGCCACATCCGTTCCGGATAAATCCTGCCAGAACAAACACATTCTCCTGTTCTCTCAACCACCACATCTACCGCTAAGAAGCAGCTATTACACAAGTACCGCACGAGCTGCACACATACCCGGTGCTCACACGCACCTTTGACTCTCCCTACTCTCTCTACTGATCTGAACTTCGGTTCCCGAGGGCGTTCAACCTACTAGCGCCTTCAGACCATACCAATGGTATATAAGGCGCTATATAAGTGCAAAATAACATAACATAACATAACAAATGCCCCACCTTGAGAACACTTCCCGCACCAAAAATTTGGCGGCACATTTCGCGTCCATGTGGGGACATGGTCCAGCTTCCACCCACCTGGAGAAGGGGCATACCACCACAATCAAGTATCTTGCTCCATTACACCTCTCCCCCATGTCCGCATAGCCAATGTGAAGCTCTCTGAAAGGGTCCACTGGGCGTGGCAACGTTCCACAAAGTGTTCTTAGTGTCATTCCTGAACTGTATGTTTGACATCTGATACATTCTATGGTAATCCATCAGCCCTTTGGAACCCTCTTCGCCTCTATCGTGACAACCCTGGGTGTACTGTTGTTGTGGCATATGCTGAATCTGAATATATAGTTACTGCACATCCTTTAGCTGTATGCAGCCCCTCAATTAACGCCACCAATTCCGCTGCTTGTGTGGAGTAATGGGAAGGGAGGCGTTTCTGAACTATTATTTCATAATCCTTTCTTCCATTCTCACTACTGCCATCCCACGTGTTTTCCCCCCTGTTTCAGTATCTATTGATGCTGAACCGTCTATGAAATGTATTTCTCCTACCTGTAATGCATTCTCACTCACTTTGGCAATATTGTCTTCCTCTCCCTCGTATGTAGCACAGTCGTGTTCCTGCATATCTTCTACAGTGCATGGTTCAGTAATGAATGTGGCTGGGTTTACTGCTTTACATCTGACTACATCGACGTTTGGACTGGAGATTATTATTTCATAGGCTGTTGCTCTTTGTGTTGTTAATGTTGAATTGGATCGCGTACAGTGTCACTGAGCATCCCATTACGATGGTGGCGCTTTTCTCAATGGCAAAGGCCGCTGCAGCGAGAGCTTGTTCGCATGCAAAGTGTCCTTGCATCACTGAATCCAATGTTGCACTGTAATAGGCCAATGGCTTGTGGCCTAATGAAGTCCTCTGTGTCAGCACTGCAGTCATTAACGTACCATTGCAATGTGAGCATAAGTAAAATTCCCTGTCATAATCTGGGTTTGCGAGAACTGGTGCGTTTGCAATCAGATCTTGCAACTTGAAGTATTGCGTCATCATTTCATTTGTCCATTTTATCGGGACACTATTCTATTGGGATTCCTTTAGCGCTTGCAGCAGTGGGCATGTGTAGTCAAGCATCCATGCGCGGCAGTAATTGCAGATACCGAGAAACTTTTGCATGTCTTTTACTGTTTTTGGTATTATATGATGGCGTATGGCAGCTGCCCTGTCAGGCAGTATCCTCTTGCCATCTTTGGAAATTAGTTGCCCTAGGTACAGTACTTCTGCTAGGCAGTATTGCATTTTTCCTTTATCTACCTTGTACCCTTTCGTGGCCAACAAATTCAACAATGTTATGGAGTCGGCCCTGCACTGCTCTTCACTCTTGCTGCAGACAAGTAAATCATCTACGTATTGTATTATTGTGCTTTCTACATCAATGTTTCTGAGATCTTCATGCAGGATCCTATTGAAAATGCTGGGGCTTTCAAAATATCCCTGCAGTATTCTGCAGTGTTCATATCTGTTCCCCCCTAGCATGAACGCTGTGAGGTACTGAGAGCTTGGGTCGATTGGAATCAAGAAGAAAGCATTCTTCAGATCCACTACTGTGAAGCATGTGGCGTCTTTAGGTATGCTACACAATATTGATGCTGGATTAGGCACTAATGGGAAATCTTTCTGGATGACATCATTAAGTGGGTGTTAGTCTTGTATCAATTTCCACGGCCCACCTTTCGCTTTCTTGATCAGAAAAATCGCTGTATTACATGATGAATTTGATGGCACTATTATCCCTTGCTTTAGTAGTGCATTTATTGTCTCTCTAATCCCTTCTTCTGCTTCCCTCGATAGTGGGTACTGTTTAACTCTTGGAGGTATGGCACCTGGCTTAAATTTTATTTTTATTGGTGTTACTCCATGCAATAACCCTACATCATGGGGACCTGTGGTCCAAATCTCTGGTAGGACCCTTTCCGTGTCTTTCTCAAATAATGTGGGTGGAACGTTGACACTAGCCATGAGAGGGTTGTTTATTTCCCTGTGTAGGATCATGATGTCACATGGTATGTTTATTTCCATTATTATCTCCCCATCACCTTCACTGTCAGTGAACAACTCTTCATCAGTTAAGTCACACAACATTATGTTTGGATCTATGCACAGTACTGTTCTCCACTCACACCCACGTGTGTCCAGTCGTATCACTGCGATGCGCTTGCTTGAGACCTGAACCCCCTCTAGATCAATGGACAAGATGGTACCTGGTACAATTTCCGCATTTATAATTGGGCGAAAGATAAAGTCTGAGGGTACCTTCAACTCTTTTCTCGTTAACTCTGGCACCACTCGTGCTAACACCCTAATACCATAAATGAACATATCCATGTCAATGGGTACCCCTCTTACTGCAACTTCCTTTGTCATGGTGCTAATCATCAACATCGCTCGTACGGGGCACACTCCTGGGGTCAAACACACTATCCCCCTTTCAGTAAAGGAGATTGTCATGTTTAATTTGCTCTCTTCCCAGCAAATTTATTGGCACGTCTTTGTGATACAGTAAGGGTGCGCGCACTGTTTTTCCCCCCTAAGTTATGTCAAGGTCTTTTGTGTAAGGAACTTTTAAAATAGCCCCAGAGAACCCCTGCGTTTCCAAATGTCTTCCCGAGAGCGGAAACTACCCTTCCATGATACATGATTTCTCCGCTCCTGAGTCTACCATGAAGACAAACTGCTTGTTTCCGATCTCTGCTCCCACTAGTGGTTCCTCTTCTGCATGTAGGATAGTGGATAGGACTGGACACGCATGCGCTCTCTGTGGGCTGTCTTAATCAGCATACGTTTCATATCCTGGCACAGAGAAACATCGGCCCTCATTCCGAGGTTGGTGGTAGTCATGGCGCTATTTGCGCCATGACTACCACCAATAGCGGTACCATGTCCAGATTGGTGAAATGGGGACTTACCGGTCCAGTCCGACCTTGGCGGGACCGGTAAATCCCCATTCACCAAACCATTCCCCATTCCCATTTCAGCCCCCATAGGGCTCAATGGGAATGGGGAGGGCGCAAAAAATGGGCCGGCGTATGCCAATCCCATTATTTGCGCCCAGGTCCCTTAACGGGTCCCGTCCATAACACCAGGTCAGACCTGGCGTTAAGGAAGGGACCCGCTAAGGGACCTCATAGTAGGGCGGTAAAGGATTACCGGCACCAGTCTCCTTACCGGTGCCCGGTACCCCTTACCGCCCTACTTGGAATGAGGGCCATTATCTCCTACCACCGCTGCACCGCAGATGTTGCAAAAATATTATTGTTTGCATTCCTTACTGTATTTTGGCCCTCATTACAACTCAGGCGTTAAGGGTTAACGCCACCGTTAACCCTTAACGCCTGATTCCCACCTTAACGCCTGCTTTTTGCAGGCGTTAAGTTCCATGGTGCTAAGGCACCTTGGTGCTAATTACGGCACCGTAATTTACGTGCCGTAATTAGCGCCTTCCCCACTCCCATTATGCCCTATGGGGCAAAAATGGGAATGGGGAAGGGAAAATGGGAAATGGGGATTTACCGCCCCACTCACCTTGTAATGGGGCGGTAAATCCGCCATCCACCATGGTGTAAACGTAGTTTACACCATGGTGGTAAAGTTGGTGCACTTAGCACCTCAGTTGTAATGAGGGCCTTTGTCTTGCCATAGGTTGTTGTATACCCCTCTGTTGTGGCTGCTGATGCTGGGGTTGCTGTCCTTGTGGCATCTGGGGTTCATTGTAATATTGCTCATTTTGTCTGCCTCCTTCCATAGGTAACCCGTAGGGACTACCCGGGTGTGGATGACCGCATTGCTGTTCATTTCCCATAGGGGGCTGTCCTTGGAAGTGACCCATAGGCCGCATTCTACATTCTCTTGAGTAATGCCCCCACCTCCTGCAGTTCCAACATGATCCCTGCGATCCTCCTCGCATTCCCAGGGCTACCAAATCCTCTATTTCCCATTACTCTGAGTCCCCCTCTTGGTCCTCTGTACCCACCTCGTCCTCTTGCTGGTCTTCCTTGCCATTGGGGCCCTCCGTATTGTTCTTCTCCTTCCCACTGTTCTTATCCTCCTGCAGCCCATGTTGCGGCCATTCTGGCTGGTGCGTTTCCTACTCTGTCATCCCCCTGCTCCTATCAGTTGAGGTTGCTGCATTCAGCGCTGCGACCTTCACTAACTTATTCTGCACTAACTTTGCTTCGTCTGCCAAAATTTCTGTGCTATCTCCTTTTCTCCCTCTTTCATCCTCCTACAATGGTGCACAATTATGCTTTGGATCTCAGGCCAGCCCTTGGCTTCTATCCCAGCTATTTTATCCAAGGCCTTCTGTACCTCCTTTGGGAGGCCTTTTTTGATCATGAAATAGAATAAGGCGGTGGATTGATCCCACGCCGTACCCGTTTCGCTTCTCCACAGGTCTTGCACCCGGAGGATTAATTGCATAGGCTCCTCCTCCTCTCCCATCGTGCACTGCATCACTAAGTGTAAATCTGGAATGTCTGGAAACGTTCTCCGCAGTGCATCCCATACCTGTGCTCTAATGTTATTAAATGGCGATCCATCATGGCGGTCACAGTTCATCATCACTTCCGGGAACCCCGCCTTCACCCACACTGCGTCTGCTTGATCACCAACAGCGGACACCAACAAACATTTCACATCCACTATTGCTAATGGAACCCCTGCTGTGTTCTTTTTGAATGCGTGTATCCATTTCCCCTCCCCACCCGAAAGCGGGGAGAGAAGTTTCAACAAGTTGTTCTTATCCATTTGGGCCCACGGAATGTAGTGCGGCCTCCCTGCCACTTTATGTATTAGCGGCATTTGTAGTTTGTGTTTTCTTCCTGTCTTACTTACCGCTCCCTTCTTTGTCTTACTCACCAGCATATTTCCTACTTGTTGTCTTAACCTCCCTTGCCACCCTGGTGCAGCCCTTTCATCTTCTTGGTCGAATGGGAATGACAGCGGAGACCCCGCCGCCGCTACCCCTTCTTCATATTCATCTAAATCGCTCCATACCTCTTCTACTTCTTCTTCTTGCTCCCTCTCTTCTTGCCCCTCCCCCGGCTGGCTATGTGGAGTTGTTGGCCGTATTATTCTCACAGGTTTACCATTTAAATGGGACAGAAAATCCCCCGACAGCCACTCCTGCTCTTGCCCTCTTTGTATTGGAGCCGGCTGTGGCGGCGCTGGCGTTGGTTCTCCTGCAACGCTTGGCAGAGACGTGAGGTCTGCCGCCACCAATGGTGGCACCTCCCCTCCCCCTGGCAACATCTGACTCCTATCGCATAACGCTCTTAATCGTGTTATTTTCAATTGTGCATGTGCAAGTTGCCTGTCTAAATCTCCCGTTAGTCATGCTAAATTCACCGGGGGGCGCTGGTTGGGCCGTAGAGCCCTCCCCTGTCATATGGGGGTGGTGCGGTGGCTGATGCCGTTGCCGGAATGGTCAGGTGGGGCACATGGGCACATACTGGGGCTCACTGTATCCCACTGCAGGCCTTGTCATCAGTGGGTATATTTTAGTAGTGTCATTTTCTGTTGTGGTTGTCGTGCATTCTCCCCCCGTGGTCCCACTTCCCTCTTCCGGCACCTTCTCTTTCTCAGCTGTGGGTGTTACTTCCTCGAACATTCGTCACAGATGTAACACTTCCGTTGTGTTCTATAACCGTTTTCCCTTATACCTTGCCAGCAAGTGTGTAGACACTAGATCCAGTACCCTCTTGTCAAAAGACCCTCCCTCCAGCCATGTGGGTTTTTGTACTGTCTCCTTTATTTCTGTCACCCACTGATCGTGATATTTCTGTATTTTTTCACTATACAAAGGGAGGTGTTGGCAAAAATGTGCTAGTGGTGTTGGTCCCCCCATGATAATGTATTTATGACCCTTATTCGTGGTTACTTAATCTCCTGCGTGCAGGTGCACGGACACTCAGTTAACAATTTCTTTGCTCCAATACTTCTTTTCATCTTTCTTTTTAGCTTTTGGTTCCAACAATATTTCAGCAGCCTTCCCACTTAGACCATTTTACTGGGACCGTAAATTATTTCAACTGTCAATATTCATCATTTACAGATGTCCAAAATATTTTTCATTTACGTACACATTGCATTGTCAGTTTTCTTAATTAACCTTAAAGTGTTTTCAACTTACAGACACGTGAGCATTTACTAACAGACCAACATGTAACACTTTGACGCACGTAAATACATAAAACATGTAACATGGACTACCTGCGCGCTTCACTCCCTCTTTTAATTACTTCAGTTTGTTACCCCTTGCTCTAACTTTCTCATGCACTCCCCACCTCTGGCCCCTTTCTCACTACCTCAACAAGAATTCTGCTAATACGGAAAAAGAATATTCTAAATTACTACTCTGAGTCTACTAAATATACGAGACTCCTACTGTTTTCTCTTTATCTTCACTTATGTACCTGCACTGGACGAGACAATGCTATGTGGTGCCGCCTTCTACCCCGCTCAATGCTAGGATCCCTTATTCTTTGTTTACCTCTTTTATCTCCACAAAACCTAATGGCCACATAAGGGATAGATCAGAAAAGCCTCAGTATCATTCACACAGACCCTACCTTTTGTCTTGCTCACTCTCTTGCCTGTTCCCTTTTTCCCCAACCCCTCCCTTACTTCTTGGAAACTTTCGCAACCGGTACTCACGTGTTCAGTCGGGTGGGCCGAGAGTCACCGCTCATGGTCCATCCACAATCTGGTCTGCACCCCAACCAAGTCGTGGCCCGCCTCGGCAAGCAGTTTTTTAGTTGGGTATTCAGTAAACGGGAAGGCTGGTCGACCACGGAGGCAATGGTTTTGCAGTGGGGCGTCCTAGACCTCGCCGCATGGCAAAGGCCTTGGGGCACCTGTCCCAAATCACTTTGCGGGGGGTCACCAAATGTAAGAGCCCGTCCCCGTCTTACCACGTGCAATACAAATAAATGAGACACACCCCAGGTGGGGAATAAGGCTAAGAGGACAAGTTGCGAGAGTTTGAATGTTTTATTTAGAATTGGCATCCAGAGAACTCTACTGCCTGAGAGCGCTCTGGCAAACATTACAAGTACATGACAATATAAAGTTAAACATTGTCATAGATGACGCAACTAACATAGGGTGCTAGGCCAGTTCAGGATTGGATAGGCAGTATGGATGCATATGGTCCCTTGGGCGTTGCTCTGTCCGGGTTGGTTGTCCAGTTGGCGGGAGGGCGAGCATCACGAGGTCCATCTGCCTTTGTCCGGGCGGGGTGAGGGTCAGAACACTGCGAGGCGGGGTGGCCACTAACTAAGCTAACATAATACAACCTAATAAAACATGCACTAGATAAATGTAATCACAACTCCTTTGAGCAAATCATCGCAAACCTATATATTTCATTTGTGTATTTACATCATTACTTATTTGGATTTATATGGGGTACCAGGTTAAGGGTCTTGACCAGTATGATAACATTGATTGCGCTGAGGGTACGGACTCATAAAAGAGGCTGAGGCAGGTTGACGTTTGTTAGTAGTGGGAGACAATATACTGTGACAAAGGTCTGATGTTAGCTAAGGGCATGATGGGGTGGGCATCATGGCGGGATCACATATCTGGTACATAAAGAGAATACCTTGCAGGGACACGGGGTTATACTGGCAGTAATTTTCCAATAGCGAGGGTGAGGGGGCATGGGCAGGTTTGTGGAGATGGATGAGCTACAGGGCCTGGCTCAAGCCGATTCACACACAGGACAGTGATCTCAGAGGAAGAGTGAGATGCGCTGCTGAGGGGAGAGAAGCTTTTTCGTATTATCGCAGTGAGGCCTAGTCAGAGAAGATGGAGTCGAGGGTGCACAAAATGGATGCCACATGTCCTGCGCAACAGCCCCATCTGCGCAAATGCCAGCCAATGCTGGTATTACATAAGGGTGAGGGAGGCATTTCCCCACCATTGGAGGCACATGGTCCAATCTGTACTGAATGCATGGTGGGACGGGGGGGCCTAACAGCCCCTCGCTTCCACACACCTGCCCTCATTAGACAGTACTCAACGCAAAATATTAAATGGGGAATTAATGGCCCCGGACATAGGTGAATCGATCAAATCATTAGCTACTAGTAAGACCCCTGGGAGTGATGGGGTGCCCCCTGAGTTCTATAGGGCATACAGATTGGAATTAAACCTGGTCCTGCATGAAGTATTTAAAGAGTCATACAGAACAAAGGTGCTTCTGAGGAGCATGAGGGAGACATTAGTGGTCCCGATACCTAAATCTGAGAAATCAGCAGATGAGTGCAGCTCGTATAGTCCGTTAGCAATGCTGAACTACGACGTCAAAATATTTACGACCATACTGGCCAAAAGACTATCAAGGGTCATAGGGAGCATCTGATTGTATCACAGGTGCCTAAGAATGCTATGACCTGATTGTATTCCTGTAGTTGCCCTTGCAACCCTGTCCTGTATCACTGCACTGTCTCTATATTATTCCTAGAGTCTCTGAAGACTCCAGATTCCCCTAGTCAAATGTGCAACAGGTACAGCGAAAAACACTTTTTCACCTGCCCGTTGTATTGTTGTAAATCCCAGTCATGCACATCAGGAAAGGGAGCTCCAGGGGATCGGCACCATCTGTTACAGGCTCGTCCTGCTCCCCACGATACCAGTGCTCATCCATCTCCCCCATGCCACCTCACACACATCATACACAGAAGACCAGAAGTAGAGAGAAAGGGCTGTAATGGAAACACACACCAGTGCATATGAGGGCTGCATTCTGCTCTGCCCCTCCCAGGACTGGCTCATCCTTATGTACAATGTGGAGTAGCTAAATCTATTCTCCGCCTGTAAAACAGCACATATAATGCATGTATGATAACAAACAGGTTATTTCACCGAACAAGGGGAAGAAAGCAAATTTTGCAACTGCAGGCTGTTTCTGCGAGGCAGGCTCTTGCAGCCTTGGGATGTGAGCCAGCAGCTTCATCACTGTGCACTTTTCAGGAGGGGCTATTCATGCCCGGCAGTGTGAGTCATCACAGCATTCCACAGCTCAGTTGCGCTGTGCGACATCTCTTGGCATGGGTGTTCAGCTGTTATGCCAGTCTCTTAGGCAAGTCTGTAGGGCAGTCCATTTGCATCAGATGAATCTCAAAGAAACCAAAAGAAATTGCAGAATCAGAAAGGTAACAGGGAGCCGTTCCGTTAGCACTGCAACAGAAAAGCCTCCCCGCTGCCACATTTTTGTCATTTGCACAGCTGAGTGCAAAGGTGGAAGGCAAAAGGCGGTGTACAGGTGTGAACACTGCCTTTTGCCTTGCACATTTGGATTCCCCAGTGCAAAGTGAGTAAACGCTGCCTGGCATAGTCTTATGCCAAGTAGTGTTTACTTTTAATTGTGGTGCATGGCAAGCGGTGCTCACAATTACAATTCAATATGCTTGCATGTCAGGCAGCATTTGATTTTCATTGTGAACACTGTTTACCATGAGCATGTCAGGCAACATTTAATTGTAATTGTACACGGTGCTATGGATCCCAATGGGGTCTGCCTGCTTTATTCTAGCACATAATGCAGGGCCAACCCCATAGGGATCTCCAGCATTTGCACCGGCATGAAAATCCATGCCAGCGCAAATGCTTGAGCATTTGTATGGCGGAGTGGGAGGAAGGTGGTGGAAACGTTGCGTTTCGCCCCTCCTCTGCACCATACAAATGAATGAAAATGGAGCACACCGTGAATTGAACGAGTAAAACACCTGCACAGGACTTTCAAATCATGCAACAACCCTGAATAAAATGAGCTCCATTGTGTTTGTCCAGTTTTCTCATGCAAATGTTGTATTCACTCTGGTTTGCTGATTCATTCACAGGCAACTCTGGAAAGTTCTGATATGTTTGTTGTTGCTTTTTTGCTAAAGGGTGCATTAAGAGCAATACTGTTCTGTCAGTGCTTAGGTTTGCCCGACACACTGCATTAAGGTGATGGGCAAACCTCTTTCTCCATTGTGTCCGTTTATTTTTGGCATGGGAAGAAAAGCTGCTAGATGTAGTACATCCTGCATCATGCTAAATCCTGAATCTCTAATCCCTCCTCCTTCTCCCGTCTGGGAAAGTGTCTTCTGGTGTTCACTGGCGCCCAAGGATTCTCTGCTACCCAAACCACCCCTTACTTGTCTGCCGATGCCTTTGCCATGGTACCTGGCCAGGAACCCGAAACTCCTCAGTTGTACCTGATTTAGCACCCAATCTCATCACCCATCTGATGGCAGGTTGCGACCAGAACACCCTCAGCTGTTTTAGATTTGACACAAGAGGTGCTGTTCTCTTTATTTAATTCTATTTTTTTTTTACACAGTGCAACTTTGCCATCCACCCAACGAGTTGAATTGTGTGGTGCAAACTTTAATGGACAGAACGTGCCTGCAAGCCACTCCGGTGCCTTCAACTATTCGTGCCTTGTGTGCTGTCAGAGCGGTGCATTGTATGCCTAAATGGCCGACCCAGCCTCCCTTATAATTCCCATTGCTGCCCCCCCGCCTCACCACTGCATTAGGGTTGCACATACTTAATAATGCTGGACTCTAGTCCAGCGTACTCTTCCATTACCTGTTGCCTTCAAGAGCATAGAGTATGTGGTAGACAACACTAAATCCAGTGCACTATAATGTGGTGGAGTGCTGGGTGCTAGGCAATGATTATGCCTTGGCATGTGTATGCTTCTGCTAACGCTGGTTCCTAGGCAACAGCTATGCCTTGCCCGCATATGCTTCGTCACATGCCGCCACCTGCATCCAATTGATACACCAGTTT
Organism: Ambystoma mexicanum; assembly: GCF_040938575.1. Lineage (NCBI taxonomy): Eukaryota > Metazoa > Chordata > Amphibia > Caudata > Ambystomatidae > Ambystoma > Ambystoma mexicanum. The sequence continues at coordinate 767,109,796 of NC_090922.1, forward strand.
GAACATACAGAGTTTACGATTTCATTAACCTTTCCTTTTAGCTAGGAAACTGTCACATTGGTGTAATCCCTTACTTCCCACAGTGGATATCATGTACCCCCTATTGCTACTATATGGGTTCTGGGCCACACCGGTCCGATAAGGCAGAGAGGTACGAGAATGTCTGCTAATGGGTTAGGACCTGTACACTACAAATTCTTTTGCATAGTTTACAAAGTGTATAAATCCTCCATTTTGAAAGTAGTATTCCAGCAGCTTTCACTCTGACAATTCTCCTTCAAAGTCCACTGAACCCTCTCTTTGGATTCTCTGAATGTTCCCTGATACCTGTGAGCCCCATGAACAGGCAGGAGCTAGGCCAGGGGCACTCTTCATAATGGATGCTCATTAAATTCTCTCTGGCACACAGGAATATGAACAGGTTCAAAGTGGCTCACATACCCTGTTTGCCTCGCTTTTGGCTCGAACCAGGGCTAACTTCAGTATTGTATGTGCATGACTGCCAGGCAATAAGTCTTCTCAGGGCAGCAGGAGTTCTACAGGAGGATAGGGATCTGATGGAGATATAGCAATCCTAGTATACTGCTTCAGGGGATTGCATCTCCCTCTACACATCCACAGGCTCCTACAGCAGTTTGATTAGACACTCACGTCTTCAAAGCAGCCCGGAAGATCCAAGTGGCAACCACAGTGTCAAGGAGAAGGGCTGTGACCCCTAATTTCTGGAATTTTAAGTACTCCGTACAGTTCCCGGTTGCTGTCCCTCCGGCTCACAGCCTGTAACCAGACCTCAGCAGGACATGTAAAGTGGCAAAAGCCAGACATGGTACACTGAAAACCCCAGCATCATTGGGGATTGCAAGTTATCCTACGGGCATGAACTGTGGCGTACTGCAGCTTGCCCGATGTAGACTCTGTCTGAGCAATCATCAAAAGGAGGAAGAATGGTGCTGGCTGCATTCAGCCTCATTATGACAGTGTTCCGGCAGTAAATACGCCAGAATATGGCACAACTGGATTACTGTTACTGCCACTTGGTCTAGTGGAATGTCCACAATTGGTGTTGGCAGTGTAAATCCCCATTTTTAATGAGCGCATAGGACTCTATGGGAATTTATTGACAGACTGCGGCGGTAACTATGCCACAGTCATTCCGATGATTTTGCCGATTCATTGTGCTGGAGGTAAATCCTCCACTCTGCCATACTTGCAGTATGGCAGAGCGGGGATATTGGCGGAAATTCTGTTACCGCCAATTCTTTCCCGCTCCAACATACTTGTAATGAGGCAAGTGACAAACCTAAGCAGCAGTGGCTTGAAGTATTTATAGCAGAGTTAGGCTGGACCTTCCCTTATTGGTACACCTGGGAGAAAAGTGGGACATATATAGAGGATGGCTGTCAGCCATGATAGTAAAACTCTGTAGCATGGGAAAAATATAACCACTTAGATCACATTCCAGGTTAAAATAAGTCCTTCTGTAACTTACAATGCATTTCTAGATGTGAATGCTCACAGCAGACCTGAACATGCGATTGGAGTTTCCTACAACTTGGGCCTGAAATGGGAGGAGGATTCATATGGGTGGAGGGCAGTTTTGAATAGTTACATTTTAAGTATACATTTAAATGTTTAAATAGTTTCCTCTTAGGAAAGGTTCACATGCATTTTATGCCAGGGTTGGTTAGAATTTATTTGGTAAATCTGGACACGGTCCAATGGGTGAGAGTTTAGCCTGTCACTAACACTCTTATGATCTACAAAAAAGATAGCAATGACTAAGGTTTTGTTTCTAAATTTCAGAGTCCTCCATTCCACGAATATGCGATAAAAGTGTCAGGGAGGTATTTCAGAGAATCTCTGGTGAGGGGTTCCGAATACCAAACCAGTAGTCTGTGCAGGGAGTGCCACCAGCCTAGCACAAAACTGTCTCAATGGTAATGTCGCAGAGCAATCTGGCTTCACTCCTAGGAGGGGAGTGGACTTGAGTCAAAGCATGGTTAGGCCCACACCAGCAAACAACAAGAAGCATTACACATAATATACCAAAAATAGATAACTTATTCATTATAAACACTGTGTTAGCTAAAACACAGTTAATGCCAGTACTATAAGTGTTTTTGATGCACTGCTTTAAGTAAACTGTGGCAAAGTCCCATACCTGGCTTTTGGGTCAAAAGGTGAGGTAGTCATGGGGGTCTGGGGCAGCAGCTCGTACACTCACTGCAGCCCAGTCATATGGCAGGGGCTTGTCACCAAGTGACATTCCTTAACCCCATTCCTTTAATGGGGTCCTATGTTCTGAATATTTCTTTTGAACATGCCACGCTATCTTGACCTGGCCTTCCACAAATCATACTCAGTGAAGTTACTGAAGTGCAAACCTGAACTGAACTGAAGGGAAGAGCCCACTCCCATTCATATAGGGAGATTGCTGTGGGTGGTGTATGGTGCAAAGAAACTCAGGATGAGTGAGTGAGAGGAAGAATCAGTATGCATGAGTTACAGTCATTATTTATAGTTCAATGTACAAGATGGGCCAAAATAATAAAAGCGGTGGGTAAAGGCAATTGAAATGTATCTGGTTTGTCGGGGCTGTGATGAAGTCCCTTGACTGGATCTGTGGACCGGAAAGGTGGTGAATCAAGGGTCTGGGGTCACTCCAAACCAGTGGTTGTTGTGCCTGAGGATGGTATGGGGAGGATCCGCTGATCACCTCAGCTTGGTCTTCAACACATAGCAAGCCAATCGTAGTGCTGCACATTCAGGCCAGTCATGGGAACTACCCACCACACTGGTTCAGTAGAGTCACCCAGTCCTGAATGCTCTGTTCCTGCCCAAACCCCTTGCAAGACTCTAAAGAATAACAGTATACCCTCTCCTTAACTGAGAGAGCCCGAAGCTGCCTCTGAGCAAACCCAAGCTTATTGCAGTAGAAACAGGAGATTCCCTTTCAAGGGAGAGGGTTTCTCTGCACTCATCAACAGTATTACATGTTAGACACCCTTACAACTTTCTACTGAATGTCAAAGCAGAAGCAAGTGGGGCATCAGTTTTGAGAAAGAGGATATACTTACAAAAATTAAACAGATTTTTTTTGTCTAGGGCACCTGGACCAGACTGCATTACCAACTATATGCTGAAAGAAAATCCGAATGAATGGGCAGAGTTCTGCATTGCACTGTTCACGACAATAACGGACAAGTGTGAAATCCTGGCATCTTGGAGAAGTGCGATTGTGGTGCCGATCTTTAAAAAGGGCAATAGATCAGACCCGAAAAATGACCAATCAATCGCACTACTCGACGTCGTTGGGAAAATATTTGCAGCACAAATTCATGCAAAAATTAATGCAAAAATGACAGCCTAAGGTTGACTAACTCCTTCGATGTGAGATAAACAGGCTTCATAAGGGACATGGGTTGTGGGTTGAACTTGTTGCTAATCAACCTCCTGAAAATAAGGCAATTTGACAGAGAGAGAAGATCTATATTGCATTCATTGACCTGGCCCACGCCTTTGACAGCATTGACAGGGAGCTGTTATGGACAAAAAAAAAACTGGAAATGCCCAATAAGTCTCATTCTGGCAATCGTAGCTTTGCATCCCACCACTGAAATAAGAGTACGACTTGATCAAGCTGGCTCCTTATTGGCCCCTATTAAAACTTTTAGAGGAGTTAAACAGGGATGCCCTCTGGCGTTGCGACTCTTCAACCTCTTCATATCTGACATCAGCGAATCCCTGGGAAGCGTCATTGCGATTTCGCCAAAAATGAATGGAGAAGGAAGGGCGTGGCCGTGGACGTGGACGGATGCCCCCTCAGTGAGCTCTGTGCTCCTTCCCATCCCTGAGGCCCAAATCCCCCTTACAAAAGCACTCAATAGCACAAAAAAATGAAGCCCATGGGTGCATGAGCGACTAGGGCAACGACATGGACAGTCTGCAGCAGTTAAGTGCTCATGCGATAGAGTTGTGAGTAATTTTGCAGTGCGGCCGGACCCCCTGCCAAATTGGCGGCTGTAATGCAACACCGGACCGAAGAGGTTAGCCCACAGAGCTGAGGAACGGGTGGGTGGTGGTTTGTGGCCGCATCTAAAGAAGTGCCCCCTCACAGCGTACAATGCAGTTGCAGCTGCGACACAAATTATACCTAAAAAGCCGAGTTCTGACTCACCGGGACGGGGGAGATTTGCCGCGTTCCAGTGCCCTTACCCCATCTAAATCGTAGGAAGAAGGGCTAATCGAGGGAGGGAGGAGGCCAGAGCATTGACAACCAACACTGTCAGAAGCGAGGAGCTGCAAGGTGCAAACGCTGCGACCGCAAGGAGTCGTGACGGTGGGAGTGCTGTCCGTGGGGGACGCTGGCACTCCCTACTGAGCTACAGCGACGACCGCAGGACCCGGGGGAGATGCAACGTAGCTCCCCCCGGCAGCGCAACGCTTAACTGCAGAAGTGACCGGCACTGGAAAAGCTGAACCCTGAAGTCCCGGGCAAGAGGAATCATCGTCATTGGAGGCATCCCCCTACGGAACGTGAGGAGGAGGGGCCGGAGCGTTGAGAGATGGTGTGGACGGCAAGCCCGCCATCAGAAGTAAGGAGCCCCAGGGGGTAAAGGCTGTGGAAGGGTGTGCAGGCATAGTGAGAGGGGCGGCCTCTGGGGACTGTCTGGGCTCCCTGCAGAAAAATTACATTAGTCGTGAGCTGAGGGAGAAGAACCAGAACAAATGAAGAAAGCTGCAAACCATATAACGCAAGGGGGTAATCCCACGCAACAGCAGGGTCTTTAACCCACATGACACAACAGTGCTCCAGGGCCTCATAGAAATGAAGCAGCACTGGGACATGAATCAGGCACACAGTCTAGGCGGCTGGAATCTCTGAAGTGGGATACAGATGAGCACTAACCACCCTTACAACCTCCTATAAGCAACCCCACAGATCTTGGCCCCTACTACAGCAAGATTGATAAGGAGCTACGGTGAGCATACCTGGGATCAGCCTAAGCGCAGTCAAGGCCGGGAAAGACTAAGCTGGACAATAAGCACAACCTGAGTGGGGTGCCCCCACATACCCAGGTGTGTGGGACCCCTCTAAGGCGCTGATAAATCACAGGAGCCACAGCGCCCCAGACTGGGAGAGGACCATTTCCTCACCTGAAGAACAAGCGGAAGACCTGCAAAAATCCAGGGGGCAGTAAGCCCTGGGTGAATAATAATTGGAACCAGGGGCTGCGAACCAGTGACTGATCCGGCTCTGAAGCAAGGGCTGGATCCCTCCCATCACTTTGAGAAGAAGGTATGGCCAAACAGGGTATGAAACAGAAGCGGTCGACATCTGGAGACATTAAAACTCTTATGCAGGCTGCAGAAATCCACAAACGTGGCCAGCAACAAACGGCTGCCCAGGTCCACTCTCCCCCACCCCCAGAAAATCCACTGGAGCAAGAGGACCCACCTATCCGCAAGTCAGACCTGTTAGCAATGCTGCAAGAATTAAAAAAGGACATCAAGGATAGCGCCTCGGACTTAGCCAGGTCAATCGCAGACCTCAATGAAGGTGTCATCGCGTTAGAGAAAAGAATAGATGAAGTAGAATCCACAGTGGCAGAACAAGGACAGGAACAAGATGAGCTAGCCGGGAGAGTTCAGGCACTAGAACAACAGATGGACTGGGTTCAAAGCAGACAGGAGGATGCCGAAAACAGGTCCAGACAAAACAATATTCGGATCAGTGGGATCCCAAAATCCGTGCTGGACTCCGCCCTGCAACAAACCGTGGTGGATCTATTCCAGCAGATCCTGGGTCCGGAAGAAAAAAAAGAGGCATTGTCCTAGATCAGACACACAGGGTCTACTTTGCCTACCAGCACAACTAAAACTTGACCCCGGACGTGCTGACCCGAATACACCTCTTCCAACTAAAGGAAGACATCATGATGGCAGCCCATAGAATGGAACCTATCCATTTCCAATCGGCATCTATTCAACTCTACCAGGATTTAGCACAAACTACCTTACAGAAGTGGAAATGTTTAAGGGTGGTCACGGACTGGTTGAGAACCAGGAAAGTTCAATAACGATGGATATTCTCAAGTGGGCTCCGGCTCGAATGGAATGGGCAGTAACACACAGTCCTAAAGGAAGAAAACATGGATGATCTTATGAGAGAAGATGAAGGGGCTGGGGGCGAGGATATGGAAGGAAACCCTCCTGGACACTCTGGGGAAGGCGATGGACCAGCAGGAGAATGATGGAGACCAGCACGGCCTCGCCCAAGGGGCCACCATAGAGAGACTAAAGCGATGGATCCCATATGAGGGGCTTATGAGGAGGAAGAAAATTGGTGACAATACCTTAATCGCTAATACTATTATGATCTGAGACTGGTTGGAGGATGGCCCTTTGAAAGAGGGGGGCCAAGCAACAGTTAGGTTGATTCTTTCAGGGGGCACATACCCAGAAGTGAGAGCATGAAGGGAAAACACTCAAAGCAAGGGGATGGGAGTGAGGGGAAAGGGGGAGAACGGATCCCTATATTCTCGGGAGAGTACAAACCCGGTGAACCACTGTGATAGACCATGGTGGAAACTATTGTTGAAGTTTGTAAAAATGTTGTAAGTTGGGGTGTTGGGAAGGGACTAGACAGGGGAAATGCTACGGTTGATGATACGCATAACGCAGGTGCTGTAATCAAAGGTCTTGGCGGGCTTGATGCTGGATGGAGGGCATGCAACATAACTCCAAGTATGGCTGAATTAACATTTGTTACATTAAATATCCAGGGACTAGATTCCCCAATTAAAAGGAGGTCAATTATGAGAAGGGACCCCTGATCTGCAAGCCTCAGTGGCGTGAGTGCAAGAAACCCATTTACTTCCAGAGGATGAACACAGGCTAAAACATAGAGCCTTTCCAACACCATTTTTAGCTTCATGTGGAACAAAAAAGAGAGGAGTGGGAATCCTAATAGCTAAAGGGGTTCACTTCGAGAAGCAGTTTGTAAAAAGGGACCCAGAGGGCAGGTACCTGATCCTGGAAGGAATATTGATGGGCCAGCAAGTCACCATGGTGGCAGTTTATACTCCTAATGACAAACAAGATCGGTTTTTAATGGGCCTATTACCTAAAATTGCAGAATGGGGAGTGGGGAAGATTCTAATAGGGGGAGATTTCAACTGTGTGGTGGACGCCCCAATTGATAAAACTCTCCCTGATACCCCCAGTGATAATGTGAACAGACTAGCTCTGGCCCAGTTCCTTAGGGACTTACACTTAATAGAGACCTGGTGTTTTTTTTGCCCCCAAGAAAAAGCTTATACCTTCTACTCAGCGACACACAAGGGCTTCTCCCTGATTGATATGATACTGGTTTCAGATACAGTAATTCCACAAGTCACGGGGCTGGAAATAGGTGTACGATGCATATCGGACCATGCACCGGTCTCCTTGAGGGTGGAGATGCCGACTCCGCCCTCGCGGACCTGCAAGCCATGGCGCCTAAACGAACTGATCCTAAAAGATCAGGCCCTTAGATCAGACATCGAATTGGCCCTCAGGAACTACTTCAAAGAAAACACCACGCCCAGGGTTAATTGGGGAACAATATGGGATGACAGTAAAGCAGTAGTACGGGGTGAGTTTATTGTGCATACTGCAAACTTCCTGATGAGAAAAGAAAAGGAGAGATAGGATTTTGAAACTAGGACAAAAACCGCTGAAACTCACTATAGAGACGAAGGGTCCCAAAAGGCATGGCGGGAACACAAAAAAACCAGGGCCGCCCTAGAAGCTCACCTTGCGGATGAATCTTCACAACTCCTTCTTCGGACAATACAAATGTACTACATAAAAGGGGACAAGGCTAACCATTTTCTAGCGGCCAAACTAAAGAAACAAAGAGTCCATAATAACATCAATCAACTCAAACACCCGGGTGGAGGAATGAAAAGGGGGGAAAAAGGGATATCCGAGATCATGCATTCATACTATTCCAACAATCTGAAAGGGGGATGATCTGCAAAGGGAAGCACAGGTAGAATACCTGGCGCAAGTGGAATTGCCACAAATCACAGTGGGTGATAGGCAGATGTCAGAGGCACCGATAACGGAGGACGAGATGATGGGGGTCATTAACGTCTTGAAAAGGAATACGTCTCTGGGTCCTGACGGTCTCTGTAATGCTTACTAGGAAACATTCCAGACCATTCTGGTGGGCCCGTTAACAAACCTCTTCAACCATGTAAGGGATACCGGGCATATCACTGGGGACATGGGCCCGGCCATCATATTGCTTTTGTTAAAGCCGGACAGAGACCCAACAGATTGTGCAAGTTACTGCCCTATCTCATTGTTAAATGGGGATGCAAAGATTTATTCCACCATTCTAGCACAGAGACTGGCCAACATTTTCCCGAACATCGTTCACCCGGACCAGGCGGGCTTTGTGAAAGGCCGTCACACGCATGAAAACATCCGCAGGGGTCTAAATACCATTGAATGGGGACGAAGGACAGGACAATGTATGTCAGTGTTAGCATTAGATTGGGGCTTCTTACAACTGACCCTTGAGAAATTTGGTTGTGGGCCTAGCTTCTCCCGTATGATATTGGCTAACTATCGGAACCCGACTAGAAGATTAATGATTAACGGGCAACTCAATGACAGTATCCCGATCCGCAAAGAAACTAGGCAAGGGTGCCCGCTGTCTCACTGGTCTTTGCCATGGCCATGGAGTCCCTGGTGCAAATGACTCAGGCAGAACAAGAAATACAAGGGGTTGCGGCGGGATTCTATGGAACCCAGAAAATAGCCCTTTATGTGGGCGACATTCTACTGTTCCTAAAAGATACAGCACACTCACTCTCCCAGGCCATCAAATTACTAGATAGATTTGCGGGAGTCTCTGGGTTTCACATTAATTATTCCAAGTCCAAGGCTCTTAACATGACTGAGTATCCCGAACGGGTGATAGAAGGGGAGAAACGCTACCCACTAAAATGGGAACAGAGGCCCATTGCCTATTTGGGAATAAATCAAACACCTACCTATGGGAAGCTCTATGGAGCAAATATCCCGGGGCTGCTGAAAACTCTGACAGAAGACCTCAAAAGATGAGACATGCAGGAGTTGTCCTGGTTTGCATGCATAGCGGCTGTTAAGATGTCCCTTGTAAGCGGTTTCAACCCAGCACTCCACCTAAGTCAATGCCTAGTATGGGATGCTCAATGGAAACCCTTATTTATATATTTTTATGTCTAAAGTTCTTTTATTTCTGGATGATGTACCCTTCTATAACGCCCCTCTCTTTGGATCCCCCGGTCTCACTGAACCAAGAAGGTTTGTTTTGCAAATTAAAAGATTTATTTGAAGAATTGAACAATATATATCACACTTTTATATATATGAATAATATCTGAATATCACACTTATGAATATTTAGGCACTGATCAGCAATGGGTAATATTACAATATCAACAATCTCTTTAATCAATTAGGAGTAGGAATAGGAAGAATAATGTAGCAGAGTATACTTTGTATGGTTCAAGGAAATGCAATGATAGGAAAGAATGCAACACAGAAATAAAACTTGATATGACTTCAATCGAAAGACAATATGATCACTCTTTCCCCCTGTCACTACTCACTCCCCCCAATATGCAATATGAAGAGATGGAATGAGGGCACACAGGTTTCAGGAATAACAGTCAACAATTGCAGTTTCAATCCTGATTCCCCCCAGCAAGCAGAGAGAAACAGGGCTGATTTTAAACAGGTCAAATGCTTTTGAATATAATATGAAGTGATGGAAGAAATGCTAAAAATGATTTTAATTCTCTAAATAGGATTCAGAACTAGTGAGAGTTGCTTTGGATAGGTTCAGGGAAACACTAGCAATGATTGTTGAATAGTTGGCAGATTGAAAACGAAATTCAGAAGTTAAAAGCAAGAAATAGCTGTTTTTACATGAGGTGAAATTGAGCCAAATGCGAAATCGCGGCAAACTTTTCAGCGCACGAAAAACGATTACAGCAAAACTATAAGGAACTGGAATGTGGTACTTAGTTCGTTCGAAACCTTAAGATGTTAGCTTCACATTCAAATTCTGTTCCTAGCATGTACGGTCCAAAAGTTACAGAGGTTTTAGTGAAGGTCGATTTTTCTCAAAAGAGTCAAGATTTCAAAATGAAAGATGCGCTGTTGAAGATTTGGAACAAAGATTTCTTAACACTAGGGAGTCTATGGAGCTGCAAACTACACGGACAGCACAGCCACCAATCCAGAGGCGCCTCCGGATGGTTTCTATCTGCCTGAGACAATTGCCTTTCTCCAGAAAAAATATATTAGCGACAAGATGATTATCACTACGATTATCACGGGATTATGTGGATGAGAGAAGGAGTCAAGATAGACAAAAGAGTTTCAATAATACAGTCTGGATATGTTGGAATGGTTTGGATGGGATTACTTAAGCTAAGAGATGACTATGGACAGTTCTATGCTAAATACTCACTACTATGGCTTTGGAATGGAGTGGGCCCGTCAAAGATCTGGTCAAAGGTTTGGCTGGAATTCGCTCGCCACCGGACAGGATTCAGGACACCTGGACTGCTCTCAGCAAGGCATTCTGGTCTGCACGGCCTCTTGGACTGGATCTGACGGGTTCTGGGTTACAGCTTTGCTGGACTGATCTGGATCTTGGGTTATAGCAAGGGTTCTTGGCCAGAAATAGCAAAACAGCACAGCCAGGCTGTTGAATGGTTTAGGCCCCGTGGAAGTTTAGGGGATAAAATCAGGTTGCTAGATTTTAAAGGCCTGCTGAAAAGGGTTCAGCTTTTTGGGTTAGGCCTCTGCTTCAGGGTTCTGGAGTCTGGTTCTGGAGTTGTCATGATTCCTGCCCCTCATGTCCCCAGCCCTCCAAGATGGCAGGCTGGAGCCAGGCCACGATCAGCTACATGGCCCTCAAGGGCATCTCCATCCCTCCAAAGACCCACTTGGAGTCAAACTTGCCGCTTGTGGCACCAGACTCACTCACTCCCATAGGATAACATTGGGGATTGGACTTGTAGTGCATTGATGGGGACAAGATGGATGCCCCCACATATTTCGGTTCCCAGAACTGCATGTGCGGTCTAGTCTTTTGGGTGTGGTTCAGCCCAGAGACACCTGGGATACCCAGAGACTATTTAAGCCACACCCAGGCTGAGAAACATGCTTTGCGTTTTCTGCACCTGCAGCGTGACACTCACTGTGTTCGGATCGGTCTCCAGTAGGCCTGCATCTTTCTTCTGCGCTCAGCTTCTGCAAGAATAAGAACAAGAACACCGTTAGGAAGAGCCTTACTTTGCGGCGCTTCTGCCCATCATTCATCGCTTCTTCTGTTCCGCGGGCATCTTCGGCGGTGTCATTTCCATCCTGACACGCCGCTTCCTAAGGAAAAGGGAAAAGAACAGAAAAAAGGAATTAGTAAGCATTCTCCAAATCTTCGCTTATTTTTAAATACTGTACGAGCTTCAAACGCTTTCCTGAATCCCAGCCGCTCTGGGGGAACTCTGTCTCTGGAACTTCTCATCCATCTGCAAGAGGGAAAAGACACTCCAGGTTAGCGTGGAAACATCTAGAGGCGCCACATACCGCGCTTACCCACTGCATTTGTTCTTCATAACCGGCATCCACGCTGAAAACGTCGCGGCACCTAAAAGACACAGGGCCTCATTACGACCCAAGCGGTAAGTTAATGCCTGGGTCGTACCCTTACCACCATGGTGTAAACTATGTTTACACCATGGTGGATGGCGGATTTACCGCCCCATTCCAAGGTGAGTGGGGCGGTAAATCCCCATTTCCCATTTACCCTTCCCCATTCCCATTTTTGCCCCATAGGACATAATGGCAGTGGGGAAGGCGCTAATTACGCCACCGTAAATTACGGTGGCGTAATTAGCACCATGGTCCCTTAGCGCCATGGATTTTAACGCCTGCAAAAAGCAGGTGTTAAACTCACCATGGTGCAAAGGGACCTCGGAATCAGGCGTTAAGGGTCGGCGCCGTTTACGGCGCCGTTAACCCCTTAACGCCTGACTCGTAATGAGGCCCACAGAAAAATAACTCAGTTCAATGCAAATACGAAAGGGGTGCATCGCGCATCGCGCTCTCACTCACCTTCAGCGCTACTCATCTCAGCAGCACGCCGCCATCCCCGGACGCCGGCCATCATCTAAGGAAGGAAAGGAACGAAGTTAGCGAACTGTTCAAAAGACTCATTATACTTACCTGTTGGAATCTTGCCAGTGAAGTAAATAGGCAGCAACGAGCCCGCATCAATCAACGCGCCCCTGCGCTGAAAGCAGGACGGAGAGCACACTATCCAAGAAAACAAGGTGAGCTGTAGATCAAAGGGGTTCAAGCTCCAAGAGACAATAGGGAGTTAAACTCTACCAATCCTGTGTTTCAGGCCCAGTCTCCAGTCGAATAGCCTCCAGGGAAGGGTTCGAGGTCGTAAGAGGTCAGAACAGGCTGAGTGACGTCCCTGTGGATACCAGGTGAGCGTTACAGGAGTCTGGTTCTTCCTGCAGAGCGCTTCGCCGGTAGATCCATGATGAGTGAATGTGTGTGTCTTTCTGGGTCCTCAACAGTCCCTATTTATCCATCTTCCAAAGGGGTGGGGAGGCTGATTATATTATGCCCAACCCTCTAAGGATCCGATAGGTCAGAGAATTCCCCCTCTACTGATTTGAGAAGGGAACAGTGTGTCATGATGTGTCATCATGTGTCAGAGTGACACAGTGTTTACGGTCCAGCGAAAATCCCTCCCCTTTGTTCTTACCCAGAAAATCTATTTTTCCTACAAAAACATATTTACAATATCCCCAATTTGCTAATATTACATATACACATCACAGATTAATTAAGGCACGTCTCGGTTGAAGTCCCATCTACATACGAGTTTTGGTTCACAAATGAAATTTTTTTTCGCTTTCGGGCGGTTACTCAGTGTCAGTTCTGGGCATATTCCTTGAAATTTTCCTGACATAATCACAATTGCTAGAATATGAACTTTTTCGTTGTTCAGTCTCTGAATGTCGCAGAATTTTCAGAGTAGTTTCTACTTGTGAACAATATTTTCATTTTAATAATCTCTAAGTTCCATATTTTTGTCACTTCAGTACAATTTGCTATAAGTCTTTTCCACAAACATACAGTTACTATAGTTTTAAATCCACATTTTCAGTCTGGCCCGCCTCCAAGGCTTGGCTGAGCCAGAGAGTCACATGGGCTTGTCTTCCTGGGCAGTTGGTGTCAGATTTACGTAATCTATTAGGGGTGACAACCTTCCCAGGAGGTCATTTCCTAGTAAACAAGGGGTGCCCTCTGGAGTCACAACTATGACCGGCTGCTTCACCGTATGTCGCCCAATTTTAATGTGAAAATCCGCAATCCCCTCGATGGGAATTTCCTTCCCGTCAAAGTTCTGAAGTTGTCCAGGAAGAGAGGTGAGAGGAATTTGGTAATTCTCCCCCCTTCCTGAATTCAGTTCATCAAAGGCCTTTTTGGACAGAAGGGTAGCTTGGGATCCCGTGTCCACCAGTGCCAAAATTGTACCCTGCCCCTATACTTGAGCCGGTCTATAGCATCTTCCCTCCTTCTCCGCAAGGGGGCACAGATAATGCACATTTTTGGACAACTGGTGGGTTAATTTTCTAGTTTTGGACATTGAGAGAGAAGAGATTTGGGAAGAATTCTGTGGGGAGTCTTGGGAATCTGAAAAGAAAAGGTAGCAACTAGAGATGGGAGAAGTTTTGAGTTCCCCTGGTTCTGGGCTGCCCCACCCTTTTTGGAGGCAGTCACCAGAATGGGTTTGAACCAGGGGATTTTTATGCTGTTGGTTCTGGGATTGGATGTTGGGCGGCGCTAGCTCAGTCCCCACATCTACCCAGATGAATCCTTTGGGACCCATTTTTCTTTGGGAGGAATTCCCTCATCTCTGAAGGAGAAGATCCTTTCCCCAGGATCCTCTGAGGATCCCTCTCCTTCAAATTGGAAGATTTGTACCTCCTCCTCAAAATGGGTCTGTTTGGGTCCTTTGTTTCTCCTACCCCCTCTCTGCTCCTTGGGTGGCAGACTCTCAGGGGCAGGAGATTTTGTTTCCGGTTCCTGGGTTTCTGGGGGCTTTCTACAAGTGGGGAAGGAAGCTTCCTCCAAGTCTTTACACCCCCCTTCCCCTTGTGCCTCCTCCCTGGGAGCCGGTGGGTTGTCAGGGTGCTGCCCCGTCATTGTTCTGGAGCACCAGGTCCAGAGTAGGAGGCATTCTGTGCCGGTATGCCCATCTAAGGGTTCTTTTGAGCACTCAGCATGCGACCCAGATCCTGTGCCATGTTTTGGACCTGGCGCTCTAGCTGTGAAACCCGCTCAGGCTGATACGGGGTTCTCATTTCTCCCCTGGGCTGATCCCGGGAAGGGTATCTATCCCTTCTCTGGTAATACCCCGGGTTGGGAAGATTTGGGTACCCCTCCAACCTTGGCCTCCCCTCTCCCGGATTAGGTTCTCTGTGCTCAGGAAAGTGGGGAAGGAAGGATGGATTGTTCTGCGGTTGGAAGTTTTGTCGGTACCTGGGGAAAAAGTTCTGCCCAGGATTTGGGGAATTTCTGCTCTCCTGGGGGAAGTGAGGAGGGAAGTTCCCTGGGTTAGGTGCTGCTTGGTTGGATTCGCCCCCCCCCCTTGGGCTGGAGGAGTCCACACATAACCCAGGATGGGTCAGTTCCCCTTGTAGCGGGGACTAATATAGTCAGGGGAGTGAGGGATCCCATTTGTGGCACTACCTCCTTGGCTCCCTGTCTTTGACTGGCCCGAGGGCCTTCTGGGCTTGGGATTATTCTGCTATGCAGGCGGGTTTTTAGGCCCCCCCCATCTCCAAATCCAAAATGGGGGCAACCTTTACCTCTGCCACCTTAGCAGGCAGCAGCAGGGGTGTTGGTTGGTTTGGGGCTTTTTTGAGTATTCTTGTTTTCTACAGGCTTTTGCACCTCATAGATTCGGGTGGCCTGTTCAATGACCCCGTCTAGTGATCTTTTCTCATGAAAATCTCTCACTAGCTGGGTCATGATGTACTTTGGTAGAGCGTGGAAAAAAGTATTAACAAATTCTTTGCTGTCCGTGCGCACCCTTCTGGTAGTCTGCGCAAAGGCACGCTTTACCTCCTGCACAAATTCTTGTGGGGCCTGATCCTCCCAACATTGCAAGTTGTAGGCTGCCTTGCGAGCCTCTTGGGGATTTCTGTGTACAGAAAAATGCTGCAAGATGGCCACCCTATAGGTGGACCATCTAGAATGATTTTGATCCGCAAAGAAACTGGAGTATTCTGGTGAGAAGGTCCATTTCACATACTGAATGCAGCTACTGCTGTCTTTCAAATGGAAAGTTTCCATCATCTGCTCAAAGAGCTCTAGGTGCTCCCAAACAGAATACTTAGCATTCTTATGATAAGGCGTGATGACACTCCTTATTGCCTTGATTTGTTTTAAGGGGTCCTTAAGCAAGGCCCTTTTTGCCTTATTGGCCTTCTTGGTTTGGGTAACCCTGGTCCAATCATCCTCTGACTCAGAGGCACTGCTCCCAGAGGTGCCCGTCTTGTCTTCCAGGTTCTCACGGATTCTGCAAGCCTGGGAATGGCTGGCAGAATGTGGGGACCTAGTCTTCTGTGTTCTGGGGCGCTCAGAGGAGTCTTCTGATTCCTCCTTGCCCCCAGGATTTGATGGGTGCCCCCCCCACTGTCCTAGCTGGGCAGAGGTTTCTAGCATGCCCTTAGTGGGTCTACCCTCATGGAGTTCCCCACTAAACTTCACAGTACTTGGGTATCCATACCCAGATGCCCGCCCATCCATTCCTGGGAGGTACTGGTCTATGAGCCCCATACTTCTGACTGGATAGTAATCTGCCATCCCCGCGGCCCTGGGCTCATGTACGCCAGTGGACATGGGGCTGGCAGAGTCCAGGGACGGGGAGAGAGGAAGGTATCTGGTACTAGGGTTCCTGAGGTTATGCTCAGGTGTTTCCCTTTCCCAGTGAACCTCATCTCTATCAGCCCCTGCTCCCTGTTGCCATGCAAGAACCTCAGCTTTCTGATCCTCAATCACGGCCTTAATAGTCTCTATCAGTCTCTCTTGCATGGCTACCTGCCTGTGGAGCCTATCATTGTTCTGACAGAGAGCCTCATTTTCTCTCTGTGCTTGCTGGTTTGTCTTTGACTACTGGGCCAGTCTTTGCTGCAGGAGGGTTACCTCCTGAGTCCTGTCCATACTGGCCTGCTCCTTCCTTGCCAGAGCATCTTCCACCCTCCTGGTGTGCAATCTATCATGCTCTTTCTGGAGGTCACCCAGTCCCTGGAGGGCCAGGTGATTTTCTTCCAGTTTCCCTTTTATGTGACAGACTTCCTGGCCTAAGGTGTCCCTTTACTGTGCAAGAGCCTGCCTCTGTGCCGCCAGGTCGTCCTTCTGTCTTTGAAACACACACCAGCTTTCTGGCGCTCGTCATCAAACTCTGCCTCAGAATTAATTTGTTGCTCTCTGTCTTCTCTCTATCTAGGTGGCTTTGCAGGGTGACTATATGCTCTGCGCATGCCCTGTTGAAATCTAGTTGTTGCTCCAGCTTTTTCTGGCTCTGCAGTAGAGAGTCCACACTTTCTTGGTACTCCTTCTGCAAGGCCAGAATTCTGGTATCCTGTTCTGCCTTTTCCTGTTGCAGGATACCCATATCCTCTTTTATTTTAACTATATACTGCCTGCTTTCATTTTCTGACTCCTGGCTCCTCAGCAGCCTCTGCTTCTAATGCCATCAGTTGCCTACTTGCCAGGTCTTGGCCTTCAGCATGTTTATCCTGTATGGCCCCCATAGATAAATATAGATATGCCGCTATCTTATTTTGCTCATCCTTGGCTTTAGGGGCCATATATAGTTCACTCAGGGCCACATGTAAGGGACCCTGATATTTCCAGGTATCTAACCCTGTTGCAGTGATCTGTTGTGTGATTGCCTGCAACCACACATTCTGATCCTGCTCAGTCCATTCACCTCTCACAAATAACTTATGTAAAAGGTGTTCTCTAGCCATCTTGATGTCTACCAATGTCGCCATTTTGGAAATATTGATTTCCTTCCTGATTTACAGAAGTTTTTTATTTTATTTTTGCAAAACAGACCCTTTCCTTAGAGCGTTCCCTTTTGAGGGGTGCTTTTACAGTGTAACACAGCGTGGTAGCCCAACAGGATTTATTTATCCTATTAGTTAGCACACTGTATTAAGCTGCACAAGTGGTAGATCTAATCCAGAAATCCCGGACACGAGCCCCCAATCTGTAAGCGGTTTCAGCCCAGCACTCCACCTAAATCAATGCCTAATATGGGATGCCCAATAGAAACCCTTATTTATATATTTTTATGTCTAAAGTTCTTTTATTTCTGGATGATGTACCCTTATATAATGCCCCTCTCTTTGAACCCCCCCCCCTGGTCTCACTGAACCAAGAAGGAGGTTTGTTTTGACAATTTAAAAGATTAATTTGAAGAATTGAACAATATATATCACACTTTTATATATATGAATAATATCTGAATATCACACTTATGAATATATAGGCACTGATCAGCAATGGGTAATATTACAACATCAACAATCTCTTTAATCAATTAGGAGTAGGAATAGGAAGAATAATGTAGCAGAGTATAATTTGTATGGTTCAAGGAAATGCAATGATAGGAAAGAATGCAACACAGAAATAAAACTTGATATGACTTCAATCAAAAGACAATATGATCACTTTTTCCCCCTGTCACTACTCACTCCCCCCAATATGCAATATGAAGAGATGGAATGAGGGCACACAGGTTTCAGAAATAACAATTAACAATTGCAGTTTCAATCCCGATTCCCCCCAGCAAGCAGAGAGAAACAGGGCTGATTTTAAACAGGTCAAATGCTTTTGAATGTAATATGAAGTGATGGAAGAAATGCTAAAAATGATTTTAATTAGCTAAATAGGATTCAGAACTAGTGTGAGTTGCTTTGGATAGGTTCAGGGAAACACTAGCAATGATTGTTGAATGGTTGGTAAATTCAAAACGAAATTCAGAAGTTAAAAGCAAGAAATAGCTGTTTTTACATGTGGTGAAATTGAGCCAAATGCGAAATCGCGGCTAACTTTTCAGCACACGAAAAATGCAATTACAGCAAAACTATAAGGAATGGAATGTGGTTCTTAGTTCGTTTGAAACCTAAAGCTGTTAGCTTCAAAATGACATTTAAATTTCCTTCCTCGCATGTACGGTTCAAAAGTTACAGAGGTTTTAGTGAAGGTCGATTTTTCTCAAAAGAGTCAAAATTTCAAAATGAAAGATGCGCTGTTGAAGATTTGGAACAAAGATTTCTTAACACTAGGGAGTCTATGGAGCCGCAAACTACA
This sequence comes from Ambystoma mexicanum, assembly GCF_040938575.1. Taxonomy (NCBI): domain Eukaryota; kingdom Metazoa; phylum Chordata; class Amphibia; order Caudata; family Ambystomatidae; genus Ambystoma; species Ambystoma mexicanum. The sequence goes on from NC_090922.1 coordinate 767,128,252, forward strand.
CGGACAGCCCAGCCACCGATCCAGAGGCGCCTCCGGATGGTTTCTACCTGCCTGAGACGATTGCCTTTCTCCAGAAAATATATATTAGCGCCAAGATGATTATCACTACGATTATCACGGGATTATGTGGATGAGAGAAGGAGTCAAGATAGACAAAAGAGATTCAATAATACAGTCTGTATATGTTGGAATGGTTTGGATGGGATTACTTAAGCTAAGAGATGACTATGGACAGTTCTATGCTAAATGCTCACTACTATGGCTTTGGAATGGAGTAGGCCCGTCAAAGATCTGGTCAAAGGTTTGGCTGGAATTCGCTCGCCACCGGACAGGATTCAGGACACCTGGACTGCTCTCAGCAAGGCACTCTGGTCTGCACGGCCTCTTGGACTGGATCTGACGGGTTCTGGGTTGCAGCTTTGCTGGACTGATCTGGATTCTGGGTTCTAGCAAGGGTTCTTGGCCAGAAACAGCAAAACAGCTCAGCCAGGCTGTTGAATGGTTTAGGCCCCGTGGAAGTTTAGGGCTTAAAATCAGGTTGCTAGATTTTAAAGGCCTGCTGAAAAGGGTTCAGCTTTTTGGGCTAGGCCTCTGCTTCAGGGTTCTGGAGTCTGGTTCTGGAGTCTGGTTCTTCCTGCAGAGCGCTTCGCCGGTAGATCCGTGATGAGTGAATCTGTGTGTCTTTCTGGGTTCTCAACAGTCCCTATTTATCCATCTTCCAAAGGGGTGGGGAGGCTGATTATACTATGCCCAACCCTCTAAGGATCTGATAGGTCAGAGAATTTCCCCTCTCCTGATTTGAGAAGGTAACAGTGTGTCATGATGTGTCATCATGTGTCAGAGTGACACTGTGTTTAGGGTCCAGCGAAAATCCCTCCCCTTTGTTCTTACCCAGAAAATCTATTTTTCCTAAAAAACATATTTACAATATCCCCAACTTGTTAATATTACATATACACATCACAGATTAATTAAGGCACGTCTCGGTTCAAGTCCCATCTTCATATGAGTTTTGGTTCACAAATTACAATTGTTCGCGCTTTTGGGCGGTTACTCAGTGTCAGTTCTGTACCAATTTTTACACATGCATGCACATACCATCTGGGCATATTCCAGGAATTTTTCATGTTCCTGACATAATCACAATTGCTAGAATATGAACTTTTTCGTGGTTCAGTCTCTGAATGTCGCAGAATTTCCTGAGTAGTTTCTACTTGTGAACAATATTTTCATTTTAATAATCTCATATTTTTGTTAGTTCAATACAATTTGCTATAAGTCTTTTCCACAAACATACAGTTACTTCAGTTTCAAATCCACATTTTCAGCCTGGCCCGCCTCCAAGGCTTGGCTGAGCCAGAGAGTCACATGGGCTTGTCTTCCTGGGTAGTTGGTGTCAGTCACACCCGAATTAGCATTTTCCTTCAGTTCAAGAAACCCATTGTCTCTCTCCTAGGGCAGCAGAGGAAGTCTCCTCCCCTTCTCATTAGCAACCCCATGAGATATTCTCTCCTTTTGGTGGGAATGAACAGGGTGGTGTGTTCTGAGTGGTGGGAAACCTCTTTGAAGTTTTAGCTGAATCAGGTTACCTTATAGTCAATTGTGACATTGTTCCTTGTGAAAAATTACAGTTACAAATGTAAAATAAGCAAACATACCTTCAATTCCAGTCTTTTTCAACATGAAAATCAATGTGTGGCACCCTATATTGCATTTGATGGAAGTCCCTTCTTTGGCATATTTAGCTTTTGAGACACAAGTTTCACTTGACAGATTTAGAGATTGTCAGCGTCTGAAAGAGGCGAGTAACGGTATTGCCCCCATTTTTGACATATTTCTTTCCAGCAAGTATCTTTAAAAGTGGATTTTGTTCTGATAAAATATACTTCTGCTGATATTATGTTTATGTGGATTCTTGAAGTAGAATGATGTTCAACACCCAACAAGGAGGTTGGATCTTTTGGGTGGTTTATGAGCCATGATATTTGCAGATTTGACATGAAAAACGGATTTCCACACAACTCTGTGTTTCTTTTGCAATCATTTTGCTCTGTGGGCAGCCAAATGATGGGTTTTGGTAGTGGTCTTCTGTGTTACCACTGACATAGGCAAAAGTGGATGGCGGCCTATTTTTCAGATTTTTCCTGCGCACTTCTGGGTGATTTTTAGCAAGCAGAATGCTTTCCGGCGGCAATTCCGATGTTCCTGATGCAGTCAATGCACAGGGATGTTGCAAGGCCTGGACTAGTGGTGTAATGGTGTAAAAACATCCCACACCCTTCTCCCCAGGTTTCTAGATGTGGTAGGCACACTCCTACTAAGGATCCCAAGCCCAGCGATTAAGAATCTACAAAAGGGACCTAGAAAGGTCCTGTTTCAGCCACAAGCAATTGGAGGGCTGGGGGTACCAGAATTCCGCAGATATTTATGGGTTGCGCAGGTGGCACCAATAGTACAATGGGCTCCTCGGGAGAACCCGAATCAATGGGTAACTTTGGAAAGGGAAGCGACCAGGGTTCCCCTAGAGTGGCTGGGCTTCATGTAAGTGAGATACAGAGGGAAAGAAGGAACATTGTTGGAAACAACCAAAGCCACTCTATGGTACTTGGACAAAACATTGCAGGGAAAGAAAATAAAAATAGGAGGAGGCCCAGCCACACCAATGGCTCATAACACAGATTTAACACCAGGCACACAACCCAATTTTTGGACTCGCTGGGAGGGAGGGCAAACCTTGACACTAGGGGATTTCTACTCAGATGGGGAACCTCTGACATTTGAAGGGTCTAAAGAAAAGATTAAGATAGCGGAGAGTGATAGATTCCACTATACCCAAATTAGGCACTGGACTACGAATACAAAAGTGAAAGAGGGGACATCCTGGGATCCAGTGGGATTGGAACTCACAATAAAGGAGGGGGCACCGGAAAAGGGGGTATCGAGATTGTACCGACTACTGTACAAGGCGAACCCAGAAGAAACCCTGCCATACATGGAAAAATGGGAATCAGGTGTTGGAAACCCGATAACTGGGGAGACTTGGAGCCAAATATGGCACCGGGCCATGAAAAGTTCCAGGTGCGCCTCAATGAAAGAGGCAGCCTATAAATTGTGCCTAAGATGGTACATGATGCCACAACTAATACACTCTATCAACCCGAGCTACCCTTCACTATGTTGGCGGGGTTGTGGGCACACTGGGGACTTAATCCATATGTGGTGGGCCTGTCCGGTGGCAAAACCGTACTGGAAGGAAATCCTGAGCCATATCAGTGAGGTGGTGGGGTGCAGCTGCCATTGGGTCCAACAGTGATACTGCTGATTGAAGCAGTGGAAGGCAGTTATGCAAACACTGGTAACATAGCTACTCTTATAACCCACAGGTTGAGCGCAGCCAGAATCAACCTAGAACACATGTGGAAAAGAAAACAAGGGCCTGCAGTGTCTATTTGGTGGGTGAGGTTATGGGGAGTTATGGCTATGGAGAAGGTGACAGCATTGGCATATGGCTCATACCCCAAATACTTGAACACGTGGTTGCCCCTCCATGAATTTACCAAAGATAAGGAGCAGGTGTACTTTAAACCCAGAACCCTCCGTAAGGTTTCTATTCTGTTACCAAGGAAGACTGGTAAAGGCAGGCCATCTGGCAATGCACCCAACTCTTTATGTTAAGATTTCTCATCTCAACCGAACACTGACAAGATTTCAGGGGGCGGTGGGTGGGAGTTCAATTGTTAATGTTATACAAAAGAGCCCACAACGGAAGGAAATGAGAACTGAATGTACGAAGAATGATTAGACATCTGTACTTTGTTTCTCTTATGTATGCTTCTAACTTGAGTTCTTGAAAGAAAAATAAAGTTTGTAAAAAAAATAAAATGAATGGAGAACATCTGGGTTGGATGATGTATGCAGATGACCTTGTGCTGATGGATGCAACACCGATTGGCTTAGAACGGAAACTCCATCAACTTGAAAAATACGTAGTAATAAACGGCTTAAATATCAACACCTCGAAATCTGAAATCCTCATAATACAAAACATTAAAGGAAGGAGAGACGACAACAAAAACAAATTCTACCGGCAGCTCGAAAAAGAAACAATAAGCTGTGTAAATTACACAAAATAACTAGGGATGTGGATTAACTACAGTATCAATGACGCATCATGGGTGGAAAGAATAAAAGCCAAGTGTAAGCAGTTAACAGCACAGGGCTTCATGATCAACGAAAAATATTGCAAATTTTCGTTGAAAGCAGTCATCATCTCCTATAAACAAAAAGTGATACCTGCGTTAATTCATGCGCTTTAGGATGTCCTTGGACATTGCCGTCATCCCTTGAACACAACTTTTGGCAAACAGTGTTGCGACTTCCAAAGGATGTGCCAAAAAACAGTTTAAGATATAAATTAGGTTTGACTTCAATAAATGCCAGAGTTACGTGGAATTTGTTGACACTTTACAGGAAAACGGCATCAGACGACAGGCTTCCCTTGCTTCGAGGGCAGGCCACATTGTAAGCAGGGTTCCTGGTGCGTTCCCCATGTAGGGGGCCGCTTTCGTGACTCGGCCCGTTGCCTTGGATGTCATTTATATCCTCTGTCTCTGTCACTTCCTTCTTATGAGAGCCTTTTAGGGAGGGCCGTGGGATCTGCTGAAACTTAGAACTGTTCTTAGTGGCAGGGCCCATCTCCCCCTTCTTGTGTTGGCTCCTGTGTGCCATCCTCCCACTGGGCTACCCTCCGTTGTAGGCCTTGGTATCCCGGTCTTATGCATTGTGGCCTCTGGTTTCCTCTGCCCCACTAGGGCATGCGGGCCTCTGCCGCCCTAGCCCCACCTTGTTTTACCCAGGTAGATACACCCTTTGTTTCTGGCTCCAGCTGCGTTCTTCAGTGCAGGTGGGAGGGGTGGGCTGGGGGCTCCAGTGTGCTCTTCCCGCCCCTTTTTCGGGTGCTCTTTGTTTAATATATTGGTGGATGGTGCTCCCCCCTGTCCACGCTACCCACTATTTCCTCCCCTGCGGGGGCCTGCGCCTGTCTCAGTCCCTTGTACCTGGGGCCTCCAGCCTCCTTTACCAGAATATTTCCTCTTCTTGGGAGGTGGCCGGGTCAGAGGCTGCGGCGTGCTGCACTCGCCCCTCCGCCAGATTGCTGATCTCCTCTATGGCCTCCTGGAACCCACCTGAAGGCTTGCCCCCTGGCTCAATGCAATTCAGTACGTTTTGGGGCCCCCTCCTCCTTCCGTACGGTCTTTCTGGGCTGCTCCCCCGCCCCACCATTTTGGCCCTCCTTACTTGGCTGCCGGTATGGGCCCACGTCTTCCTCCTCCAATCTCACCTTGGGGGGCCGGGCCGCTGTCCTCTGTGCGGCTCCCTGTTAGTGAGCGCCTCGCTACTTTGTCTGCACGCCTCCTGGGGCTAGCCTGTACTGACTGCTGTGCTCTTGCCACATCCAGCCCTCGGTTGTCCTCCCCTCGGGCAGGTCGCAGGCTCCTCTTTCAGTTGGCTCTGCCATGCCTTCTACACCTGCCTTTGCTTGCTCCTCTCTTGTGGCCGCAATGACTCCCAAGGACGCAGCGCCTTCGCCTCCTTCTGCCTGACGGAGCCTGTCTCCTTGCTTTCTTTGTACTCCCGCAACAACCAGTCCTCTCTCAGGGGTCTGCTCCACAACCTCACTGTGTTGCCTGCCGTCCGGGGGTGGTGGAACTGCCTTTTGCAGGGCCTGGGCTCGGGGGCAGCCATCGACACGTCTACCTTGTGTCGGCAGCCATCTTGGTATCCCGACGTTGGTCTTTTTTGCATTGACTTTCAAATGGTTCGGCTTCATGTAATGATCTAAAGCATTGATTTGCTGTTGTAACCCAATTTGTGTCTGGTCCATGATAAGCAAATCATCTGCATATAGTATCCATGGCAGTGGTGTGTTTATTTTAGGCAGAAAAATTCTGATTTTCTTCTGGGTCTCGCTCATGTCAGATAGGTAGATATTAAACTGGGCTGATGCCAAAGGACAGCCCTGTTTCAAGCCAATAAAAAGTTCTCCATTTTGCTTGTAAGTATGCCTTCTTTTGTCAAGCGTACTTGTATGAATGTAGCTGAATATAGTGCTTTTATGGCTTCTAAAAGGTCTTTAGGACATCCTCATAGTTTGGGTTTACTGCATAATCTCTCTCTCTGTTAATGCTATCAAAGGCTTGCTCCAAGTCCACAAAAGCTGTATATATTTTAGATTTGGCCTTGAGTGCCTTTAATTTTACCAGATTTAATAGAAAGAGATTTAGGTTTGTGCTAACTCCTTTTGTAAAACCTGCTTGCCTCGGATCTGTTCTGCCGGATTTCTTTTCCCATGATTGAAGGTGTCGTAAGAGGATAGTGCCGAACATTTTTCCTAGTGTGTCCAGTAATGCTATTGGACGATAGTTTTGGGGTTGTTCCCTGTTTCCTCTGTAAAATGATTTTGCCACACTTTTTCAGGGACTGCATTTGGAAGTGTCGCTAGTTGGAATGTAGCGTTATTATTTACTATTGACCACAGGTCACAAGTGTTCTTATTGGAGATTTTACTGAGCATTTGTTTCCGCGTCATGTTCTAAGGCGCTAGCTTTGAAGGGAGTTAGCCAATTCCTGTAGCGCTGTGCTCTTGCTCTGTGCAGTTCACATTTTTGTCTTGTTTCAATTTATTTAGATGTCTCATGTCTGCTCGAAATATTTGCCGAACTTTAATTAGTAGTTGATTGTAAAAATGCAATCGTGTGAATTAAGGTTTTTCATCTTTAGCGCAACGTTTTTTTTAAGCATGTTAAGATGCTAGCATATTCCAACTTTGAGTCATCAAAGCGAGATTTGAGCCGATATTTCTCAGTAATGGTTTCAATGTCTTAGGCTTTTAGCCTTAATCTGTTGCCACCATTCGTAATTTCTACAGTTCCTTTGTAGAAATCTTCGATCAGTGATTGATTCCTCGCCATATTAGGGCAAGCAGGCGGTGGTCGCTTGTTTCGTTCAAATTAATTGTTCAGTTATCGACAAGACCTCTCATGTTGCCTGAGACAAAGAAGTAATCCAGATGAGCGCTCTGAGTTAAATGTGCCCAAGTTGGTTTAGCAGGAATATCTCCTCTAACTTGTCCGTTTAATGTGTAGAAATCGCGAGCCTCTAGTCCCTGAGTCCACAAGGCTGCTCTTCCCGTACCCTCTGTACGCTTGATTGCAATACCCTCTCTGTTTATACAAGTGATGTTAAGGTCTTCGGCGATAATAATAAAAGGATCCTTAATTTGTATGTAAGCTTCATCAATCAATGATGTGAGAGTGTTCGAGAATTGTGTTTGATCAATTATGAGCAGATTCCAATACAACTTGAACAGAATGATTGGTTTTTTCTCAATGGGAACACATTGGGTCTGTTCTAACACTAACATTTGTGTGAATGGATTAGGATGTCTTTCACTTCACTAACTGCTGCTGCTAGACCTTTCACCACTTTTATTAAAGTCAAGAGACCGGAGTACGCTCAACCCCTTATACTCTAGGAGCCAGATTTAAATACACTTCAAAAACCTTGGCTGTTGGTTTATTTTGAATCCATGCCACTTAGAGACGTACAATGTCATAGTTAGCAAGGTTCATTGGTTCATGATTGAAAAGATGGATAAATCCTCAGGTATTCCAGCATGCCATTTTCATTTCCTTTGGCTTCAGTGGTGCTGGGCATTATCTTGAACTTGAAGTGACGAAGGAGGTTGCAAGCCACAACCAATCCTGCTCTTCTTCTGATTGGGGAGCCTGTATAAGGATTCCTTTTGTTTTCTTTGGAGAATCATTCTTAGATTGAAAGGTTACTTTTATTCTTGGTATTTCTCTGCAAATAGATTCCTTTGAGGGAAAGATCCTTGCGTCAAAGGCTATTTTATCTTGCTGGTTGTGTTTAATAATCATTTGCACGTATTTGTTGTGAGTTTGAAATCAAGCTGCTGCTCCTTTGCATTGAATTAGCGGGTGCATTAAGTTCTTCACTGATATCAAACTCGTATGGTAATAGATGTATTGCATTCAGTAATGCAGTGTTAGGGAGAATTCTCTTCTAAGGCTAATTTCCCTAACCTGTAGAGTCCCTCAGCAGCTTTGCTGGATTTGAGGGGTTTATTTTTTTCTCCCGCTAAGAGTGAGACTCTTTTTCCCACTCTTAGACATATTGGTGATGTGTGTTTTAGGCTATTTTTGTGCTTATGGTCTATGGGGTTTTTCTCACCCTCATAGGTATCATCTTTTTACATGTGTGTTACACAGCACCCTCAGTGCAGTAACGCAGGAGTGTCACAGTGACCCCCAAACATAGACTCCATACCCTGGGACTGACTACTGTCTCCCAGGGCATGTAAAGACCCCATTGACTTTACTAGTCAATAATTATGAACAAAACCAGTACAACCCATCTTATTATGGAAGTACTGGAAAGGGTTAATAGTTTTTCCCTAGTGTTCATTTCCGAGAGGGTACTGTCCAGTCCCTCTCTCCAAAGTTTCTGGCTGGTGGCAGTAGTTACTACTTAAATATTTGACCGCAAATATTTCCCTATGCGATTTTCCCATTGTTCGAGGCTACCACTTTTACTGACAGCCTCTACCGAACCGCCGGTTTATTTTATTATTAACTTTACTCCGGTAGGTTTTTATTTTCAGATCTTTGATATTATTTCTTTCTCGTGTCTTTCTCTGAAATCCTAACCCGGGTCGGGGATCCTTTGTTCGTCCTTTTGGCGGGTGTTAGGCAGAAACCTGTGCAGTTCCCTTAGGGAACACTGCAAAAGATTTAAGACTACAGGTGTTGGCAGTAAACCCACTTGGTAGCAGTCTGTACCACCCAGGTTTACCTGGTAGCTGTGGCTGAGCAGTCAGACTTCTCTCAAGAAGAGTTAGGCAGTATGCAAAGTATACACAATAGGCACTCAGATACAATAATACAAGCAAACACTGACCAGAGCTTTGGTATCAAAGTATATAATTATTTATTTAAAAACACACGGTTTGAAACACTCCAGCACTCTTGTTGTAAAATATTCTAAACACAGTTACTATTGTAATATATACACCCCTTTTTCCTTATCAGATAAGTCACAGTAAAACACCACTAATTTTCATACAGAGGTGAGCGCTTAACTAGATGGCACTCCAATAAGTTTGTGAGAAAGGGAGGGAAAAAGACAGAATATGGAAAGGTACACCACTCTAAGGTTCAGGAACACTGTTAGCAAAGCAGAAGAGCAAAAGTCACTGGTGAGCCAAAGTTCAAAGGCTGGGCCCACTCTTAGAGAGAGCAGAGCACAAATGCACCCAAGATCACACAGTTACACTAGGCTTTGAAAGTCTTGCAGAGGGTTCAAAAAGGGTTTAGAGAGGCTTTAGGAAAGTTTAGCCAGGGTGTCCCAGACTAACCCAGGTTCGAAAGCCAGGGGCTAAATCTACCCCGTACAGTCGGTAGCAAGGGAAGCCTGGCGGGACATGGGACCTTAAGTGGGAAGGATCCTCCAGCAGTGGCAGTTGTTCCTGGCAGTGGGTGCAAGTCGCGCTGTCGTCCAGGGGAAGAGAAGATCTCGACTTGGAGGAAAGATGAAGGTCGTTGCACTACCAGGGAAGAAACCAGCCGCAGAGTTTTCCGGTTAAAGGTGGTACCTTTGTTCACGGTCGTGGTAAAACGTGGTATCCTGGTTTCCGGGGTGCTTGGCACAGGCAAGGCGGCCACGAGGTACGTCGGGAAGGCGAAAAGACGGTGAAACTGGTTATCCCCACCAGTCAAAGGAAGAAGACTCTCCGGCGGGAGATCTCCTCTGTCGTTGGGAAAAGTGGTGAGACGGTCCAGCAGGGCTCCACCGGTGGTGGTGTTGTGGCAGGTCGGCTCAGCTTCTCCCTCGTCGGATTCTTAGGTCCTGTGGCATCTTCTCAAGTTCCAGTCCCCAAAGCCCTGCTTTTATGCAGAAAACCCACATTCACTCAGCCTAGCTGTCACTCAAACATGCTAAGTGGTGAGCCGGCCGGCTCACCACTTGGGCCAATCAGGACGGAGTGCGACTTGAGTTGCCTAGGCAACTCAGTCCAGGGTGCCTAAATTCCCCATCACCCCTCCTAAGTACCCCAGACAGAGTGGCACCACTTTGGAGGGCTTCTGCCCGCCAAAAAGTGGAACAAAGGGCTCAACTTGGGTTGGAGTCACAGAAGAGAACACAAACGCCATTTTAGAATCAAGTTTCGGCAAAAAATACCAACCGGAGAATTAATATTAATTAAATAAACCGGCGGTATGTTTGAGGCAACCGTAAATAATTAAATAAAGATAGTAGCCTAAAACAATGGGAAAACCCATAGGAAAATATTCGCGGTTGAATATAAAAAGTAGTATGCACTGCCACCAGCCAAAACTTGATCGGGGGGACGGAGACGTGCCCCCTCGACTAACAGACCCCGGGGCAATTGAATTGCCCCAGCCAGTACGTCCACAATATGATGGTTTGTACTGTTTCTGTTCAGAATTTAAGACTAGTAAAGTCAATGGTGACTTTACATGCCCTGGGAGACAGTAGTCAGTCCCAGGGTATGGAGTCTATACTGCGGGGTCACTATGACACCCCTGTGTCACTGCACTGAGGGTGCTGTGTAACACACATCACAAAAACACATGAAGCCCTATGGAGTAAAAGACCCTATAGCCCATTAAACACATTTAGATTCAAAGAAACACACTCAAATCATGCCCAAGAGTGAGGGTAAAAGAGTCTCACTCTTGGCAGGAGAAAAAAATAAACCCCAAAAATCCAGCAAAGCTGCTGGGGGACTCACTAGGTTAGGAAATTCAGCCTAAACAGAGAATTCTCCCTAACAGCGGGCTTCTGCACAAAAGGACGCCACTCGGCGCCACTGAGTCTGGAGTAGACAGAATGTGTGGGAGGGGGAATAGACACCCTGAACAGGGTTACCTAGGCAACCCAAGTCGCACTCTGCCCTGATAGGCTGGGGGGTTATCCCGCCAGGATAGCCACCCCACTGTGTGAGTGACAGCTAGGCTGTATGAATGGGGGTCTTTCTGCATACAAGCAGGGCTCTGAGGACTGGAGGACAATACGTCGCCACTGGAACTAAGAAACCTGAAGAGGAGAGAAGCTGAAGACATCTGCAACGACTGAACCATCGGTGAAGCCCTGCTGCCGATCCTCACCACTTTTCTCCAACGACTTGAGAAGATCTTCACCTGCAAGAGTCTTCTTCTCTTGAGCTGGTTGGGCCAACTAGTTCGCCAATCGCCTTTCATGACCTGCCTTGGTCGAGTCGCCAGTGCCCAGCACTAGGAGACCGGATAGCCAGGCACCCGTCCACCACGACCGTGATTTAAAGGAGCGTACCTTTTATTTTGTTTTGGCAGCACCGTGGCTGGCTTCATCCCCTGGCAATGCAGTGACTCGAGCCTTCCTCCATGACGAGAGCCTCTCTTCCTCTGCTGGATCTCCCAAACTGCAGGAGCCTCTTCCACTTTCAAGGTACATAGTTCCGCCAGGCCTCCCGTTTCGTTGGGTACTGCTAAAGGTGTTTTAAATCCTTTACTTACCTTCGTGGTTGGCCGCCCTTATCATCTAACATTGTCTTTTACCTCTGCAACCGCATTTTCAAATCGTTAAACAAAGACTTGACTGCAGCTACTAGAACCGTTTGATCCTGGGCACTTTGCCTTGTACCACTGACTCTGGCACAGGACTATTGACTCTGGCAAAATCTGTTACAACTGCCTTCCCTAGATTGCTTTTCATCAATAAATGTGTTGGTGCACCTAAAACTCTTATAACCACTTTTTCTTCCCTTTTTAAATATGGTGAAGTGCCATTTTGCTCGGTTTTCACCTAAGTATTTCTTATGCTAAAAGTACTGCTTTGCGTAACTTGTTCACAATCCACTTGGGAAGTGTTGCTGGTGTGTTTTAGAGTCTGAATCTGCATAACTTGTCCTTTCCCTCCCTTTTGAGAAATTGTTAGAGTACCATTTCTGCTTGGTTTACACTGTGCCGTTTTGCTCAGTTTTCACTCTTGCTCAAACTTGTCTACAATTTAAATAGGGAGTTGTGTATACTTTTCTTGACAGTTTTAACTTGCTTTAAGGATAGTGATTTGTGTGTTGAACTTAAGAGTGCGTAAAATAAATATATTATTTTCAATACAAATCTTTGGTCAGTGTTTCCTTGTTCCATAGTACTGTAGTCCCATTGTGTAAACCCTGAATACTGCTCATCTCCCTCTTGAGATAAGTCTGACTGCTCAGCCACAGCTACTAACTAAATCTGTGTGGTACTTACTGATACCAAAGGGAATTTATTGCATATACTTGTAGTCCTAATCTTCTGTAGTGCTCCCTAAGGGAACTGCATAGGATCCTGCCTAACATGCAGTTTGAGCCAATTTGGATTTTAGATGCCATATAACCCAATCACTTCTAGCTTCATTTACAAATTTCACAATTCAGATATCTTCTGAGACAATATCGCACAATTTGGAACTGTAGTATAGCAATTTCATGGCGGTAGCTCTGTTCAATAGTAGTCCATCGCCACTCGTTAGTAGTCTCTCGATCATTCTCGATCGTTGGGCCTTGTTTTTTACAGGTTAAACACATATGCCCTCATTACAAGTCAAGCGTTAAGGGTTTAACGGCGCCGTTGGCGCCGTTAACCCTTAACACCTGATTCACACTTTAACGTCTGCTTTTTGCAGGCGTTAAAGTCCAAGGCGCTAAGCGACCTTGGTGCTAATTACGTTGCCGTAATTAGCGCCTTCCCATCCCCATTATGCCCTATGGGGCAAAAATGGGAATGGGGAAGGGCAAATCGTGAATGGGGAATTACCACCCCACTCACCTTGGAATGGGGCGGTAATTCCGCCATCCACCATGGCGGAATCCGGCATGGACCATGGTGCTAATAGCACCATGGTCCACCGCCTGACTTGTAATGAGGGCCATAGTGTTTTTTTGGACTCAGGGTCGTTAGATTCCTTCAGTGTGGGTGGAGATTTAGAGAATGTCAGGACCAATCGTTTTTGTTCCAACGTTAGAAATGATGGTTCCAATGTATCTCTTGGGTTCTTTGTATATGTTAATCTTGTGCTGGGGCAGCGAGTATTTCTCCATTGCGGCAGATGTTAATATCATTTAGTTTCTTCTTTGGACTACGATGCTTTATCGCTTCACATTGATTCTGTGAATCAGATTCTGAGTCAGTTATAGAATGCGTTGTCAAGTCCATTAATGCCACCAAGTCCGAAATCTTTTCTTCCTCAGTCAATTTGGCAGTTGTCATACTGTTAGTTGGTAAGTTTCTATTTGTTCCCAATATTGGCAAAATGGTACTAGCCAGAATATTTTCTGTTAATTTAACTCTGATATCTTGTAATTTGGTTTGGGATTTTGGTGGCGTTGACATATTTCTTATGAAGTTACAAGATCCATTTGATTGTACTTTCATTTTATTTGTCAGTTTTTGATTTTTTGTTTTCGTTGGCAACTGTAAAATTGTTCATGTCAAGGAAAATTGTTTCCTTCTCTTCTGATAAATAATGGGAAACATCTCTGTTGAGTCTTCGATTAAATTGGGGATTTGATCAGATGCAATTATGGAATTGGATATTGTCTGCTGAGCCAATGATGGGGAACGACTCCTAAGGGATCGCTCGTTACGACTGTTATGGCAGTCACATGAGACGTTGTGTTTCTGATGGATTTGTTGCAGGCCTCCAGATATGTGTTACGCTCACCTGGTATCCACAGGGACGCCACCCAGCCGGGTTACTCGCTGGTATGCTTCTCAGCTTTGCCCTGATGTGATCTGCGGGGAAGGTTCTGCCTGAAAATACAAGAGGACTGTGTTCAAGACTGACCAACTGGGGTAAGTATCCTCCCTCCACCCCCGTATGATTTGAGTCCCTCTGGAGCCCTCTCCTCACCTTGTGGTAGAATTAGGCGTGCACTTCGTCCTGCCTTCTTTGCAGGGGCACATTGTCTTTCATGGGCGAGTGCGGTCCAGTTACTTCACTGACGCTGGCCCGTTTGATATTGTTCAGGTAGGTCTTATTGCTGTTCTTTAGTTTTGTTGCTATCCTGCATGCCTTTCTTTGTTTAAAATGTCTCTTCTTTTCTCCCTTAGGTATGCGGAGCTTCAGCGTGGCGAACTGGCTTGGTTGAGCCCCGCTGGTAAATGATGGCCCATTAAGAGTGCGCTGCGAAGTCTTGCCTTTGCTGACCTGTGTCTTCCTTCCTTGTAGGTCGCAATGTTCTTCAGTGCGAGTGGAATGTCCGGAGTGGTGCCAGCCGAGAGGCGACCAGCCATGTAAGCCTTTTGAGCAGAGCGTAATTCGTAAATGTCTCTGCTGCTTTCTTTAATGTTGCCTCTATCTTCCTCTTTCAGGTCGTTCCGTCCAGGAGCCGTGCAGATTCGAGGAAGCTGTTCTCAGTAGCTGCGAGTGTTTAAAGATGAAGACTGCAGGTAAGATGCTGCTGCTAATGATGTTCCTTTTGTCTCCTTGCAGGTTCTGCTTCTCCGAGGTTCGAGGGAATAGCTGGACACGGTGAGCGTCACGTTGCAAGCTGCAAAGTAACGCGAAGCGTGTTGTCTTGCTTGGGTGTGGTTTAAATAGCCCCAACAAAATAGTCCAGGTAAAGTAGTCCCTAGGCTACCACACTCAAAACACTAGACAGCATAGCTTGGTTCTTAGGAACCAAGCTAAGAGGATCCCTCCATGTTGGCTGACAATACAATAAAGTCGTTCCCAAGCACATTGTTTTTCATGGTGTATGAGCCTGGCGCCATAGGCGCCAGGACTGGCCCCAAGAGGGCTTTTGAAGAGGATGCCAGGCTCTAGAGGCCCGAGTCCTGACTCCACCTGGCCAATGGGTTTGCCAGAGGGGATTTTGGGTGAGGGTCGTGACAATAAGATGCATATCAGGCATTTTTACACATTAAAATCTTGGAAATATGACAGCTTTATTATTTTCCTGTGTACATTTACACACCAGTTTAGAGCAGAGGACAGTGCAAAGGTC
Source organism: Ambystoma mexicanum (assembly GCF_040938575.1). NCBI lineage: Eukaryota > Metazoa > Chordata > Amphibia > Caudata > Ambystomatidae > Ambystoma > Ambystoma mexicanum. Next base: position 767,143,325 of record NC_090922.1, read on the forward strand.
AGGTTAATTGACACAAACCAGAATGCTTCTTTTGATTTTTATCTACATGGATGTAATTGCAAGCCATGCTATGGATAAAAGCCTCTGAAACAGAATGTATTTCTCTGAAGCCTTCTGAAGCCTTTCAAAAAAGAAACTGCACACTTTGATTAAAGGAATGGTTTATTTCTATTCAGCTTCTGCTATGGAGCAAACATCACTGTGTTTTATTTTCCTAGCATTTTAGGATTGTATAAATAATAAGATGGAAAACTAAGTTGCAATTGAGAATTAACATTTTGTAACAAATTATGCTTCTTTTGCAGTGAAAGCAAACCAGTATTTCACAATTGTATTTTTCAGAGTTCCTGTGCTGTGTGCATAATCATAAGGAGGCAGATAATTTTTACACTTTTAATTTACACTCTAATTATAAACAGTGTGCAAAATGATGAAATGGTCAGTGGTAGCAGAGCTTTTGGTCAAGGGTGAGTGATTGTCATTACACTAATCACAGGTGTTCTAGCCTCTGAAATCTTCAAGGCTACAATTAAAACATCCATAGCCTGACCCTCCAGGAAGTGCACGCGCTGTTAAAAAACAAACAAATGAAAGTAACATTTGTAATTGCAATAGAAACAGCAAAACCTGTTGCTGTGATAATCCAGATAGGCATTTAACTTTATGTAGCACTTCATACATGGTTTGTCCAACATCTCGACACTGTAATTAGTATACCTCAGTCGATACTCAGTTAAATGACCTCTGAAGGATTTAGCCAATAAGATAGCTGAGCCGGTTGAGCACTCGTTGCTGCGATCTGTAGGTTGCAGGTTTGAATCCCGGCAAGGCTAACTCAGCCTTTCATCCTTTCGAGGTCGATAAAGGAGTACCGACTTCGATTTCGTGATAATTGTGATAAATATGTTGTGTACAGCGCTTTGACAAAAGTGCTATATAAATAACCATTTTACCATGAGATTAGGTATAGAATTTAGCAAGGAGTCCTTGCCTCCCTGTACTGTTGTATCATAACATTGGCATACCATTAGGTAGTAATAGCTCCAGGAAATGAGCCCTTTCATTAAACATCAAAAGACAATTCTGCTATTGAACCTCAAAACACACAATGAAATTCAGGTTTGCTTTACTATGTAATTGGCTAGGTTTTTGTGTTTTCAACATTTAAATATATACAGCAGAGATCAAATTGCCAGACCCTAGAGAAATAATGAAAGGTGTATTCTGTCACAATGCAGAAAGCTGTCGCATAGTAATGATTTCCATTCAGTTTTTGCACACGTCAGCTGGATGTCACATACATTTTACTCTTTTGCAAAGGAGAGAAGTAATTTTTACTCTCTTAAAATAACGTTTACTCTCAAAGTTTAAAAATATGGAGTAAAAAACTCATACATCAAAATCTTATCTGGAGCACTGATTTGCTGCCTTTCTTTCCTTTAGATCGGTTGATTTCGTCATTCACTGCTTGGACGTGAATTTGGTCATGAGTAGATCATTCCATGGACGATGCAGTATTCATTTCCCTTGATTGAGATATGTTGGTTTCTTTTTTTAGTCATTCCACATGACAACTTGATTGAGTCAGATAGACGATGGTGGAATATTTCCTCATTGTGAGTTCCTGAGCCATTTTACAGATTCTAGAATTATATTCATCACAATGCTTTTGTCATTCGTTTTTCCTCTGGCTAGATCCAACAGCCTAGCTTGCCACTGGGCAGTTGATTCGACTTCTTTGTTTAAACGCCTCTGCACATCTGCTGTCAAAGACACTAGAAACATCAATTTAGTGTGTAATAAAGACAACAATGTGCTTGATCTTTCACTGTCTCATTCATCCCTTCAAATAACTTTGTAAACTGATTCAACACAATGTTTATAGCAGACCTTATAATTGTCTGCGTTTGCGCTATAGTTGGTCAGGATCTTGGGCTCATAAGCGCCATGTTTGGCATCAAATTCCTGTGATTCAATTATGTGGGGATTCAGAATGTATGAGGCGCTGGAGGTAGAACTCGAAGTTGAATAGGAAGGTTGATATTTAGGCTTGTCCTCTGTATCAGCTTGTTTGCTGTCATTCTAGGAGTATCTATCACTGTTTAGTTGTTGCTCATGGCCGTCATAGCTTCCGTGAGCTGACAAGGCCTCTAGTGTTACATGTTTATGGCATGTAATCGAGGCGTAGTATTTGTCCTGCTATGTGCGCCTCTGTTGATTTGATGGATAGCTGACTTTGTCCTGGTTAAATCAATATTCTGTGAATAGCAGAGTTTGTTCTCGCATTCCATTGTCATCTTCATCTCTGCGATATCTCGGGATGGACGTACCGCCAAATTAGTATGTTGTGTCGATAAATTGCAAGAGTTGTTATTCTCACTAGTAGGTGTACTCATATGATTTATTCGTTGTGTTCCTACTTTAAAACACTGATATTCCAGTGATTCTGGGCGCATGAATATCTCTTCTAAAAGTGCACAGTCATCCTCCTGGAAGGCAGTCACGTTTGGATCAATGAGTCCTGTCGGAATCAATGGCTGCTTAACGACACAATGTTCTCTCAGTGTATATTGATTTCCAGGTGATCTTACCACTTGGTTGTTGTAAATTGTGGTATTCATGTTCATAGGTAGACTCGGAATTAAAGCAAGTGTCAAAGTTGGTTGTTTGTCACCCAAGTTCCTGCTTAGAGTTGATGTCTGGATATGGGGTGGATGGGATATCACGCTTTCTCCAGCATTGGTCTAGGTTGCATCCATACTTTTTGTTGATAATTCAGGGGTTGGAGGCGAAAGAAGGACAGGCCGAGTTAGCGTGGCCATGTTAAAAGTGACCGTGTTAGTGAGATTGTTTTTCATACACACGTTAGAAACTTGCTGGGGGGCTGAATTGGAACATTCCCTGGGACTCAAAATTGCAGCAACAATGTCTAATGCGGGTTGAGAATTCCCCCCTATTGATACAGTAAGTTTGCTTACCTCTAAGTCATTTACTGCTGCAGCCGTTGGAAAGCCTTCTCTCAGCTTTCCTTTTTGCTGTGTGCAGGGGCCAGTAGACGCCACATCTTGTGAGTCTTGTTTTTAATGGGGCTTTAATCTCACTGCTATGCGAGTCCACTAATCGATGGTTAAGTGGAGGATATGAGAATGGAAGATCGTTCACCTGGGATTTTCAGCCACTGCCCACTGAACACTCTGCTTGCATTCCACACCGCTCTGCTATGGAATGGTGCTTTTGAGAGCTCGGACCGCCTCCAAAAAAAATAACAGAGCAAACTCACTCTGTGATTGCAGCAGGAACAGTAGTATCAAGTTGTAATCCTTTCACCACAGAACACTCTGTACACACCCCGCATTCCTACGACCACTTGGAGCATTACCAATAAAAGACATTATTGGAACAAATGAGTCTTCATGTTTTTTTCGAAAAAAGAGAATTAGAAAATATTTTCCATAGTTCAGCTGGCAATGCATTCCATAGACGGGGGCCCCGGATAGAAAAACATTGGTCACCCTGAGAAACAAAATGAGAGGGTGGTACAACTACCAAATGTTGTCCAACTGAACAGAGCAGACGGCTGATAAAGCATGTTTTTAGAAACCAGATAGCTGGGTGCCACCCCCAAGTGCATTTATCTAAATTCAATCCGTTTCTAAACAGGGAGCCAGTGCAACTTCCTCCGATACACAGGGATATGTTCAAGCCCTTGGATCGTATCTCTCCAGACCTGACATCTCTCCATTGGCTCCCAATGGATGCAAGGATTACATTTGAAACCCTCTGCATTGTTCACAAGGCTTTCTGGGGCCTGGGTCCAAAATACCTTCAGCTATCCCTCCCCAAATCCCTCCCCTCTCGAGCCCTTTGCTCCTCTACCTCTAACTCCCTCGGGGTCAGTCATTTTTCAAACAAACAAGCTGGGGTTGATCTCTGTCTTCGGCTGGGGCCTCCCTCTGGAACAGCCTCCCTGCCACTCTAAAATTTGAGGAGAACCATCTCCGGTTCCGGAACACCTCAAAACCTTCCTCTTTGTTTCTGCCTTCGCTCCCCCTCTCCCCTGCTGATCTGTTCTCTCTTGGTACCGTGCACCTGGCCACCCTCTGTCCTCTGAGCCCAGATACCTGCTCACCCGCCACCCTCCCGCACTGCCTCCGGGCCACCCCTGGCCCTGGGGTCTGTATCTGTACCCATACAGCCCCTCCCCCCTTTTTTCTTCCTGCACTTATCAGACCAACCATGTCTGCTGCCTTAAACCCAGCACTTGCCAATTGCTGGCTGCACTACCACTGTTTGTTGCCTTTATTATTTATTATTATTATGTATCTGTTTCTCCTTTGCTGCGCACTCCCTACTTCTCCCCCCTTCCATGCACTTTTCCCCTCCCTCCTCCCCCATGCACTTGCGTGTTCTCAATGTCACTGGGCCTAGTAAGATCGTTGTTTTTTTCTCCCCTGTTCCCCTCTCTTGCCTTGTCACGCTCTGAAACACTTGTGTACGAGCACAATAGAAATAAAATATCAATATCAATATCAATAGAGACCCTATTAGACAGATTATATACCAATCTAACAGTCACATTCTGAGTCACCTGGAGTCAATGTAACTGGCTCACTGGTGCTCCTAACAGAAGGGTGCCGCAGTAGTGGGGTCTGGAGTTAACCATTGGCCCCACGACCACAGCACGGTCTGGTTCAGAGATAAATGGCAGAACATGTTTTAAAAGCCCAAGTTGGTAAAAACAGACCTAATGATTTCAGAAACATGAGCATTACAGCCCAGAGTTGCCTACCATCCACAGCCCAAATGTTTAGCCTTACAAGAAAAGGTTAAAGCATCAAAGATGGCAGGAAAAGAGGTTCTAGCATGGAAATCTCTTAATGGATTTTTTGGTTCAAACATAATAACATCTGTTTTAGAGGGATTAAGTTGGAGCTTACTCTCAAACATCAAACTTTTTATTGCATTGGCACAAGCCAAAATCCGTTCAATGGCTTCAGGTGAGGATCTAACATAGATTTGTGTATCATCCACATGGGAATTATAATTCAGTTCAAACCTAGCGAAGATATCAATGAATAGCCTACGGTAGACATTGAACAATATCTGGGGCAGGGACTACCCCTGGGGCACTCCACATAAAACAGGGAGGTTATCAGAATCAAAAGTTCCTAGTTTAACTGCTTGAGTTTGATCTTGCAGAAAAGAGGTGAACCACTTCTGTGCACCCTCTGAGACCCGGGCAACCTCAGTAAGTCTATTCAGCAACTGGCCAAAATCGGCTGTATCAAAGGCTACTGATAAATCGAGCATGACCAACATGCTCATATATCCTTCATCAGTGGCCCTAAGGATGTCATCCCACACCGCCACCAGAGCTGTCGCAGTTCCGTGACCAGGTCTACAACCAGATTGGAAGTCATGGAGAATGGAGTTTTCTTCTAAATAGTTTTGCAGCTGTGGTAACAACTTTTTCCAGAATTTTTGAGGGCCGGGGCAGACCAGCTTTGGAACGATAATTTGCAAGAACTTGGGGATCCAAAGTTGGTTTCTTTGGTAGTGGTGTACGAAAGGATTTTTGGAGTTCTTAAGGTAGGCTTCCCTGTGATAATGCAGCATTCACAAATTCTGTCAAACAGTCTTTGACAGATGCGGAATGCTACACTGCCATAAAGGCTGGGATGGAGTCATAATCGTGATTCATTGGTTTGAGTTTCTGAACCAGAGTTTCAATATCATCTGATTTTACATTGGAGAATGCAAAACTGGACGATGAAGGAGAAGATAATATTAAAGAATCCTGATTCTGAGTAAGAGTTTGTGATTTGGATGTTTGTAGATCAATATTCTAACAGACCGGAGTACTAATGGCAATAAGCCCCTCAACTGCGAGACATTACTGCATAAGGTAATGCCGCTGGGGCCTTTGTGTAACTATGGGCCCCGGGGCCATTACCTTAAGCAGTAATAGCCCGCCGTCTCAGGGCTTATTGCCATAGTATATAGACTTTGACAAGCCCAAGATTAACAGTATGAGATAGCAAGCCCCAAAATTAACAATGTGAGATAGCCAGGGACACCGCAGAGAGAAGCGCTGGCGCGAGCCAGTTATGGCCTTTGTCGCTTGGTAAGCGCGTCACACTCAACGAGCGAGCTCTGCTCCATGTGGGGGATGCAGTTCCAAACCAGCACCGCTCGTGCTTTGTTGGTCACCCCTACTCCTAATAAGCCTTGGTTGGGTGAAAGGCTAATGTATGTAGTATTTTATAACTTGCCGCCTAAAGTCAAGCATATAATAACATCAAACACACCATTTCATAAAACATTTAAAATGGTTTAAAATCTCATAAAACGTAATTAAAAAGTTGGACAACACTCTAGAACTAAACAGTAGTCCCGACCCGGTAGATCGGGATATAGCTACTAATATAAAATTATATTTTGATAAAAACACTGACTCTGTGTCTAATCACAGAGTCGTTTGGGAGGCATTTGAGAAGTTTTTATGGGGTGCTTGTACCGCCAGGGAATGTAGGATACGAAAATCTATTAGTAGAGCATCTACTACTCTGGAAAAGCAGTGTATAAATTGGAGAAGAAATATGGGGATGACTTCTTTCCCACAACTCTGGCAGACCAGCATGACCCTTTAGAAGAATTCAGAGAGGAGGTGTCAGTAAAGTTACATTTCTGGATCACCCAGTACTTAATAGAGAATACAGAGAAGGAGATTGCCAGGTAGACCTTTAGCATGATCAATAAAAAAATCAAAGGGACACAACACTGATAACGTCGCTAGAGGATAAGGAAGAGGCTGCACAAACTAATAGACAGTACTATAGTAAGCCATACACGACTATGAAGGTGGAAAGTGTTGAGGGCATTCAACATTTCCGGGACAAAGTTTATTCTGGGATGGCTCACTTTTGAATTGTATAAAGAGCCTGCAGGAGCTGGTGTTGGCCTGCATTACTTCTCCCTTGCCTCCTGGCTGTTCCTCTACCAGGAACATCGTTTGGGGGTTTAAGGTGCTTGAAATGCTATCGCCAGGGATAGGAAAACCTCTGAACAGATGCTCTTCAAATCCTGCGTAGCACCCACCCTCACGTGGACTCAGAAATCTGTTGTTCACAAGATCCCACATCATCGAGGGAAAGCCTTGGTACTTGTTAAAACCGACAATGAGCTCTGAGATCTGCAACATCGCATTGACAGCAAACCATCGGAAAGGAAATGCAATAGGGCAGCACTACTTTTAACTACTGTGAATCTGCAAAGCAGCCCACAGACCCATCCACAAAAGATTCTAAAACCACCCTGCAGTTTCAGAGCTTGCTTGTCATGGCACTCCCGGAGCCCAGTGAAGCGTACCTTGAAGGGGTCTTTCAGGTCACCATCCTCTGTATTGTCCATATGAGGGCCATCATGCTCCAGGCCATTTGAGTTTCCTAACTGTGAACTTGGACTTTCAAGACCAGATTTGTTAGCTCATATTTTCCATGTGGAATTGTTTCCTGGGTCTCTGACTGTCATTTTTTTGCTACGCTGAAGTTTTTAGAATGTTGTAAGGCTTGCTTTTCTTCAATATTGTTACTTTTGTTTGGGGGTGGCTTGGTTTTTGGCTCACGATTTTTCATTATGTTGCCTGACCTTCATCTCAACTGTTTTTATGGAGCATCAATTAATGTCATTGTTTCTGTTGGTATTTGTGATGCTGGAAATGCATCGGAGGGACAGGGCCTTTGTATGCTTGTCCTTTACTGCTTTTTATTGTGTGTTCTGTTGTGTTTTCTGCGCAGGAGTTCAGCTCTCTCTTTTGGTTTGGTGTACAGACCCATGGAATACCCTTATGGCACCCAAGGGTGGGGGTACAACCCTGTGCCCCTAGTGTATGTTGCACCTGTGTGTGGCCCACAGAGCAGGGTACGGGCTGGTGGCAGCTCGATGCTGAATTTGGCAGGTGCTCTGAGTATCCTCCATTTTGGGATGCCCAGGCCCTGTCATTGGAATCAGCAGATTCCTGATGGAAACAAGATGGCCCCCATGGCCTCTTGCCTTGCATTGCCTGTGCGTTTGGTTTTTCCGAAGTCCCGGGAAGCCCTGACTCTGTCCCTTCCCCCTGACTGGCTGTTGGGGATGAAGTTCCATATATGGTAGTGTGGGGAAGTGCTGACCAGACTGGCTGGAGCCTTCCCAATGACCGTATGTTGTGGGTACGCCTGTGCGTGGAACCTGGGTGAATGGAGTGTGTGACGAATACGCATTCTGTGTTGTGGATGTCTAGTATCTGGTGTTTGACACAATGACTGAGACAGCCCTGACCCAAACTGGTATGCATGCAGTGTGTAGTGTTGAATGACGTGGTACTTGTCCGAATCCACATTCTATGTTGTGAGTGTCTGGATGGAGAAGAATGGCCTGAATGCAATGTGTGCCTGATTGGCTGACTGACTGCCTGAATGCCCTTCTGAGTGATTGGTTGCCTGAGTGTGACCCAGCAGAATAAATGGGAGATCTACAGTATATCTTGGGGCCTCTCACTGCTAGAAATCTTTCAGAAGCTGGAGTTGAAACTGACATTGAAACTGAAGCTTAACCTTGAAGCCCTGCTGGAAGAGAAGTATTGCTGTTGCTCTACTTTGTCGATCTGAAAGCTGCTGTGTCTTCTTGAACTTATTCAGAGAAGACCTGGTTAGGCACCCTCTTCCCGAGCTACGAGGGACCATCGTGCACTGCTAACCTTCGCCGAAGCACCCTGGAAGTCAGCCTACGAAAGACTGTCAGCCAGAGACGGGGACCTCCGACGAGGAATGAAGAGAAGCACCGGACAGCTGTCCACCGTCGTCGACCAGGGTTAGCAGGTTTGCTAAAACCGCTGGAGGCCCGTTGAAGTTAGTTGCCCAGAAGCAGGGACTGCTTGACACCGTGCCGTCGATGACCGGAGCCGCAGCGCTCCATTGATTAAGACATTTGATTCCCGGACGCGCTCGTCCGCATCGCTGACCGCCTTATCCAGCAGGAGAAGGCCAGGCCATCCACGCGCCGAGGAGCATCTGCCGGTGGGTTTCCTGCCACCCAAAGACCGTAGAGACGCCGGATGACTCGACACCCTTGCTGGGATACAGTTCTTCACAAACTCTTTGCAGTCCTGAACTATCGTCACCGAGGTGCCCCTCACGCCTCTTCCTCGCAGGATGTCCACGACCGACCATCGACGAGCATCACCAGGACCGGAGCTACCACCTCACCCTTTCTTCCTAGGATCTCGACGATCCGTGGCTCCTGCTTTAAAGGGAGCAGCTCAAGAAGGAACGGTCGACGATCCATCGTCAAACTGTGCTATTCCAGGTACATTGGGGTGGTAGAAACATTGTAGAAGGAAATAAGACTTATTGAACAATATATGGACTGGGCTTATAGTATATCTTTATTTTGCAAGTTCCCAGGTGGGGGGATCTCTACACAGAACTGTGTCTAGTGGTAGGGGCCAGTGTTCTGACAATTGTTCTAACCAACTGCTTTTCTTCCTATGTTATTGGTTGGTTACCTTTATTAATTGATTTGTGTGACATTTGACCAGAGTACAGTTGATGCACTTTAATGAAATCTGATAATAATTGTGGTACCGCTCAGAACTGTATATATTTGCCATTGTAGATTAACTGAGTACAAAGTGAGTTATTGTGATTCTGTATATAACCTTGAACCTTAATTATATAAAGACTGTGTTTTAACTAATACAGTGTTTGGACGTTCCTTTGTGGGTGCTTGGGGACTACACTGTACTTAAGAACCAGCCTGTATCACCTCCTGAGAAGCTAGGCCTTGATTGCTCATCCATTGCTACCGTAATAGAGAATCTTGGCTGGGGTCCTCTGTGCCTCTCCTCTACCATATAGAGAGCAGGAGGACAGACACCCCCCTCCAGTCTTTACAGTATTCTTTTGACTTCCCGTTGTATCTTCTGCTTCAGACACTCCTGGATATTGTAGACATTTTCGACACAAAATGTTACTTATTTCAGCATTTTTGCGGCAAAGAGAGCCATGTTGTCATTATTTGTACCTTTTGGAGGAATCTAATAGGAAGAGTCCCAGATGTCTTGGCTTGACATAGCAGTATTTGTTTTGCTCCACATTTTTGGTTTAATGCGAATTCCTATTTAATATTAACTTTATTATCATTATTAGTTGTAATGGTGAACATATTCCCCTTCTATGTTCTCTAATCCCCCAAACACGTCTCCCACCAACACCCCTCACACTCACCAATTCCTCAGCACAATTTACACTCCCAAATCTCTCACTCTTGTGCCATACTCAAATGCTCTATCACATTGCCAAGTCACAACTCCCTCTCCCCCAGTCCCTGCCACAAACCAAACCATACGCCCAACTCACACTTCATGCTCCCCAATTCCTCCTGCAGTCCACAGTCCTTCATTCTTTTTTGATACTTCTGCATCTTGCATTCTTTCTTGCACTATTACCTCATCCTTTCTTCCAAACTGCAGCTCGCTGCCTCTTTCCGGCCAACTGCTCTTTCTCTGTTTTCTGTCCCACTGCTCACCCTCTAGCTCACAATCGCTCTCTGCTTTCTAGCCCACCGCTCCACCTCTGGCTCACTGCACTCCCTCTGCTTTCTTGCCCATTACTCCCCCTCTGACCCATCATTCCCCTCTCTCTTCTTTCCGCCCACATATTGGGATTATTTTTTTTAATTGTCTCAAATGTTAGATTTTGGACCAGATCCTCAAACAATGGGGCATCTAAAAATAGAACAGAGGGTATGCTGTTTTTAGACAACAGATTTTTGGAAATGACATGTCACCTTATTCTCAAAGGTGACCTGTGCATTTTCACAGGGCTGAGCTGTAGCAAAGATTATGCGCTGGCCAGCCGCCTTAAATACATTAGTGTCGGAAGCGCTCTCCTGTCAATAATGTTCTACAGGCTCCCAGCACATTTCACTGTAAAATGTAATCCAAAAAAAACCCTTTCTATCCCGTTTGAGGAACCGAAATGCAAGTGAGGCATCAGTGGTTCATACCTCTGCTGTCACACTTAAAAAGTAAAGTTGCATGACAGACCCTATCATGCAGTGCAGACCCCTCTGCCTATTCAAAGCAGGGGCATGGAGTTGCCTTCATTTTCTGCTAATTTCAAAGCACATCTTGTTTGTAAATTCGGGGTGCAATTTTAAATGTGCTGAAATGCCCCCTGATTTGCACAAATGCGAAAAGAGGTGAAAAGAGCCATCTGAATGAGCGCATATAAGATGCACCCATTCAGACATCCTTTTTGGGTTAGGCTGCTCTTTTTTTGGAACAAGTGATTAGATGTGCTAGCGTGTTTCATTGCTTGTGCAAACAAACGTTTTGAGAACTTGGCTCCTTGTGTCTTGTGAACTTTTCTTTTAAAACAGCAGTTTTGCAACTTTAAAAAAAAATGCAATTTTGCAGCATTTTTCAGGATCGCAAAATCGTTGTAAGCTGGAGGGTCTGGTTATTGAGTTTTTTTTCATATCATGTTATTGTACCATTGCATTCGTTTTTGTAAAGTGCCTCGCCATAAGGTGCTGTAAAGGCAAAATAAACAAGCAAAGAAACACATGAAGTAGTTTCCTGTCTGCTGCAGTTGTACCAGACGGTCTAGGAGTATTCAGAACATGCAGGTGCAGCAAGGGAGAGGGCAGTGGGGTAGGTGCCTGGGTGTCCGTGCTCGTGGGTGAGCCACAGATGAAGTGCATGGTATGGTTAGTGCTATGCGGCTATGGAGCCTCGTTGGATGGAAAAGTATGAGTGTCCAGTATGGAGGGTGTGCCGAGGCAAGTGCTGAGGGTAGACAGAAGCTGGTGAGATTGGGTGTGAGTGGTCAGGGGCCCCGTGGATGCATAAGCGGTCAGTTAGGGAAGAGGTCAGCCATTCCAGTGCCCTTTCTGAAATACCAAGGGTATTGTGGAGCCTGTGTATGAGGATGGAATGGTTGACAGTGTCAAAGGTAGAGGAGAGATCAAATAGGATGAGGACAGCTTTGGAGTTGGAGTCCAGGGATGCAAGCACTTCTTCATGGGTGTTCAGAAGAACAGTTTCAGTGCCTCTGGATGCTCGGAATCCAGATTGATGATCGTGGAGACCACCGACAGTGTGCAAGTGGAGTCGGGGCAAGACCAGCTTCTCTAGCAGTTTCCCCCTTCAAGGCAGTGATTGAAATAGGGCAGTAGTTGGATGGACAGGTAGGGTCTGCTGAAGGTTTTTTCAGGAGCAGACACAAAAGAGGGTTCTTGAGGAAGGAGGGGAAAGAACCAGCAGCGAAAGAGTGGTTGAAGAAATCAGCGAGTGCAGGGGCAAGAGAGCCAATGTTGTCCTTGATGGTTCTGGACAAGCAGGGGCGAACCTGTTTGGAGGAAGCCTTCATAGAGCAGACAACTCTGGTAACTTCTTCAAGTGTGACAGGGGTGAAGGAGGAGAAGGCAGAAGGAGGAGGGTGCGTGGCCAAGGTAGGTAAGGGGGTGTGGGATGGGTTTGACAGGAGAGTAACAAGGGTGTTCAGGTTGTCCTGAGTTTTGGTGACAAAGTGTGTGGCCAGTGCGTTGCAGGGTACCTAGGAAGGAAGGGGGGGAGACTGCGGAAGGGTTGGCTAGCTCCCTGCTGATTATGAAAAGTTCTGCCGTGTTATTGGATGCACCAAATACCCGTGCCTGAATGTGGGCCCTTTTCCTGGCACGGATGGGGAATCTGTATTGTCTTTGGTAGGCCAGTTTGTGAGAGGGTGAACCTGAGGTTAGCCACTTCCATTCCGCTGCTCTGAACCTTTGTTTCCGGGCTGCAAGTTCAGAGTCATACCAGGTGGTATGCTTAGAGGTAGGTTTCAGGTAGATCCTCTTGACTGGGGCAAGGATGTCAAGAGTATTGTGTCACGACCCTTACCCCAAACTCCCACTGGCAACTCCACTTGCCAGGTAGGATCAGGGCTCAGAGCTCCATTAAGGCCCTCCTGGAGCCAGTCGTGGCGCCTCTGGCGCCAGGCTCATACTCTTTGAATAACGTGTGCAAAAGGGGACTACTTTTTTATTTGGGCCTGCAGCTAACATGGAGGCACCCACATAGCTTGATTCCTAGGAACCAAGCTAAGCGGTATAGTGTTTTTGGTGTGGTGGCCTGGGACTACTTTACCTGGACTACTTTGTTGAGGCTATTTAAACCACACCCAAGAAACAAAGCACACTTTGCGTTACTTTGCAGACTGCAAAGTGCCGCTCACCGTGTCCTGTGAAACCCACGAGCCTCGGAGAAGAGAACCTGCAGAGGAGACAAAGGGGACATTGTTAGCAGCCCCTTACCTGCAATCTCCATCCTGTCATCCGCTCTCAGCTCCAGTGAACGGCTTCCTCTGGACATAGCATATCGTCCGGATCGAAAACACCTGAAAGAGAAAAGGAGAAGACAATATTAGAAAAGGCAGATTCTGGCTTCGCTGCGAACAGCACAAGAAACGTACCTGGCTGGTCGCCTCCCGGCCGGGGTCGCTCCGGTGTTCCACACACGCTGGAGAAGCACCGCCACCTGTAAGAAGGAAAGAACACAGGTTAGCAAAGGCAAGGCAAAGCAGCGCCGTGCATAGCGCTTACTTATCGCATTACAGTGCTCATCATGCGCCTTCATTTATCGTCGAGGCCCAACTTGACCAGTTCGCCACGCTGAAGCTCTGCACACCTAGGGAGAAAGAAAGACATTATTAACCACAAGAAAGGCATGCAAGGATAACAGCGCTGCACAGAACCTGCAATAAGACCTACCTTAGAGACATTGAACGGGCACGCGCCAGTGAAGTAACTTGGTCGCCCATGCCCACTGAAGACAACGCTCCCCTGCTAAGAAGGCAGGACGGAGAGCACACCTAATTCCACAACAAGGTGAGGAGAGGGCCCAGAGGGGCAGAAGCCAAAAGGGGTGGTGGGAGGATACTTACCTCAGTTGGCCAGTCCTGAACCCAGCCCTTCTGTGTTTTCAGGCTGAACATCCTCTGTAGACAACATCCAGGGAAACTGGGAAGAAGATTCCGGAAACCAACCCGGACTGAGTGGTTTCCCGTAGATACCAGGTGAGCGTAACATATTGTGATGGCTGGGTAAAGGTTGCTGAGAGCAGAGTCAATGGTGGAATCTGTGGTAGTGGGTTGTGGAGGGATGAAGGTAGAAGCAAAGGCAGCAGCTGACACTTGTGTCATCGGGCGATGTTCGAGAACGAGGTTGGCAGGGCTTTTGAGGGTGTGGTAGGTGGGCCGAAGGGACCCAGATGGGAGGAGAGGAGAGAATGGTCTGACCAAGAGAGAGGGGTGACTAGAGGGGGAGCGAGAGAGAAGTCTGAGTGGATGATGGCATCCAGGGTGTGTCCAGCCGAGTGGGTTGGACAAGAGGGGAGAATGGAGAGGGAAAGAGTGGCGCAGAGGTCAATGAAAAGAGTGGATGCTGAAACAGGGCAGTCCTATTGGATGTTGAGGTCACCCAAGAGGAGGAGGTTGGAGGTGGTTGAAAGTAAGGAGCAGCAGAAATCAGCCCATTGACAGAGGAACAGGGTGGTAGCACCTGGACGCTGATAATTGGTAGCAATGGTCAGAGTAGATGAGGGAGAGATGACCAACTTACAAACCAGGCTCTGAAAGGAAAAATAGAGTTGGGTGGGTACAATAAAAGAAGGAACCCACTCAGGATAGATTAAGGCAACCCCACCGCCAGCACAGTGTGGTCTTGGCTTGGAAATGATCTTGAAGCCGTCAGGGAGGGAATCATAAGCAGTGACTTAGCTGGCATTGAACCAAATCTTGTGCGAGTGAGAATGTCGAGTTCAGTATCTTTAAGAAGGAGGCAGATGTCAGCAGAATGTGTGTTGGCTGAACTGGCGTTAAGAGTCGCCAGGTGGAGGAGGTCTCTTCCTTTGAAGGTTTTCTAAGGAGGAGTACAGGGGTGTAGTACTCAGGTCAGAGGGGGAGGGATAGTGAGAGTGGTGGGGCAGAGGCAGCAGAAGGAAGGAAGTTAATTAGGGAAGGGAGGATCCGGTTAAAGGTAAGGAGGTTGGGTTGAGGACCCTGAACCAGGATAGTGCTAGTGTGGTAGACATTAATGATGCAACGTGAGGATGAGAAGCCAGCCAAGAGGACTTCCCACTTGGTGCCACCGTTAATGGGAGAGGAAGTAAAAGGGAGAGAGTAAAGATGAGATGAGGAGTCCATAGATCTGGAGAGGGGACAGAGAAAAGGATATCTGTGAGGACCTCTCTGTAGGTTGCACTGACATAGGTGTCTGCAATGGGAAGGCCAGTGTTTACACGCAGTATGTCTTTTCTGTGCCTTTTGATTCCAGACTTAGTGGGGGAAGGGGGTAGGAGCTACAGTAGCAATTAGAGAAGATAGGCGAGATGGTGAGTGCCATTAATGTGGTGGAGGGAAGTAGAAAGGAGAAGGTTAACTGTACTGCACAGTTCTGGTCCAATCTCACAGGTGGCCTAGTAATAACATAGGTGAACAAAAAGCAATGTAAATTTAAGCGCAGGTTGGAAAAGTGAAATTAGGGTGCCGGATGTAAAATGCACACAGCTAAAATCGGTTTCCAAGGAAAAGGCACACATGCAGTGAAATTAGGGTGCAGGATGTAAAATACACACAGCTAAAATTGGTTTCCAAGGCAAAAGGCACAAATGTAGTGAAATTAGGGTGCAGGATGTAAAATACACACAGCTAAAATTGACTTTTTGCAATGAACACAGAGCAGAGAGAGGGATTAGAGAAGGAGACGAGGAAAATCAAAGTGAGATAGGCACAGATATAGATCAGGGTGCTAGTGGAGGAGACACATGAAAAGTTCAGCCATCACTCACTGGAGGTTTAACAGTTCAAAGGGGTGCTGAGGCCCAAGTTCATGGGGGAGCAGGATGTACACAGAAGGCTGCAGCATAGTTTGTGTTGGGGGGTGAAATGGGTGGGTGCCGGGTGGGTGCCCTCCCGCCCTCTTAGGCCCACACAGGCTCACACAGGGCCTTAGCTGTGGCCTTTGTTGGAGGGGCTGGCATATGCCTGCCGGCGCCTCTCATTGGTTGCTCAAGTAAAAAGGCAGCCAATCATAGTGGGAGCAGCTACTAAGCAGACAAAGGCTCAACGCCCATGTGTGGGGCGGCAATCTTAGAGGTGTTGTGAAAATACAGTTGATCAATGCTGGTGGAATTGCAAAAGCCCACAAAGGAAGGAAACAGCCCTTCAAAAATTGCCACACCACGCTAGTGCTGTGTTTCTGAACAATAGCACATCTTCTGAGGCATTTCAGAGCGTGATGCACGCTCGCCGGCAAAAAACATTTAAATTTGCTTTTTAGTCTCCCCACCCAGCAATGAAGCCACACAGGGCCTACCTTCATTAAGATGTGCAGCAAAACGCTGCCCCTGCAGCTCTGTGTGTGCATGAAGGAGGTGGTGGCAGCTTGAGGCTTTTCCTCCAGCCTCCTCCTCCTTATGAATGGAATATGAAATTCCACATCGAATCCATTGACAGGTGGAGACTTCAGTTCCGTTCTAAGTTTTCAGGATCTTCAGTGGTTAACTCTCTTTTATACAAAAAAGTCTCTTGCCTTCGAGGACCAGATGTGTTCAAAATAACCAAACAAAAAGTTCCTTTTCGTATGTACGTTGTGTGATGACTTAATGGGCCTCATTACAAGTTTGCTGGTCCGGTAACAACGGTGTCGGTAAAATACCGGCACCGTTGTTACCGGACCGGCAAACTATGAGGTCTGCAAGCGGGTGCCTTTTCACTGCCAGGTCTAACCTGGGGGGCAGAACAGCACCCGCTCGCAGACCATGTCAGATACACCGGCACCATTCATGAATGGTGCCGGTTCATCCGACCTCCCCTTTCCCATTGAGTCTAATGGGACTCAAATGGGAATGGGGAGTAATATTTTCCGGCACCCGGGAATGGGCAATTACCGGGGCATTACAACCGGGGCTGTAATGTGCCAGTAATTGCCCATTCCCGGGCGCCAGAAAAAAAATGACTTACTGGCACAGCTACCGCCGGACTCATAATGAGGCCCATTGTCCTTTTAGACAATCCATTGTGGACATTTCTCTGTCGGGTTCACTCCTGTCAACACAATGTTCATTGGGGCATCATGCTTCTCCCTGTTCTTCAGGCATCCCTCCGTCAGGCTCACGTTTGCCATCCCCACAGTTCCTTCTACTTTCTCACTATGCAGGATTCACTTCCCTTTGTCCTCCAATTACTCGTCGGTCAAAGACCTTCCACTGTACAGCGGATTTTTGCTAGACCCCTGTATGACCACTTTGACCTTTTCCATACGGCTCTCCTAAGGCCTTTTGGTATCAGTAGTTTCAACAATAGGGTCTCTCAAGTGAGCACCCACGTGGTGCCGGACCCCTCTGCAGCTGGGTTTCCCTTAACTTGTCATTCGCAACTTTCATCCAACACAGACTGGTTTCTTATCGTCTCTCCATGTCCTGGTTATCAGTATACGAGGGCTCTGTGTACGTTGGCATTTGCTGCAACACACACTGGTTATTGTTTGTGGTCTTATGATTCCTTTCATGGAGGCTTTGTGGGTCTGGCTCGAAAAGAGCAAGGTCACTTCGCTCCTTGTTGCCCCTTCGTTTCACGCCGCCTTTCTCCTCCTCTTCAACTCCGCCCAGGAATAGCTGTCTCGTTGTGTGGTCTGCCTTACTCGTAGTGTGGTCTCGTGGTCCACCTTTTATCCCTGTGGGGAAGGGTAAGGGACATCAGGAGTGTGTGGTTCAGGTCAATTGCCAGACTTTGCCTGACCCTTGTGTTAGGACATGTCAGGTAAATGGCTCTGGTGTTAGTCCATTGTCTTTCGTGTTGTGAGAAAGTGTTTGTGTTGGGAATGTGGGGTAGAGCTTCCGAGTATCCTACATGGTAGGATGGGGAAAAGGTGTTATGAGAAGGGGAATACTGCGTCTCACCCATCAGTGTCCCACTTCCACTCCCTGAGGACCCCCAATCCAGGTGATCCTCCCACACTGGTCCACCCCCAGGAACTGGATCCAATAGCGATGGACCTGTCCTGGCCTCCTGGATGACAGATCCCTGGGGACTAGTCAGGGAGACACCTTCAGGTTTCTCACAGAATGTTCAACTAAACGAGAAAAGTAAAACAGTTGCCTAAAATGTAGTTGAGGACTAAAGATGTTCTGATGTTTCTGCTTTTAAAGACTTGCAGCAAAACCTACAGATTGGCAAGGTTCTTGGGATGGTCAATCAAACCCCACTTATTTCTCCTGTAGGATGCAGATTTAAACTGAGTCTCAAAAGGTTTAACCACCATCTTCTACTTGGAGATTTCTTAAGATAGTTTGAGATATTCCCAAGAGGTTTTCCGAACTCAAGAGAGTTTCTATACAACTTATAAATTCCCATCTGATCCTTCGTATGGATCCAATCTTGCAGAGTTTGTTTTATATACTCTGGGGATAATCCATCAAATCTTGTTCAGCGATATCCATCATTGCCATCATGATTTTTAATTCATGAACCCAGTTGTTTAGGGCCAAACAGGATTGATTCTGTAGTATGTTGTGAAGTGTAGTATATAACTATACATGTCTTTTGGGTCCACTTTGGCCGTGCCTACAGTATATTTTAAAACACTACAGGACAACTAGCTATGCCCCCCACCTCACTGTAGCTGTAAAATGCAATGTATTTATTGTATTATTCCAATTTTTGTTACTCACTCTCTTTTAAAAAACTTTATTCTCATGATCTGTAGGTGCCCGCAAATAACTGCAGTTATCCTTAAAAAGCATGCACAATAAAATAATTGTTCCCTGCCCTGCCAGGCCCGCGCCAAGTGCCCCCTCCTTTTGGCATGTTTCCTCCACCCTCCTAAGGTCCTCTTTCCCTCCCTAGCCCTCTCCCATTCCCCCCAAAACTCACCCTTTTGTCTGATGCACTTTCATTCACCATCTAGTTTTCTATCGTAACTGCAGTTATCTTGCCGGATAACCCTGGTTATGCAAAAACGTTTGAACTCTGAACTTGGTCCCCAGCTCCCATCCCTGATGCCCCAATTTCACATGGTGTCCTCTTTCCCCCTCACCACCTCTAGCTTGATGTCATTTAATCATTTTTCCTCCTCCAAATGGCAAATTTTTCCACTTTTCTTTTTCTGCTAACCCAGAATATACCCATTATAACAGCTGTTATCTCATTGAGAAAAATAAAACGGAAGACGTTTCATTTCTGAAATTCCTCGCTGATGCACTATGGGAAACAAATATAGCTATAATTTTGGGAGAAGGGGGCACCCCTGAATGAAATAACCCCAGGCCCCTCCTGGAAATGTTATTAGCCTCTCTGAGTCTCTCTGCTGCAAAGCACCAAGACCGATATAAAGGTTTTACAGATTTTTTTCTCTGTAAAAAAAATTCTAACTACTGGATGGATTTACCCCAAACCAGTCAAGAAGCTTAAGTCAATGCTTTGTGCCCAAGTTGTTTCTTATTTGGTCCAAATCTGCTCTGCGGTTTTTGCGCTACGGCTGTTCAGAAACTGCACTTATTTTATTTGGCAAAATGAATGGGCTGAAAACTGTGAAACTGTGGTGTTTTGTTTTCTTAACAACCTTTTCAATATATAATCTATTGTTCCCAATATTTGCAGTTTGGAGAGGCCCATGACAAACCTCTTTGTTTTGCGAAGTTCATCTAAATCCATCAAGCAAGTTAAAAGCAATAGAAATTTGTTAACAAATGGCTGCTTTTTCATTTCTGAAAATCCTGTCAGTCTCTATGCTGCAAAGCCTCCTGGGAGAATAATTTTGTGAGAAGGGGGCACCAGTATTTTAAAAACTTCTGTACGCCGGGGCCAGGTGGTGGACTGACATGGCGTGTCTGCCATGGGCTCCTGGGAGAAGCTTCCCTTCGGCCCAACAACGATGCAGAAACGCCACTAATCAGCCCATGAAGTCAAGCTAGCTGCTTCTCAGTAAACCGTGCAATGGGCAGGCCTATATAAGGAGCGAACGATGCAGCTCAGTTCCTGTGCTGTGGTGAAACCCAGTGTCTCCGGGTCCACCAAGATGGCAGCTGCCACTGGGCCATGAGGAGCGGACCTGCCCTGGCATACACCCGCGACCCAAGACCCTGCCAAGATTGATTCAGGCCCGGGAGAGCGTTGGCGATCATACGTGGCTGGCGGGGATGAACCGCAATTTATGGGTGACTACATCAGACAAGTGAGGAGGTGGAGGGAGGGATCAGACAAGTGAGGAGGTGGCGGGAGGGAGCCCAGGACCACTCCTTCGGTGTTCCCTCAGACTTTGCAGCAGCGGGCCCCGGGCTCGCAGACAGTTGTTGCACATACGGAGCACCCTCGACATGGCAGCCTAAGGTAGGGAGGGTGCTGCCAGATGCACAAGAACAGCATTGCAAGGCCCCACCACAGCGACACCGCAGGTGCTGGCAGCTCCATTGCAGAGAACGGCAGCGTGATCCACTCCAGTGGGAAAAGGGGCAGCGTGCAGTTACGGTGCTGCACCAAGTGGCCTCTTTGCTCAGCATTATATCTATCCCTGCGCAGAGCGGCCTGGAGTCCCCCTGAAAGCCTGATGCATAGTAGCCACATCTGGCAAGCCATTCTGCTCAGGTTGGATGAAGCTTCCCCCTTCATGGACACCCTCCTGTAGTGCCCCAGCACTGCCTCGGCTAGCATGAGAGGCGGGCATCACAAGTGATTGTCTCTGGGAGCCCTGGTGGACCTGGGGCCCTCAGGGACACAATAGCTTATAGTGGCTCATATTGGCTCATGTGCAACGACTCCCGACAAGCTCTTCAGAGTCTGGCAGAGTGGAGCAGCCAACGGGACAATCTGGGGAGTGTGAGGAGCACCACCCTGCACTGTCTCCTCTGGGTGAAGGCTCTGGAACAAGCAGGTGTGCCCAAAGAGTCATGGGGGAGCCCGGTGAAGGACACAGCAGGCACTGGAACCCCGAAGTGCCCTAGTAGTCATCCTCAGCAGGGTTCTCCTACATCTCGAACCTTGCCGTCAGGGCCTATGCCCTGATTGATTGAAGCAGGTCCTCCCAGGTCCTCCCAGAAGCCTTTAGACCTTAGGCCCCGAAGTTTGTCTGCACCTCGACCCAGTGGATGGATACACCAGTTGGGCTGTCCTGATTCACGCAAGGAGAGACTGCCTGCTGAAAGGGGACAAGGGGGGTCAAACCCTCACCTGGCGATGGCCAAGCCGTCAATTAAGCCGAAGCAGGGCGCCATTAAGACTATGCTCGCTGGACCCCTAGGAAAAGCATGTGCTTTCGGCCACTGCAAATATCCCTGCAGTGGATACTGCAGGGGACCATGAGGACGGTCTGGCCTCCAAATCCGACCTGATGCTAATGTTGGCAGAACCCAAGCAGGAAATTCAGAGCTCGAGAAAAAGGCTCTCAAAATCCATAGCAGAATGGAATAACCACGTACAGTCAGCGGTAAGGAGGTTAGATGACCTAGAGATGGCGCACTGTGACAACGAGCAGGGGCAAATAGAACTACAGCAGTTGCTCCTCACTGTGAAAGACCAAATCGAAAAAATGTGGATCCGTCAGGAAGAAATCAAAAACCGCTCCTGATGCAACAACATCCGCATTCGGGGGATCCCCCGGAGCTGGAAGAGTATGAGCGCAAGCTCTTCTGCCACCTGCTGGGCCTGGGGAACAAGGAGGAACTTGTCCTGGACATAACTCACAGAGTATATTGCTCTGGACAGATACGGAGAAACCTGCTCCCCGATGTACTGACACAGGTCCACTTCTTTAAACGGGTCTTGGCAGCCGTGAGAGTAGAGGTCTCCCTGACTTTCCGCGAAGCTGACCTTCAGCTGTACCAAGATATTGCCCCTGGGACTCTCGCTAGACGCTGTCGGTTGAACCCTCTCACAGCCTGGCTGCAGGGGTATGGGACAAAGTACAAATCAGGGTTTCCATGTAAATTACTCTTCGAATGCAGGAGCCAGAAATTTGTAATCAGGTCTGAGTAGGAGGCAAGGGAATTCCTTAAGTAGACAGCGGATGGCAGGCAGAGACCTGAAACCGAAAGACCTCCCCTCACTCAGGACAAACTGGAGTAGGGGGATCACCCCCACCCAAAAGATCTGCTGTGAGCCCTGTGGTCGAAGAGGATCATCAAAGAAGAGAGCCCTCCAGCGCTTGGGAGATCGGTGACTCTCGATGGCCGGGTTGGGCGCACTTACCTGATCCACTTGAGTTGCAGTTGCAGGTGAATAGTTCAGGTGGGATCACTTGAAAGGAGGGATGTTGTGGAGGAGATGTAAAGTTCCAGACTAGTTTTGTCTCCTGGTTAAATTTTGCAGTTGCATATTGGTTCAGTAAGTCTTGGGCAATCTACTAGTATGGCTAGGTCCTGCAAGGAAGCAGTCCCGGCATAACGCCCAATGGAAGATAGTTATCTGAGGGATGTTTATTGGGGGGGTTCTTTTTTTGTTTATTACAGTTTTTGTTATCTTACTCGGAATGGGGCCCTCTATACTGTTTTGGAGGGTGACACAAGTACCATGTGGGCTTGACATAAAGTCATTACAAACCCTTCTAGGCTTGCGGTGGTGAGAAAGCAACGGAGGATATCCCTCCCTGGGGTCAGACAAGCAGCACATCCTGGAGATCTGCACCTCTCAACATCTACCCGCGCTTCCCATGCAGGATAATGACACGCCGGGGGATTTCCCAGATCTTACTTGCTGCACCTGGAATGTCCAAGGTCTTAATTCCCCAATCAAACGCAAGTCAGTCCTTCGTAGGATAATGAAGCTTTCTCCTGACCTTGTGTTTCTTTAGGAAACCCACTTGCTTCCTGGAGATGAACCACGCTTGACCCATAAACTCTACCCTAGGTCTTTCTACGCCTCTAGAGGCACTAAAACGAAAGGGGTGGGTATCCTTATTATGAGGGGGCTGTCGCTTACGGTGCTGAGGGAGATGCAGTATCCGGGAGGGAGGTTTTTGATTCTGAACGGGGTCCCGGAACATATCCCTTGTCTCATTATACACCCCGAACATTGCCCAGAAAGCCTTTTTTTACTGCACTCACCAAAACACTACTGGGCTTCTCGGAACGTGACCTAATTATAGCTGGGGATTTTAATTATGTTATAGATAACACCAAAGACAAAACCCTGACCCTGTCGACAGCGGATAAACGTAACTTCTTGGTCCTAACAAAGCTATTGAGAGACCTTTCAGTGATATAGGCCTGGAAGTTCTTTCATCCTGAAGAGCGGAATTATACCTTCTATTCGGATGGATTGTGTCCTCCCACATAGTCCTCATCTTTGATATTTAAGTCTGCTTGCAGCTTGCTAAGCAGACTTGAATATCAAAGATGAGGAATACGTGGGAGGAACATCCAGTCGAAAGAACGTGACCACTGGTAAGTAACTTGCTCTTCTTCAGTACACTGGGGGCATTCCAGGCTGGATATCATATTGCTCTAGATCCCTAGTGCTAGGGAGAATTCTCCAGAATGGCTAATTTCCCTTACCTACTGAGTCCCTCAGCAGCTTTGCTGGATTTCTAGGATTTTTTTTTTACCTGGTAAGAATGTGAGCCTTTTTTCCCACTCTTACATGTGTTTTGCTGTGTGTGTGTAACATTTTTGTGTTCATAGACTGTGGAGCCTCACCTACTCCACGGGCATCATCTTTTTACTGTGTGTTACACAGCACCTTCAGTGCAGTAACACAGGGTTGTCTTTTAGACTTCCCAACTCCGACTCCATTTTCTGGGACTGACTGCTGTCTCCCAGAACATGTAAAGTTGCCATTGACTTTATTAGTCTCTTTAAAATACAGACCCCAGTACAAACTATCTTACATAGAGTACAGGAAAGGGTTAATACTTATCCCTTTTTGTCTGTTGCTCTTGGAGCACTGTTTCGCTCCCTTTTCATCAACCTTGGCTGGTGGCAGTGGTAACTACCCTATTTTTCCTACCACGGTTATCTTAAATAACCCTGGTATTGTTTTAGGCTATCTTGGTAGCCTAGAACTTAACCCCGCTAGACCATATATGTTTTTATACGGTTCTGGCTGGGTTTAGTCGCCATTTCTTTTTGTAAAAGTCTTTCTCGTGTTTAACTCTGCGTGCCAAACCAGGTTTGGTTCCTTTGTTCACCGTCCTTTTGCAGGCTTCTGCACAGAAGCCCTCCTTAGGCGCCTAAAAGTCTGGGTAAGCACGATGTGAGGGAGGGGTTTTTGACCCAAGTCGCACTCCTGTTTGATTGGCTAGGTGACTGTCCCGCCATGACAGCCAACCTGCTGTGTGATTGACAGCCAGGCTGTGTTAATGGAGGAAACCGCATAAAAAACAGGTCTCTGGGATTGGAAAGGCAGAGTCACCACTGGAACGAAAGAACCGATGAGGAGCTGACAGAAGAGGACCCCTACAATGACTGAACTGCCCGGTGAAGCCCTGCTGCAGGTCCGAATCTTCAGACTCCAACGACAGAGACGATCTACCAGGAATCGTCTTCCCCTGAGATGGTGGGCCCAACCAGTTCGCCCAAACTGCAAGCCAGGACTCCCTCCTCTGGTCGAATTTGCTGTACAGAGCTACAGTTTACCAGATAGCCAGGAAGGTCGGACCCTGCTTGGGTTTTAAGGAGCGAACCTTTTATTTGTTGCTTTGCTCTGCTGCTGGTTTCTTCCCTGGGCAGTGCAGGACCCTCCAGTCTTCCTACTTCATGTCAGTCCGATAGTTGCTTCAGGAACCGTGAGCCTGCAGGACCTGCCAGGAACGTCCGCCTCAGCTACAGCTTCTTCTCCATTTAATGATACTGTGCAAATCCGGTTGTTCGTTTCGTCCAGCCGCGGTGTATGTGTGTGAAACATTTCGCCAGTCCAAGGGCTTGTCATTCTCTACTCTTTAAACTAACTTTTCTATCGACGAACTTCGTCTGGAACTCTTGGCAAAGACTTAACCGCAAACTACCGTGAACTGTGTGATCTTGAGCAAAAGACTTTTGTCCTATTGACTTTGGCCCTAAGCCTTTTTGATTTGATTCCATCACTGTAGTTCCTCTTTCTAGATTGCCCTGCTTACTTACCTGTTGGTGCTGCTCAATTTTAGTCTAACTTTGTTTTTCCCTCCCTTTTTAAATTGCTGGAGTGCCATTTTGCTCACACTTCATTTTGAGTCTAACTTGTCCAGAATCTATTGGGAGTGGTGTGGTGTATTGAGAGTGTGATTTTTCAACTGCTTTACTTTAGGGAAATGTTTTACAACTGATGTGAAAATAAATGTATATTCTTTTACTCAGAAACCTTGAGTCAGTGTTTGTTTGAATCATAGTAATTGCTGTCCTTTGTGTAACTATTGATACTGCTCACTTGCTCTTCAGATAGGTCTGGCTGCTCAGCCATCTCTACCACTTTACTGTGTAGTACAGGCTTGTACCAAAGGTGAATTTGTACTGTCACTTGTAGTCTTAATTGTGTGTGGTGTTCCCAAAGGGTACTGCACATAATTCTGCCTAACCCCTTGTCCTAACAGTTACCTGATGTGAGACCCTCCCGAGGGTATTCTCTGATCATGCCCTGGTTCCCATTGGTCTAGACCTCAGGGCTCTGACGAGCCAGCATCGTAAACAATGGCGCTTTAACTACTTCCTATTGAAGGATGCTGCGATGCAAGCGCACATTTCTTTTTTTTTTAAACTTTCTTTATTAGAGATTCACATCACATACCAACGATGCACTTACATTATGTCAACATATAACATTCATATTACATTCGCAACTGCTGCCGCACAATACCATACAGATGTTCAGTGGTCCGGTTTTTACCTCGGCAGACCAGTTATGCATTAAATCAGCAATAGGCAGACAGGCTGCAATTCGCTCCCCACGTCCCGGAACTTAGGTGTGTGATTACCCCTTCAACACCAGTTCACTCGTTCATTCCTTCCTTCAGGGAGAACAGATAAGCAGTGAAAGACCCCCTAATGTCTTTCGGTCTGTTTAGCGGGCCGCACAGGATCCTGTATTCTTTAGCAATGTCACTATGCTATGTCATATCTTAAAGCCACATTTTTGTCCCTGGTGGGGTGGAGCTGGTCCATTTTAGCAAGATACAATGCCTAGCAACGATCATACTTGTCGTGCCCAGTTTCTGATATTGGTTAGGGATGGTTAGGTCCCAGACGAGCATACAGGTCTTTATTCCACAGAGGATAGGGTGTCCCAGCATTGCCAAACAGTACTCCACCACCCACTCCCAGTAGGGCCGCAGCTTTATACAAGTCCACATCATATGGATGAAATTGGCCAGGCCGTGGCCGCACCACCGGCAGCATGCCGTTTTTGATGTGTCAAACTGGTGTACGCGGGCCGGGGACATGTATGTGCAGTGCAGTGTCTTCAATTCGATTAGTTGAAGCGGTGTGTTGAGAACCGCTTTGTGTGTATTTTCGCATACCAGCTCCCACTGCTTATCTGTAAAGGGGGTCCCAACATCCTCCTCCCATTGTTCTCTGCACTTCAATGGCTTGTGGGGTGTCGCGTTGGATACGCTTATATAAGGAAGAAACCACCCCTCGGCAGCCAGGTGAGTTGATGATCTACTGGAGTAGCGGTGTTGTGGCCGGTCTCTCCGGAAACAGCTGGGACCATTACTTAAATGCTGTCCGCATTCTCAAATATTGTAAGCTACGATGCAGGCCCTCTCCCATCTTTTCAGAGAACGACTCCCAGGTAACAAAGAGATTATCTGGGTTCATGTCTGCCATCCTAAGTATCCCTGCGCCCCGGCACTCCCTAAGGATAGTTTCATCACAGGTTGGAGCTATTGTTTCCACATTCCATAACTGGATTCCCTGGTCAAAGGGGACGTCCACCCTCACTCTTCCCCAGCGCCCTTCTCCATGTGTGGGTCGTACATGCTTCTGGGTCGTACTTACATTTGTCCGCCACCCTTTGGGACACCAGGACCCCTTGGAGAGAGTAAGGGCGAACCAAGCATTTTTCTATGCGGACGTGGTGAGAGGCCCGCGCCCCCAGCATCCATGTCGAAGCGAAGTAAAGTTGTGAATCCAGCAAGTATAATTCTATGTCGGGAGCTGCGTCCCCCCACCCCCTTGTCCCAGTGTACATTTAGTGTATCCCAGCTAATGCAGGGGCTGCAAGGGTGCCAGTCCAGCTTAATCAAAAGTGTCTTCACATCCCTGAAAAATCCCACCCCCGGCCACACAGGGATGTTCTGGAAGATGTATAACAGCTTGGGGACAATCACCATCTTAGCCACCGCTATCCTTCCCAGCAGTGATATTGGGAGCCTGCAGTTTTTCTCTAAACGCCTGCAGATGCCGGAGGTGATTATCCTCCAATAGTGTGCACGCACTCCTACTGACCCGCACTCTCAAGTACATGACCACGGTAGGTGTTGGCGGGCATACTGTTCTCTCGTTGAAGGGGAACAGTGGGACTTCAAGTTTAAGCCTGAGTACTCTCCGAACCCCACCACCTCTCGCGAGATCGGGGCCAGGTTGATCGCTGGATCCTTGAGGTATAATATTGCATTGTCAGCGTACAGTGACAGCAGTTCCCGGATCCTCCCATGGCTAGGCTCCTCATCACATGATATTTCCTCATCACATGATGTTGGGAAAGGGGGGTTGCGCTTCTGAGTATCCTATGTGTTAGAATGGGGAAAAGGGGTTATGAGAAGGGGAATATCGTGTCTCACCCATCAGTGTCCCACTTCCACTCCCCGAGGGCCCCCCATCCAGGTGCTCCTCCCGCACTGGTCCACCCCCAGGAACTGGATCCAATAGCGATGGCCCTGTCCTGGCCACCTGGATGACAGATCCCCAGGTACTAGTCAGGGAGACACCTTCAGGTTTCTCACAGAATGTTCAACTAAACGAGAAAAGTAAAACAGTCGGCTAAAATTTAGTTGAGGACTAAAGATGTTCTGATGTTTCTGCTTTTACATACATTGTGGCAAAACCGACAGATTGGCAAGGTTCTTGGGATGGTCAATCAAGCCCCACTAACTTCTCCTGTAGGATGCAGATTTAGCCTGAGTCTCAAAAAGTTTAACCTCCATCTTCTACTTGGAGATTTCTTAAGATAGCTTGAGATTGTCCCAAGAGATTTTCTGAACTCAAGAGAGTTTCTATACAACTTATAAATTCCCATCTGATCCTTCATATCCCGTCAATACCTCAATTACGATAGCAAAGATCAGGGGTGACAGTCGACAGCCCTGCCTGGTCCCCCGACCCAGTGCAAAGGGCTGAGAGCATGTCCCACCCACCCCTATGCAAGCGGCCGAACCGTTGTACAGTAACCTTACCGCTGATAGAAAGTAGGGGGGAACCTAGCACCTCAAGCTAATAGTCCAACTCCACGGAGTCGAATGCCTTCTCCATATCTAACAGCACTCCCTATCGTCTGGGTGCAGTACCCTCCAGACGTCCCCCAACTCAAAGTCCTGCATGCACCCTGATATCACCTCGGTGGCTCTGGCCACTCGCCCCCGGCTGATCTGTCTTTGTTTGGATCTAGTACTATGTTTAGGTCGCCCGCATGTGTGCAGAAACCCCTGGCACCGGCTGACTAGTGATCCAAAGAAACCCAGGTCGTCCACATTGGGTCCGTTAATATTAATAAACGTCACCAGGGTGGTGCCCAGGGATCCGGACACAATGACGAATCTCCCATTGGGGTCTATAATCGCCTCAGATACTTGGAAACCCAGTGACTTATGTATCAGCGTCATGACTCCAGCCGAGTACGTTGAATATGATGTAAAGTGCCAACATTTACACCAGGACCCAGCGACTCCCTCTTACATGCTACCCTTCAGGTGCGTTTCCTGTACGAACAATACCTTAGTGCCATGACGCTCGCTGAAGTGGACAAACTTGTGGGTCCTGCATGGCTTGTTTAGGCCCTGCACATTCCAGCTAAGTATCTTGATTGACATTGCGCCTGTGTTTTGTATGTACGTGTCTCAATCGGTTCTCCCACTCTGAGTAGGCAGTTGTTGCACCAGTGCCCGTGGTCATGCAGTGTGAATAATTTTCAAACAAAACCTTCAACATTCCCCCCCTGGAACGTCCAACAACCCTTTGAATCCCCCCCACCCACACTGCCCGCCCACAACTCGCAGTGGCACATACCCCCTTTCGTTGCCCCTTAAACCACTGAGTCACCATGAGTCACCATGGGGCACCGCCCGGGGGCACCAGAAACCACGCCCCATGTGACCGCTCGACTCCCAGCCCCGAGAGGGGGGGTCGCTAAAGCAATTCTCGTATCATGCTACAGGACTGATTCATTACAGTGCTTTTTAAGGTTACATTTTCAACCTGCTTCAGGAAGCAGCTGCAATTCTTGCACTTGGGACCCATCGAGGCATGAATCCACATAGTCCTTTTCCCCTCGGTTTCCAATATCACCATCCTCTTTTCTCTCTTATCTCCGATGCATGGTTATGAGTCAGCTCGGTTCTTCGGGAGGGATTCAATTAAATCATATACGGCGCTGGGGTCAGTAAAGAAGTGGGCTTGGCCTCTATGCTGGATCCACAATTTAGATGGGTACAGCATGCATATTGTATCCCCTTTTCTCGCAGGGCCCTCTTAGCTGCCAGGAAGGAGAGGTGCTTCTTCTGTACTGATGGGGAGAAGTCCGGGTAGAATGAGACCCTGGAGTTCTCATACATTAGGTCTCCCAGTTCCCTAGCACTGCGGAGCACCACATCTTGGTCCCTCTAATTAAGTATGTGTGCAGTTATCGGGCGGGGGTTCTGGCCTGGCCTGGGTATGATCTGCAACACCCGATGCGCCCTCTCCACCAGGAATTGGGTTAATATCGGCGGGTCTTGCAGCACCACCTTTATGAATGTCTCCATAAAGATTTCCATATTGCTTTGGTGGATAGACTCCGGCACACCAATCACCCAGATGTTATTCCTACGAGATCTCGCCTCCAGGTCTTCGTTCTTTTCCTTTATCAACGTGACATCCCTCAGCAATTCCTGGATTGCCTATGCCATCTCACTGCTGATATTCTCTAGGGCTCCCACCCTCTGATCTGCCTCGGATATCCTTCTGCTATCCTTTTCAATACGTCTTGCATCCGGTCTACCTTGTACACTAGCCCGTCAAATTTGGTGTTAACTGAAGCGAAGCTCAACCTCATTTCAGCCAATACTTCATTAAGCACAGACTGTTGGAGGTCATTGCTTGTGCCGGCATGAGGCTTCTCTGCTCCTTGGATGGCATCTCTGGTGGATTCTACGAGTTTAGTGACTCTTCACAGCCCCATTAGTCCTTCATGGTTAGTTTATTAGGCTTAGGTTGTCACTCTCTTTTTATTTACAAACCTCCACAGTTTCTTTGTTCTACTCTATTAAAAAGGAACTTAACCCCCCTAGTATAATAGTCCCTGCTCCTGGGCTACCATCTTCAGGACATGCGCCCCTGTAAGAACAGGATGGATAGCTCATCAAATTAAGCACTAAGGCGAGCTACAGTGGTGTCGGAATATCTATATAGGTTTTCCTATACTAGGAAGTTAACTAAGGAGGGAAATTTGTAATTTTTTCCACAGAAGTTCAGTGTCCTGTCCCTAAGGGAAGGTAGAAGTCAGTCAGAGCTCCAGAGGGTTCCCGCAGAGTCCAGGTAAGCTTTACAGGAATGCCTCCAGGTCCGTTACTTGTATTTAGGTGCTGACTACCTCTGTCCACCCCCAGGGGCTCCGGCGCCTCAACTCCCCCGATCGCAGCGCAGACATTGTGGCATATTCTTAATGTCCTGCTTGTGGGCCCCAGAGGCCTCTCCTGCTTCAGGGAGGACGGGGTCCCCGACTCATACCGGGATTGTCTTGTGCCGCACCAGACAGCAAGGCCCACCGAGGCCCCTGCACCATCAGGCCAAGCAAGTGTCTTCGGTGTGTGGCTCCAACGTTGTCCTTCCTGTGCCCCGGAAGGTCTCTGCGGCCCCCCTCCCAGCCCAGGGGACTCCCCCAGCCACTGCTGTGTGATCGGTGGGCCTGTTCCTGGGCCGCCTCCTGTGCCAGTTTCTTCGCTGGAGGGGTTAGCATCTGCCTGTCGGGGGCAGTCTGCCCGAACACAGAGGTTCCTCCCAACACGCCCACCGACAGGTGTAATGCGGGAGCGGGACTGGCAAGTATGTCCCGGCCACGGATCATATTGTGGGTGGTTGTGCCTCTGTGGGTGCAGGCTCCAGGCTACTAGTATACAGGACTGCAGCTAAGAGTTCGGGGCCATCCAGCATTGCACCACTTGTGCCCCCTCCTCACCTGCTTCGCGTGTGCCGGGGAATCGTCCTCGCTCTCAGCACTGCAGGCTCGCCAATATTCCCAGCTGCAGCCTTGGTGACCCACAGCTCCTCCTCTGCAAATCCCCTG
Organism: Ambystoma mexicanum; assembly: GCF_040938575.1. Lineage (NCBI taxonomy): Eukaryota > Metazoa > Chordata > Amphibia > Caudata > Ambystomatidae > Ambystoma > Ambystoma mexicanum. Next base: position 767,174,788 of record NC_090922.1, read on the forward strand.
CTCCTTCCCGCACGGCAAGGTGAGGGCCAGAGCGGCCCACTCCCCCCAGCGGGAGCCACAGGCCCCCAGCAGGATAGTGTCAGGTCTTGGCAGTGTTCCCCACTTCTGGGGTCCACGAGGTCCCCGAGGGTCCGGGTCCCACAGCTCCCCTCACCGGCAGTGACTTGGTCCTCATGCTCAGACGGCGGCGCAGCTACAGCCGCTTCACGCCTTCTCCTGTTGGCATATTTACACTAGCTTCCCCAGCGTCTCTGACAGCGAAACTTTGCACGGACACCAGCGCCACTTTCAGCCAAGTCTCAGAGATGTCTGCAACAATTTCAAGCCCTCTGGAGGTGTATGCGACCCCCCGTTTCTGCAACCCCTCATGGAGCTCGACAGTGTGCGGCCATCTTGGAACCAGGCTCACTAGCGCCCCCCATGAGTGCACATTTCTGAAGCATTTGCCAGCTACCTTGCAGATAACGACACAGGGGTCATGGACCAGCGCATAGTCTGGGATGGGGCCAAAGCATACCTTTGAGGTGTTATTATTAGTCGCGTGGCAGCTTACAAAAAAGCCTGCAAAGCCAGGGAGGAGGAGTTAGAGGAAGATGTCCGACAGCAAAAGGCTTATCACAAGTGAACTAATTTGCGCAAATCTCTAAAGGAGCTTCAGGTTGTGTAGTAATTATTGGATGTCCAGCTCACGGACAAGGCGGCGCAGGCATTACATTCGGCCTGTCAGTACAATTATATAAAGGGCAACAAAGCCTACTAACTTCTGGCTGCGTAGCTGTGGAAACGGGCCCATCATAATTTCATCCCTGCCCTATTGGAGGGAGATGGGAAGAGGGTTACTCAAGATGAGGCCAAGGTGACGCTCATGGAGAGCTACTTCAGAGAACTTGGGCAATCATTCCCGGGGTGCTGAGCCAAAAGGAGTGGTACACGGCACAAGCTAAGCTCCCGCAGTTCTCAGTCGAGAATAGAGAGGCTCTCGAATCTGAAATTACTGAACAGGAGGTCCTGGGGGCCATACGGATCCTCCCTGCTGGGAAGGCACCGGGGGCCGATGGCTTCTCGGCTCAGTTTTACAAAGTTTTTGCGCCTATAGTAGTCCCCCAGTTGACTAAATAGTTTAACAGCTTTCTGAGGTCCATGGCAGTCTCGGATACCATGGCGGAATATACCACTATGCTCATTTTGAAACCAGCGAAGGATGGAACAGACGGCTCGGCGTACAGGCCAATAGCCCTTATGAATGATGATGCCAAAATGTACGCAAAGGTCCAGGCCTGCAGGCTGACCGAAATCCTCCCCAAGCTGATCGACCGGGACCAAACTGGTTTTATAGTGGAGCACGGGGCGCACAATAACATCTACAGAGTGGTAGATGTAATACCACCCAAAGGGGAAATACCAGAGTGCTTTGTTCTGCTATCCTTGGATGCCTGCAAGGCCTTCGATAGCATGAACTGGGCGTACATGCAGGGGGTCCTGCGACAATGCAGTTTTGGCCCAAATTTCGTTCACCTGGTGATGGCCAACTATAAGGCCCTTAGGAAAAGAATAAATGTCAATGGTGAGCTCTCACAATACAGGTACAAGGCAGGGCTACCCGCTCTCGCCTCTTATCTTCGCCCTGATGATGGAGCCATTGGCCCAACACGTCCGGAGCAATCCGCTGATCCCCGGGGTGACCTTCCGGGGAGACACGCACAAGCTGCCACTCTATGCCAATGATGTGCTGTGCTTCTGATTCCCTGAGATCCTTGGCCGACTTAACAAAGTCCCTTGATGAGTTTGATGAGGTGTACGGCTTTAGAATCAACAGCGACAAATCCCATTGGCCTGAATGTTTCAAAATCCTGGGAAGCTCTGTATAGGCTTGAGCGGGACTCTGGCTACCGTTGGGTAACTACTGAGTTGCCATACCTGGGCGTTATACTCACCGCCGACTTCACCTCACTGGTGGGTGCCAATCTCCAGCGCTTGATAAAAGGATTCCTGAGACCAATTGGCACGTTGGACCCGTCAAGAAATCTCGTGGTTGGGCCAGATTCTGAAGATGACTTTGCTCTCGAATCTCTTATATGTGTTCCAAGGGCTGCACCTAAAAGTGCGGGCGAGGTATCCCAAGGGACTTCATAGGAATATCACCAAATTCATCTGCGGAGGCAAACGGCCAAGAGTTCCAAAGAGAGTTTTATTAAAAGCCACGTTTGCAGGGGGGCTTGGCATTCCATCCGTGGGGAATTATCTTCTGGCAGCAAATATAGCCCCAGTCCTGGACTGAGCGCCAGAGATGAAGCACTCTCGCTAGAAGGTCATAGACAAAGCTGATTTATTAATCTGATTACATGAGTTCCTATTCCTATCAGTAGAGGCAAGTGGGTTGGGGGGGGTGATTTCACCAGCTACCCTGGGTCACTGGGATAAGGCGCGTCAGCTCCAGGGAATCCTGAAGGGGTTGGGCCCCCTCACACCTACCTTGTGCAATCCGGACTTCTCCCCCAGGATGGTAAGGGGTGCTTTTGCAGCCTGGAACGGAGACACCCCACCCTCAAAGGGGACCCCCTCACTGTTGCTGATTGCAAGGACAAATTCAACTTGCCCGAAACCGAGCGATTCTGTTATATCCAGCTTAGGAATTGGATCACTAACCCGGTGGTCAAGAGAATGGCAACTAGAGAACCCAAGGGAGTTCAGCTCTCGACCTTGGAGAGGAGGGGCTCTGGAAGTGTCTGTGACCTATTTAAGCTTCTGGGAAGCCCGGGGGGGAGGGGTAAACTCCCTTAGGTGATGAAGTGGGAGTAGGAGTTAGGGTGGGAAATATCAGGACCCATGGGCTAAGATCTGTCAGCAAATACATGCTACCTCAAGGTGCACGCAGGGAAAAGATGGCGCAATTAAACTCTGCTATAGATGGTACCTCACCCCAGCGAGACTCCACAAGTGACCCAGATATGTGATGCCATCAGTGATGTCATCAATGACATTTGTAATGTGATCTTTGATGACCTGGGTGTTAGTCTTAGCAGTGCACGGTGGTAGCGCGAGTTATGGTTGCTTAGATACCCATAACTGGCGAATTTCTGGGGGGTTTCGATTTTACTTGTAACCATAATATCCCTTTAACACAGTTCTTCCACTGAATTAGATAGGTTTTTATTAGTGCAACTTAACCATAACGTCCCTTTAACAACGTTTTTTCACTGAATTTGATAGGTTTTTACCAGGATACCCTTAACCCTTTAACTCAATGGCTTGTAACTTTCTTGTTACATGAGATATCTCGGCCAAATTTGGCTCGTTTTTTTCCCACATGTAAGCGTTCGTAACGCCACCCAGGAATCCTAGGTTGATGTAGGGGGGTGAGAGAAAATAAGCAAAAAGGGCGAACATTTTGGGTTTTTTCAAAAAATGCCAATAAAATGATGTACAAAGAAGCCTGTGGTTTTTTTCCTTGTAAGAGCTAGGAACAAATGGTTTGCTGTGCTGAGTTCCCCAATTTCCTGGCTTTCAAGAACAGGTTGAGTGGAAACGGAAAAAAATTATTTTGATGTGGTTATCAACCGTTTTGTGAGAGTTAGGCGATTTTGGCCATTTTTGCCAATTGGACATGCATGGACGGAATGGGAGAAAAGGGTAGGAAAGCCGAATTGGAGGACGGAAAGGCATATATTTCTGAAAAGTAGACAAAATTCCAAGTTTAGGAAGGGGTTATTTGCGTAGTTCAGGCAAACACTAGGTAGGGGAAAGTGCCATACATTGGGGGAAAAGCGGGAAAATGACCGAAAAAAAAGGTATATGTTGGACATGGTTGGCTTGGTACGGCAATGGCTTCTATGAATTTTGAGAAAAGCAATGCTCCGCTACATTCCCCCGACTCTTGCAGTTAGGAAAGCACACATTTATTGTAGTGTTTTACAAAACAAGCAAAACCACAAGCCAAACACTGAGCCATGGTAAACAGGAGTTTTATGCTCACGGCCTGAACAGACGCACTTAGCATGTGTAAATCGGGAAAACCAATGTGGTGAGGAACGGCAAGCATACATTTTTTGAAAGAGCACAGGCAGACCTTTTCAAGGGTAGGTGACTTGTGCAGGTTACAAAAGTGTATGGTGCCTAAAGCAGCGACTAAATGTAGGGCACATTTGGGAAATGAAAGGGTTGTGTGACAAAGGGCACCAGCAAATGGGTCAAAACTTTATGAAAACCACACAAACACAACACATAGCCTACCGTCCCGCGTTCGCACAGGTGTCTCGATGAAAACGGTACCTCACATGTGTGGGTGCACCTACCTGGCCGCCAAAGGGAAAGCCTAAAACACAAGTAACCCCAAGTCTGTTTTCAGACCGGTATTTCAGACCCTCTGCCGACCGGCACAACATACACATATGGGCCTCGGGTGTCCAAGCCACCAAGGAAAACAGGGAACCCCATGCATTTCTGAAAAGAGGACACCCGTGGGTATCCGCAGAGGTATGATTGCGCACATCGCCCCAGAATTTATTACCCAGCCCCCCCTGCAAAGAACGAAATGTGGGAAAAAAAATGCATTTTCCGCACATTTCGCTCGGCTCACCCGTCGAAACACTCCCCCAACAACACATGGCCTACCGTCCCGCGTTCCCACAGGTGTCCCGATGAAAACGGTACCTCACATGTGTGGGTGCATCTACCTGGCCGCCAAGGGGCAAGCCTAAAACACAAGTAACCCCAAGTCTGTTTTCAGACCGGAATTTCAGACGCTCTGCCGACCCGCACAACATACAGATATGGGCCTCGGGTGTCCAAGCCACCAAGGAAAACAGGGAACCCCATGCATTTCCGAAAAGAGGACACCCGTGGGAATCCGCAGAGGTATGATTTGCGCACATCGCCCCAGAATTTATTACCCAGACACCCCCGCAAAGTCCGAAATGTGGGAAAGAAAACGCATTTTCCGCACATTTCGCTCAGCTCACCCATCGAAACACGCCCCCAACAACACATGGCCTACCGTCTCTCGTTCCCACAGGTGTCCCGGTGAAAACGGTACCTCACATGTGTGGGTGCACCTACCTGGCCACCAAGGGGAAAGCCTAAAACACAAGTAACCCCAAGTCTGTTTTCAGACCGGAATTTCAGACGCTCTGCCAACCGGCACAACGTACAGATATGGGCCTCGGGTGTCCAAGCCACCAAGGAAAACAGGATGCCCCATGCATTTCCGAAAAGAGGAGACCCGTGGGAATCTGCAGAAGTATGATTTGCGCGCATCGCCCCAGAATGTATTACCCAGGCATCCCTGCAGAGTCCGAAATGTGGGGAAAAAATGCATTTTACGCACATTTCGCTCGGCTCACCCATCGAAACACGCCCCCAACAACACATGGCCTACCGTCCCGTGTTCCCACAGGTGTCCCGATGAAAACGGTACCTCACATGTGTGGGTGCACCTACCAGGGGCGCAAAAGGAAAAGAGTAACCCAATGGGAACCCCAAGCCTTTCGCCGCTGCCCATTTTGTTCATGTGGGCAACCTACAGATTTCGGCCTAGGGTGTCGAAGCCAGCAAGGGAAACAGGGAACCCCATGCCTTTCCCAAAAGAGGACACCCATGGGAATCCGCAGAGGTGTGCCTTGCACAAATTGCCCCAGTTTTTATTAGCCACAATCCCCGACAAAGTGTGATATTTGGTGGGAAGAAAAACACAATGTACACTTTGTCTGCCCAACCCTCTCAACTTATCATTGGCCAATTCCTCCTCTCTCCCTTGATTGGGGAACTGAGTTGTGTGTCAGAGTGATGAGGTAGGATTATGGGTCAGAGGGTCCTCCCCTTGTCAAATTGCACACAAATCTATATTTGATCCAAATACACATTTATCTATGTACCATGTTTCTAATATTATATGTCCAGTTAACATATTGTCTGTAGCACCAAACCATCTGATCCCTGTTTTTGTAACATGTCGTGTCCACTTTTGACAGAATTCTGCCCTTTTCTTCCAGATAACGACCTCTAAACTTTTCCAGATTTTACACAAATGTGCATAAGTTTCAGATGATAAAGTGTCAGATTTTTAACATGCATACATTTGGAGTAACAACCTTATTTTCCGCTACTACTCCCCAGAACATACCACAGAGTCCTGACACCTCTTAAAATGTGCACAGAAAAATCACAAGAATGATGATATCATTTATATAATTTTTACAAGTCCGCACTATTAATTATCCATCTTTTTAAAATTATGCTCTGGCCCCAAAGGGGTGTGGTTTTCCAAAGCACATGGTGGAATTTCTGGTTTGTCCACTTCCCCCAGCTCAGCTTGCTCACAGATGCAGCGCCCCTCCCTTTTCCTTCCAAGAGGAATCCATTTACGAGCCCCCTAATTTAACATTTGCCTCGGCCAAGGAAGGCTTATTGTTCAGTTTCCTGCAGTCCCCAGGTGCCACTCTCCTAATTCAATCAGAGAAGTGTCATCTCGTTTTGGCAGGGGCAGCAGAATGCAGCCAGGCCTTGGAACACAGCTGCTGATCAAGTTTCAACTCCTGTCGGGGGTAGTTGTCAGGCAGAATTCAATCTCTTTAAGCCAGGCTTCAGCTAAATGTCACTTTGGTTCCCAGTTTTCTACATTCAAACCAAACTTGCAATTTTTACACATGCAGCTAGAACACTGATTCTAAGTTCAAAACTATGACATTTAAACAATTACAACTCAAAAGTAGGTCACTGATTTATTCTAAACATTTCTATTTTAGTGGCTTTAAACCCAAATTCACTTAAGCTGTTGACATCCCCAGCTATTTTCAATACATACATTAGACAATTACTTCCTTCCCGTCATTTCAGAATATAGTTTTACATTGTATCCACCTCTTAGCAAGTCTTTCTTTGGCCTGGTTTGGGTTCATTTGTTCAGTTTTACACAAGTGTCTGGTGGTTTTAAAACGCCGGCTTTCTGGTAGTGGTGAGCACCAGTATTGCACCCATTTTTGACATTAATAACAACAGATTTTGAACAGCACCATATTCCTTAGCACTGATTTTGCTCATGGCGCTTCTGGCCCCTCACGCTCACACTGGTGTGTGGCAGGTCAGGCGACCGTTTTGGTGTGCGCACAAACTGCGCGGTTTTCCTGGATTTTGGCGCAAATGTGGGTTTTTCCATCATCTTGGATTTTCTAAGCCCACAGCACCAAATGTTGCAGCATAATAACTTGAACGTGGGTCAAGACACCCAAAATATCTCATGTAGCCCTCCCAAGGGGCAGATAAGGGGGTGTCTGTCCTGTACTCCTCCCTGGGCTCAGGCGTCCGTTCCTAGGAGCAGATATCTGGTCCCAGGGAGGCCTGCATGACATAACACCCACACCATTGCGGGTGGGGGGGGGGAGGACAACGCCCCATCCCATTAGAAAATTCCCCGACCCTTTGGATTGTCTCACAGCCCCCCCTAAAAAGCGTTCCACCAACTCCCCTTGGTGCAGAGAGGCAATGTGCCCCTCTGCGCCAAGGCAAGTTTCATAAAACAAAGAAGAAAATGGAAAAGGTACACTACACTTTAGGGCGGGCTGAGGGGCACCCTAAATGGCCAGGTAATTTTCTAATGTACTGGGGGTGACCCTCTGCCCCCCCACACCAAATGCAGGCGGGGCATCTCATTCAGCCCTCCATGGTGGCAGATAAGAGGGGGCCATCTCATGCAGCCCTCCCTGGGGTCAGATGCTGCTTCCGAGGAGCAGATATCTGCCCCCAGGGAGGGCTACAAGGGCTGCCCCCATTTCCCCTTGGGGTGAGGGGGAGAAGGCCACCCCTCTTTTCTCTAAAATATATCCCTGGTGGCTAGTGGCCCCCCACTCCCACCCAAAATTCCTTTTTTTGTTGTGCTTTTCGTTTTTTATTTTGCCCCCTTCGCTGGGGGCAGATGACCAGCCATCTGCCCCCATGGTTGTACACATATGTGTGCCCATGCTTTGGGGGGCAGGGAGGGCGAGGGCTGCTTACTGTAAGCAGCCCCCACCTCCCCCCATTCAAAGACATCCCTGTGTCTAGTGTGCATTGCAACCCGCGCATCGAGCGCCCTGCGCCCGATCCACGGGCAGCAGTGTTGTCACACAGGGTGTCCTTGGAAAGGGGACAATCTCCCCTTTCCAAGGACACCATTTCCGGAAAAATCCCTGGTGGCTAGGGCCATCAAACCCTCTCCCCCTTCCCATCACTTTTTTTTTATCTCCATTTTTTAAAATTATTTTTCTGCCCCCTTCCCTGGGGGAAGATGATCAGCCATCTGCCCCCAGGGTTGTACACATATGTGTGCCCATGCTTTGGGGGCCAGGGGGGGCGAGGGCTGCTTACTGTAAGCAGCTCCCACCTCCCCCATTCAAAGACATCCCTGTGTCTAGTGTGCATTGCTGCCATGCGCCCGATCCGCGGTCAGCAATGCTGTCACACAGGGTGTCCTTGGAAAGGGGAGGATCTCCCCTTTCCAAGGACACCTTTCCGGAAAAATCCCTGGTGGCTAGGGCCCCCAAACACCCTGCCCATCACTTTTTTTTTCTCCATTTTTTATTATTTTTTTGCCCCCTTCCCTGGGGGCAGATGATCAGCCATCTACCCCCAGGGTTGTACACATATGTGCCCCCATGCTTTGGGGGCCAGGGGGGCCAGGGCTACCTCCCCCCATTCAAAGACATCCCTGTGTCTAGTGTGCATTGCTGCCCGCGCATCGAGCGCCCTGCGCCCGATCCGTGGGCAGCAATGCTGTCACACAGGGTGTCCTTGGAAAGGGGAGGATCTCCCCTTTCCAAGGACACCATTTCCGGAAATATCCCTGGTGGCTAGGGCCCCCAAACCCCCTCCTCCCCTTCCCATCACGTTTTTCTTTTTTTATTATTATTTTTTTGCCCCCTTCCCTGGGGGCAGATGATCAGCCATCTGCCCCCAGGGTTGTACACATATGTGCCCCCATGCCTTGGGGGCCAGAGGGGGGAGAGGGCTGCTTTCATGAAGCAGCCCGCCTTGCCCCCAAGCCATAAACGGATCCATGGTGGTCCAGTGGGTTGCTGGTCACGGATCGAGCGCTCTGCGCTGATCCGTGACCAGCAATGCCTCATATGTGGTGTCCTTGGAAAGGGGAGAACCTCCCCTTTCCAGGGACACCACTTTTTGCTCTATCCCTGGTGGCCTAGTGGGCCCCAGGGCCCCAAACCCCCTTCCACCTCCCCCTTCCCTCGATTTTTATAATTTTCTTTTTTTTGTCATTTTCACCCCTGTGGGCAGTGATCATCTGCCCCAAGGGGTCTCCGACGCTGTGGCCCCATGCTTTGGGGCCACGGGGGAAAGCGGGCCGCTTACCTAGTAAACAGCCCCCCCACCCCCTGCGTCACAAATGGATCTGCATTGATCCGACGACATTGCTGCCCACGGATCGCCCGCCCTGCGCCCTTCCTCTGGCAGCAATGCCACACAATGGGTATCGCTGGAAAGGGGAGAATCTCCCCTTTCCAACGATACCCGCCTCGATCTCCGGCTTGAAATACAGCCGGAGATTGAGGCGGAGCAAGAAGGGCTCTTACCTTCTCTCTCCACCGCAGCAGCCGAAAATGGCTGCTGCGGTGGATTTTCTTTCAGTTTCACGCCGACGTGCTTTACGCACGCCGACGTGAAACTGAAGGTAATCCAGCCCCCTGGCAGTGAGGGGGGACCCACTCACATAGCCCGGGGGTTGGATTACAGTTTTGAGCTCAAAACAAGGTGCCGAAAAGGACGAGATAGCACTGCACATGCAATTCCAAGGACGAGATATCTCGTCCTTGGCACTGAAAAGGTTCATTTGTCTGCATGTCCCTTACATCATACTGACCCCCCCTCATACCCCAACACGATAGCCACAGCATCCGTGGACAGTCGCACAGTCCGCGGACTCTGGACAGCATTCATACTGCTCAAAGGTATAGGGGTTGCCTTACATTGTTGTAGTGTGCAGCGAACAAACAGAAGACAACACATATATGTACCACAATGAAAAATTAAATATGTCTACAAACTCTGTACTTATGAAACCAGAAGTGCAATTACATAGGTTGTGTAACATAAGGTAATGCACCAAGCACAAAAGTGACCTGTGCATCTAACAATATTGCCTCAGTGCTGCTTTGCTTACACAGTCAGAAACAACTGGCACAAGAAAGTCCAACCCTAATAAGAAGAAACCCATACAAAAAGAAGTAAGTACACTATATTTCTTTCTGTAGCATTGGAGTTTGTTGTATGTACATGACTTGTAAGAAGTATTGTTTTTTTTTAGACAGAAATGGCACGCCCCTTGTAGTGGGTAGAGGAAAATTGCCCCCATGATGAAATGAATGACGGAAGTAACTCTAATGGTACACAGTACAATTTTTACAGTAGGAAAAGTAATGTACATTGTTTCACATGCCACTGAAACATTTTTTTAACAGTCCATAGTGCACATGAAGAATGTGGGCTAGAATTACCACTGAATGTGCAAGAAGATGGGCACAGACAGACAAAGTTGCCCTAATAACATGCACATGTAGCAAATGAACTGATAAATCTCTGGGCAAAAATGGATCAGCTTAACACCAATTTTGCACAGTAGAAGACATTTGTTGAAAGGCATTTGATGGACAATATTAAATCCCACTGCTCCACTTGTACCTGTGCCCCCTCCCCCGGTCCCAGCCAACCCACCCCCCAAATCCCTTTATGCAAAAAACGCTATGGTGAGACCTCAATCCCTTCCTCCTGTGCTGAACAGCCTGTGCAAAACTCAATTCCCCCATATCCCCTTTATATGTTTCCCATTGTGCGACCCCTTCCCTTTCCTAATTAAATGTATTTGTGTTTGTTAATACATCTATATGTGTTTACTGTTACTGTTTGTGTGTGTGTTTTTAAAAAAAAGCCCTGTTTGGTGGCAGCGGACAGCATGACTGTCCGGCCTGTCCGTAATCAAAATGGAGGTATCCCTGAAGAGGGCTCCTGTCCGGACATGTCAGCAAAATCATGATGCACCATTATATGATTCGGGGGCCCAGACCCTGTCATGCGAACACCTGGGCCCCCTGCACCCTCCGAAGACTGCACCCGTCTGCAGATATCTGCAAAGTCATGGTGTACTTTTAATTAGTTCGGGGGCCCTACCCCTGTCCTACGTACACCAGTGCACATCTGATTCCCTGAGCCCTCCAAACATTGCGCCTGGCCGCAGATGTCTGTAAATTTGTGACATACCTTTAATTAGTTTGGGGGTATGCATTGTGGTCTTCATATGTATTGTTTTTAGTAGCACAATTGTGTAGTAAATCTTGAATTGTTATCTAGTTATTACATGTTTAACATTACGCAAAACTCCGATAAGGTAGCATTCATTATTTCACTATCCAACATTTAATTAGTTCAGTGGTCCAACCCCTGTCCTATGGACACCTGGGCTCATGCACATCTAATCCCCTGAGCCCTCCAAACACTGTGCCTGTCCGCACATGTCCGTAAAGTCGTGACATACGTCCCGCTCCTGTCCTATGGACACCAGGACACATGCGCATCTGATCCCCTGTGCCCTCCGAACACTGCGCCTGTCTACAGATGTCTGTAAACTTGTGGCATACTTTTAATTAGTTTGGTCCGAACACTGCGCCTGTCTACAGATGTCCGTAAACTTGTGTCATACTTTTAATTAGTATGGGGGTCCCGCCCCTGTCCTACGAACACCTGTGCACAAGCGCATCTGATCCCATGTGCCCTCCGAACACTGCACCTGTCCGGAACTGTCTGCTGCACGTGTCACACTTTTAATTAGTTTGGGGATCCCGCCCCTGTCCTACGGACACCTAGGCACATGCTCACACTGCATCCCATGCAATAGGTGTCCTACGGACAGCCGTCCTATCCATGGACATCCGGGGACGTCACCATGTGACCGCACCCGCGCTGAACATCAGGCCTATCTGCGGACACTGTCCTTACCCCCGGACAGTTTAAAAGTGCATTTTTGGCCAATCCAGGCTGTTTTAAGCTAAAACCTCACCCTTGCAGAGGTCCTAGACCATGCCCTGGTCGATCTAGCAACTTTTTGCAACTTGTTGAGCCCAACCTGTTGCTCGAAGGGTTTGCGGAGCGGGCAACTGTACGCGGAGTGCACCCCTATAAAAGGCTTTTCATTGTGGAAGGACGAATTTTTAAAGCGCTCACACAGCCCGCAGGCATCGAGGCGCTGTTACAGGAATTGTTTGTTTTGTAGTTGCGTAATTCTTTTTTTCTTAGTTGCATATTTATAACGCGCTTAAACACCCAGAGGTTTCTAAGCGCGGACCCGGGGATCGAACCTGTGTTGCTTCGCGTCGTCTTGCTTCCAAGGCATGCACGTTGCCGCTGTACTATCCTCCTGGGACATGCCAACATCTCTCAAAAATGCGCAAACAGCCTTGTTGACATTGTGCCTCACTTTCTTCATTTGCGGACCAAATGAACTAGAGTGCACCCACATTTGTCTCTGGGCAATGCGAGAAAAAATTACTCGGGAGTTTGGAAACATGTCCATGAGTTTCCTAAATGCCTACTTCATCTCAAACTGCAGTGAGATTCCAGTAACATGGCCTAAACTGTTCCCTCCACAATGAACAATAATAATGGCGAGATGATGATGCGTCACCAAAGTGGCACAAAGGGGAAGCAAGTCCACCCACTTCATGCCGCGCACTCCATACCACTGCACATCAACATTATCAAATCCAAGGTGTGCAGCCACTCCACACTGCTCTGCATACACCTGAAATCAATGTATCCATGAGTCCCCAAAATCCACACATTCTGTCTTCTGAAAGACACAGCTATAGCCATCTGCACTCCTCTCAGCAAACAGACCTTCTGCCACTGTCTCTTCTTGAATACCACACCCAGGAAACCTTATTGGCCAATCCCCTGGCCTCCACAGTCCCATTTCCATGCCTGCCATCCTGAAAAGCCCAGATGTGGCATGTGCGATCCGCGGACTACCACAGTGTCCTCTGACAAATCATCCAATTCAAGGGGGTGGGGACAGAAATTTAACCCAGGGTACGAGATTTCCTTTTTAGTTGTTGGCTCTGAAAAGAGCCCTTTTTTTAAGTTGCTTGTAAACAAACACCTTTTGTTTTGAATTTTTGGTGTGGCGTTTTCCCTTCTTTTCTTCCTTACAGGCTTACATGAACCTCTTCAAAGCATCCCTTACATTGTAAAGGAAAATGGCATTTCCAATGTTGGACAAAGAAATGCCATCTGCAGTGAAAAAGTTCACACTCAGAGAATTAATATTCTCATTGTGGAAAGAGAACATCCCAGCACTACTCAAAAATGAAGACATAGCTCTGCTTACAAGATACCTTCCTGCATCTTACTGAGGACAGAAGACATTGGGGTTGTTCCATACTGCTCTAGGTGGTATGTGTGAGAAAAACAACTCTGCACTGGGAAAAACACAGCATCAGTACCTTCACCAAGTCGTTCAGTGCACTGATCAAACTTGCAGCACTGATATAACCCAAATGCATTCCTCCACAGTGCACCACTAGAACATCAGGAGTACTGAAGTATCTCTGCAAAGTGCAAGCACTCCTTGCAAATTGTGGCCAGGCACACCGCCCCACAAAGCCTCCAATCTCTGAAATCCAAGATTGGCAGAAATGTAACTTCCCTCTGCATACCTCTGCAAATCACTCACAAATTAATCTACCACCATCCACACACTAATTCTCTCCATCTCTCCAACAACAGCCATCTTCACTACACATAGCAATGACAAATGTATTACCCTCTCTTCCTATAAAGCACAACCTGAACACCTTATTGGCTAATCTCTACAGTTCCATGTCCATGCCAGGTATGTTGAGAAGATGAGGCACGCCCTGTCCGCGGACTACCGTGGTATCCACAGACCCATAATACAGGGGCAGCCCTTCTTCCCCTTCCACTTCACTCTTTGCAGCACTCCCTCATTGGCTACTGTTAAGCAGTCACACACCCATCCACCAATCACATCCAAGAACTCTACATCTAATTCTGTCATCACAGTTCAACACTTCAGATATACTGTTCAACACTCAGCGTACAGGTCTCCTGTTATTCCAAAGCACCTCTATCAAAAACTACTGTAAAACTTCTCTAAGATTTCGACTTCTAGATTCATCCACATCTGCATCCATCAACACAAACTACAGGTATGCATATATTTTGTACAGTACATTTCCAACTCTTTTACAAATGCATGTGAACAGGGTTTCTACCACTTACCCTCCATAACCTACTCAATAACCATGGTCTCATTTGCCCCATCTCCTGACATCAAGCACTTACAATGCTGTGTGCTTTCAAAGCTTTCTTTTAATGCCCACTTTCATAACAGTTTCAAACCACAAATTTCAATTTTTGCAGCACTCTCTGCGATTATTTTGTAAAAGAAAACTACATTGGGAACATTTCCACAGCATGCTCAAGTGCCAGATCCTATGTGAAACTTCAACATATTACCACAGCATGCATGCTTGCCCATATCACCCATTCTAATGTGCAAACTCTTATTTTCTTCTTTCATTCTGTCACTTTTAAAACCACTTCTCCCACTAACACACCTGCAGTAAAACTCCCACAATGCCCACAGAAAATGAACAGTGCATGTATGTTATCAAAGAATGCCAGGGACATGCATTGCATTTACAACTACTAATTTCAGCACCATTTGAAGGAAACCAAATAAATGCATGTGTACATTTACTACAGTGCTGTCTGTACATTTTAATAAATAAATGAAAGGAACAGGAAAGGATTTCTCCAACTTACTATAATAGGACTCATGTAGCAAGCATCCATGTGTGGGAAAGTTGATACAATTGCACACACTAACATTCTTCTTTCTAATCTGTACATATTTCTTGTGCCTTTTTGTCAGCCTATTAGGACTTGCACTACTCCATTTCCAATACAAATAGTGCAACAGCAGCTTTCACACTTGGAAAACTGGAGCCTCATAGGGCGTACTTATCACAGGACCACCGGCCCCAATACCAACGATGCTGGTACTCCCAAGTCCCCATTCCTATACAGTGCTGTACAATTGCACACACATAGAGACTAACATTTTCCAACACCTGACTTTCCAGAACAACATGTCCTGTAATAGCCTAGTGACACTGGGAAGTTTGCTGCCAAACAAGTATTAGGAATCTGGTGTCAACACATCTGCACCAACAGCAGTGTTACAACCATACTCGTGATCAGGTGCAATGTTACTAACTCCTCTTCCCAACAAATCCTCCTAAAGTGTAAAATAATGTGTTCTCCTAGTACAATTATTTTGCCATTACCACACACCCACTCATTTTCTTCTTTTGCAATTGCAGTGATGAACAGTCTCCTGAAAGACAGAAACGTCTCTACTAGAAGATAAAACCCATTGTCTCAGGAAGATAGCTCAGGGGCAACGTGCTTGCCTTGGAAGCAAGACGACATGGAGCAACACAGGTTCGATCCCCGGGTTGATGCTTAGAAACCTCTGGGTATTAAGCGCGTTATAAATAACCTATCATATCATATCATAACAGAAGAAAACCACTCTTCACATCCAACAAAGTAAGTGCAGTAGTGTAGTAGTATTCTTTCTGTTACTCATACAGTGCAGTATTGTTGTATAGTAGCCTACAAAATTCTATCCAATTCAACAGCATTTGCTTCACTCTTTCTCATTGCACCTCAGCAGGTACACTCTTTGTATTCTCATCAAAACACCAGTATCATAACACTCGCTAGTATTGTGAAAACATCGTAATGTCCTTACTTATTCATGCACAGTACACTGTCATGCACACTGAAGCAAACACTTCACACATCAACACACACAGCTACTATTACAACCTTCCCAACCTGAACTAACAGCCATTGCACAGTCACACAACCCTCTATTTATGCCTGCCCTGATATTCAGACACTCATGCACAGTGCACGCAAATACATTGGACAACTTTCAAACCCACACTTTCCTTTTTTCTTCAACAGACAGAAGAAAATGCCTATAAAAAAGCAACTCGGTAGAAAATAACTAAAAAATAGAGCAGATAAAACTAAAAGCATGCAAAATAGTCATCAACCTCTAGCAGAGTTTGTAGCAAATGTTAAAACAAAACAGCTAATACAGTCACTGAACAAAACTGAACCAGCTAGCAGGAAAAAAAGTATGGCCCCTCTTCCAAAACAAAAAGTAAAAATAAAAAGAAATGTGTTAAGAAGAATAAAACTACCAGTAGTGCTAGCACTGCATCTACCAATGTTAACATAGCCACAGTTAAGCATTCCAAAAAATTAATTTAAAAAAAATTCCACTGTAGAGTACTTCAGAATCTTATAAAAACACCAGAGAAAACACGCTCAACCCTTAAAACTTACTGCAGAAAATGAATCCTGGAAACTCCCATTGACAGTGCAATGCTCCTCAAAAGAAAATTGTTTATATTAATTTTAAACAGAATGAAACCACTAACAAAATTGATCAGTAAATTACAAAAAGTACTTGACAAAATGCACAATATCAACATAGATACCTTTGCAAACTTATGTGCAGGGGAGTGGATTCACACAACCAGCACAGAGCCATATTTCAATGAAGAGGCATACAAACAAGAGCAGCCAAACCCAATTGACATACATACCAGTGGCCGAGGGTATGAAATGGTAGACAACACCATTATGGCAGAAGAAACCCTCATTGAAAGAATGTCCCCAACAAACTTACAATCAACTCTTCATTCCACCCAACCAATCCGTCCTGTCTACGAATGGCCCTGCACCTCAATGTGTAACGTACGAAAACAATCCTTCAAATCTTTATGGCAATTCCTCAATCACTATGTGAAAGTGAAAGAGAAAATTAGAATTAAAACTTTGCAAACCATGGACTCCTGTCCTGTGCGCAATTACACAGGGCTGCTAGGACATTCATTAGCATGCATTTCCGGACCTGCTTGCAAAAGCACCTTCTACCACATCAAAATGTTAGCCACACCTTTCCACTTTATAGAATCTTGTCCAGAGAGTGTAATATGCAAAAAGTCCTGCTTTACAACTGGAACATTTCAATAACACTCTCCTACATGGCACAGCCAAAGATCTCCTTGAAGAAATAGACCACATCCAAAGCAAATATTTTGGAAATGAAGATCACTTACTTAGAAAATCCAGTAACTTTAGAGAACAGTAGCGAAAACCTTACAAATGCCAACCTTCTAGTACACACATACAAAAAAGAGATAGCAAAGTTTAAAAGCACATCTGCTGAGGTACCAAACCAAGTATGTGTGTGTTGTCGCAGAAATGTTTATACAAAGAGCACCAAAATTGTAGATATAACGTACAAAATAGAAGACAATGAGGAATCCCAATGGTTCTAATTTGCTCTCTATCTTATAACAGAAAACAAATACGAAATTACTAAGCCCTCAATACTTTGCACATACTGCAATACAAAGCTTGATAACAACTAAATGCTTTCACAGGCTATCACTAATAACTTGGAAATATTCCCACTTCCGAAACCTCAACAAACAGCTTAATTTATATGAGAACATTATAAGCCAAACAGTACACCCATTTCAAGCTATAGTACGCCTTCAATACAAAACAGCTAAGTTGCCTCCTTCTGAATTACTGAAAGGTTTTTGTGGCAAAGTAGTTTATTTGCCATTAGATCTTAAAGAAAATGTAGACACTCTAGGAGTGCAATGGCCAATAGATCAATCTTTGATTATCCTAGTGAATGGTGTACCTACAAAAGACAAAATAATTTGGCAACAACTAATAAACTTATGCAACCAATAGTGCAAATTAACTCCACGGACAAACTGGAAGTGCACGTCATGACACTCCCTATGTGTCAACAAGCAACAGCACAACTGAATATAGACACTCTAGGAATGCAACGGCCAGTAGATCAAGTTTTAATCATCCTAGTGAAGGGTGCACCTATGAAAGACAAAACAATTTGGCACTAACTAGTAGACTTAAACAAAGTTAGAGAAGACCTACAGTATCTTAAAGGGAACAATGAGTACTACAAAGAAATAAACATTGAACAAAACCTAAGGGAAACCACCGAAATAATTCAGGATTCCTCAACAACTAGCCAATTTGAACTTGTAAATCCTATTATGGCATCCAATATTTTAGACCAGTATACAATTCACCCACTGCACTCCAAAGACACTGTAGATGAAACATATCAAATGTGGCAAGCCAAAAGATCTCCAATTAGCATATGGCAAAAAAGTGTAGAAGCCCAAGCCTTTCCTCTACTCTTTCCTACTGGAAAAGGGAGAAGGTATTATGAAAGATGAATTGTGGGGATGACAAACTTGTGGATCAGTTTAGGCGCTGGTGGGATATGATGATCCAGTGGTCGCTGTTAATAGCGACCACTGGATCATCATATCCCACCAGCGCCTAAACTGATCCACAAGTTTGTCATCCCCACAATTCGTCTATAACTAATGAGAACCCCGGAGTTGGTTCCCAGACAAACCAAGACCAAGGCTGCAGACTTAATTCAGGAACAATGAAGGACGAGGTGCGCAGGACAAAAGGGAGTCCCGCCATCAATAACTCCATCAATGCAATAACTATTATGAAAGATGCACACACATAACAGCATCAGAATACCACTGAAGACCCCATATTCAGACAAAATGTTGAATACATATTCCACCTCCTGTTTGAAAGTGAATTAGCAACTCTATTTTACACATTGAAAACAGGTTCCAGTTTTTTAAACATGTCTGCTACCGAACTACTTCAAAAGGTAAAAGACAAAGATGAAGTGTTGCAGTCAAGTATCATAAATCTCTTGGCAAACATGCGTGGTACAAAAGAGTACTAGTTCCAACGTCACACTGATGTGTGGTGTATGCTACGGAAACTTGGCCCATCCACATGGTTTGTCACTTTGAGTTGCGCAGAATATGCATGGGAGGTCTTGTACGAATTCCTATGCATAGCAAACCAAAACAAAGAAGGGATAGACATAGAAAACTCCAGAAGAAGTCTGCTCTCTTGACCCTGTAAATGTATCAAGATAATTTCACCACCGCTTTATTGCCATGCTGCACTTCATCTGTAATAAAACAATTCCTCTCCTCAGAGAAGTACAACACTTCTTTTGGAGAAACAAAGATAAATCCAGAGGAACACCACACATCCATATGCTTTTGTGGATAAAAGGTGCTCCTAAATTTGGTCGAGACAGTAATGCCACTGTTTTGCAGTTCATTCACAAATATGTAACCTGCGGTATCCCTTCAGAAAGCACACACTGTGAGCTACATACACACATTTTACGCTTCCAGAGACATAAATGTGGCCAATATTGTCGACGCAGATATAAAAAAAAAAGGCAAATGCTGTTTTGGTTTCTCTAGACCAGTTTCAGCTAAGGGACAAGTAAACAGCTTCATGTTTTCTGTTAGACATACAGCCTCATTACGATTTTGGCGGTAACCCTTAAATGCTGCGGTAACGCTATTAACGCCATATTTAAGGGACCGCCAAATCACGGGTTTGGCAAGATTTACCCCCAGCTCTGAGCTGGGGTAAATCCGCCGGGAATTTGCTGATATTCGGCACAGTTAGCGCACAGTAATAACGCTAATGGTAGTTGTGCAGAAAATTCCCCATTGTGCCCAATGGGGAATTACTGTTCTGCCAAACCCGTGATACAGCGCTAATAGCACTGGGGGGTTGGCGGTAATGCTATTAGCCCTGGCAGTATCTCAGCGGTAATACCATTGGGATACTGCCCAACTCGTGATGAGGCCCACAAGTGTGAAAGGCAAATCACCTAAAAACACATACTGCATTAAAAGAAACGAAGCTTCAAAGTATATCAATGATTACAATGCAAACATTGCCCTCTTGTGGAATGCAAAGATAGATATAAAGTACATTGCAGACAATTCCACTGCTGTTGCACGATGCGTCAGAGCCTACCTAACCAAAGCTGAGAAATCAGAGCAAAAAGACCTCTGGGATGACATATCATCTGACAAAACACTGTCACAATAATTGTACAGCTTTGGCACCAAAATGCTCTCCCATAGAGAATGTGGATGCTACGAAGCCACAGACTGTCCAACAGGCACAGCCTTATATGGCAAATCTGAAAACATAGTCTGGCTAAGCCTTAGTCCTGCTGCATCCAGCGAAAAAGAGTGCTGAAATCATACCGAGACATAGGCCCTCATTACGACCCAGGCGGTAAGTATACGACATTACCGGCATGGCGTAACTAACGTTTACGTGCTGGGTCAAAGCCGTAAAAAGCGGGACATTACGACCCATCGTGCACAAGCATTACGCCATGCCGGTAATGCAAACTGCGCCATGGCGTTAATGCCCCCAAAACGGCACCTACCAGCATCGTATGCCACGCAAGGTGCACTACCGCCACCCCGACCACCGTTCATAGCGGTGACCGTAGTTAGCGGTCACCGCAATTAGCAGTGACTGTAAATAAGCGGAACTAGAAGTAGCGTCATTGCGGCGGAACGGGAAAGAGCACGGTGGCTATCTTTAAAAACACAATCCATTGGCATCCTCTGCAACCACTGGACATCCGAGCCTGAGACCCGGCAAATACCATCAGCAACCTTCTTCCTGCAAGAAAATGCCTAAAGTTGTTAAAAAAGCCTGTGACAGCCAGCGGCAAGACCGTTTCACCAGAGAGGAGCTTACCATGCTTGCGGAGACCCTCCAGTAGAACGCGGCAGTGGTATTCTCAAACCAAATGACCAGACCGGCCATAGCCAAGAAGAAGGTCATATGGGCCCTGGTAGCTCAGCGTGTTAGTGCCATGGGAACAGTACCCCGCAATGTGAGACAGTGCCGCAAGCGGTAGGACGATCTCTGGCTCAGAGTGAGAAGCATCCTATCGGCAAACAGGAACCTCGGCACGGCAACCGGGGGAGGATCGGAGTCCCCTATTAAATTGCAGCCATTGGAGGAAATCTGTGCCTCCACAATCGGAATGGAGAGCATAGAAGGAGTAGGAGGAATGGAGAGAGGAGCCCCGACATCAGGCGATGCAGGTAGGTGGCTCAAATCAAGCCATGCAAGTCACCAAAGTCCATTCATGTGAAGTACAATGTTGCCCCATAGTGTAAATGCAACACATCAGCAGGAGACTGCCCACAGACGCATCCGATCTCCACCCTGTACACATGCAGTATGCACACCCTAACTGCAGGCACCCACATACCTCCATGCTACTTCCACACAAAAGGGAGACAACCTGTATGCCCCTGCCTCAAATGTGCCGCATGTACTAACTGATAAGATGTCAGTCGTCACAATGCCCGCCCAATGTCTGCAGACCCATTAATAACACTTTCCCTCCTTTGCTCCACCACAGGCTCAAATTCCGACCTTGAGGATGAGGACACCACTGCCTCCACACCTACCAAGAGGGCCAGGACAACTGTGCCAACACCACAACCCTCCACCTCTGCCGTACCGAGGAAAACCCCACAGCAGCCAACATCCGTGCCAAGAAAACAGGACAGGGCACTGACAGCCACCCCAGCAGGCAGCACAGAAGCAGCAGCAGCAGCGGACATTACCCAAATCGTGCCCACAGAAGGGACAGGCTCTGCTGCAAGCAGCACTATTGGGGAAACTGCTGCCATTGCAGCCTCCTCCGATAGCGAAGCAGGGATTATTGAGGAGATTGATGTCGGATGCCCCACTGCCCCCCTCATTCCCCCTACCTGTCCCAAAGCAGCCCGAATGCGGATGCCACACAGGGGCAGTTAGAGGATGAGGATTGGCCAGGCTCTCCATCCTCGGTGCAGCAGGTGAGCAGCCCAATGGAAATACCACTTCCATTATCCATGGGCCAGAGAAACCAACAAACGCTGGAGGAGATCGTCACCCGGCAGCAGCAACTATCCTCTCTCCTTACTGAGCATGTTGCAGAATGTGGGGGGGCAAGGGCAGCAATGGAGAAATGTGCGGAGACAGTGAAGGCTGCTATAGAGTCCTCCACAAAGGACATCTGCGCAGAACTCGCCGCTGTGCGGCACGTCATCTCTAAACTAGTGAAGACAATTCGGGACATGCGTCCAAATGAGCAGGCAGGAACCTCCGCGGGTGCCAGTTCGACACCAAGCAGCCCCATCCGCCAATCGGGGAGGAACCTGCGTAGCACAGGCAGGGGTGCCCCAGGGGCCAGGGGAGGGGGCTGCCAATAGTGGCCGCACAGTGGAGAAATCCTACATCAGACACTGCTTTACAGACTTACTCACACCTTTGTAGGGATTCCAGGGGGGAGGGTGGAGGGGGGAGTGGGTGTGTTGGGGAGATCAGGGGGGAGGGGGGAGTGGGTGTGTTGGGGAGTTCAGGGGGGAGTGGGTGTGTTGGGGAGTTCAGGGTGGAGGGGGGGAGTGGGTGTGTTCAACAAAATCACTTTTACAATACACTTTTCCTATTTGAACAAATCACATGTGTGGACATTGCTCATTGCATATGTGTGATTTATTGGTAAACAGTCCCCAGTGTCCATATAACAGACGCACACAGTGCCACAATCGTCATCTCCAGGTGACATCCCCCATCCGCGTGTGGGATAGAATAATTGGTTGATCAGAGTACTACGCATTTCACGCCCCTCCTGTGCATCGCCACCTCCATGAGGTGCTGCCCCATCCCCACCCTCATCATCCTCATCGTCAAGTGGTTGCAGTTCTGCATCAGGGGGCAGGGGCACATTTCGTCTGACGCACATATTGTGTAGCATGACACATGCCATGACGATCTTTGCCACCTTCTCATGGCGGTACAGGAGTGCCCCACCAGACCTGCTGAGGCAGCGAAACTGTGCCTTCAATAGGCCAAATGCCTGCTCAATCACCACACGGGTACGTGTATGTGCACGGTTGAAGTCCTCCTCGTGCTGGTTCTGTGGGTTCCGGACTGGTGTAAGGAGCCACCTCTTCAGGGGATAGCCTGCATCACATGTATGTGGGCGAGAATGTATGCGTCAGTCATGACGTCTATTTCAAAACATGACGTGCCACCATGGCTTGCATCCAACTGTTACTTCGGACCTCTTTTAAATGCACTAATTGATTCACACTTTGCAACCAGTATATGCTCATGGCTCTTATGGACTGTTGTGCATGCCATCAACCAATGTATGCAGGGGGGTCAAGTGCCTTGTGAGTGCCCATCCACTGTGTTCGTTCATGCCGTTTGTTTTGGTGCCCTGGCAAGTGTCCTGTGATGTCAACGCTCACATCATTGCAACATTGCTGTCAGCCTCATCATGACCCCAGTGAGCAATACTGATGTTGATAGGGACATTTTGTGGGCCTTGCTGTCTGTGTGATGGTGTGTTGATGTTTCCTCCTTTGTGCGCAGTTATGGGGGACAGGCCTTTCAGTTGATGGTGTTTGGTGACGTGCATGTAGGTGCATTCCATTGAAGTCAATGTGGTGTGAATTGGTACAATGCACTTGCAGATGGTTGTGTCATGGTTGGGGCACACCTTCATTCACGTGGTGGGGCTGCATACATCGGGCATTAGGTTTAGTGGTGTCAGCTGAAGTTTGTGCTGCTTTAGGGTATGATCTGGCTCAGTTGTCTCTGCTACTCACAGCCAGGTGGAGTATGCATCATTCCCCCCCTTTCAGCCAGGTGGAGTATGCATCATTCCCCCCCTTCAGCCAGGTGGAGTATGCATTATCCCCCCCCCTTTCCGCCAGGTGGAGTATGCATCATTCCCCCCCTTTCAGCCAGGTGGAGTATGCATCATTCCCCCCCTTTCAGCCAGGTGGAGTATGCATTGGTACGTTGTTCACCTACCCACTTCACATTTCCATGGTCATGACATGTGACTCACCGAGTAGCCAGGATCTTGGCCCTGCATGTCGCTCCATGTAGCGTGGTATTGTGGAGTTCCGAAGGACCATTGAATCATGGGTTGCTCCGGGGAATCGGGCACAGCAATGTGTGATGATCCTGTTGGAGTCACAGACCATTTGCACGTTGATTGAGTGAAATAGTTTACGGTTGCGGTATGGTACCTCCATGGCATGTGGCACCACCAATTCTACATGGGTGCAGTCGATGGCACCAATGCAACCAGGTATGCCGGCTAGTGCATGGAAACCCACCTTGGTGTTTGCAATCTCCTGGGCAGACCGTGGTAATGAGATGTAGTCGTCTGTGTGCTTGAGGAGGGCATCAAGTACTTGGATCAGTGTACGTGAGAATAATGGTTGTGAAATGCCATGCAAGTGTCCCACTGTGTGCTGGTAGGTGCCTGTGGCCAGGAAGTGGAGTACAGACACTACCTTCAGTAGGGGTGGGATGGCGGTTGGTGTTTCTATCATGCTGACGATGTCGTTGTGTGTCATGTCAACGATGGTGGTGATGGTGTCCCGGTCCAAATGGTACAGGGTGTGGATCTGCTCAGCGGTGAGGTTGAATGGACTGGCTCTGATGCGTGAGATTTTCGGCTGCCTGCGTGGTGCCACTGGCTGTGCTGTTGGGGCTTGCTGGCCCTGCCTTGCCCTCCTTCTCCTCCTGCGTCTCCTCTGTGCAGCCTGTTGTTGTTGTTGTTGTTGTTGTAGTTGAAGTTGTAGCACTTGCATTGCTATCAGGTCCTCCAGCCCCAACATTGCTAGTCCTATTGGAATCATTGTGGAGTGTGACTGGGTGTGGGAAGGGGTGTTGTGTGCTCTTTTTGTACTTCCTGAGTCTGTATTACCTCCACCTGTGCTGATTATGTGCACCTGTGGCAGCTGGATCCACTGCACAAGGCCCTTTACGGTTGGTTCGCGATGGCGTAATTAGCACCATTGCGGTAAGGTACTTAACGGGCTGGGTGATGGCGTTAGGTGCATGTCCGCTTGGGTCGTCATTCGCGTAGCGTTGCGCCATGCCGGTATTTACGGTGTGGCAGGTCGCGTGCACGCGTCCTTGGTGCAGTTAGTGGCAGCGTTAACTAAGATGCCGCTAATGGCATCGTAGTTAACGGTCACAGGTCATGATCGGACCTAGCGGAAAACGATGCCGGTAATCATTTACCGGCATCGTTTTTCACTTACCGCCTGGGTCGTAATGAGGGCCATAGAAACAATATCCAAAAACAATCCCAAAAGCCAGGAGTTATTTGTGTAGTTATTGCACACATACTACACAAACAGAAGTAGTGCTTTGGAAAACATGTGCCTATACCACATAGCCCAACATTTCTCATACAAGAATAATATTAAACCTGATGAAGAAAATGTAAATACATAGTTAAAACATGTGAAGGCAGCCTTGTTAAACTTACCAAACCCAGCCAATTAATCATATAAAGCAATAATTTAAACCTCAACATAGATAACTTTTCTACATGTCCCTACTCCAACTATTCAAACCATGGAGAAAAGAAGAAGATTTATTAGGCACCCATGACTCCTTTGAAGATGCTTTCACTGCAAATGAATGCCAACAAGAGGAAAAAGTTCAAGCACAACTAAATGAAGACACTCCTGAGGGCAGTCAACCTTTTCTTACAAGATGCCAAGAACCACTTGGAGAGCCTCACATAGTAAATTAAGCAGAATAAGCCATGACTGAAGTAGAAAACACCATGTGCCAATATGAGGAGTCACTACTCAATGATGAGCAATGTAGCATTTTCCCAGAAGTGACTAATAAAAATTGAACATTCTTTGCAGCATGAAGTTAAAACTTGTAGCTTTCAAAATTATAAACCTGTACTCCTCTATGTAAGTGGTAAAGCTGGTTCAGGCAAAACATTCTTAATAAAAAATAATCTGCAAATTCCTCCAAAAATTAGCAAACAACAAGCTTTCAGCTGTTATAACAGCCCCCACAGGTTTAGCTAGAAGGTGTTACTTTACACTGACTGCTGCTCCTTCCAGTAGAACACCAAAATAAATTAGAGTACTACAAACTTTCAACAAAAGCTGCTATGGAGCTACGCAGAATTCTGAAATAAATGAAAATGCTCCTAATAGATGAGGCGAGCATGGTCTCCAACCTAATGTTGGCTTTGATTCACCTCAGATTGCAAGAGGCCCTTAAAACGAACTACAAATAACTCTTTGGAGTAAAACATGGTGTAGGTTTTTTCGGAGATCTCCTACGATTAACACCAAAGTTGAACCTATTTTTAAAACCTTAGGACACAAACTGTGCCGTAACACACTAGGCAGCATAAGAAATGTAAAACTCTGGCAACATTTCCAATACAGAGAACTAACTCAAAATATGTGTCAGTCTGCAGACCTCACCTATGCTAACATTTTAAAAAGCATTTGGACTGGTCTTCTTTCGAAGGATGCACAATCTATCGAAATAGTAGACCCGTCCATGAGCTATATGGGCATGACACATCTGCTCCTGATGTCATGGAGCAATTAGCACACACAAATGTGAAATGTATGTCCTTAATGCCAACCCTAGCAAGCTGTACGCAATTAAATGAGACAATGTTAAAAAAGGAATGCAACCAATAGTGCATATTAACACCACAGACAAACTGGAAGTGCACGGTATGACACTCTTTATGTGTCAACAAGCAACAGCACAATTGAATAGCTTGGAAAACTGTATCTCCAACACAGCTGGTTTGGAGAAAATGTTAACATTGTGGAGAAAATGTTAACATTGTGTTTAAACTGTAGAGTAATTCTGAAACGTAGCCTTGACGTGGAGCAAGGTTTAGTTAATGGAGCACTTGGAACATTTGTTGGCTTCCAGACATATCCATGTGACAACAAGATTCAGTTTGTCAACATCCACTTTCACAAACTTTAAGAAATTAAAAGGATAGGACGCTCAACAGCACAATTCCTTCTTTTCAAAGACATGTATGTACGCAGAGAACAATTCTCTCTGTCTCTTGCATATGAAGTCACTATTCACAAATCGCAAGGTCGTACCCTAGCTCAGGTATTTATTGACATTGGCAGCACAGTCTTTAAAAAAGGTATGAGTTACATAGCAATGTCACATCTACGTACACTCAAGGGACTATTTGTAGTCCATTTTGATACAAACTAAGCCAAGGCTGACATTCCTTGCATCATGAAGTACAACAGACTATGTGCACTCTACACACCCCATCTCGATATGTATACCCTGTTCCTCAAAAAGGAAAACTTGTTAAAAGAAAAGTAATGCAAAGAGAACTTATAAGAGATCTCCCAACAGTACCACCAAAGAAAGTGAAAGCAGCTGCTACTCCATCAAGTAGCTCAGCCACAAAACTATGTAGTGCAAATGCAAGTGCACATCCAACAGCACAAACAAAGACACATATGTCTTCTAAAAAAACAAGTGGAGGTCCAGCAAATAACACAGACACAGAACTCTCTGGTCCATTTAATTTTTCCAACACAATGTCTATGCAAATGTAGTAATCAATGTTATGTTCCAATTGCCACCAATTGTTCAAAACATTTACTTGAACAGCGCAGACCAGTTGTGTTAGCAAATGCTCCTCCTTCATAGAAATGTAACAAACAATCCTGACAACACTTACAGTGTCTCAGGAATAAGGATACAAATTGGACTATTGTGTGGGAATTGTAAGATTCACCATAAACACTCAGGAAGATCAATTTCTAATGTAGTTACTGCAAGTGCTAGAGAGCAAAAATATACCTATAAACAAAAATCTTCCAGATTTCACATATTTGGAAACACACATGCACTCTCTGCAACCATGTTGCGCAATAGCAAGTCCCTAATGAACGATTTGTGTATGTATGTATCCCTAATTGTGAATCCATTCCATTTCAGCAGCTGGTGCATAATGCAAATAATGACATATTATGTACTGTTTGCAATTCAGACAATCATTCCACCTTATACATAAACTCACATAGCCAATATGTAATAGTAATGCTTTTAAGATACAACGCAGATGGTACCAAAAACAACTGCAAGCTTACTAGCTTCACACACGGGTAAGTATCGCTTGCCAAGTAAACCTTTACAACAGTAGGCATAATCTGCCACACGGATGCCACAACCAGTGCAGGTCACTATCCTGCATACATTACAAAAATTTGGTTGGTTTGAATGCAATGACACTTCCATTACTCTAAAACAGAGATTACCAGCAAATCTAACGAATGCCTACTTAATATTCCTGAAACCTAAATGTACGCACTGACCTCTGAAAGTAGCATAAGCTACTGAATGATAGACACCAACAGGCATGTAAGTGCTAAAGAAAAATACCCTTCTGAACTGTAAAAGTATAAAAACGTAGCATACACCAACTGGTATGTGAGTACAACCATAGCAATACAATGCTGTTTGTGAAGTGGAAAACAGTTGTCAATATGGCAACAGATGTGCATGTTTTTAATTTTTAATACTGCTATACAGTTTTTTCCCCAATGATTATGCACACAGAAACAACAACTGTGCAAAACACACACTAACATTGTTTTACCCATAGTACTTAAAATGAACTGATTCTGAGGGTGTACAAACTTCAGTCACTAACCTGTAAAACTATCAACTGTTAGAATATGCCAACTGCTGTTTAACTGCACCCATACCACTGCAATGAATACACCAACTGGTATCTAACTGTACCCATAATACTGCAATATCACTTTCCAATAGGGAAAGACTTGAAATCTACCAACAGGAATGAAAGTGCTTCAAAACATACCCTTGACAACTGTAAAACTGGCAACATTTAGAATATGCCAACTGGTAATTAACTGCACCCACAGTACTACAATATTAGTTTTCAATAGTAAAGTACTTAGAATGCACCAACAGGAATCAAACTGCATCAAAGGATATTCTTAAATTGCAAAACGATAAAGAGTTAGAATATGCCAACTGGTATCTAACTACAACTATACCTCCACCATGTGCGAAAACAAAACACATACATCATTTCAATTCCTCCTACTGCAACAGTGCTTGTAACAGGAAAAGCATGTATTTGTGCACCTTAAACATTTCTGTAAGTACTGCACACTTCAAACAAACATAGGGTGACATGTAGCATCAAATAAATGTCCCATGGTTTTTTAATCCTACATGGATTTTTTTTCCCACAGACCCAACCATTATGCACAACCAAACACAGCAACTGTACCTTACCTAACATATTATGCTGTTTTTTTCCACAGAGAAAGATGCAAAGATTTCTCCTGCATTACCATGTGCAACAACCAGAATCTTTGCCCGCAATGACATCAATGAAAAGTACCATTTCCACTTCAATGGTATTGTGTCACTGTGTTCCAAAAAGTATACACTGCCTAGACAGTATGTATAATGACTATACACATTTTATTGTCATGCTTCTTTCCAATGGCCAAATTGCATTTCTGTACACATATTAGTGCAATGCTTGTGACCAGTGGCCAGAATCTTGGCTGCATGGTCATATTATGCTGTGGTGGTTGTGGCCAGTCCCTAGACTCTTGGGTGCATTGCCTATGGCCGCCAGCCATGCACTCAAGAGTCTAGGGACTGGCCACAACCACCACAGCATAATACGCCATGCACCCAAGAATCTGGCCACTGGCCACAACCCACACACAACAATTTGCCCTTAACTTCCCAATTTAAACACCATCTGCAGATCTTAGACTGCCAACCCTATTTTTCACCAATGGCAATATCACCATATCATCCGGACTCCACTTCCCTACTGTAAGAAGCCCTCTTGCAGTCATCAAATAAGCCCAAACATGTTTCACCAACTGCCCACCAAACACTACCTGCTGCAGTAGTTGCGGCTAGGTTCTTGGTTGCATGGCCGTATGATACTGCAGTAGTTCTGCCAGTGCCTAGATTCATGGGTGCATGGCCTGTTTTTAACCTATGCAAACATCCTCTTATCTTCTACATCCCACTCCCCAACCCTAATAAAGCCTGCCTGCAATCACCACATAAGCCGTCCGCCCAAGGCCCTATCTGCGGACTACACTACACATTATTGTAAAGGATCTTTTCAATGGCCAAATTCCATTTCTGTACACATATTATTAAAATGCTTGCAGCCAGTGGCCAGATTCTTGGGTACATGACCGTATTATGCTGTGGTGGTTGTGGCCAGTCCGTAGACACTTGGGTGCATAGCCTACGGCCTACGACCATGCACCCAAGAGTCTTGGGTCTGGCCACAACCACCACAAGATAATATTGCCATGCGCCGAACAATCTGGCCACTGGCAACAACCAACACACAACAATTTGCTCTTAACATCCCAATTTAAACACAATCTGCAGATATCAAAATAGACTGCCAA
Source organism: Ambystoma mexicanum (assembly GCF_040938575.1). Classification (NCBI taxonomy): domain Eukaryota; kingdom Metazoa; phylum Chordata; class Amphibia; order Caudata; family Ambystomatidae; genus Ambystoma; species Ambystoma mexicanum. The sequence continues at coordinate 767,205,111 of NC_090922.1, forward strand.
CCCTATTTTTCACCAAAGGCAATATCACCATATCATCTAGATTGCACTCCCCTACTCTAACAAGCTGTCGATCAGTCACCAAATAACCCCAAACATGTTCCTCCAACTGCCCACCAAACAATACCTTCTGCAATAGTTGTGGGCAAATTCCACGTTGCATGGCCGTATGATACTGCAGTAGTTGTGCCATTGCCTATATTCTTGGGTTCATGGCCTATTTTAACCTATAAAAACATGCTCATATCATCTACATTCCACTCCCCTACCCCAATGAAGCCTGCCTGCATTCACCAGATAAGCAGGATGCACAAAGTCCTGTCTTCTTCCACCTAAACAAATACATCATATCAACCATCTTTCACTCCCCCACTCTTCCCAGCCCTTCTTCCCAACACCAGATGCCCCAAACCATGTTTCCCAGTCCTGTTCCCCAGCACGCTATCCGCAGACAGCCGTGGCTATCTGTGGATGGAACATGGCAGGCGTTTTGGGGAAATATGACACACATCATGCTTTTCACCAGCCAATCAGCAGGCGCATTGGTGTCTGCGGACACCACGCTGCCCACCGGGCCAAACAGAGTCCTGTCCTCGGAGCAAACAGGGAAATGGGTACGTAGATCGGACCGAGATCTCACACATTTTTTGGGACCTATATTTTGCCTTTTTTAAAGAAAACTACTGGATGGATTGACACCAAATTTACAAAAGCACGCTTTCGGACGAAGCCGCCGCCCCTGCCGCAAATTTGTTGAAAATCCGACCAGCAGTTATGGCTGGAGGCATGAGCAACATTTTTTTCCATTGCGTCTATGGAAGAAAAGAATGTTTTTGGAGCCACTCTATAACTTTGCCCACCCTTGACGAAACCTCACCTAATTTGCCATAAAAATTGTGGCATATACTTTATTTGCAAAGTTTGCTAAGGATTCGTCCAGAGGGAGCAAAGTAATAAGCCGCCCATAAAGTAGTCTTCCTATGAGTTCAGCAACTTAACCATAACTACATGCCTGCTACGGCAGGCCGTGTAATTACACATCATGCGGTAGCGGCCGTGTAGTTATGATTAAGTTGCTAAACCCATAGGAAGTCCAGTTTTTGGCGGCTTATAACTTCGCTCCCCCTGGAGGAATCCTCACCAAACTTTGTAAAAAAATGTTTAGGGCCCGCTCTGAATTTTTTCGGGAAGTTTAGTGAGGTTTCGTGCAGGGGGAAAAAGTTATAGGTGGGTCCCAAAATTCTTTTTTCCGTAGACTGAATGGGCGAAAACTTTGCACATAGCTACAGGCCGAACGGCTGGAAGGATTTGCACCAAATTTGCGGCAGGAGCTGGGGCTTGGATCAGAAAGCGTGCTTTTGTGTGTTTGGTGGAAATCCGACCAGTACTTTTGTTGCAAAGAACTGAAATGTACATCTCAAAAAATTAGTGATATCTGGCTCGCTCCGCGGAACCATTTCCCTGTTCGCTCCGCAGACAGAAGTCTCATTGGCTTGCAGTACGCTGTACTGTCAGTGAACTTTGGACGCGGCCGGTGGTTGGATGGAGGGAAGCATGCTGTGAGTCAAAGTCTTTGGGAAACACCGCCATGGTGTATCGGAGCACAGTTTCGCACCGAAAAGAGACTGACAAACATAATATACTGCATTTGGTGGTGGGAAGAAGGGATGGAAAGTGTGGGGGAGAGAAAAGAGGTTCATCAGAGATCTGTGATTATTAGGTGGACAAAGACGGTGGTGTGCCTGCAGTATCCGTGCGTACTATGCCAATTCGCCGGTCCCTGCACAGGCAACTATCATGTGTGGTGAATGTAGGCAGCCTTCGTTACGGCACGATAGCTTGTGCCGCAACCTCTTACCGTGCTGACTGGCGGTACCTGAATAGCAGATGGGGAGTGCATTGCTAAACATATATTACGCCATGTGGTGGTGGGAAGAAGGGATGGAAAGGGTGGGGGGTGAGAAGTGAATCATCTGAGATATGTCAATAGGTGGACGAAGACGTTGATGCAGTGTCCGTGCATACAGCGCCAATTCGCTGGTCTCTGCACAGCCGACTACCATGTGTGCTGCATGCAGGCAGGCTTCCTTACGGCACGATAGCTGGTGCAGAGACCTCTTTCTGTGGTGACTGGTGGGAGCACAATTGCAGAAAGGGAGTGCATTGCACATGACATGCACATTGTAAGGTAGCGTGTACTCCGGTGTGTTGCATGGATGGAGGCCTTGCAGCGACAACTATGTGCTGTGGTTGGAATTAGGTTTCACATTGTTCCCTTCTGTATATGGTTCGTTAGCATGGCATAGATGGTTGATTCCATGGGTGCAGTGCTTCTTAGCACATCCTACAGTGTTTGTTCCATGGCTGCAGCTACTGGAGTGAACAGTTATGCAGTGAGTCCACTGAGTGCAGTGTTGTAATACTGACAGTATCGAATAGCGTAGGGTTGAAGTGCGCCTTCTAGGTGCATGGATACTGCAGTGTGTGAGGTGGGCGCAATTCTTCAGTAGTGTGTGCATAGAAGTGGATACGGGCTAAACTGCATATCGCATAGGATTGCATAGTGTCCATTGCGCGGAGTGGTGACTACTGTACTGCAGTATGACGTATTGCTTTTGTGTACTGAAAAGAGTGCTGGAGACGTACTATGTGAATGAAAGTGGTTATGGGTGCTGAGGCCGTGTTATGCTTCCATGCATAGCTGTATTAAGGTGTGGATGTCGGGTAATAGTGGCGGTGGCTGTGGTACGTGTGTGCAGTGTGGTACTTGAGCACATGATGAGCTAACCACAAGCCAGTTGCTGCCAACCGGCGCCCCCTTTAATGCACTCCTAAGGGGTAGACACCCCACGTATTCAGGTAGATTGGTTTCAACAAGTAGTGTAATAAAATAAAAATAAGTATAAAGTCAATATCAAATCGTAGGTGATCTTAAGTAGATAATCCTACAGTTCACGGTTACATACATACAAGTGTATATGAGTGTTAAGTCCAAAGAAGCAGACAGACACATGTAAATCTGAGTTTCATAAGTAGAAAGTATAATTAAATACAGTTTAGGCGGCTCACTGTCATCCATAAATTCATAGCAAACATAAAGCATAAAGTAATGCTAAAACAAAGCATTCAAAGAATAATGCGTTTCTTCACAAACAGTAATTCAAACAAGGTAAACAATTGTATTGTGCCATCATGTCCATTTCTAGAGTTCAAACGATGCTGGTACATGAGTTCAATCACATATAGTTATATATCCTAATATACTCCAATGATGATGCCAATGGTTTGCCAACGCATTACGGATAACAACAGAATCCTTCTTCAGGGCTTGGGGGTATTCAACTTCCTAGGCTTGATACAACTTATTTCAGCAATATATCTATGAGGTAATACAGAATACTGCGTGTCTATATGAGGCTCAGAAATAGATATGCATATGTCGAAGAAAAGCTAAATCAAAGTAAAAAAAGGACCTAATTGCCATTTCCTAGTGACTCTCCAGGTCACTCACTGGACCTGTAAATACAGGAAATTACCGAATGAGTTATGCGACTCCACAAATGATACTGTGATATGACATGGTTACAGTACTCGGTGAGATCAATGAATGTTAAAAAGATGAGGCGCCACTTACACGCCAAATGCTCGGAGAGGAGGGAAATTGGTCTGTAAAGATGGTAGTTGGAATACTCTAAAGTGGGGAAAACAAGTCAATTAGGGCGAGGTGACGAGAAATCAAACGCTCACATTCGCGGAAACATCCGCCACAGCTTCATATTTGCATTATAACCATGGGGGAAAAAAGTCTACTCGAGCAAGTCCAGAAATCGATCACTCGCAAACTCGGAAACCTCCACCACTACCTCATATTTACATTATAACCTTGGCGGAACCAAATCTTGTCGAGCGAGTTGGCAAGAAAACAAGCACTCGCATACGCAGAGATCTCCGCCATAACTATATCCTTGCATTGTGTCTATGGTATTGATGCAGGGCAAGAGATAAGAGAGTACTCTGCCCATGCTGCGCTGGCACTCACTAACCTGGTATGTGAAGCCAGTGCAGTCTGCAGGCCAGGGTCCAGATCGCTACTCGATCCGACCCTTTGTTTATGGCATCGCCCAAGGACGCCCGCGCATACACGATGCGTCGTTAGGCAGACGTGGCCATCTTGGCGGGGGCAATTCGGGGATGTGTTACCAAGGCAGCAAAACGCCTCGATTTCCCAAGTGAAGATGTAATGAGGACGCACACCGTCCATTAGAGTCTAGCTGGGTGGAAAAAATGATGATAATCAAAATAAAAGGCAAAATGCAGCAAAGATATTGCGTAACCCCAGATGCAAGAGATGTTGGGAGGCGGAGCGAGCTCATGGTACGGTAAAGTGAAAAAGAGAAAATAAATGGGCATATACTGCTCTTGTGGAGCACCACTCATGTCAAGCGTTCAATTATAAAATTTGTACAGGAACTTGAGGACAGAATGGGTGCACAGACACTCAGCCTATCCTTATAATTTGAAGGGAAGGGGGAGGAGCAACATGGCCGGAATGGGATCCGGTCGGGTGCCCCTAGAATCCCTAGCCTAATTTAGTTTATGAAGAGGATAAACAAGTCCCTATGAAGATGGCAGAGGGGACATTGACCCAAAATGTCACAGGTAATGTGGAATACCCAAATCTCACAGTTGTAATGAAAAGTTGTCCTAAATGCTAATACAATGCAGTTTGATACCTACAACAACAGTTACCTTGTATCTAATTGCTAGCAACTAGTATAAATGTATCAACCAGTGCGTTAAGTAAATCGAGCAACAGTCAATTATACAAAGCACATTAAATCCATTTCTGTGTTCATTGATGAGCACATGATGCCATGCATAGCTGCATTATGTTGCGGTGGGTGTGGGCAAGGCCTAGACTATTGGGTGCACGGCCAAAGCCGTAGGCCATAGGCCATGCACCCAATAGTTTGGGCCTTCTCCACACCCACCGCAGCAATGCAGTTTAGACTGCATCTGTCAGAGACTCCTCACCTTTACAGAATGGTTGTGGAACACATTGCAGACTTGATATAGCGCCAGAATTCAGCTGACATGCATATACTGTTGGTTGGTTCGGTTGGCAGTAACACCATCGTATGTGAATGAAAGTGGGTAGGGGTGCCGAAGGCTGTGTTAAGTTTGTAGATTCTGGTAGAAGGTGAATCTTTATATGCATAGCTGTATAATGGTGCAGAGCTTGGTTAGGAGTGCCAGTGGCTGTGGTAGGTGTGTGGATTGTGGTACTTGGTGACATGTTGCCATGCATGGCTGGATTATGTTGCGGTGGGTGTGGCCAAGGCCTAGACTATTGGGTGCATGGCCAAAGGCCGTAGCCCATGCACCTGAAAGCCAAAGCCTTCGCCACAACCACCGCAGCAATGCAGTTTTGACTGCATCTCTCAGAGGGTGGTCACCTTCACAGAATGGTTGTGGAGCACATTTTACTCTTCATAGAGCACCAGATGTGCGCTGACATGCATACATTGTTGGTTCCATGGCTCTGGTCATTGTTAGAACATCCAACGGTTTCAGTGTATGGCTGCAGATTGTGCAGTGAAAAGTCTTGCAGTGTGCCCACTGGATGCAGTGTTGGAACACTGTCAGTATAGAAGAGGGTAGGGTTGAAGTGAATCTTCTATGTGCTTGGAAATTCTGGTTTGTGTAGCTCCCTGGGAGTAGGCCCAATGTTGTGAAGATTGTGCGGTTTGGTTGCCACTGACATAATACTTTGTGAATGGAAGTGGGTAGGGGTGGCAGAGGTAGTGGTATGTTTGTGGAATCTGCTAACTGTTACATGTTTCCATGCATCACTGTGTTATGGTTCTGGGGTTGGGTAGAAGTGCTGCTGGCTATGTTAAGTTTGTGAATTGTGATTTATGGCCACATGTTCTCATGCATGGCTCCATTATGTTGTGATGGGTGTCGGCAAGCAGTAGACTCTTGTGTGCATGGTTAAAGGTGTGATGGGTTCTGTTCTGGACGATTATGGCTGCTGAAATCGTTTTTTGTTTTCCACACCTTTGTACGGAAGGTGCTTTGGAAGCACATGCAACGTGTACTCGGTGTGTTGAGCGGTAAATATGGAGTGCCCTAACAGAAATTATAGTGTTGGATGCAGACTTATTGGCTGTGATTGCTGCATGCATGCGTGAATATTTCACAGTCCTCAATGAGGGAGTGCTGGAAGAAGAACAGTGAAGAGGGGAGATGGACTGTCCCTGATTTACTGTGGTGTAGCCCTCGCTGTAGCTGGGAAAGCACATGCGCCACATCCTGCCATTCTCAGCATGGTGGGCATGCAAATGGAACTGTGGGCATTATGGAATCATGCGTCAAAGGTGTGGTTCACAGGAAGGGGCGGTACTACTTTTTCCAAATACTCTGTGTGTAATGAGGTTAGTGGACATGGGGAGATGTACAGTGCTGATCGTGGGTGATACATATGTACAAGATCTGCACAGGTAGGCTGTGCAAAGAGGCGTTGCTACTAATTTCGGGTTGGACGGAGTGGACACTTTGTGGGCCACTCTCGATGCGTGCAGTTTTGGCGGTATGGTTTGCCTTTGCACATATGTGGCCTCTATCGTTACTGGTGAAGTTATCATGGTGCATTATGGAGGTCTACATTTGGGTTATATGTCATGTGTACGTTTGCCCCGTCACCTGAAGAAGTTGATGAATGCAGTGATGCAAATTTCTCTCACTGCCAAGGTCGTTTTCTCACCCATTCCCCCGAGAGGAGTATGGGACTATGCCAGTGTAATTTGTCCCCAACCAATACAAAGAAAAAAAAACTTTTCAGAGGGACCCCTAAAGACCCAATCGCCTACCCTGTTTCCCAATCCCCCCTTCCTAGAATGAAAACTCTGCGGATTACGCTGTAGTTTCAGATTACACGTGCCATATCCAGCCATTTTCAGGATGGGAGTCATGGAAATAGGACTGTGGAGCGAAAGACACTGCTCAATAAGGTTTATGGTGTGTACGCAAAAACTGTGGCAGACGGTCTCTCTGTACAAAGAAGTGCAGAAGGCTATGGTGGAAGTGTGCAAGGTAATGGGCAGGCATCCTTGGTGTACGCATGAACTGTATGTACTTGTTTGAATTACATAAACTGCATGCAGTGCTGTTTCTGAGCGATCATTTTTCATAAGTGTGAAGTAAGTGGGGTACTACAGAGAAAAAAAAACCTGTGCAGTGTACAAGGTAAGTGGCAGGTATCCTACTGTTATGAATGCCTTGTGTGTATGATATCATATGATGTGCAATTGTATGCTACGGTATTCGTAATGTGCCTATACACACATTTAGCAAAGCGCAACGAGGCAAGGGAGGGGGAACAGAGGCGAGACAGAGACAACAAACCTACTACGCCAGATGTGACTTAGATTGCCCAAGTGCATGGGTGGGGGGAGGGGAAGGTGCAGTACATGGGAAGAAGAACAAATGACAATAAGTAAAAATACGGGCCGATTGTGCCAAGTGCAAGGATAAGTACACACATCGGGTGGTGGAGGAACTGTTACAGATGCAGAAATTAACATTTACTTGTAGACATTCATACACACCATTAGGAAAGGGAAGGGGTAGCAGAAGTGGATACTTATTGTGGAGAATTGGGGATTTGCACAAGTTGGTTGTGAGGAGAGGAAGAGATTGAGGTATCTCCGTAACGTCTCTCATCACACAGATTTTGGGGGGATGACGGGCTCTGACATGGGGAAGGGGTACACGTGCAGGTCTGCAAGTGCTGTTTTATTGTGTCCATAATATACCCTTGTATGCAACCTTTAATGCGGCACAATTGTTCACCAATTCTTCCACTTTGCCTTCCACGCTGTCCATTTTGCTATGCAATGAGTTTCTTTCCTTTCCTATGGCCGTATGCTGTTGTGGAAGGGTTGCAGATTGTGCTGCCTTGCTTTCCTTTACAATATATTCTCTTACAGAAAAGAAAATGTGTCTGGTGTACATGGAGCAATATATTTTATATAATTTACGCCACACACTACTGTGAGAACCAGTATCATAAGTCATTGCGTCATGAGGGAAATTTTCTTCCAGCCACTCTAAGGTGCTTGCCATTGCTGCGTAACAAAAGAAACGTTATGCTTCTCTACTATTGTATACTGCAGAACCTGTGCAATTATTAGCTAAACTTTAGTGTTCTTACTACATTGTAGTGACATTCTGGTCTTAGTACTTTCCAGCCGTATTCTGGCCGTTCGTTCTTTGTTCCCATGTACAGTAGCAGTGCGGTAAGATTGTTGAAGACAGACTTCACTTCTCTTGTTGGAGCATTCCGTTATGGTGTACTCCCTATGCCTTTGTCCTGTTTGCTTCATAAGCACACAATTTGCAGACCTACTCTATTTTCCCTTGCAATTCTTGTACATGGTGCTGTTTGTATATGCTCCTTGTGTTTGGTGATTAATGCTTTATGTAAGAGAGCACCTGCTTTCCTGAGCAGGTTGGATGCCACCCAATGTCCGCAACCAGTCGCATAATCCTTGACTGCTGTGCGCATTAACATGGTGCCAGCAGCTACACTATGCTGCACAGTACATCTTTACAAACTAAGGGTATCCTGCTAAAAACTAATGAAATTGACTGAAAAAACATTGTTAAAGGGACATTTTGGTTAAGTTGCGGTGCTAAAAACCTATGCAATTCAATGAAAAAACGTTGTTACAGGGACTTTATGGTTACAGGTAAAACCGAAAAAACCCCAGAAATGTGCAAGTTATGGTAAGCTAAGCAACCATAACTGGCGCTACCACTGTGCATGCACTGCAAGGACTAACACCCTTGACATCAAAGATGACACCACAAATGCGGAACACAACTGCATGAAAAGCCACTGTCAAGGAAACGCCCCTAAATCAAAAGCTTTTAAAGTCATCTAAACTAATTAACATCAATCACTTTGCAACATTAAATGTCTCCCCACAAGAAGCTGATTGGTGAAATCATATCATGACCCTATAGAAGAGCATAAATTATCTTCTATGATTGGGTCCCGCAAACCTTACCACACCGCCTCTAGCTTCCTGTTGTGATGCCAGAATCCAACCCCCAATTTCCACATCATAGAGCCAATTCATTGAAACATTTGAGATGACCAGCGGAACTTTATTCGTCTGTCCCGGTCATCTCATCTACGTTCTCATGAGAAAGTCTTCTACCATCACACTGTCAGAGCCTTGAATCAAGAGCAAGTTATTGTGTAAATGTTGCACATTAAGAACTCTTCGACCTTCCTCCCAGGCACAAATGTATTCAAGGGCAATTTGAAACCGCCATGGACTTTCTGAAACTGTCAGTACATCAGGCCTTGTAAATAAAAGTGGTGAATTATTAAATGAAGGTGCATTCATTGCCTTTCGGCGGGACCCATGATCTCTGTTTTGTAACCTCGAAAGTAACAAAGATTGTTTGCTTTCTACCGTGTGATCCCTGGATAGTGGAATTTACAATGTTCTACCTGCCACTGCAGCTTCTAAGTAAATTAATGAAACAACCACACATTCCTGAAAAAGCATGCTTTGGGGCCTTTTTGTTGTGCCTCAACCTAATGCTAAAACCCTTTATACCTACATGTGACCTATCTTGATTATCTATGTTTCTTTAACATGAGACACTGTTTTTAGGGTTTCTCCAGTCTAGTTCAAATTACTGTGCGGCTATCAAGGAAGCCCCTGCCTGTTTAAAGTACTACTCCCGCAGCTGATAGGTGTGTGCCTTTTTCCTGCGTTGAACTGCATTTTTCCCATATTATTCACCCCTTTTATTGATCTATCAATAACTAACTCTTTTTTCCTCCCCATTTCCCTTTCTTCTAATTTATTTTTATGAATCCATATATTTTCTAACCTCGTTATGTCACCCCCAGATTCTTCCCAACCATCCAATGAGTCCCCCATCATTATACACCCCTGTCCATCCTTAAGACATTTCTCCAAAATTGCTTATAGTTTTCTAAATCCTCATGCTGTGTTCTGACCCAACCATCAATATCGTAATTTCTCTGGTACTTTACCCAAATTCGGACCGGCACCCACGAGAGGAGCATGTCGGATGAACCAGCACCATTCTGAATGGTGCCGGTGCATCTGGCCTCCCCATTCCAATTGAGCCCCATGGGGCTCAAATGGGAATGGGGAGCATTTTTTACCGGCGTCTGAGAATGGGCAAATACTGGGTCCTGTGGGGCCGCAATGGCCCGGTAATCGCCCATTCCCGGGCACCAGTAAAATTCGCAAGTTCGGCAGCAGCAAGGCTACCGTCGAACTGTATTGAGGCCCATTGTCTTTAAAAACATTCTCGCCTTCCTCCTTTGCTGGCCTTTTATAAAGTCTGATTGCTGAAAAGAAATTTCATGAAAGTTTGCAAATACTTCCGATTATGCTGTGCTCTGCCCCTCATGTCAATGGGAGGCAGTGTTCTTCTCTTTGCGCACATCGGTGATTTGTACCCATCCTCTGCGTCCCTCAATCTTTACGGCCATCTGTGTTGCGTACGACACAGTGCCGGGACCTGTGAAAAATGCTCCTCTTTCCACTTCCTGACATGGTTTTTTACATACAATCTGCCCCCTAGATAGAGAAGTGCTGCTTGTGGAAATATTCATCCTTGATCACTTGTTTTTTCTGTGTGTGCTCTCGGCCTTGCCTGCAGGGATATATATTGAAGTGATTGTGTAAGTTCTGTGAGATACGTATGAAACTCTCCCCCCAGAATGCTAGAAGAGGACTGAGCATCAGAGATTGTACGTGATGGAGGTATAGGCGCATGCATCCTCCGTCCTGTAACATTCTCATGTGGAGTGAGATGATGATCTCCTTCAGGCGGACTGCGCAAAGTGAAAAGTGTAAAAGGCAAGCAGCGCAATCAGGATTTTCCAAGCATTTGCGTAAGCTTAGCTAGTTGAATATTTAACATGCCATTCACCTTTTCAAGCAAACCGTTGACTTGGGGGTGATAAACCTTGCACAATTATGCCTGATCCCCAGGAGAACCGTTATTTCCTTTATCAAATCGTTTGCAAAACGCTGACCATTGTCAGAGCGAATTTCATCTGGGATCCCCCACCTTGAAAACACCTCCCTCACCAAGATTTTCGCCGATGAACGGGCGTCATTTTGGGCACAGGGACCAACCTCAAGCCAACGTGAAAATGGACACACAACTACAAGCATGTATCCGTAAGAAGTACATCTCTCCTTCATATCGACATAGGGGCTGATTATAAGTTTTCTGGTTTGGAAACAAGGGTGCCGGAAAGCTCACCAGCACCCTTGTTTCCGGATCAGCAAACTCTGAGTCTGCCTCCCATGGCCACTGTGCCCGAGAGGTCTGACCCAGCCGGGCACAGCGGCCACAGTAGGCAGACCGGTCACGGAAGAACCAGCACCATAAGCAACAGTGCTGGTGCGTCTGTGTCCCCACTCCCATAGAGTCCTGTGGGAATCTGTGGGAATGGGCACTTAAATTTTACCGGTGCCTAACTTCCCAGGCTGCCGGACTTGGAATCTCCTGGTGGCACCGGGAAGTCAGGCGCTTGTAAAATGTTACAAGTATGGCGGCAACACGCTGGTAGCACCGGCACGAATACTGCCAGACTGGTAATGAGGCCCATAGTCTATATCCAAGTGCCGGAGGGAACCTCTCAGGGTATAGCAGCATTCCTTATACTACTCTTAAAGTGTAACCTGGCAGAAACGTTTGACATATCATACAGTTGTTTACAAATTCAGAAACATTCTTGAATAAGTTTGGCACAAATCAGTCTTCACTTATCCCTGAAGCCACATTCTCCTTCGATACATGGGCAGGGTAGTGGAGCTGTTTTAGTGACACTTTCAACAACTTTTTTGGCATTAGCACCTTGCCCATGCTATCATGCCGCCAAATTAAATCTTTTGGGGACAAAGAATATCCTCTTTTCTTCCACAATTCTTTTTCACCATCTGGTGCTTCTTCCTGCAATTCTCTTATTTGTACTATTGGGGTTACATTAACATTTTTGGGTAATACATCTTTTCCTTGCTAGTTTTTATCAGTGCCGAAAGAGGTATGTTTTTCTCCTTTGCCAGGGAACAGCACATCTGTCCATTCTGGCAGATATGCTGCTTTATTTGCTGCTTTGCCTGCTTTTTTGTTTCCAATGAAATTAAATATTGCCCTCCTGTGTGGGCCTTGTAGTTTATTAAATCCAATTCTACTGGGAGTGGTAACACTTCTAATAGGTGACTCACCAGTGCTGTATGCTGTGCTGGTGTGCCATCACTACTTTTGAACCTTGTTCTTTCCCACCTTGAGTGTGCTGGTAATCGTGTCTGTGAGTACATTATCAATTCCTCTTCCTTGTGTATTTATTGTATTTATTTATTGTTTGCTTGTGATAGGCAGAAACCTGTGCAGTTCCCTCTGGGACCACTGCAAAAGATTTAAGACTACAGGTGTTTGGCAGTAAACCCACTTGGTAGCAGTCTGTACCACACAGATTCACTTGGTAGCTGTGGCTGAGCAGTCAGACTTCCCTCAAGAAGAGTTAGGCAGTATACAGGGTATTCACAATAGGTCAAGAGAACACAATAGAACAAGTAAACACTGACCAGGGCTTGGTGTAAAAGAGATATAATTATTTATTTAAAAACCACATCTAGAAAAACACACAGGCACTAATAGTAAGCAATTCAAAAACATGGTCACTAAAAGATATAGACTCCCTTAAAAGAATATTAGACAAGTCTTAAGTAAAGCCCCACTTATTTTCAGACAGCGGTGAGCGCTTAACGTAGATGGCACTCTAATAATTCCTTTTAAAAAAGGGAGAGAAAAGCAGAGAAATAACTGAAACAGATCCCAACACTTTTTCACGAACACAACAAGAGAGGAAGGCAAAGTAACACCGTGAATTCAGAGTCAGTAGGCCGGATCCGCTTTAAGAGGATCAAAACGAAATGTGTCCAAGGTCACACGGTTGTAGTGCACAAAAGTCTTGTAACGGTTCAAAAAGGAGTTGGACCAAAGAAAGGGACCAGTTAGAGGGTCAAGGCGGCCAGCGCAGTCCAGAAGGTTAAGGGGTTATTATTACCTTGTAGCAATCTTTAGAAAGGGAGGCATGGCGGACACGGTACCTTAAAGTGGTGAGAATACTCGAGCGGGGGCAGTTGTTCATCGGCAGCGGATGCAAGTTGGTGCTTCATCCGGGGGAAGAGAGGATCTTGTCAGGGAGGGAGACAGGAGTCCGTTGAACTGCCGGGGAAGAAACCAGCCACCGAGTTTCTCATGGATAATGAGCGGTCCGTTGATTCGCGGTCCAGTGGTAAGTTGCTTTCCGGCTGCCGGCGTGCTTGGCACAGGCAATTCGACCACAAACCGGTCTGGGGTGCGAAGAGAAGAAGGTAAACTGGTTGTGCCCACCAGTCAGGGGAAGAAGCCTCTCCAGCCAGGAGATCTTCTCTGCCGTCGGGAAGTAGTGAGTCGTTTCCGCAGGGCTCCACCGGTGGTGTTGTCGTGGTAGGTCGGCTCAGCTTCTCCCTCGTCGGATTCTCAGGTCCTGTGGTGACTTCTGAAGTTCCAGTCCCCAAAGCCCTGCTTTTATGCAGCATACCCCCATTCACTCAGCCTAGCTGTCAATCAAACATGCTAAGTGGGCAGGCTCACCACTTGGGCCAATCATACAAGAGTGCGACTTGAGTTACCAAGGTAACTCAGTCCAGGGTGCCTAAACCCCCTCCCACACCCCCTGTGGTACCCAGACAGAGTGGCACCACTTTTGGAGGCTTCTGTGGAGAAGCCCGCCAAAAAGTGGAACAAAGGGCTCTAATTGGGTTGGAGTCACAGAAGAGATCACAAACGCCATTTTAGAATCGAGTCTTGGCAAAACATACCAACCGGCGAATTAATATTAATGAAATAAACCAGCGGTATGTTCGAGACTATGAGAATTAAATAATTAAAGTTGGTAGCCTCGAACAATGGGAAAACCCCACAGGGAAATATTCGCAGTCGATTATAAAAAGTAGTTTCCACTGCCACCAGCCAAAACTCGATCAGGGGGGACAGAGACGTGCCCCCTCGACTAACAGACCCCGGGGTAATCGAATTGCCCCGACCAGTACGTCCACAATATGATGGTTTGTACTGGTTTCTGTTAATAATTTGGGACTAGTAAAGCCAATGGTGACTTTACATGCCCTGGGAGACAGTAGTCAGTCCCAGGGTATGGAGTCTATGGTGGGGTGTCACTATGACACCCCTGTGTTACTGCACGGAGGGTGCTGTGTAACACACATAGTAAAAACACATGAGACCCTATGGAGTAAAGGACCCCATAGCCCATAAAACACATTAACAGTCAAAGGAACACCATAAATCATGTCCAAGAGTGGGAGAAAAAGAGTCTCACTCTTGGCAGGAGAAAAAAACAAACTCCAGAAATCCAGCAAAGCTGCTGGGGAACTCACTAGGTTAGGAAATTCAGCCTAAAGAGAGAATTCTCCCTAACAGCTTGTTAGGCACTTTTACAGGAAGTAAATACTGTTTCAAAGCACCCACAGGGCAATAGGGAGGGGACAAGGGGATGTAAAAAATGGTTGAAATACAAATATTAATACAGTGGGATGGGGAGACAAACATACTATTCCGTGTTTGTGTCCCGTTACTGCTGAATCAGAATGTCTTTGCCCTGTACTTTGGTCGATACTTGGGCTTTCATCAATAAAGATCATGTCCCCCCTGTCCCCCCTTCAATAACTTTCTCCTTTACCAGGGTGTTACCTTCATTCCTATCTATGCATGCAAAGCAATCATGTATATAATCTGCCTCCTCAATTTTTTTCTCCAATGAATTCTGCTGGGTTTATTGTTCTGCACCTTACCACCTCTATTGCAGGGTTTGTCAGTATTAATTTGTACCCTGAAGATTTCTGAGTTGTCATTGTTGATTGGGTCCTTTCTGATGTTGTGAACAGTGCATGTTCCATGTACACAATGACGGGGCACCCCATTGTAATTGTGGAAGCTTTCTCAATTGCAAATGCAGCAGCAGCACATGCTTGCTCAGTATCAAAGCATTACTGGATATAGTGATGCACTGTAAAATGCCGGTAGTTTGCATCCCTGTCCATTCTTTTGTGTTAGTACAGCTGTCATTACCATAACCCATGCCCTGCAATAATTGCACAGCCCTAGAAACCTTTGCATTTCTTTCACTGTCTTTGGTCTGAGAGTTTTCTGTATCACCTCAACTCTCTATTGCATTATTATTCTCCCATCTGCTGACACAATCTGGCCTAAGTAAATGTCACGACCTTAAACCCTGGCCAGGGAACTCGGGGCCTCTGGCCCTCGCCACAGTATTTCTACAAAGCCCCTAGGGCCCAATCGTGCCACTCTCGGGTACCCTGGAGCCAGTCCTGGCACCGTTGGCGTCAGGCTCATAGGGCAGGTGAAGTTTCCATTGGGCAATGGATCAACATGGCTGCCCCCACAAGGATCAACGTGGAACTGCAGCACACAGTCTAGCATCGAGGGCATGGCCCGCCCCAAAGGCACCTGGGATACCTGCTGGCTATTTAAACCACGCCCAAGTTGAGGCATGCACTTCACGTTATTCCGCTCTTGCAGCGTGACGTTCACCGGGTCCTGCTCAGCATCTTGGGCCTGCATGGGCGAGAGAAGAAGAAGAACCACATTATTCATCCTTACCTGCTCTGCATCCTGCTCCTCTGTCAATCCAGAACTTTCCCAGGAATTTGTTATCTCCCTCCAGCAACATCCTAGAGAGGAGAGACGAGAAGAGGACAATTAGTAAGCGATCATCCATCTGCTCCATCACCTCCAGACTCCGCTTACTTACCAAACTCTCCTGGAAGTTTACCGCCATACTGGGCTCTTCCATCCGACGCCCTGTATCCATCTGGCCACATTCTTCCAGGAATCTTTCGGCGACCTGCAAGGAAAGACAACACAGGTTAGACTTATTCAAGGACGCTCATAGTGCCATGCCCTGCGCTTTCTCATACCTTCTCGAGCTCAGCCCTCGATATCAGCTCGACGTCTCCATCACCCCTTCTGCATCAACAAGAGAGAAGGTGAAGGTCAACCGGGGCAACTACAATTATGGACATTCTTAACCAGACTAGAGACTTACCTCAAGAGTGGAGTCGCAGCTGGTCTGGGCTCCCGGGCCACGCCAGTGAAGTAACTCGCCGAATCGGTGCTCAGCTACGATGCGTCCCTGCTCAGCTCGGCAGGATGGAGAGCGCACCTAATCGAAACAAAAAAACAAGCCCTCTGAAGCGCTAGTCCGCGGGGAAGGTGCAGCAGTCTCAGAAGCATCCCAGACCAGTTGGGTGGCAACCATGTGGATACAAGGTGAGCATTACAGAACGTGAAGCCCAAAAACATAATAATCCACCGGGCGCCTAGTATGGAAACCTCGGAGACTGACCAGTTGGCCCAGTTGTTGGGGTAGTTACATGCGGAGGTACATTCAGCCCGACAAGAAACCAACGCTTTGCAGAAAGAATTAATAGTGGCCAAAGAGTGAACTGATGATCTTGGCAGACAACTCCTTCAATCGCAGGCCGGACAGGCTCCGTTGCCCAGAGCTAACCCATCTATGCCAACACCCACGAGTAATCCAGCTCAGATTAACCTACCGGGGACAGTGCCACTAGCCCCACCGGAGCGTTTCTTGAGGGACCCCCGAACATATGTGACTTTCATGAATCAGTGTCGTCTCCACTTTTTGTATTGACCTGGGGCATTTCCCAATGAACAATTGCGAGTGGTCTTTGTCTTGTCCTACTTCAGTGGTAGTGCAGCGGACAGGTCGGCGCCGTTTATCAGCCGGGATGATCCGCTGTTACACGATTTCAGGGGCTTCCAGCAGGAGCTGGAGAAACTTTTTGCCCATCGCGCTCATGGCCAGGGTTTGGACAATGAACTTTTAGCCCTACGACAAGGGAATCAGGATCTGCTGGCATACATAGCCACCTTTAACAGGCTGGTGGTTGAAGCTGAATGGCCAGAGGACAAACAAAGCAAAAACAAAGAGGTGATGGCTGGAAGGTTTACAATGAATCTTAACCACTGGCATTGCTCTGGGCAACCCTCCAGACCACCGTTCTTCGCCTGCCAAGCCATTACAGAAGGGGAAAGACCATATGCAAAAGGGGCAGTCCAGCCCGAACTGCTAGGTCACATCCCTTCTGCACAAGACCACAAGCATCCCCAGACATGTTTCGCCCTTGTTGGGGCTCATCAGTGAGGAGTAGCTTGGGTCTCTAGGCCCAGCAGGCACAGGACCCACGTCTGGGCATACCCGTCCCACTCGGGGTGACAAAGCAAAAACAAAGAGGTGATGGCTGGAAGGTTTAGAATGAATCTTAACCACTGGCATTGCTCTGGGCAACCCTCCAGACCACTGTTCTTCGCCTGCCAAGCCATTACAGAAGGGGAAAGATGATATGCAAATCAGGCTTGGCCCCACCCCAAAAGGGGCAGTCCAGCCCAAACTGCTAGGCCACATCCCTTCTGCATGAGACCACAAGCATCCCCAAACATGTTCGCCCTTGTTGGGGCTCATCAGTGAGGAGTAGCTTGGGTCTCTAGGCCCAGCAGGCACGGGACCCACGTCTGGGCATACCCGTCCCACTCGGGGTGACAAAGCAAAAACAAAGAGGTGATGGCTGGAAGGTTTAGAATGAATCTTAACCACTGGCATTGCTCTGGGCAACCCTCCAGACCACCGTTCTTCGCCTGCCAAGCCATTACAGAAGGGGAAAGACCATATGCAAATCGGGCTTGGCCCCACCCCAAAAGGGGCAGTCCAGCCTGAGCTGCTAGGCCACATCCCTTCTGGACGAGACCACAAGCATCCCCAAACATGTTTCGCCCTTGTTGGGGCTCATCAGTGAGGAGTAGCTTGGGTCTCTAGGCCCAGCAGGCCCACCTCACTGAGGAGGCCCAACAAGGCTGAAACATGTCTGGGGTTGCTTGTGTTTCCGTGCATAGGGGACCTGGCCTAGCAGTTCGGGCTGGGCTGCTACCATTGGTGGCAGTACCTGACTGATTTGCATATGGCTGGACGCCTTTTGCAATGGCGCAGACGGGATAAAAAATGGTGGTGTGGAAGGTTGCCCAGAGCAATGCCAGTGGTTCAGATTCATTCAGAACCTTCCACCCATCACTTTTGTGCTTACAGTTTGTCTCACTATTGCGAGAGGGTATGCCCAGACGTGGGTCCCTTGCTCGCTGCGCCATAGGGAACCAAGCTGCACCTCACTGAGGAGGCCCAACAAGGCCGAAACATGTCTGGGGTTGCTTGTGTTTCCGTGCAGAGGGGACCTGGCCTAACAGTTCGGGCTGGGCTTCTACCATTGGTGGCAGTACCTGACTGATTTGCATATGGCTGGACCCCTTTTGCAATGGCGCAGACGAGATAAAAAACGGTGGTGTGGAAGGTTGCCCAGAGCAATGCCAGTGGTTCAGATTCATTCAGAACCTTCCACCCATTACTTTTGTGCTTACAGTTTGTCTCACTATTGCGAGAGGGTATGCCCAGACGTGGGTCCCTTGCTCGCTGCGCCATAGGGAACCAAGCTGCACCTCACTGAGGAGGCCCAACAAGGCCGAAACATGTCTGGGATTGCTTGTGTTTCCGTGCAGAGGGGACCTGGCCTAACAGTTCGGGCTGGGCTTCTACCATTGGTGGCAGTACCTGACTGATTTGCATATGGCTGGACCCCTTTTGCAATGGCGCAGATGGGCTAATAAACGGTGGTGCGGAAGGTTGCCCAGAGCAATGCCAGTGGTTCAGATTCATTCAGAACCTTCCACCCATCACTTTTGTGCTTACAGTTTGTCTCACTATGTGAGAGAGGGTATGCCCAGACGTGGGTCCCTTGCTCGCTGCGCCATAGGGAACCAAGCTGTACCTCACTGAGGAGGCCCAACAAGGCCGAAACATGTCTGGGGTTGCTTGTGTTTCCGTGCAGAGGGGACCTGGCCTAACAGTTCGGGCTGGGCTTCTACCATTGGTGGCAGTACCTGACTGATTTGCATATGGCTGGACCCCTTTTGCAATGGCGCAGATGGGCTAATAAACGGTGGTGCGGAAGGTTGCCCAGAGCAATGCCAGTGGTTCAGATTCATTCAGAACCTTCCACCCATCACTTTTGTGCTTACAGTTTGTCTCACTATATGAGAGAGGGTAGACGTGGGTCCCTTGCTCGCTGCGCCATAGGGAACCAAGCTGCCCCTCATTGAGGAGGCTCAACAAGGCCGAAACATGTCTGGGGTTGCTTGTGTTTCCGTGCAGAGGGGACCTGGCCTAGCAGTTCGGGCTGGACTGCTACCATTGGTGGCAGTACCTGACTGATTTGCATATGGCTGGACCCCTTTTGCAATGGCGCTGACGGGCTAAAAAACGGTGGTGTGGAAGGTTACCCAGAGCAATGCCAGTGGTTCAGATTCATTCAGAACCTTCCACCCATCACTTTTGTGCTTACAGTTTGTCTCACTATGTGAGAGAGGGTATGCCCAGACGTGGGTCCCTTGCTCACTACGCCATAGCGAAGGGGCCCCTGGGGGACCCTCGCGTGAGGAAACAAGGCACAATCACCACACACAAACTGATACGCCAGACACAAGGTTGTATTCCCAAAATCTAAGGTTTATTGCAAAACAAAGTAAATTCAGTTGGCCAACTGGTCTCACGCCCCGCGACGTGTGTCTATCAGACCTTGGGAGACGCAAGAGAGCGAAAAACATACATCAGTTACATATATACAAAACAATCATCTTGTAATCAGTAGTGTCACACCCAATACCGCCCCTCGTACTTTTCCTTTGAATTGGGCACGATGTTTGGCAACGGTGACGAGTATGACACCTTAAACATTCGTTTTAGCAACAATTGCAATTTTGTAAGACCTCAGACATAAGTCTTTGTTGAAGAGAACATAATGCTTCTGTTCTCTCTATCAAGCTGCGTGCGGGGTAAGAGACACATTGCAGGCCTTCTATCTCCTAGTTTCTATTTGGATCCTGGGGGTCGACTCGCTCTCCAGGACTCTACAGGGCTCAGGGAAGGGGAACCGCAAAGAAGAGCATAATTCATGACATTTAATGTTCGCTTCTAGTATTACTACTGTGTTTTCGAGACTTGCTGGCACTTGTGAGCTGATTAGGATGCCTCGCTGCTCTCTTTCAAGGATAGCGCGCGGGAGGAGACCGGGCATTTCTATCTGGTTGCTACGTTATGTTTCAACATGTCTCCCTCGGCCTTGCATAGTGCACTAGCAAAGCAGAATATTCTTTCAGCGAAGCAGTTTAACAGCAGAAAGCAAACGTTAGAGAAAACAAAATGGCGATATCAGTCACCTTAAAATGGCCGCACTTTGGTCAAGCTTATGGATATATATCTTTAGTACTGAATGCATGTGATGGTTGGTCTTCGGCCAACATGATACATAACATCGTGATCGAGGGGTGCCTACTTTTCTAGATCGACAAATCCTCCTTTTGGCTGTATGCCAAACGTCTCATCTGTATATTGCATCCTCTTCTGACCAAGTATCTGACTCTGATTCTGAATCTGACTCTGAATCTTGCGCATTATTAGTTTTCTCTTAATTGTCATCTATATTGATTGACATGAATTCTTTAACTGTTTTTGTTTCCTCATTACCATGGGTACTTGGTTTAACGGTGCTCTTTTTTTCTAGCATCTGTATGCATCCTTCACTCATTTCGGTGCATATTACAGGTAGACAATGTATGCAGCAACAGCATGTCATGAATATTCCTAGTATTGTTATTAGGATCGCAAATAGTTTCCATCCCCATGAATATAATAAGTCCCAAAACCAGGAACTTATATCCCAACCACCTTCTTGGGTATGGAGTTCAGAGCTCAAAACGTGTAATTTTCTTATTGCTTCGAAAATCGTGGGAGAGTTATTTACGAATACGCAGCACGCTGATCCCACGATTTTGAAAACACTGCCACGATCAACCAGGATTGCGTCTAGAGTTATTTGGTATTGAAGTGTCATTAATCTAATCCCTTTCTCCTCTAATGTCATGTTGTATAACATATCTGTTGTTCCGTTTATTGTTTTTTCTAAGATTCTGGATAATCGTCGAATATTATAGGAGTTTATTGCGTGGGCCAAAAATGGTATAAATGATTTTGCTACGTCTACTGCCATTAATCCCCCTTCAGTACTTCTTCGTGGCTTGGATCTAGATAGTTTGGCTATGTCTGCTGTTTCTAAGAAAAACACTCCTGGGAACAAAAGTCCTAAATAACATGTACCTCCCCAGTTTCTAGCTAACCCGGGATACACTTTATCTCCACATATAAAATACACAGTGTCACCTACATACACTGATTCTACTTCCCTATTGAGAATCACTGTATTCATACATCTAGTGAATGTCCCTACAAAATAGGAGCCGCCATTTTGTAAACAAAAAGGAACAGAACGTGGGCTGTAGTTTACTGTGTCCCCCTACTGCATCTTTATTTCCTTCTGATCTTATGCGAAATGTGATCACAGATGATTTTTCTGGTGGAGACATTCTATCTTGCGGCATTGTGTTGGGTGTAGCTTTTGGGATTATCATTCGTGCTCTATGAAATATAGAGTAACCTATGGGTCTCATGATATTCTCCTCAAATTCATTCATGTTTGTGCTATCTAACTGACCCGTTTCACTCTTATTCCATTTTCCATAATATAATGTACTCAGAGATGCACTGCATGCGGAACTTAATGTTAGTGGTTGCACGTACCAACCTATTCCTTTGCCACCATGTTGTGGCAGATGAGCACACACCCAACAGTTATTCTTTTTCAAAATTGAATGTGTCATGTTCATTATTTGTAGTAATGTGTTATTCCCATACCCCTCTCTATGTCTTTCTTCCATTGGGGACACAGTGTAAGTAATTACGTGGACAGGACTTTCAGTGGTGGAAATGTTTCTAATGGGAAAGAGGATTTCTAAGGGGTGCATTTCCTCTAGATACCACAATACTAATGCTGTCATTACTGGGGCTATTATACTCATTATGCACATGATTACTGTTAAAATCAGCATACAATTTTTCCGATAATCCTTTTCGTGCAATTTTTCAGTTTCTATGTTTGATTCATTATTAGCCTTATCAGCAGTGGTGCAGGAGGGGGCAAAAGCTGGTTCTGGCATTTTCTTTCATGGTCCGTCTTCCTCAGTGATTTTCGTCATGGATATCTCTCCTTGCGGCACTCGTCCGAATGGCAATGAGTTCGATAAATGTCAACTGTCTATTCTGCCAGTTCTCAGCAGCCTGGATTGCTTGTACGTTGGGCAAGATCTCTATGCGTTACCACACTGCTTAAAGAACTCCAGAGCAGTTATCAGTTGCCTTTTGTACCATGTGCACCCCGCTTATCCGCTCAGGTTCAGGACACATGGATTTATGTTAGCACCGAGGCGTCTCGTTGTTGGGCTGTCTGATTTGCACAACCCTCACACCACTCTCCTATAGGCCTCCAGTTCCTATTTCATCCATGAATAGGAAACATAGGCAGCAAAAGATCAACAAAATGAAGATTTGATCACTCCTTCTTTCGGCATCGTACATTGTACCGCCTTGCTCCTGGTACTGTGTGGTCGATGAACAGTGCTGGAGCACTTCTAGACTCAAGCTCGGAGTCAGCCTGTGGCGCAATGGCAGATGCTGGTGGGCGCCACAGTGATGATGCAGGTTTCGTTTCAGGCTGCGGCACAATGGCAGATGCTGGTGGGTGCCAAAGTGGTACATGTTTCGTGTCGTCCAGCAGTTATGCAGATTCTGCTGGCCAACATTGGGGCACTCTTTGCTCTTCCTCTTTTACAGCAATCTTTTCAGGCTTTCTTTCAGGATCAGGCAGATTTTGTGGCAAAGAACTGGCAACCGTGTCTTTTGTTTCAGGAACTGCTGCTTCTTTCTGGTCACCTTGATCTAACAGTTTTTCAGATGGTGACGGGACCTTCTTGGTGTGGGTTGCGTGTATCCATGCCTTGCGCCCATCCACTCGAATGGCCGTCTGCGTTGTCATTAGTATTTGATAGGGACCACGCCACCTGGGTGCTAACGATGTTTTCCGCTCAAAGTTTTTAATTAGCACCCAGTTTCCTGGTTCCAGTGCGTGTCCCGGGCCAGTGTATCTGATCAGTAATGCCTCCTGCACTTGCTGATGAATCAAACGCAGTTTTTGAATCAAGAGATTACAATAAATGCTGAGCACAGGGTATTCAATCTCCCTAAGCCTTTTAGGTTGAGGTGCACACCAAACATTCGCCGGTCTCCCCATGACTATTTCATATGGGGGAGAGCCCAGTTCTTGCCTGCACAGATGTTCGCATGCACAGTAGTGCTAATAGTAATGCATCTACCCAACTTAGCTTGCTTCCTGCGCATATCTTGCTAATCTTAGATTTCAAGATTCCGTTGTGGCGTTCAATAAGACCGGCCGACATCGAATGTCTCGAACAATGGAATCGCTTATCGATCTAGAGACCTGTGCAAATCTGTAATATTACTGCGCCCACAAAATGTGGACTGTTATCTGACCATATGACACGGGGCAAGCCAAAACGGGAGAAATACTCCTTTAACATTACTTTCGCCGTGCTCATGGCAGTGCAGTCTTTCAGTGGATATGCTTCCACCCATTTGCTAAATGCACATATGACCACTAGGACATACTTCAAGTTTTGGCATCTCTCCATCTCTATGAAATCAAAATAGATTACCTCAAACGGCATAGAGGGAGGGCCAAAACTGCCTGTTGGAGTCACCGTTCCCTTCCCCACATTGTGTTGTAGACACGTGATGCAGTTCTGCACCAACCTCTCAGCATTGTTCTTTATGTGTGCATTCTCCCATACCGTGGCTAGATGCTGGACTATTTTTTTGGCACAAATATGAGTGGGGCTGTGGGCCATCGTGGCCATCGCAGTTACATAGGAATTGGGCAGCATCCAGTTCCTACTCTTCTTGTCCACCCAACAACCCTCTATATCTAATTCTGCAGAGCCCTCAGCCCACCCTTAGATCTCATCCGCAGTGGCGTCTGCTTGCATCTCTTTGACAGTGGCAATTCCATTTTCTATCATGCAGGGCACTTCCTCCGACTGTACTGTCAACATTTTGGTATCCAAGTCAGTGGCAGTTTGCTTCGCAATCCTGTCTGCAAAAGCGTTTCCTTCTCCCACTTTGCATGTTACTTTTTTATGCGCCTCGCATTTTATTATTGCCAGGCGCTTTGGACACGTAAGTGCAGACAATAATCGTACAATCAAAGTGCCATGTTGTATTCTAGCCCCATGTGATGTTAGGAAACCTCTCTCAGCCCATAGTCGGCCGAAGTATTGAACCACGCCAAAGGCGTACTGACTGTCAGTATATATATTTACACTCAAGTTCTCTGAAATCTCACAGGCTTTGGTCAAGGCAATTATCTCCGTTGCTTGTGCAGAGTTGTAGGGGATTCTTCTACTCTCCACAATACTTTTCAATGTGGAGATAGCATAAGCGGCAGTTGATGTGCCATCTGGCAATTTAAAACAATCACAAAACAACTCTGCATCTGGCTTTTCTTGTGGGGTATCTGTTAAATCAATTCTCCCCTTCGTTTCTTCCTCAGTAACCATTAAACAATCATGGGCAGGTGTTTCATTTCCATCAAGTTCTTCCGTGGGCAGTGGCATTAATTCAGCGGGATTCAAAGCGCTACACCTCACAATTTGGATGTGTGGTGCGAATAGGACAATTTCATATTTAGTCAATCTAGTCAATCTAGCAGATGTGAGGTGTTGCGTCTGCGTTCTATTTAATAGAACGTCTATAGCATGTGGCACCATCAAAATTAAGGTGTGCCCCAATACCATCCCTTCTGTTTGTTTCACTGACGCAGCAGCCACTGCAACAGCTCGCAAACATTGTGGTAATGCGCGCTACAGGGTCCAGCGCAGAAGAAAAATAGCCGCACGGCCTATTTCTTCCACCTTGTTCCTGTGTTAAAACTGCCAACGCACAGCCGTCATTCTCATGCACGAACAATCTAAAAAACAAATCATAATTTGGTGTGCCCAAAACTGGAGCAGAACATAATGCAGTTTTAAGCAAGTCAAATGCTTTCTGACAATCTTCATTCCACTGCAAAGGCATCACAACATCTTTTTTTGTCAACTCCACCATTGGTTTTACAATTAAGGCAAAATTGCCAATCCATTGCCGACAGTAGGAAGCCATGCCTATTATGGCTCTGACTCCTTTCTGTGTTTTTGGAATAGGCATGCCAGAAATGCTTTCTATTCTCTCTGTCGTCAGTCTTCTCCCTTCTTTCGAATGTAGGTAGCCCAAATAAGCCACCTCCTTTCGACAATACTGAAACTTCTTCAAGCTTGCTTTGTGGCCATGTGCTGCCAAATGTGTTAACAATAAAACAGTACCCTCTTTACAAATCTCTTCTGTATCTGCAGCAATCAACAAGTCGTCTATATATTGTAACAATACACAACCTGTTGGTAACTCTAGCATATCTAACTGTTCTTTCAATGCTCTGCTATAGATGCTTGGACTTTCTGTGTAGCCTTGAGGAATGGGCGTGAAGGTGAACGATCGCCCTCCTAATATGAAGGCAAACAGATATCTACTTCCTTGGTGTACTGGAATGCTGAAGAAAGCATTCTTCAAATCAATAACACTAAAGTATTCTGCTGAAGCTGGAATCATTGTCAAAATTGTGGTAACATCTGGGACCAAGGAAATTGAGGATCTACTACCTTGTTTAGTGCACGCATATCAATTATGAAACAATATGGTACCTCATTACCTCCTTTCTTATACACTGGAAGAATGGGGCTGTTACACGTGCTGCCTGTAATTTCTTCAATCACCCCCAATTTTACCAAATCAGACACAATACTTTTCAATCCTTTCTCTCCTTCTGCTGAAATTTTATATTGTGGACTACGCGGTAACGTTACTCCTTCTTTTAACGTAATTTTCACTGGCTCTATTTTCAAACATCCCACATCATTATCATTTGTTGCCCATATACAAGTTGGCACTTCACTCAATTCCCCTGGCAAAGGTTTGGACAAAATTCTGATACTGGTACATTCTGTGGCAAAATAGTCAGAAATACTCCATCTGGTGTACAGTGTATAACTGCACTGAGTTTTTTCAACAGGTTTAAACCTAACAAATTTTCCCCGCAGTTTTCTGTTAAGAGAAATGGACAGTATTCAGTGAATGGACCTAATGTTACTGGTACTGGTTGAGACTCTGGATTGATTACTGGGGTACCTGCGAACCCTACTGAAATATTTTTATGCCCTGACAGTGGTATCTCCGGAACCAAGTGATGGCCTATTGAACACTTCTGCACCCCCGTATCCACAAGGAAGCTGTGCTCACTATTCCCAAATTTCATTTCTACGTAAGGTCCTTTCTGATTCACGGGAATAGACACTGGTTCCAACCCCTGTCTTGGGCTGTCCTATTGGGGAAATAACACATCATGCGATGTGTAGTCGCTGCTGTTATTATAGTACGCATTCAAATGAGTATTGAAAATGTTCCCGCCCCTCCCTCTATTTCCATTTTGCATATTCTGCTGGCTCTGATTCTGAGGAGGGGTTTGACTTTGGGTTTGGGCACCATTCCCTTGACTATTTTGGTGTTGCTGCATATTATTCCTGTTATGCCCATTTGCTCCTGGATGCCCTCTATGCTGTCTTCTCTGACCATACCCATTTCTATTTTGCAGGTGTGGACATTGCGCTCGCCAGTGACCTTCTTCTCTACAATACGCACATTGTTCAATCCCAGGGGCCTCCATGCATGTTCGAATTACCTCTGCCCTGGGCGTTTCGTCTCCCTCTACTGTGGTTGTGTCCCGCCACCTGTTGGAGTAGCACCTCAACCATTGTTCATAATGCTTCTACTCTCATTGGCAAGGGGTATTCATTACATACTTCATTTATCTCCCTTACGGGAATAACAGGATCCGAAATCCATTTGAACGCCTCTCGCATACACACTTTTAGTCTGTCGCCTGTCTGTCTTGACGATGGCAGATATCGCCGCTGTATATATGGCTCTGCCGCTTCAGTTCTATCAGTATGTTCATCGTCACATTCACCTTTTACTTCAAAAAGCCGATGTACATGTTCCCTCATCTCTTCATCATTCCCTCTACAACGGGCCAAAGCATTCAAATCTAGCAATTGTTGTGGTGGTAACTTCCCAAGTATCTGTTTCCATCTTGCCACCAAATATTCACCCATGCATTCCAACAATACCTGTCTTTCGTTGCTCCTCCTGAAGTCAAATATCGAGGCCATCACTGCTGTTTCATCATTCCCATCTATATACATTTCTGCCTGTTCTCGCAACTCTTGCTTTCTCTCCTTACTAATCGCACTACGAGTCACTCTCGCACATCCACTCTGTCCGAGCCCTTCTTTTTTTTTACCAGATTCAAGTTCAATTACAGAGGGGGCAGATGGGACAGAAACAATCTCTACTGAGGGAGGTGCAGATGGGGCCATGGGAACGGGCTGTATCTGTATCTGTTGCGATGCTGATTGACTAACCAAAGGCGCTGTGTGTGCAGTCTGTGGCTGTGCTAGGGTCTGAACAGCTGGGAGGGGCTGAGCAACAGGTGGGGGTAGAGTAACAGCTACTGACAGTCTTTTGAGTATCTCAGCTTGGGCTTTGCTTTGTGTCAGTCAATATGTTTTCTATCATTTCATCTGATGAATGCAATTCTCTTTGTGGATATATTTTTTCTATACTGAACTGATCGCGTCTATTTGATCTTCTCAAACTATTACTCCACTCCACCTCCTCTTTCTCTTCCTTTCTTTCAGATTTTGATTTATGCCTGCGCGTATGTTTCTCTCTACTTCTGAAACGGAGCATGGCTTCTCTCTTCCAATCCCTAAGGATATCAAATGCTGCAGGGCATGTTTTCATCTTCATTAATACCTTTTCCAAATTATCTATACTCGCCATCTCAAAACTCCCATGTTCCGGCCACTGAAAATCTTCCTGCTTTCAGGTTTGTCTATGCCAAATCTCACAAAACATTGTTGCTCCCACACCATACATCACATACTTCTCATAAGCATGCGTTCCCACCGGTGGCGCGACCTGGCTAGTTTCCAAAGATTTTCCGCCGCAGCGGAAAAATCCCACTAACGTGGACAATACCCCAGGCATATTTTAATCTTACCCTTGGCTAATCAACCTTACACTGGGTTTTTGATTTTGCAAAATCAACTCTCAACCAATATCAGGATTACTTACGAATCGGGGCACGACTCACCTGATTAATCAATTTGTCTTTTCAAGACACAATTCGTCCGTATACTGACACAACCAATGATGTTGTGTCTGCGTATCTTGGCTCACTCTGCCTCGTTTCGGGACCCCCGCCTCCTTGTTCTCTGGCCGGACACGTCGATCAGGGATCAGATGTGTGCAGATCTGCAAAGGAGTCTCTCACCTTTTCGCAGGGGCGCCCCAAACACCTCTTGATCCCGGCCCGATCGCCCCGTCCTCGCCATTCTCTCCGCCTTCCTTATTTTACAACGTACACGATGGAACAAGTAGGGGAGGGTCCCTATTAGGGCGCCATCTTGAAGGGGCCCCTGCGGGACCCTAGCGTGAGGAAACAAGGCACAATCACCACACACGAACTGATACGCCAGACACGAGGTTATTCCCAAAATCTAGGGTTTATTGCAAAGCAAAGTAAATTCAGTTGGCCAACTGGTCTCACGCCCCGCGACGTGCGTCTATCAGACCTCGGGAGATGCAACAGAGCGAAAAACATACATCAGTTACATATATACAAAACAAGCATCTTGTAATCAGTAGTGTCACATCCAATACCACCCATCGTACTTTTCCTTTGAATTGGGCACGATGATTGACAACGGTGACGAGTATGACACCTTATCTTTAGTTTTAGCAACAATTGCAATTTTGTAAGACCAGACATAAGTCTTTGTTGAAGAGAACATAATGCTTCTTTTCTCTCTAGCAAGCTCCGTGCGGGGGAAGAGACACATTCCAGGCCTTCCTATCTCCTAGTTTCTATTTGGATCCTGGGGGTCGACTCGCTCTCCAGGACTCTACAGGGCTCGGGGAAAGGGGGCCGCAAAGGAGAGCTTAATTCATGACATTTAATGTTTGTTTCTAGTATTTCTACCGTGTTTTCGAGACTTGCTGGCACCTGTGAGCTGATTAGGATGCCTTGCTGCTCTCTTTCAAGGATAGCGCGCGGGAGGAGACCGGGCATTTCTATCTGGTTGCTACGTTATGTTTCAACATGTCTCCCTCGGCCCTGCATTGTGCACTAGCAAAGCAGAATATTTTTTCAGCGAAACAGTTTAACAGAAAGCAAAAAGCAAACGTTAGAGAAAACAATATGGCGATTTCAGTCACCTTAAAATGGCCGCACTTTGGTCAAGCTTATGGATATATATTTTTAGTACTGAATGCATGAGACGGTTGGTCTTCGGCCAACATGATACATAACATTGTGATCGAGGGGTGCCTACTTTTCTAGATCGACAATAGGGAACCAAGCTGTACCTCACTGAGGAGGCCCAACAAGGCCGAAACATGTCTGGGGTTGCTTATGTTTCCGTGCAGAGGGGACCTGTCCTAGCAGTTCGGGCTGGGCTGCTACAATTGGTGGCAGTACCTGACTGATTTGCATATGGCTGGACCCCTTTTGCAATGGCACAGACGGGCTAAAAAACGGTGGTGTGGAAGGTTGCCCAGAGCAATGCCAGTGGTTCAGATTCATTCAGAACCTTCCACCCATCACTTTTGTGCTTACAGTTTGTCTCACTATGTGAGAGAGGGTATGCCCAGACGTGGGTCCCTTGCTCGCTGCGCCATAGGAAACCAAGCTGCACCTCACTGAGGAGGCCCAACAAGGCCGAAACATGTCTGGGGTTGCTTGTGTTTCCGTGCAGAGGGGACCTGGCCTAGCAGTTTGGGCTGGGCTGCTACCATACAGTACCTGACTTATTTGCATATGGCTGGACCCCTTTTGCAATGGCGCAGACGGGCTAAAAACTGTGGTGTGGAAGGTTGCCCAGAGCAATGCCAGTGGTTCAGATTCATTCAGAACCTTCCAACCATCACTTTTGTGCTTACAGTTTGTCTCACTATGTGAGAGAGGGTATGGCCAGACGTGGGTCCCTTGCTCGCTGCGCCATAGGGAACCAAGCTGCACCTCACTGAGGAGGCCCAACAAGGCCGAAACATGTCTGGGGTTGCTTGTGTTTCCGTGCAGAGGGGGTCTGGCCTAGCAGTTTGGGCTGGGCTGCTACCATTGGTGGCAGTACCTGACTGATTTGCATATGACTGGACCCCTTTTGCAATGGCGCAGACGGCTAAAAAACGGTGGTGTGGAAGGTTGCCCAGAGCAATGCCAGTGTTTCAAATTCATTCAGAACCTTCCACCATCACTTTTGTGCTTACAGAGGACAAACAAACCACTTTGTTCCACCGGGGCTTACGAGGGTAGTTGAAAGATGTACTGGCTCAAATAGTGGATCTAACCAGGGACTGTGCCGAGTTCATCAACCTGGTGGTGCAACTGGACCGGCGGTTGCAGGATCGGAGAATAGACCGAAGCAAACCAGATTCACGTCCCATGTTTGTGCATCCCAAAGATCAAGCCCAGCGGGGATCAGAAAACACCATTGAACCCATGCAACTGGGAGGGGTTAGGCCTCCTTTGACCAAAGCTGACCGAGATAAGAGGAGAGAACAGCAGCTATGCCTGTACTGTGGAAAGGCCGGCCACTTCCCTAAGGAATGCCCTGTCAAGCCGCCAAAAAGAACCGTTGGAGCTACAGACAAGAAGACACCTAGTGAGGAGTCGGAAAACTACCAAGCCCGGCAATTGTAGGGGTCCAATTTTCGAGCGAAGAGATCCAACTACAGACCTCCCATTTTGCTCTACCCGTGATCCTAATTACCCATCAACATCCATCAAATATGCATTCGTTGGAAGCTTACATTGATAGTGGACCAGTGGGGAATTATATCGACCAGGATCCAGCAGCAAAAATGGGGCTGCCACTCTGCTCTAAGCCTACCACAGAGACTGTAACTACTGTAAATGGCACGGAGATCGCCTCTGGTCCTGTGTCCAAATGCACCACAGAACTCACTTTCCCATGTGAAGATTGTCACAGAGAAATCATCACCTTTGCCCTTATCAAAGTACCGCAGTTCCGACTAATCCTAGGGATGCCGTGGCTGGTCGCGCACAACCCACGGATCAACTGGCGCGCCCACGAGTTGGTCTTCGCCCATGACTGCACGCACACCTGCTATCCAAAAGGAAGGAAGGGGAAGCCTACCAGTTCACCCGTTCAAGAAGGTACTATAAGTGTCTTAGGGATGGTCGCTACCCTACCAACGCAATACCAGGACTTTCAAGACGTATTCCAAAAGGAGCAAGCAAACACCTTGTCACCCCACAGGCCCTACGATTGCCAGATCGACCTGATATCTGGAGCCCGAATGCCATGTGGGCGAATTTACGCGCTCACTGAACCTGAAAATCAACATCTGAAGATGTACCTGAAGCAATACCTGGCCAACGGTTTCATCCATCCTTCGAAGTCATCGGCAGCGGCTCCCTTATTCTTTGTACCGAAGAAGGAAGGCAAATTGAGGACTTGCATCGACTACAGTGCATTGAACCAGGTCACCGTCAAGAACCGCTTCCCCTGCCCCTGATCCCGGAGTTATTAGATCAGGTCAAGGAAGCACAAATATACACTAAACTGGACCTTAGAGGTGCCTACCATCTGGTGCCTGGTGCGCATTAAGGAAGGAGAGGAGTGGAAAACGGTGTTCCGTACCAAATACGGCTTATACGAGTATCAAGTGATGCCGTTTGGCCTGTGCAATGCACAGCTGCGTTCTAATACTTCATGAATGACGGTCTAAGAGAGCAGATTGATGTCATCGATGTAAACTAAGGCGCAGACATCCTGGTGTATTCGGCATCAGAACAAGATCATGTTAGGCATGTACGGGCTGTGCTTACCAAACTCCGTCAACATCATCTTTACGCCAAGCTCGAGAAATGTTCGTTCCCCGTTACGAACGTAGAATTCCTGGGTTTTATCCTTACCCCTAAAGGAATACGGATGGATGTACACAAGGTTGATGCCATCCTTAATTGGCCAGCTCCAAATTCAATCAAGGGAGTCCAGAGCATGCTAGGTTTTGCAAACTTTTACCGCCGTTTCATCCCCGGGTTCTCGCAAATAGTACACCCGATCACTTCGCTGTTGAGGAAGTGCAACAAGACGTTTCGATGGACAGAGGAGGCAGAAAAAGCCTTTCAGGAACTCAAGGCGAAATTCATCACTGCACCAATCTTGCGACATCCACGCCCAGACCTCCCCTATGTGATGGAGACGGATGCTTCCAGTATGGCAATGGGTGCTGTATTATCGCAAAGGGACCCGCAAACTGGCCAGCTACATCCGGTGGCTTTCTGGTCACGAAAATTGTCGGAGCTCAACTATGCCATCACCGATAAGGAGCTATTGGCCATTAAGGCCGCTTTCAAGGCTTGGCAACACTATCTGTTGGGAGCCAATCACATTTACACCGTGATAACCGACCACCGAAATCTCCAGTATTTGAAAAATGCAAAGGCTCAATCTTCGCGGCAACTACGCTGGGCCCTTTTTTTTGCAGAGTACGATTATCTGATCACGCACCGGCCTGGTGTTAAAAATGGCAAGGCCGATGCCCTCTCACGCATGGGCAACGATGAGGTGGTGCATACACCTCCTAACCCCGTGGCCATCATTCCGGGGGACAGACTCCTGGGCATTACAACTACGATGACTCAGGACAAGTTTCTGTATGAAGTTTGGCAAGTATTAACTCGGGAGCAACTATGAGAGTGGGGTTCAAGAGGAGAACACTATAGTGTTAGGGACCAACTGCCTTACTACAGAAATCGGCTATTCGTGCCGGTAAAAGAACTTCAAGAACAGGTCATTTCGGAGTATCACGACTCCCTCATGGAAAGCCACCCGGGAATTGCCAAAACCTTGACTAAGGTGAAACGAGGTTACTGGTGGCCAATGTGACGTAAGTATGTAATTAAATGAATCACTTCCTGTGGTATCTGTGCTCAGAACAAAACCTCAAAGCAAAGACCTGCGGGACTCCTACAACCTTTGGACATTCCACCGGCTGCGTGGCACACGTTAGCACTCGATTTCATTACCGATCTACCCTCCTGTCAAGGTTACAACACCATCCTGGTGATCGTGGACTTGTTTTCCAAGATGGCCCACTTCTTCCCGTTCAAAGGCCTACCTAATGCATCTGGTCTCGCCAGAACCTTCCTTAAACATGTAGTTCGATTGCACAGGTTCTCATCAGTCTTAATTTCGGATCGAGGTACCCAATTCGTGTATAACTTCTGGAGAAAGTGTTGCTCGTTGGCCCAAATAGACATTCGGTTATCCACTAGCCATCACCCCCAAACAGGGGGTCAAACTGAGAGGATAAACCAAACACTCGAGCAATATTTGCGCTGCATGCTTCACCAAGTGGAAGGGGATTGGAAGGATCTCTTATGGATCACTGAGTATGCCTATAACAACTCACTGCACAGCAGTACTGGGCAAACTCTGTTCTTTACGGTATATGGGAGACACCCACGCACCGCTGAATTGGACATCCCTACGACCCTGGAAATGCCAGCCGTCACGAACCTCCACAAGACCATTTGTCAGGCCTTCACGTGAGCCAAAGAACACTTGCATCAGGCCAAGGCTCGCCAGAAGAAGTATGCGGACCAGCATCGCACAAAAGCCCCTGACTACAAAATAGGAGATATGGTGTGGCTAGCCTCAAAACATGTACCCCTAAAGGGAACTCAGACATTTCACCCAAGGTTTTTAGGGCCATACCCCATCGAGTCCATCATCAATCCAGCTGCGGTAAAGCTGACACTGCCAACCCACATGCGGGTATATCCGGTGTTTCATTTATCCCTTCTGAAGCCAGTTCAGCCTGGAACGCAAGTTATTACCCCACCAGGGCCCGTAATAATTAATGGGGAACCAGAATTCAAAGTAAAAAACATCCTGGACTCCAAGTATGTGAGAACATAAGTCTACTATCTAGTGGACTGGAAGGGATATGGTCTGCAGGATAGGACATGGGAGCCTAGTGATTACATTCATGCTCCGTGTCTGATTCTGCGTTTCCATCAAGAATACCCCACCAAGCCAGGACCGGACAGAGGAACTACCTCGAGTGGGGTCTTAGGGGGGAGTACTCTCACGACCTTAAACCCTGGCCAGGGAACTTGGGGCCTCTGGCCCTCACCACAGTATTTCTACAAAACCCTAAGGGCCCAATCGTGCCCCTCTCGGGTACCCTGGAGCTAGTCCTGGTGCCGTTGGTATCAGGCTCACAGGGCAGGTGAAGTTTCCATTGGGCAATGGATCAACATGGCTGCCCCCACAAGGATCAACGTGGAACTGCAGCACACAGTCTAGCATCCAGGGTGTGGCCCGCCCCTAAGGCACCGGGGATACCTGCTGGCTATTTAACCCACGCCCGAGTTGAGGCACGCGCTTTGCGTTATTCTGATCTTGCAGCGTAACGTTCACTGATCCTGCTCAGCATCTTGGGCCTGCATGGGCGAGAGAAGAAGAAGAACCACGTTATTCATCCTTACCTGCTCTGCATCCTGCTCCTGTCAATCCGGAATCTACCCTGGAATTCGTTATCGACCTGCAAGGAAAGACAGCACAGGTTAGTCTTATTGAAGGATGCTCATAGCGCTGCGCCCTGCGCTTTCTCATACCTTCTCGAGCTCAGTCCTTGATATCAGCTCGACATCTCCATCACCCCTTCTGCATCAACAAGAGAGAAGGTGAAGGTCAACCGGGAAACTACAATTACGGACATTCTTAACCAGACTAGAGACTTACCTAAAGAGTTGAGTCGCAGCCGGTCTGGACTCCCGGGCCACGCCAGTGAAGTAACTCGGCGGATCGGTGCCCAGCTACGACGCGCCCCTGCTCAGCACGGCAGGATGGAGAGTGCACCTAAACAAAACAAAAGAACAAGCCATCGGCAGCGCGAGTCCCAGGGGAAGGTGCAGCAGTCTCAGAAGCATCCCAGATCAGTCGGGTGGCGTCCCTGTGAAAACAAGGTGAGCGTTACAGTAAACTACTTCTTTTTGACAATACTGCCAATTTTCTTTGTCTGCTTTGTACCATTTGTCAGCTAGCAATGTCAGTAGTGTCACTGAGTCCCTTGTTCATTCCTCTCGTCGTGCTACACGCTAAAAAGTCATCCACGTATTGTATCACTGTGCTTGCAACCTGTAAGTTGCTCAAATCCATGTATATTACTCTGTTGAATATGCTGGGTCCCTCACAGTACCCTTGAGGCCTTCTTGTATATTCGAATGTGGTCCCGCCATAGGTAAACGCGGTGAGATACCTGGTGTCTGGATGCGGGGCAATGGAGAAAAAGGCATTTTTCAAATCTACAAGTGTGAAGTAGTGTGCCTCTGCTGGAACGCTACAAAAATTGATACAGGGTTTGGAACAAATTGATATTCTGTGTTAATAATGTTGTTGAGGGGGCGTAAATCCTGTATGAAATGCTACACCCCTCCCTTTGATTTTTTGAGCGGATAGATAGCCATATTGCAAGGTGATGTGGATTCATGTATTATACCTTGCTGCCATAGGACATACAATGTCTCATATATGATCTTGTCTGCTTCACGGGAGAGGTTGTATTGCTTTACTCCTGGCAACAGAGCTCCTTCATTTATGTTAATGTGTACTGCCTCTGCCCCTTTTAGTATGTCCACATCATGAGGTCCCTTCGTCCATAGGACCATTCGAACTTTCTCCAGATCCTCCTACAAGTATTTTATTCATTTCTTCATCAACTGTGTCATCTGACACACTGCTCTTTCTTTTATGTGCACTGGACATGGTATGCTCAGTTCAAACACTGCCTCTCCCTCCTCATAATCTTTGGTAGCAAACAACTCTGTGTCTTTTACTCCTGTCAATATCAGGGTGGGATCGATGCATAAGATTGATCGCCAATCCATGTTGTCATCATCAGTAGCAACCAAATAATCATGTCTGTTCTCACTAATATATCCTCTAGGCATAGCAGTGTATGTGTGCCTAAATAAACAGTGGAGGGGCACCGTGCTCTGAGCAGAAATTCATTGGACAATCGAAACACCTTTCCTTCAATCCCTGGTATCCATCCCAGCAGCACCTGCACCCCATAAAAAAACACCTACGTGTGTGTGGGTATCCCTCTCATCGTGCTGTGTGCATAGTATGCCTGTATCAACACTACTACCCTGGCTAGGTACATCACAGGTGTGGCGCACACCATCCCCTTCTGTGAAAATGAAGTTGCAGGTGTTTTGTTTGCTTAGCCAGTCTCCTCCTAGAACGTTGAAAAGTGTGTCTTTCAAATACAATAATGGTGCTACAATATGCTGTGTCCCTATTGTTAATGGCACATCTTTAGTCAGAGGAACCTTCAAAATTGTCCCCGAAAAGCCTTGTGTGTCCAAATGTTTGTTGGATAATGGAAATCCCTCTTCTTTTATACATGATCTGGTCGCCCCAGTATCTATGAGAAAGATACTGAGGTAGCAGTTCCTATTTGAACTGCTACCTCAGGCTCCTCTTCTGGGTCTTCAGTTACTGCTAGGACAGGACAAGCGTGTACTTCCTGTGGGCACCCCCATTGGGAAAATCTGTTTGCAGAAGACATGAATGGATTTCTGCCCACCACTGTCTCTCCTGTGTATTGGGGCAGAGTATTCTGTCCCAGTATTGTTACTTTTTCTTGTGCCTGTGTCTGTGCCGGTTCTTGAAGTATGCTCACTGTACCTCGTGTCCGCACCATCTCCCCACCTTGCTTGTCCTGGGCTGGTATAACCTGTGCCTGCATGGGCAGCAATTGCAGTTGCTGCTGTGGTATCACTTGCATCTGTTGAGGTGTCTGGGTTTGTTTGTTTGTTTGTTTGTTTGTTTGTTTGTTTATTTATTTGATATAGCGCGCAAAACCCAGAGGTAACTGCACAACAGAGAGCAGAAGAGTACGTATACATAAGGACTTGGTTACAGGGTAGGAAACAGTTGAATGGTGAGCAGAGCATTACATTATTTACAGGGTATGTTAATTAGGCATATATACAAATATACATACAGTATTGAACATTTAGCAGGTCAGTTTATTTACATATATACAGTGAGGAAGGCTAGGTGGAGGGGCATTGTTCAGTCATGGGGATCGTTGGAGCGTAACCAGATGAGGGTGTTACGCCTCAAACTGTAAGAGGGTTGGTCAGTTCTGATGTTGAGAGGGAGGGCATTCCAGTGCTGGGCTGCCATGACAGGCAAGCTGCTACCGCCCATTTTTTTCTGTCTGAATTTGGGTACCTGTAGGCAGTATGCGTTGGTCATTGTCGTGGGTCTGGTGGAGGTTCTTTTTACTATTCTGGTTGCCAGGTATGGGGGGGGCAGCGTTGTTTAAGCATTTGAAGGTGAGTGATGCTGTTTTGAGTGAGATGCGGTCACAGATTTTGAGCCATTTGTGTTCTCTTCTTTTGTTGGATATGTGTTCCTTGTGTGGTAGGTTAAGGGCTGTCCTGAGTGCGTTATTTTGCAGGGTTTGGAGCTTGTCTGTTATGTGTTTGTTGGCTCCTAGATACATGGCATTGCAGTAGTCGAGCCTGGATAGTATTAAGGCGTTGGCGATGGTAATGCAGCTAGCTTGGGAGAGGAATGCTCTACTGGGTCTGCATATATGCCTGCTTTTGCTGCACTCCTTGCTGCCCTGCTTGTGCAATAAGGGGGCATGTTTGGGCAAAGGGACCAAAGTTGCTGCACGCAAAACATTGTCTTCCAAACCGCGGCCCCATACCCCTGTACCCCACTCCCCTTCCTCTTGGATAATATCCTCTTCCCGTCTGGTACTGTCCCTTCTAAATGTTTACTCCTCCCGTATATGAAAACCCTGGCTGTCATGTGTTTGTAAATGCTGGTTGTTGTTGCATCTGCACCATCCCCCATTGCTCCATTATAAGGTGCTCACATGTATCCTCCTTTATTTGTTACCACTGCTACCGGGAGCCCCCCTTGTTGGGCGGGTGGGACAACAACAGGTCCCATGAGCACTTCTCCTTCCATGCCTATTTTATCCAGTTTTTTCAGCACTCATTTATTTTCTACTTTTAGAGAGTTAACTTCTATCTCTTTATCTTTCTTCTACTTCCTCTTATAGTAGTGTACAATAGTTGCCTGTATCTCAGGTCATTTTTTCGCTTCTATCCCAAACTATTATTTCTAGGGAAAACTGCACATCCGCGACGAAACATGTGATAAGACAAAGGTATTTTGTCGTCGCAGAACTGTTTATTTTCCTGTGTCCACATCTCTTGTATGGACCCTATATACTCGGCAGGGACCTCATCAGGCTTCATTTCTTGTGCTAATATTTCCCCCATATCTTATGTATCTAGATACATCTCTCTCACAGCTTTCCACACGTGTGCTCGATAATTGTTAAAGAGTGCTCCATCATGTATGTTAGAGCTTAATTGTTCCCCTGCATATCGCGCTTGTTGCCCATTTTTGTCACTTCACTCCTCCACCAATACCGCCAATAAACTCTTAATGTCTCCTATGGCCAGCGGAATGCCTGCTGTCTCCTTCTCAAAAACATAAATCCACTTACTCGCTCCCACCATTAGTGAAAGAAAACTGTACACCAAATTATCCCTGTCCTTTGTATGCCGTAATGTACTCTCCCTTTGCTTTCTGCAAAATCGGCATTTGCATTCGCGCTCTGGGTTTATTCCTGCACTGTGGTCTTTTCGCAACTGCCATTCTAGTCTTCCTACTCCGATGCCTATTTCCCCAGTCGCCCAATTATTCCTCTCTCTCCTCTTCTTCCCCTTCATTCCTTCTCCTTCCCCTGCTTACATTGGTTAGATTGCATGTGCCAAATTCGTCATCGCTATGGTCGCAATCACTGCGGTCCTCCCAATCTGATAAAGTGTGATCACCCTCAGTCATATCTAGTTCACTGTTGTCCAAGTACTGTCCCCATTTATCAATTATAATTTTTGTGCACCCTGCTGTCCATCCCTGTTCGTCGGCTGTCTTTTCTTGTGCCCCCCCTTTTTTCTCTCTCTTCCTTTTCATTGCTTTTTCTGCTTCACTGAACACCGAGTCAAGTTGCTGTTGTGTACTCTTTTTAATGTCCACTAAATATTTCCTTTTCCCCATCTCATCCTTGTTCCCAGAGTTAGTTTTGCACTTATCTTTCTTTTTGTTTGTTCACTCCTTATCTTGAGATAGTCACCTAGGATTTGTATATTCTGCAGCTGGTTTAAACATTGGGTACATTGCGTAGAGATGGGGTGGCACGCTCCCCTTCTCCTCCTTCTTTTCTCCCTTCTGCGTTTCTTTTTAAGTTTCCTTGTACAGCTTCCAGAGCCCTAAAATGTCTTGTCTCTTTTTTAACTTGGCTCCTTTATAAATAGCCAACAGGTATGAGCACATATTGTCGATAATACCTTTATCGAATGTTGCCTCCCCAGGCCATTCCTAGTAACAGTTCCCCACTGTGTCGTTTGCCCACTGAAAGTGGTACTTTAGTATTTTATCGCAATATTGCCTCAAAACTTGGCTCTTCTCCCAAGACCTCTGAAAGTAACTGAATTTGCACAACTCTATAAGCACGTGGCAATTGCCACCTCCACATTAACGAGAAACTTAGATCTATGCACTTAGTTGTACCACCTATGTTTGTAACCGTTTGTAACCCGTTTTGATGTCACAATCCAACCCCCAATTCCCACATCATAGAACCAATTCATTGAAACATTTGAGATGACCAGCAGAACTTTATTCATCTGTTCCGGTCATCTCCATTAACGTTCTCATGAGCAAGTCTTCTACCATGACACTGTCAGAGCCTTGAACCAAGAACAAGTTACTGTGTAAATGTTGCACATATGAACTCTTCTACCTTCTTCCCAGGCAGAAATGTATTCAGAGGAAATTTGAAACCGCCATGGGCTTTCTGAAACTGTCAGTAGATCAGGCTTGGTAAATTAATTTGCCGAATTATAAAATGATTGTGCATTCATTGCCTTTCGCCGAGACCCATGAGCTCCATTTTGTGACCTCAAGTTCTCTTCCTACCGTGCGATCCTTGGATCATGGAATTTGCAATGTGCTACCAGATGTTGTGTCTTCTAAGCAAATTAATGAAACAAGCACACGTTTCTGAAAAAGCATGCTTTGAGGCCTGTTTGTCACACCTCAACCTAATGTCAAAACCCTGTGTACTTACCTGTGACCTATCTTTATTATCTATTTTTCTTTAACGTGAGAGACTATTTTTTAAGGCATTCTCCAGCCTAGTTCAAATTATGGTGCGGCTATCAAGGAAGCTCCCTCCCTGTTTAAAGTGCTACTCCCGCAGCTGATAAGTTTGGACATAATTACCGCGTTGTACTGCATTTTTACCATATTATTCCCCCTTTTATTGATCTATCAATAAATAACTCTTTTTCCCTCCCCATTTCCCTTTCTGCTACTTTATCTTTATGAAGCCATATCTTTTCTAAGTTGATAAGTTTGTGCCTTTTTAACGGTTTGAACTAGCTTGCAAGCGTTGGCATTAAGCACATGCCTTTTAGATTTTTAATTGTTCCCTGACATCAGGGGCAGATGTCTTTTGTCCATTAAGCTCTGGAATTACTCTAGTTTTTAAGATGGATTTAGCATCTTTAGTAAGCAGACCAATTCTAATGCTTTTTAAAATGTTAGCATTGGTTAGATCTGCAGACTGACGCATGTTTTGAGTTAGTTCTCTGTAGCGAACATGTTGCCAGAGATTTACATTCCCAATGCTGCTGAGTTTATTATGACATTGGTTGTGTCCTCATGTTTTGAAACTGGGTTGACCTTTTACTGGTGTTAACTGTGGGAGGTATCCAAAAACAATAACATGTTTTCCTCCAAACAGTTGTTCGTAGTTGGTTTTTTAGGAAGGACTTCCTGCATTCTGAGATTAATTAAAGCCAGCATGAGTTTGGAAACCATGCTTACTTCATCAACCAGGAGAACTTTCATTTGTTGCAGAATTCTGTGTACTTCAGTAGCAGCTTCTGCTGACAATTTGTAGTATTCTAATTGGTGTTGGCAGACAACGCAGGAGACAGGAGTGTGGTCAATTCAAAT
The DNA here is from genome assembly GCF_040938575.1 of Ambystoma mexicanum. Classification (NCBI taxonomy): domain Eukaryota; kingdom Metazoa; phylum Chordata; class Amphibia; order Caudata; family Ambystomatidae; genus Ambystoma; species Ambystoma mexicanum. The sequence goes on from NC_090922.1 coordinate 767,246,544, forward strand.
AAAAATCCTTTATTCAGGGATACAGCTTCTTAAACAATACTCCAGATTGGTAACTCAAAAAAGTCCTTAAAGTCAGGATCTGGATGACTCCTTCTTCCAGAATAGAAGAATCCTTGGTTTTTAATAGTCCCAGTGGAAAGGCGTCTCCTCACACGGTACGTGTGTCTCCTACAAGAGTCAGGGACAGAATCAAACTTATGAACGGTGCTGCAGGGTTTTATAGCAAAGATTGGACTCAATGGCTAATCAGGACCCATGTTGCTGGCGAGTTGAAATACCACAGCCACACCCCCTTCCTGATCGGTGGACTCCCATTGCCGCCATAGCCCCATGCTGCCATTGCCCTGTTGGTTAGGACCTGATCCCTCAAGCCCTCCAACGTAGCCGCTGCCTGGTACCTGGGTTGTTTTGCGGCCGTCTTTGTGAGCTGGTAGGAGTGGGTTGACTTGAGCAAGAGGACGTGACTCTGTCTCCAGGTAGGTGTGGCCATAACATATCTCGTCCCAAAAAGGGGAGGGCTGCTGCCCCCCTACTTTGTCCGGCGAACCCAGCCGAAGGTAATTCCGAACAGGCTCTGTAACTGCCCCTGCAGCGTTCAGTGTTGTGGAGTTCTGATATTATGCTCTGCGGCATTCCTGTTAAATGCTGCGGCACTCAGCTTACATAGTGCCTCGTAGCAGCAATGTCAGACCCGTTGACCTGACGACTCTGTTTCGCATGTGGCTCCATTCTACAAAGGGACCCCCTCTCACAAACCCCCACCGAAGGACCTAGACAGTCTGGCAGGTCAACAGACTGAGAAAGATAATCCGAGACAACTTGGAAGGAAGCAGGCGGGTACAGGGCACGAAGATTTAAAGGCTGAAGGGTCAAAACCCACCAAAGAACCCTATGGACAGAGTCTTTCTGGGTTGACAGCCACTGCAAATGTGCATGGTCGGTAAAATGGTAAAGGGACGGCCCATCAGATAATAGCACAAGGACTCCACAGCCCACTTTATAGTGAGATACTCTTTCTCAATCGTGGAGTAGGCCACCTCGTGGGAAAGTAACTTGCGACTGATGAAGGCCACAGGTCTTAAGTCGTCCGTAGATCCTTTGGAGAGGATCGTACCCAGGCCTGTTCCGGGGGCATCGGTCTGAAGAAAGAAGTGTTGTGAAAAGTCCAGACACCTCAACACCAGAAGGGATGAGATGCTGCTCTTTAGTTCTCTGAACGCCGCCACCGCTTGTTCATCCGATCTGAGATCACCCGAGTGGGATTATTTCAGAGCCTCCGAGAAAGTCGTCGCTATGGTGGTGAATAAAGGGACAAACCGGCGATAATATCCTACGAAGGCTTGTATCGCCTTTTTGTTGGTAGGTAAGGGTAGTTCTAATATTGCCTCAATCTTATTCACTTGTGGACGTATTTCACATCCCACAACAGTGTATCACAGGTATTTTGTTTGACTGCTCACCAAGACGGTCTTTTTCAGGCTGATGTGAAGAATACTGTTTTCCAAAGTAGAAATTACACTACAAAGATGTTCCAGATGTTCGGGCCACATACGATTGAATACGATGATGTCATCTAAATATGTGGAGGTGTAGGCCTTGTGGAGTCCCAGTATCTGGTCCATCAAAGATTGAAAAGTGGCAGTGTCACCGTGAAGACCGAAAGGAAGTACCGTGAACTGATATAGGGCCTCATCACGAGTTGGGCAGTAGCCCTTAAATCCGGCGGTAGCGCGGCCAATACCTCTCCACCAGATCACGCCTGTATTCAAGCGGACTGTTATCCAGTCAGCTCTATTTCAGCCGGGACTATTACAGCTGGCTGTAATAGTGCCGACAACACACAGCGCTATCACATACCTATCGTAAGTACAGTAACAGAGCTAATATCGCCGTAAATACCCCCGGCCGCCTGCTGGAGGTAAATGAACCCAGGTGCACACAAGAGGGCTACAAAAGACCCACCCAAGCCCCAAACACACTTCCCAACACCATGATGCCATTTGGAGCAGGGAGCTTTGACATGGATGTCTACATGCTCTGCTCGGAAATACAGAGGCCTGACAACCATCCCAGGGCACATGGAACAAAGAGGGGGAGATGATAAGGAGGAGAAGGAGTAGGAGGAGAAGGGGGAGGAGGAGGAGACCAACCCCCAGCAAGGCGTGCAACCATTCCCAGGGTCAGACCATCACCCTGGGCCCTGACTGATGGGAAGTTGGTAGCATAGAAGAACCAGCAGATGTCCACACACTTGTGGAAGCCTACTGTCCCTTGCACACACAATGTATGTTGCAAAAAACAACCACAAAATTTACTGTTTACTGTAAAGAAATGTCACTGCGACCACATTCCTTAATAATGAGAGTTGCTCATCATAATGATCAGCTAGAGTCCAGTGTGATTTCTACTAATAATGACAACACGGGACAGCAATTTCAGCTATTGCAGGCATGGAATCAATTCCCCACCACAACCCCATGTTACATTTGTTCACTAGAAACAGGGGTTCGCAGATACCTACGTTGATGAACTGAGTAGGTAGGTGGTAAACATCTAAAGGCCCGTACAAACGGTTCATTCACAATTTGAATATCTAATATAGAGCAAAATGATGGTGATGTATACAGAACTATTGAGAATTCCCAAATCGTCCACACTGTCATTTTGAATTTATCGGTAAAGAGGGGGATAATTAAATATTTGAAATTCATTATATTTTGTAATCTCTGGTAAAACAATGGCAGACTTAGGCAACGCATTTAATCAAAAATCGACATGCTGGTCTAAGCTTAGCACTTACCGACCGAGATTTAGACGAATAAACAAGTGACTTCATCACGTTACAGTGTGATGATGTGGGACAACAAAAAGCGGCCATCTTTATGACCCCGCGCTCCTAGCGGTCCCTCCTTACAGCATTAACTGCACCGATAAGACGTACTGAGGTGAGTTGAGGCCTAATTTTGTTGCAAAATAGCTTTGAGGATATACCTTTAAACGCTTAATGGCTTTGAACTATAATGGAATATCCTACTATTTTGATCTATTTCCAGAGGGCACAAATCGTACCAAGGGGCTAAGGAAATAGAATAGGCTAACAAGGAGGATTATCCGGCATCCAGATTCCTACTAGGTAAGAACCTCATTTTACACCAATGGGCATTATAGTTTGAGTTGATCAGGATTATGAGGCGTATGAGAAGGTCAAAATGAATGATAGTTTCCTTACCTGACCCACAGGAGGAAACTGGAAGCAAACTCAAGGGATGTGCAAATGGAAGAGTATAGCAATAGATTGGGTGATTCTAAGCCAACACAGAGCAGTGCACTCTTCAGTTGCAATCAACAGGTATCCTTAACTAGATCTTACCTTCATTCTAGCCTTGAGCTAGTTATATTTAATCAGCACGTAGCTTTATTAGATTGTAACTGAGCATGACATAGCCTCCTGATTTTTAATAATTACAACTATCCTATTCATAGGAGGGAGCAGGTTTACTCAAGTAAATTCCAAGATGAGGAAGTTATGAATATTTGAATAATTCCTTCGATACACAGCATCATCCAGGTGATTATTGATCGTAAAAGATACATGACCGAGAACTATTGTGGATAACTAGACAATAAATTGAATACTAATATATTATTATATATCATGAATTTTAAATGAGAAAAGAATTAGCATCACATTGAATTAGCAGCTCCTGAAGAAGGGAATGATTCCCCGAAATGCGTAGAGCAGAAGTTCAAGGAATTGGGAAACTACAGTTACCATGAATCTGTCAATATGAAATATTGTGTAGGATTGATTTGGGAATAATTGGACTACCAACTGTGTTTTTTATATTTTGGAGATAATAATAGAAATTGATGTTTCTTTTTGTAAATGAATTGTGTATTCAACTTGTTTAAATGAAACAAATGGAACTTGAGGTATAGAATATGATGTAATATTGTCCATATGAGAACCAATACACAAGAACAGTAACATTCTTTACAGTAAACAGTAAATGTATTGGTTGTTTTTTGCCACATACATTGGGTGTGCAAGGGACAGGAGGGTTCCACAAGTGTGTGGACATCTGCTGGTTCTTCATTGTTGACATGATCCAGTGTCAGGGTTTGTCTATCTCCCTTGCACCCCACTACCTATCTTAAAAACCAAAAGAGCTAGCGTAAATTGAAGGAGTGCTCCTAGTCTCTTGGAAAATAGGTCAGTTGGTAGCAGAGTACAGGCTGGACAGGGCTACCATCACACAGGTGCTGGGCACAATTCAGGGGAACATTTCGTTAAGCTGGTTTCAGTCCTGCAATACCTTGGGACCGGCAGCTTTCAGCACACAGTAGCTATGATGCATGGCACGGCCCAGTCCACATTTAGTGCAGTCCTGGGCTAGGTCCTGGATGCACTGCTACGCCACGTGAACCAACATATGGCATTGTCCACCACCCAGGCACAAGGGAATGAACTGAAGGTACAATGTTATGCGATATCGCAAGTGCCCAACGTGATTGCAGCCCTAGACTGCACACATGTGGCACTGGTTGTACCCAGTGACCATGAGGAAGCGTACCGGAATAGGAAACATTTCCATTCATTGAATGTCCAGATGACCTGTAGCCCAGACCTCACCAACAGCCACTACCCTGGATCCACCCAAAAGTCCATGGGGCTGCACAACAGCACACTGCCGACCTACATGGAGAGGCACAGAGCACAATGCACATGGATAGTGAGTGAGTACAAACCCTGCCAGAAATTCATGCCAAAGCACAAGAAATTAAGGGGAGGGGCCATAGCCACAGGAAGCCTTGCATGCCACCATGAGCCAGAGCCAGCACCATCACAGCACCAGTATCACGTATGGCCGGCACATGCAGACACCTGCACACGGCCACCACACCTTAGCACACACAAGGTGATGGCCGCACACTGTTCAACTTTTACGTTCCAAATTGGAAGAATATATTACCCCTGATGAATGTCAGACACCAATGGGTCACTGGACAAGAAACATGTTGGGTCGTGTTTAAATACACAACGAATCAATTCTTTTTGTTATTTTTTTAATGTTTCATGTTGGTTGTGTAATACTAGGTGAATGTCTTATGCTTTATGTTTGTAACTATATGTTTCATGTAATTGTTATTTGTGTATAGTCCTGGTTTTAGGGTTGACCCAGGAAGATAGGGTTTGGCATGAGGACGGAGCCCCTCAAATATTTTTTCATGCATTTCAGTACTTAGAGGGGGGGTTGTACAGAGCAGTTTCACTCATGCTTGGCCGGGACCTGTTTTGATTTTGCAATGGGTTGGTATTACTGGGACCTGCTACGTGAAGGGGGACACAGTTTGGAATTGTTGGCCTAGCCATTTCATGCCGAGCTGGCAGTGAGGGCGCTGGTACTACACATGCCCACCTGGCAATGGGGCGATGCTGTGTCCCCGCCACGGATGTGTGTAGCATGGTGCTTGCATGTGTCCATTGGTTGCCCTACCCACGACTCTGGCTCACAGGGGTCACTTAGGTGCACTGGCACATGGGTGCTGTTGGGGCTGCCTGTGGTCACTCCCATGCACTGTACCCTCTCACAGTGCCCAGCTGTCGGGTATTCACACTGGGGATGGAGTGGTGGCCGTTTCACAATGCAATTTGCAAGGGGGGTGACTCACCTACAGCCTCCTAGGTTATGGTGCCTGCCCCCGCTCTCCCACTCTCTCGATGGATGCCATGTCGATCAGGGTGGTGCACTGCTCTTGCCATGGTGCCAGCTCCGTTGGTCGTGGTGGTGTACCTCCCCCGGTCGCCATGCTCTCACTGCTGTGCTGTGCCAGAAGGCCCCGGACACGGACCCGCAGGTCATTAAATCTCTTGCGGCAGTCCTCGCCAACCCTGTGGACACGGCCCGCTGCAGCGACTTTCTCGCTGATGCCTGCCCAGATCTGGTTACACTGCTGTGACCCTGTCTTCTTCTGTTGGGGACCATATAGTTAATCCTGGTGGGAAATCACCTCCTCCACCAGTATTGTAAGTTCACAGTCTGGGAACCTGGGCTTGCGCAGCCTATCCAGGACAGACTTGCCCATCACAAATTCCTGGGACATTTTCAGGTATTTGTTGGAGTGGATGGCTTCCAGGAGCTCTGATTTTAGGTGGATTGTGATTTCCAAAATTGCTGCTGCTTTGTTTCCTTTTCCGGTGGTGGCGCATTTCCTGTGGTGCAAATAGCGCGTGCTATGTTCGCTGGGTTTTGGGATTTCCAGCCACTATTACCGCGGAACGGTATTAGCGTTAACGTTCAGGCCGTGTGCAGGTGCCCGCCGACTTGTGATAGGGTGTTGTTTGCGCCACAACTCACAGCATTAACGTAAATACCACTCAGTGGTATATGCACCCGGATACCGCCCAACTCGTGATCAGGCCCATAGTCCTTTTGGACTGGAGAAAGCTGTTTTCGGTTGGTCTTCCTTTCTCAGGGGTATCTGGCAGTAACCTTGAGTTAAGTCTATTGTGCTTAGATACTGAGCTACTCCTAGCCGTTCCAACAGTTTGTTTATGCGCGGCATTGGGTAGGCTTGGTATGTCGAGATACAATTAAGTTGACGAAGGTCCATTCAAAAATGGATCGAACCATCAGGTTTAGGTACCAGGACTATCGGGGAGCACCAGGGGCTTGATGAGGGTTCGATGATACCCATGTATAGCATCTCATCTATTTCCTTTTGCACTTCACCGTTTTTTGTTTCAGGTATGCAATAGGGTCTCATCCTTTTTTCTAGGAGTGATGTTGATTGTATGTTCAGTGAGGTTAGTTTACCTGGTAAGTGAGAAAAGACGTGGGCCCATGGTTTCAGGCCTGAAGAACCTCCTCTTTGGACTGGGAGGACATGTCCAATCCCCACTGGACATCCTGAAGACCCGAGGGTTCACCCTTATGAAATTGTTCAGTGACAATTTGGTCGGAGATGATCAATGACATGTTCTTCACTGGTTCTTTCCACTCCTTTAATAGATTGACATGATCATTATTGTCTTTGTCCTGCCTATTGGGTGGTGAACGAAATAGTTCACTGGACCCAACACCGTTTTTATGGTGTAGGGCCCCCTCCACTCTGGTAGCATTTTGTTGCTGCTGGTCGATAGCAACACCAGTACTTTGTCTCCGACCTTGAAGCTCCTCAATGTGGACGAATGGTTGTAGTACTTCTCCTGGTATTCCCTTGCATCTTCAGCGTATCCAGGTGGGAATGTAGTTTGTCTACATAGGCAGTTAGTGATTGTTTGTTCCCCTTTTCCCAGTCTTCTTTGGTTATGTTCAACATGGTCCTAGGCCGGTGCTCGAACAGCAGATCAAATGGAGAAAACCCTGTGGCGTATTGTGGGGTGTCTTTAAGGACCATCAGAATCCAGGGCAGAGCCCGGTCCCAGTTTTTCCCATTATGAGCATCTGTTGTATGGTTTTATTGTAAAGATCAACACGTCCATCTGTCTGATCGTATACTGACGTCTTCGGTTGTTTTATGTTCAAACGTTGACAGACTCGGCCTATTATGTTTGACATAAAGTTCCTGCCCTGGTCACTTACTATCTCCCTGGGTATTCCAATTCTGGTGAAATAAGGGATGAGTAGATCACAAACTTGTGTAGCTGAGGTTCAAGAGGACCCACAATATCCGTGCCTATACATTGGAATGATTCTCTGATTATTGGCATTCCTTGGAGAGGTGCTTTTTGGGGTATAAGAGGGTTGGTTTCCTGGCAGATATCACCGGATTGGCAATAGTAACTCACTTCCATGTAAACGCAGGGCCAATAGAACAGTTTCAACACCCAGCCCAATCAATGTCTTTCCGGAGGCCAAATGACCCCAGTCAGTTAATCATGAACAAGGTACTTCCATTGGCTCAGATGGCTCAGACTTGGTTCTACAGGGGCAGAACCTGGCTATGTGCCCCACTCTCTGCAATCAAAACATTGTGGTATTTTTGAAGTTGAAGGTCCCAGACCCGTTGTTCGCTAACAGCTGTTAGGAACTAATGGTGGCAACAGTAGAGACATACACAAGTGATCACAGTTCAAGGGTGTTTATTAAACTGTGTAGGTAGGTTAGAGAAATGCCTGACCTAACCCTAAATCTAAAATGGGAGCAAGCTATGACCATCAAATAATAATAAGGCAGTCCTAGTGGCGTCTTGTCAAATGAAAGGGCCTATACTAAAAAAAAAAAAACTATAGCCTGTGAGGAACTGATGTGTTCAAATTAACAAACAAAAGTTCCTTACCCTATGCACCTTAGGTGATGACTTTTCACCCCTGGAACCCCATCTTCCGGGCTCAGAACCACACAAAGTACCTAGCGATATCAGGACCTTCAGTGGTTCAGTCTCTTGCTTCTGAGGGCCTGATATGTTCATAATAACAAACAAAAGTTTCTTTTTGATTGCAGTTAGTGTGATGATTCTTAACCCCTGGGTCCCCTTCTTCCGTGCTCAGGCCCCTCATGAATATCAGCCTCCCTCTGCTGTGTTCACTCTGGCTTTTATTCAAACAAATTTCACCTGTTGCTTCTGATTGCAGCTAGGGTGATGATTCCTCACACCTGGGTCCCCCTCTTCCGGGCTCAGACCCCTCTCGAATGTCTGCTTCCCTCTGTCGGTTCAATATGGCCTGTATTCAAATACTTTTATCTGTTACATTCATGTGTCAGTGGGTGATGGCTATTCACCCCTGGATCCCCCTCTTCTGATGCTCAGACCTTTCTCGAATGTTTGCCTCCCTCCGTCGGATTCACTATGGCTTTTTCCCAGAAAAATTTCACCTGTGGAATTCGCAAGTCTATATGTCTTTTTAAACACTTCACTGTGGACATCTCTCTGTCGGGTTCACTCTTGTCAATACAATGATCATTGAGGCATCAGGCTTTGCCCTGTTTTGTCGGCATCCCTCGATCGGGTTCACTCTTGCCAACCATACAGTTCCTTCTCCTTTCTTACTATGTGGGATGCATCTCCCTTAGTTTTCCAATTACGTGCCAGTCAAAGACTTCTGACTGCACAGGGGGTTTTGCTAGACCCCTGTATGACCACTTTGACAGTTTCTTGGCGGCTCTCCTAAAGCCTTCTGGTATCAGTAGTTTCAACAAAACAAGGGGAATCAACCAGAGTCTCTCGAGTGAGCACCTGCGTGGTGCCAGACCCCTCTGCAGCTGGTCTTCCTGAAACATTTTAACAGTTCTTGAACTTCTCTTCATTTTCCTTTAATCTGCCATTTGCAACTTTTGTTCAACACAGTTCGGTTTCTTATCGGTTCTCCCCTGGACTCACCGGCTGTGATGAACTGCTTGGCTTTTCTTGTCTCCGGAGTCAAGGACGGTACCATGGTAGCAAACTTCTCTCCCTGTCCTTGTTATCAGTGTAGGCATGCTTCATGTACCGTTGACATCTGCTGCAACACATGCTGGCTATTGTTTGCGGTCTAATGATTCCTCAGATGTGGTACAGCCTACAAAAGCCTCAGTGACTCCGTCGTCCTCATCTTCTTCTCCGCAATAATACTGTGTCCCAACTGGGGTATTTCCCAGAGTACAACCCGGGGCTCCCCTACCCAGGTGATCCTCCCTCGCTTGCCCACCCCCAGGGTTGGGATCTGAAAGCGCTAGCCATTCCCTGGCCGCCCGAATAAGGGATTCTCGAGGTTTACTTGGGAGAATACCCTCAGGTTTCTGACACAGCCCAATGACATGTGGAGGGTTTTAGGGTCTCTGCTTTTATTGCTGCTGGATGTCGGCTGAAGCCTGACTTCTGGAAGCAGTGGCTAAATTCATAGCTTCTGATAAGGTGGGGCGGTGATGCTGTCACACCCACCTCTGCGCGGGCCTGGGAAAGGCATCTACAAACGGTTCCAATTGTATTTTCCCCACTACATTGTGGCCAAGGTGGGTTTTAGGCACCTCTCTGTTAAGTTCTGGATTCTGTAGTACAATTGATGGGGTGTTTCCCCTTGCTTGAACTTCACTTCACGGAGTTGTATACGATAGGCTTTATCGTCCATCCCAAACCTTTCTAGGATGGCTCTTTTTATGTCACCATAAGAGACGTTGCTGGATGGATTCTCAGCTTGGTAGGCCCCCTGCATGACACCAGTGAGGAGTGGTGCAATATAGTGTTCCCACCTCTCGGGGGCCCATTGGGCAATTCTGGCCACTCGCTTGAAGTTAGTAAAGAAGAAACTAGGATCCTCTCCTGGTTGGTATTTCTTAAGGATACTGGTGGGTACAATCGTATGTCCCCTGGAGGACATCATAACGTCAGTGATCTGTTTGAGGGCTTCTTGGTTCTTTTCGTGCGTGGCGCTCTGTATTTGTGTGTCCTGTTGGAACACCTGGCAGTTGGCCTGGGCATGGTTGCTTTGCACCTGCAGTAGCTGTTACAGTTGTTGCTGCCCCTCAGCGAGGGTCTTCATAATTCCCTCCATGATGCGTTGTCACTATCCCACCGCTGCCACTAAATTTGTGACAGACAACGCAGGATACATGAGTGTGGTCAACTCAAATAAAAATCCTTTATTTAGGGATACAGCTTCTTAAACAATATTCCAGATTGATAACTCAAAAAGTCCTTAAAGTGAGGATCTATTCCTCTTTGTTGAGAATAGGGATGACTCCTTCTTCCAGAATAGAAGAATCCTTGGTTTTTAACAGTTCCAGTGCAAGGTCTAATCCTCCTTTGGTATGTGTCTCTTCTACAAGAGTCAGAGACAGAATTACACTTAGGAACGGTGCTGCAGGGTTTTATAGCAGAGATTGGACTCATTGGCTAATCAGGACCGATGTTGCTGGTGAGTTGAAATACCATAGCCCCGCCCCCTTCCTGAGCTATGGACTCCCATGGCTGACATAGCCCTGTGCTGCTGTTGCTGTGTTGGTTAGGACCTGATCCCTCAATCCCTCCAATGTAGCCACTGCCCAGGAACCCGGGTTGTTTTGCGGCTGTCTTTGTGAGCGGGGAGGAGTGGGTTGACTTGAGGAAGTGGACGTGACTTTGTCTCCAGGTAAGTGTGGCCGTAACATATCTCATCCCAAAAAGGGGAGGGCTGCTGCCCGCCTACTTTGTTCGGTGAACCGAGTTGCAGGTAATGCCGAACTCGGCTCCATGACCACACCTGCAGCCATTCAGGGTTGTGGAGCTCTGATGTTGTGCTCCATAGCATTCTTGATACACGCCACAGCACTGTGCTTCCAAAGTGCCTCGAAGCAGCAATGTCAGACCCGTTGACCTGGTGGCTCTGTTTCACATGTGGCTCCGTTGTACAAAGGGGTCCCCTCTCAGTGTTCAACTGGGAAGAGAAGTACTTGGTGTAAAGTGACACCTCCTATGCCAGCTTCCCCACTTACATACATTAATAATTTTTACAGCTGCAAGTTTTAGTGCCATGTTCAATTCCTTCAGTGATTTCTAGGTAAATGGGGAGTTGTTCATCATTTAGCTGTGATTTCAGCAGTGGCAAATCTTCTTCAGATTATTTAGATTGATAAATGCTGTTTTCTACCTCAGTCATCGCTATTTCTACTTAATTTTGAATGAGTGGTTCTCCAAGTGGTTCTTGGCTTCCTGTAAGTCAATGTTAACTGCCTTTAGGAGTGTCTTTATCCAGTAAAGTTTCAATGTCTTCCTCTTGTTGGCATTCATTGTCCAACATTTGTTTGTATTGTTTAAAATTGACATTTGTTATATTGCTTTCATATGACTTGTAGCACACAACAAGCGACCGCAGAACGATGTTTTCACACCTCGACTGCCATTGTGGTTTAGTGAGTGGCAAAATAATTGTGAAGTGTGAAATCCGCTAGGAGAATCGGCAGATCGGCAGGTTCTTTTTGGCATGTTTGAGTTAAAAAATGAAGTTACGAGCTTCGGCAGACTGCCTCCGCCAATGTGCTGTACTACGCGGTGATGCCACAAAGCAGCTAACAGACAGGGTTCACCCTGGACACACGGTTGCCCCACACGTGGCCATTAAACAGTGAATTGAGCCCACCTGGGTTAGAATTGCAACAAGCAACCACTTGGTCAGAGTTCTAGTTGAGTTGACACCTTCCGACCACTTTGTCATGATGAGGTTGGTCTGTAAATTTTCTTGAGGACCTTATGTTTAAGCCAAAACTGGAGTCAACAATGATATTGGACACCTATACTTTTATGAACTAATATGAATAGGACTGATGGTCTCATGGTCTGTTTTACAGTTACAATGAACAGTACAAATCTAAAGTAATTGTAGAAATCCTTCCCTTGTGTGTATCTCTTTTTTATTTTCATTTCAACTGTGTCTGTAGTTATGCGTGTGTGTGGTATAAATGTTGTTAGGAATGTCAATGGATAGTGCATTGATATCGAGTAGGGTGAGGGAGTAGTATAGTGTTTTTGGTGTGCTAGGATACAAAGTGTTTTTGTAACCAGGTTGGTCATCTCAATTAGATGACTAATGTACTGTCTGTCTTGTTTTGAATTAAATTATGTAAACTAACAGTAAAGATAAATCAAACATGAATGTAAGGTTTTTTTTTTATTAATTTGATGTACATTGCTATAGGGCACTTTTTTCTTGTGTTTTTGTGCCTGTATTCCAGGTCTTCCATAGTTCTTTAGCCCCACGTAAGCTTTAGCTTCACCTCTTTCCTTGTCCCTCCTTCATTTGACTTGAATGTAGCTTCATATGTGTCATGGTCACCTAATAATTCTTCTTCTTTTCTCCAAGGTTTGAAAAGTTGCAGTAGGGCCATATAATAATGGTATCTATGTTGTGGAGATTTATTTAAATGATAACTTTACATGATTAATTAGGCTGTCCTTGGTAAGTTTTACAAGAATTCCTTTACAAGTTGAGACTGAATATTTGAAGTTGTCTCATCTGGTATAACATTGTTTTTGTAGGGCTAGATTTGGGCTATGTGGTATAGGCACATGTTTTTCAAAGCAGTACTTCTGTTTGGATAGTATGTGTCAATTAAGTTGATTTTTAAAATGTCCTGGCTGTTGTGATCATTTCTGTCTATTGTTTCTATCTCTTGGTAGTATTTTAGTATCCTTTTCTGCGATGAAGAGGGGCCAAGGTTTAGCCAAACAATGTTTTCAGATTTTGCATATAAAGGTGTACCTGATAAACGTTCTGCATCTTCGTAGGACCCGCATTCTCTATGTGACAGAATTTTGATACCAAAGCTGTACAATTTTTGTGGCAGGATTTTGTTTGTTTGTTTATTGATTTATATGGTGCACCAAATTTGAGGGTATCTAGGTGCAGTTTGCAGGGAGTTACAAGGTATATTTTCAGCATGAATTACAAAGGTTACAGCAAGATAAATAAAAGTTACAATGGTTATATACATACAATGGAAACAGCAAATATGCAAAATAATTATGGTAGTTATATACATCATGATGCAGAGGATCATGCAATATGGTACAGGTAGGGTCAAACATTTTGGGTGTGTCAGTTGTCCTTGGCTATGAGCCAGTTTAGGGTGTTACGCCTAAAGTTTAGGAAGGTTTGGTCCGCTCTCAAGGATGGAAGGAGGGCGTTACAGTACTGCGCCGCCATAACAGGGAAGCTGCTCCCCCCGGCTTTTTTTAGTTTAAATCTAGGAACAACCAGGCAGAAGGAGTTAGCTGTCCTGGTGGGACGTTCTGTGGATTATCTGATGATTCTCTCTGAGAGTTAGAGTGGGGCAGCTTTGTTAAGACATTTATGGGTTAGCGAGACAGTTTTAAGCAGGATTTGTCATTGATGGATAGCCATTTGTTCTGTCTCCTCATCTCTGAGATGTGTTCTCTTCTATGTATGCCCTGTGCAGTTCTGAGAGCATTGTTCTGGAGGATTTGAATTTTATTGACAATGTGCTTACTTGCGCTCAAGTACAAGGCATTGCACTAGTCCAGCTTGGAGAAGATGAGGGCTCTGGCTAGGATAGTGCAGCTGTCCTTGGAGAGAAATGGTTTGCAGGCTCTGATCAGTTTGCAGGTATATGCTGTAGCCGAGGCCATGGCATTGACCTGTTTGCCTAGTGAGAGAGTTGAGTCTAGGTAGAAGCCTATAGTTTTTACCTCTTTTACCAATTTGATGTGATTTCCATCAATGTTGAATGAGGTATATTTGGAACTGAGTTTGTTCAGGTTCACTACAGTTCTGATTATAAGGAGTTCAGTTTTATCGTCATTCAAGCAGAGGCCATGGGCGGCTACCCATGCTTGATATATGATAGAGGGAGGCCCAAGCTGAGGCGAGAGATCTACCACCAACTCGTTGCTTGGAGAACGACTGACCCTGAGGGAGTTGGAGGCGGATGAGCAAAGAGCTCGAGAAGGAAGATATTTGGGAAGAGAGAGTTGAGAGTATTGCAGCCCCAGGCCTCAGAAGGCTTTGTGGACAAAGCAGAGGGTTTTGAATGTAATCATTGCAGCCACTGGGAGCCAGTGAAGAGATTTCAGTCCTGGAGAGATATGATCCCTGAGCTTGAGGCCAAGGACAAGTCTCACAGTCCTGTTCTGGATAAGTTGCAGAGGGTGGAGAGTAGAGGCAGGCAGATTTAGATAGAGGCTGTTGCAATAGTCCAGCCTAGAGAGAACCAGGGCTCTGGAGACAATGAGCTTCTGGGGGAAGGAGAGGAAAGGAAGAATACCTCTGAGGAGGTGCAGATGGTAGTGTGACTTCTTAGAGACATCAGAGATGTGAGGAGAGAAGGAGAGTGCGGAGTCAAAGATGACCCCGAGGATTTTAGCGTTGCAGGTGGGTGCAGGAAGAGGGCCACGAGAGGCTGGCCAGAGAGCTGCAGGGAAGGAGGGAGTGGGTGTGCCAATGAGTAAAATCTCAGACTTACTGGCATTAAGGCAGAGGTCATTGGCGGCACACCATTCCTGGATAGCAGACAGACAGTCAGAGATGAGAGAAGGAGAGGAGGAGACCGAGGATAGCCTGAAAATGAGCTGGGTATCATCCGCATAGCACTGAAAGTTGGGACAGAGAACGGCAATGCGGTGGGCAAGGAGTGCCAGGTATTGGTTGAAAAGCCAGGGAGAGGTGTTATATCCCTGGGGGACACCACAGGAAGAGAAAAAGATATCAGGGAGGAAGTGCCCGTGTTGGACCTGGGAGGGTCGGTTGGAGAGGAAAGAGGTCAACCACGCCAGAGCCTGACCAGTGATACCCAGGTTATCACATAGACGGTTGAGTAGGATGGCGTGATTGACAGTGTCAAAGACAGAAGAGAGATCAAGCAAGATGAGGACACATGGGGGCTTGGATGATTAGATACATTTTATTTACTAGGGCCATGTCCTTGTCGTAGTCCCCAGTAAGTGGTATGAGGATCTGGGTGTCATCTGCACAATTAGTGTAGGTGACACCCAGATAGTCCAGGTCATCGAACAGTGGCTTCGTAAATATGTTGTACATTGTTGGTGATACGCAGGAAGCGTGCAGCACGCCACATGTAATTGGAATCGGGTCTGCAGCCGCTGAAGGCGAGAAGACTCTCGTGGTCCTGTTGTTCAGAAATTATTGGATCCATGCTATGGCGTCCTCAGAAAAGTGGGCGGCTGAGTCAAGGTGTTTACATAGCACTTTGTGGTCCACCAGATCGAAGGCGGCAGATAGATCAAGGCGAAGTAGTAAAGCTGTTTTCCCCTTCTCTTTAAGTTTATCTGTTTGGGTTTTAAGTTCAATCAAAGCCGTTTCAGTGCTGTTTTGTGTTCTAAAGGCAGATTGGCGGACTCCTATGAGGTGATTGGTCTCTAGATACTTCTGAATCCGAAGGTAGACTACTTTGTCTAAGATGATATGTCACATGATATGCCACCCTAAAGGTCTTTTAGCTCTATCTTCTCAGATTTGGGAGATAGGCTGTGACATATCTTGCAACTGCAGTGAAATTGCCTGCAATGTGTTGAATGTCTATATTTGCATTCTGCAAGAGGACAATGATCATTGATGCCTCATCTCTTTTAATGTTGTATGTATTTTTAGGGGATTTCACTTTTAGACTACGTCTAACAGAAGGCATCAAGCTATTTACTTTTCCTTTGGTGGAAACTTGTGTTGGTTCTTATATCGACGTCAGCAGTATTTGCCACATTTATGTTTTTGGAAGCGTAAGATTTTTGAATGTGGGTCACTATGTGTAGTTTCTGAAGGGATGTCACAGGTAAAGTATTTTTTAATAAATTGTAAAACAGTCGCACCACTGTCATGACCAAATTTGGGAGCATCTTTAATCCACAAAAGCATGTTGATATGTGGTGCTCTCCAAGGTTGCTATTCTTTTCTCCCTGGTGTTTTTATATCTATTCCCTCTTTATTTTGGTTTGCCGTGTGTAAGGAGTCATACAAGTCATTTTATGCATATTCAGCATAACCTAAAGTAACAAACCATGAGGGTGGGCCTAGGTTCCTTAGCATACAACGTACAACAGCGTGACATTGGAACGAGTATTCTTTTGTACCACCCATGATTCCCAAGAGATTTGTGATACGTGACTGAAAAACGTCATCTGTGTATTTTATCTTTTGAAGCAGTTGACTAGCTGACATATTTAAGAAATTAGAGTCTGTTTTTAATGTGTGTGCAACTCCATAACAAAGATTCGCTAGTTCGCTTTCGAAGAGGAGGTGGAAATGCATTCTACCTTTTACCAGAACCTTGGGTCTTCAGAATGCATTTGTAAAGAATGATATTCTTATGCACTAATTGGTGTGGTTCTTTCATCATATCTTCCTCATTTTCCTGTAGGAAGGAGTAGAGGAAAAGAATGTGCTTTTCTACCATAAGCTCATTGGAGATCCTTTGGTTTGACACATTTGATATGTTTCTAATGTATCTTCTATGGTGTCTTTGGAATGTAGTGGGTGCATTGTATGCTGGTCTTAAATGTTGGCTGCAGTAACAGAATCCACACATTCAAATTGGCCAGTTTGTGGCGATTCTTCAATTATTTGGGTGGTTTCGCTTAAGTTTTTTTCTATGTCTACATCTCTGTAGTAGTCATTTGTTTCTTTAAGATATTCTAGGGCTTGCCTGATTTTGTTTAAGTCAATTATTTGTTGTCAAATTCTTTTGTCTTTTGTTGGTACACCATTTACTAGCACAATCAAAGATTGATCTATTGGCTGTTCTACTCTAAGAGTTTCTACATCTTTAAGATCTAATGGCAAATATGCTACTTTGCCACAAATGCCTTTGAGTAACTCGGATGGAAGCAATTTGGCAGTTTTTGGTTGAAGGCGTTGTTACAATCGTTCGTCCTGCTCTCCCCGATACTAGTGCAAATCCAGCTCCCTCGCACCGTCTCAGGCATTCCACGCACTTGGCACTCGGACACAAATAACCCACAAAGCCAGAAGTGGGGTTGTAAAAGTGCTGTAATGTTAACACACACACCAGGCTCTGGAGGGCTGCATCGACTCTGCCCCCTCCCAGGCCTGGCTCATACTTATGTACAATGCAAAGCTACATATTAATCTCCTCCCATTAGCCGTACGTATTCATAACAATAGTTCATTTCGCCGAAGAAAAGGCAATCAAGTACATTTCGTAACTTCAGATTGTCTTTGCAAGTCAGGCTCTTATCAACCTTGGGACTTGAGCCAGCAGCATCCGAACTGTGTACATTCTCGAAGGGAGGGCTGTTCATGCCCGTCTCTGCGAGGCCTGCGGCATTCCACAGCTAGCTGGGCTGGTTGTGCTCTGGTGGTTCTCTGCGACATCTGCTTTCATGGCTGTTAGATGTTTAGGCCAGTCCTTATGTCAAATCATTAGGCCAGTGTTCCTGCTTCAGATGTGATGTATCTCGAACCAAAAGAAAGTGCAGAATCAGAAATGTACCACGTAACATGTGCCCACTTTTTTTTCATCTCTTCTTATTTTATCTATCAATCACTAACGAAAACCCTTGCACTACTTCTACATAAGCACATTGTAATAAAACTATTCTTACTCAATAAAGAAGCAGAAAAATAACAAAAAACATTACCAAACTAAGACAGCTTATTTATGTCTTTACTCATCTAAAGCCCTTCACTGTACTGTATTGCATAAACACTGCCACCTATTAACCTCAGCCATAATCTACAGTGCATCTAAAACAAACATAACTACATGTCCCGCCCTTTCCAGCTCTGAGCATCCCTGTCACTCTCACATTCAGCAACACCACATACATGTGCCTGTCATGTTTGTTTGCACTGTCCAAGTCAAACTCTCCCTTACTTTCCAATAGATAGTAACCCTCTAGTACCTCCCATTCCCTAGGTGCACCCGCAGTCAGTGTCAGCAGCCACTTGTCAGTGCTTGTCATATTTTTCCCAAGTAGCATCTTCCATGGTGAATACCTGGTCGCTGAAAACTCTCTCAGCAGTCCATGGAGAACAAATGACAGCCAGTCTTGCCACTGTGTGTCTTTCTCATCCATCTGTTTGAACTGCTCCTTCTTGGGCACCTCTTTCTGTTTGTTCTTCCATTGAGCCACACAAATGTCCATGTGCTCCTGCCACTCATCTTTTGCTGTGGGCCCCCAGGCCCTCTCTGTCGGGCACTGAAATGCATTGTCTTGCCCTTTCTCTGCATTGAGAAGCTTAATCATTAGTTCATCCTCTGCTTTCCAAATACCCAGGAGGCGCTCACATTTCCTTTGATCCTGCTTCTTGCTCTTCTGTAAGATAATCTCCACCACTTCAAGCTGTGGCCCCTCCATCAAATGACACTCCTTATCTTCTATGGATGCCATTAGCTCTGGCTGTGGATCATTGTCAGGTGCCACGGGCCACTCTCGCTCAGATGCAGTTACCATCTTTCTTCCCAGATGCAGCACCACTGATTGTGCTTCACCATGCTTTGCTCTTTCCCCCCCAAACACTATTAAGTGACGCTGACACTGACCACCAACTTCATATGTGGGCCTGTCAATGTGCTTCTCTGGTGCACATGCCCTGAAAGCGTCTTGTTGTGATTTGACATTCTCTGGCATGTATTCGCTTGACACTACACCTTTCACTATCATCTTGTTCAATTCCTTGTCTAAGGTGCACACTGCACAGTCACATGTCCTTCTGAAATTCAGTTTATTTATTGCCCCTTTGTCTGGACATGCCTTCCCCCATTTTGTCAGGACCCCGTTTGCCAAATAAGTGATTGCATCTCTCTCTTCCAAAATGTCCTCCCTCCGGTATCTTCCCCCACTTCCTTCCCTTTCTCGGAAATACATAGAGCCATCCCCACAGCGTTGTGCGTCATCCACCCCAACCCCCAAAGGCACTGGTGCTGGCACCTTACATTCCTGCCCCTCTTTGTGTCCTCTCTCCTCCCCCTCCTTTACTAACACTGTTTTTTTCATTTTCAGCCATGCGTCATCAGCTGCATTCAGAATGTCTGCCCACCCCTTGGCGGATCTTAACCTTTCCTCCACATTCCCTTCAACCACCCTTTGTAACTGATGTTCGTGGGCAGCCCCAAACTCCTTCTTCCTTTGTACCGACTGGGGGATCACATCCCAATTGTGCAACATGCTCTTCAGCCTTTCCAGCACAGCCCTTGCCCCCGACTTATATGACAGATCTTCACCCGCCTCTTGCCTTGTCAGTGGACCGGCATCTGCCATGTTGCCACTGAAACTGTATTCTGTAATCTGTATTCTTTAATCTCTTTTATTCCTCTTTTATTCCTCTTTTTATTCCTCTTTTACTCAACCTTCAGACAGACCTCCCACTCTGTGCCCTCTACAGCATCGACCCTACACCCACTCTCCACGCCCCGGTGCTCTGACTGTATTACAGGTGCCTAAGAATGCTCTGCCCTATCTTTGTATTATTCCTAGAGTCCCTGAAGACTCCAAATTCCCCAAATTCCACTACCGCAACATGCAACAGGGTCCGCGAAAATGTTTTCACTTACCCGTTGTATTGCTGTTATCTCTGTGCACTTGATGAACAGAAGAGCTCCCGGGTTTCGGCACCATATGTTACAATCGTTCGTCCTGCTCTCCCCGATACTAGTGCAAATCCAGCTCCCTCGCACCGTCTCAGGCATTCCACGCACTTGGCACTCGGACACAAATAACCCACAAAGCCAGAAGTGGGGTTGTAAAAGTGCTGTAATGTTAACACACACACCAGGCTCTGGAGGGCTGCATCGACTCTGCCCCCTCCCAGGCCTGGCTCATACTTATGTACAATGCAAAGCTACATATTAATCTCCTCCCATTAGCCGTACGTATTCATAACAATAGTTCATTTCGCCGAAGAAAAGGCAATCAAGTACATTTCGTAACTTCAGATTGTCTTTGCAAGTCAGGCTCTTATCAACCTTGGGACTTGAGCCAGCAGCATCCGAACTGTGTACATTCTCGAAGGGAGGGCTGTTCATGCCCGTCTCTGCGAGGCCTGCGGCATTCCACAGCTAGCTGGGCTGGTTGTGCTCTGGTGGTTCTCTGCGACATCTGCTTTCATGGCTGTTAGATGTTTAGGCCAGTCCTTATGTCAAATCATTAGGCCAGTGTTCCTGCTTCAGATGTGATGTATCTCGAACCAAAAGAAAGTGCAGAATCAGAAATGTACCACGTAACAGGCGTATTATAACTTGAAATGGGTGTACTGTTTGAATTATGATGCTCTCATACAAGTTAAGTTGTTGGAGAGCTTTTGGAAGTGGGGAGATTTCTAAGTTATTAATGATAGCCAATGATGGCTTTTGGTTATTGTCAAGCTTTGTATTGTAGTATGTGCAAACTATTAAGTGGTTATTTATTTTGTATTTATTTTCTGCTGTTAATATAAAGCTAATTGAAACCATTGGGATTCCTCATTGTCCTGTATTTTGTAAGCCATATCTACTATTTGTTTACTCTTTTTATAAAACATTCTGCAACAACAGACACATCCTTTGTCTGGTATTTCAGCAAATGTGTTTTGAAATGTTGCTATTTCTCTTTTGTATGTGTTTGTTAGTAGGTTGGTTGTTTGTGAGTTTTAGCAAATGTTTTCTAAAGTAACAACATTTTGTAAGTCAACTTTAGTTCCAAAATATTTACTCTGGACGTGTTCTATTTCTTGAAGGAGTTCTTCAGCTGTTCCATGTAGGAGATTGTTATTTATTTTTTGCAGTTCTAGAGCAGAACTTTTTGTATAGTACAATCTATGGACAAGGTTTCACATAGCGGAAGGGTGTGTTGCTAAAACTTTTATGTGATGGAAGGTGATTTTGCAAGCAGTTCAAGAAATGCAGGCTAATGAATGTCCATGCAGTCCAGTGTGGATGCATACTGGATAAGAGTACATGGATTGTGAAGTTTTAATTCTACCTTTGTCTTTTAGTTTCACATAGTGATTGAGGAATTGTAAAAATGTGAATGATTGTTGGCGTACGTTACATATTGAGCTGCAGGTCCATTTGTACACTGCACGGCTTGTTTGGTCAAAAGGAAGATTTGGTTGAAAGTTTGTCGGGGACATTTTTTCTGTAAGGCTTTCTTTTACCATAATGGTGTCTGCTACCACTTCATAGCCTCGCCCATTATTGTCTATGGCAATTGGGTTTATTTGTTCTTGTTTAGAAGTCTCTTCATTGAAATATGGTTGTGTGCTGCTTGTGTGAAACCATTCAGCTTCAAAGAGTTTTGGAAATTATATTTATATTGACATTGCACATGTTTAGATGTAGTTTTTGTAGTTTATTGATTAATTTAGATAGTGGTTTCATTCTGTTTAAAATCAATGAAAATAACTTGTTCATTAGTTTAAATGTGCTGTTAACAAGAGCTTTGAGGATTAGTTTTCTGCTGTATTTTTAAGCATAGACCGTGACTTCTTAGATTTTTTTATTGAGATTGATATGAACTCTAGGCTGGAATATTTTTGCAAAATTGACTTTTTTGAATGTTTTACTGTGGCTACGTTAATATTGATAGATATAGTATTAAGCTCATGTTTAGGTCTAGTTTACGTCTAGTTTGATTTGTACATCTTTTGTTACTTTTCTTTTTGAAAGAGGGGGCTTAAATGTTGTACTGCTGACTGGTTACTAGCTGTTCTGTTTCAATGTTTTCTATACATTGTTTTAGTGGTGGATGGCTGTATGGCATGTTCTTATTTTTTTCTGCTAAATATATTCTCTTAGTTTTCTACAGAGAGATTGTATACAAATGATGGGTGTGTGGGTGTGATTGTAGCGGGCTAAAAAAGAGTGCTGTGTAATTGTGTAGTGGGATGATAGGTGTGCTTGGGAAGGTTGTAAGTGTAAGAGGTTGTATTGGTATGATGGTTTGGGTAAACATGACATTGAAATCGGGTGGTGTATAAAATAAGTATATTCATGTGATGGGGAATGGGTGATAAAGTATTGATAGTAGAATGTGTTCAGCAGTATTGGTGTTAGTGAGTCAGGGCGTGATGGTGTGATTCAATAAGTAGGAATATTATGCTGTGTTGAGGAAAACAGTGGTTGCTGTAATGTTGTGATTTAGTGTACAGGTATGATAGTTTTGTGGGGTGACAAAGAGTGCGTATGAGTGGTAATGTGTTTTACTAATTTGAAATACAATGAATCTGAATGTTTCTGTGTTGGAATTGAGGACTTGAGGTGGCTAGGTGTATGGAACAATAAAGACATGAAATTGTTTTATAGAAGTTCATGAGAGACAGTTGTGTTGTTATGCAAAAAGGAATTGGTGGAGTATTGAATAAATAGCAATGCTGAGATAGGATTAGAAATAGTGTGAATTATGCAATGGAATGAGTAAGATTGACATACAATATTGTTGAGTAGAAAAGAATATGTTAGGCTAATTCATAGGGAAAATATTTTATTTGAATTAGAGAGATATACCTGCTATATTAATGTAATTACTTTGTAGGACTTGAAGAGTTTTCTTGGTTGGTAAGCTGAGTTTGTCAATCTTCTTTTTTCCTGTAATTGTAAAAGAAAGTTAGTTGGTATATCTGGTAATGGTGAAGTAGTTTAGTAGCAAAGGTTAATATTTATTCAAGTAGGAGCAGTTATTGGAAAAAAACAGTGAATAAAGTGGTGTTATGTATGGAGTGATAAAGTATGTTAACTATGTTGTTACAATCTGGGGCGAGATTATATAAACTTTGCACTGTCCACAGCACGCGAAAAAAAGAAATAATGCAAAATGACTGGATCCTGACAATTCGATTGAAGTCCCAATATCTCATGAACCTCAATTGTGATATGGAGATAAGGCCTGTCAATCATTTGCCGAACTATCTGAAACTGTTTCCTGACAAGCATATCAGAGACCTGTTTTTTGCGACTACGCCTCAATTTGCTCTCCACACGTGAACGTCTGCTAAAAACTAAACAAATATCTAGCGCACAAGCGTTCTGTAGATTCTGCATGAAGCAAACACAGATTGAAATGCTGTTGTTCCATGTTCTAATGGAATGCGAAGAACTGATGGAAAAAAGAAAACCCTACAGCGGAATGTTTTTGCGGTCCACACTTCAGCTGAATGTAAAGGAAAGATGGGACCAAATACTGTTAGGGAACAAAGAGAAAGTCAAAGAGAAATTGACTTATACGATAATTCAATTTTGGAGAAATATTACAAAAGAGGATCTAATGAACTAAGGAGGAAAGAAAAGGAAGAAAAAATGTGTGTTACTTTTTTTTTACATATACAAATTGACATTCACAAATGTAATGCAGAGAAATGAAAACTTTAGAAATAAACTATATCATTTTAATAAAAAAATAAAAAAAATGGCAAAGAGGCCATGTGCGAGTCTCTTGAGTCAGGTTTGGATTCTACGAATAGCATCAGCAGAACCATGGCTACTAGCACTGTGAGATTGTCAGGGTTTGCACCTGATTTGCAATCTAGGCTTCTCAACATGCCTTTTGACGGGTCTCACCTTTTTGGCAATGCGGCATTCCAAATCTTGAGGTGCTGCTATTAGGAAACCTCAGACTTTTTGTCCAAGTGGGCAACCTTAGAGGGGCAGAACTTTTCGCTGCTACTCCTCAGTTGGAAGGGCATGAGGAATGGCCAGTCAAAGGAGCCATGGAAAGGTTCCTCATGGTGGACGAGGTAGAGGTGCAAAGACAGCTCAAGCAGCAGCCTCCTTATCATCAGCCACTGCATTAACTGCCTCAAAACTGCTCTGAGGTCTTGAGTCACAGTTCACCATTGGGGGGCAGACTGTCTCCGCATCTACAAGAATGGCGAGACATTATTTCAGAAGCTTGGGCTCTTGAAACCGTAGCCCACGGTTACTGCCTTCCTGTCATAAGGAGACCGCAGAACAATCCACCAGGGAACCACTCTTTGAGGATTGTGGATCTGCTCCTTGTGCAGGAGATTTTAACCCTACTAGAGAAAGGTGCTACAGAACCATTACCTGTAGCGGAGAGGAACAAGGCTTGGTACTCCCCTTATTTTTTGATACCCAAAAAGGACAGAGGACTGAGACCCATCTTGGACTTAAGATACTTGAAAAAGTTCCTCAGGAAGGACAAGTTCAAGATGGTCACACTTTCTCAGATCCTTCAGGCCCTCCAACTCCGGGATTGGTTGGTGTCATTGGACCTTCAGGATGCTTATTTTCATTTGCCAATCCATCTCAAGCACAGAAAATACCTGAGGTTCGCAATTGGCAGTTCTCATTATCCATTTCCGGTTCTGCCATTCAGGCTAACATCCGCCCCAAGAGTTTTCACCAAACTTATGGCGTTGGTGTCAGCGAGTCTCAAGAGGGGGGATTCATGTCTACCCCTTCCTGGACAATTGGCTGATCTGGGCGTGTTCTCCTGAACAAGCCCTGAATCATTTCAATGTCACCTGCCACTCTCTTCACAGACTGGACTTCTCCCTCAATTACAAGAAGTCCCTTATGGCAACTTCTCAAACGCTCCAGTACATCACAGCTGTACTGGGTACTTCCTTGGGGAAAGAGTTTGCTACCCGAGGTGAGGGCTCAAGACATTCTTCAGATGGTTACCAAATTTCAGAATGCCCACAGTCTACCGGCTCATGACATCCTGCATTTTTCTGGTGCCAGATGCTCACCTGAGAACGAGATCCCTTCAAAGGGCTCTAAGAACTCAATGGTCCATTGAGGCTCTAAGAACTCAATGGTCCCAGTTCTCAGGTTCCAGGCAGGGTCGCACAGGATCTACTTTGATGTGCCTGCAAGGACAATATTCTGAAGGGAGACCTTTTTAGCAACCATGGCCGGAGATAACAGTAGTTACGGATGCCTCACTCACAGGGTGGGAAGCCCATGCCAAAGATCTGACAATCAGCTACATATCAATCTTTTACAGCTGAGGGCAATCAGACTAGCGCTGAAGGCCTTTCTGCCCTCTGTATGGGGAAAGAATGTCCTGATAATGATGGACATCACAGTGGCCATGCACTACCTCAACAAGAGAGGAGGTGTAGGGTCACTAACACTGTGCATAGAGGCAATGCAACTCTGGTATTGGGCAATTCAAGAAGGAATCTCCCTATCTGCAGTTCACCTAGCTGGAGAGGAGAACACGGCGGCGGATGCTCTGG
Organism: Ambystoma mexicanum; assembly: GCF_040938575.1. Classification (NCBI taxonomy): domain Eukaryota; kingdom Metazoa; phylum Chordata; class Amphibia; order Caudata; family Ambystomatidae; genus Ambystoma; species Ambystoma mexicanum. Next base: position 767,272,108 of record NC_090922.1, read on the forward strand.
GCAGGCAATGCACAGTCTCCCACGAGTGGGAACTAGCTCAGGAAGTCCTTCAAGAGATCTTCACCCTTTGGGGAACCCCTCAAGTGGATCTGTTCATGACCGAGGTCAACCGGAAGTGCGAACAGTATTGCTCCAGGGAATTTCCCCCAAGAAGAGCTCTACGAGATTCGTTCATAGTGGACTGGGAATTTCCACTCCTGTATGTGTTTCTTCCAGTCCCTGTCATACCTCATGTGATCAGGAGGTTGAGGAAGTTTGGGAAACACATGATCCTAATTGCCCCAGATTGGGCCAGGAGGACGTGGTACCCGGACCTTGTGGACATGTCCATCTGTCCCGTGATGTGTCTTCCACAAAGAGAGGACCTTCTCTCATGACAGGAGGGTCGGGTTCTCCATCCAGAGGTCAAAACACTCAACCTTCACGATTGGTTTCTGAAAGGCTAAAATATAAGATTGCGACCTCCTGGATGACGTAATGGAGGATTTGCTTTCGCCCAGCAGGCCAGCAAAAAAGTCTTTGTACCGTTGGAATAAATTCTGCAACTGGTGCAGGGAAAAGAATGTAGATCCTTTTCCATGTAAAACACCAGATGTTTTATCCTTCCTTCTATCTTTAGCCAATCTGGGGCTGCAGATTGGTACCATTAAATGCTACTTGGTGGCGCTGTCCATCTTTAAGCGCTCGTCACAGGAATGTTCCTACTTCACAATTCCACTGGTGACACAATTTCTAAAGGGACTCGCCAGTGTGTTCCCCCCATCTCCTTTCCAGGTTCCTATTTGGACCTTATTCTGGTTCTAAAATTCCTAATGTGTGCACCCTTTGAACCTTTACATTCATGTTCTTTAAGGTTATTAACCTTTGAAACCATCCTATCCTAAAATCAGCCTGTAAAGTGAGCGAGTTTCGCGCACTTTCATCCAAGCCATCCTTTACTATCTTCCATAAGGATAGGGTTGTTTTAAGGGACAAACCTTCATTTTTGCCCAAAATAATTTCTGATTTTCATATTGGACAGAAAGATGTTCTACCATCTTTCTATCCCCCACCTCATCCTGGCAAGGAGGAGGAAAGACTGCATAGGTTAGACGCTGAGAGAGTGTTAAGCTTTTAAATATCATGAATGTCTAAGAATACGAATTGATGACCAACTTTTCATTGGATATACAGGACATAAACTGGGTCTGGCTGTTTCTAAAGAGACCATATCCAGATGGATAATAATGGCAATCTCAGAATGTTACAGGCTGGCAGGGAAATACCCCCCTGAAGGCTTAGGGGCTCATGCCACCAGGGGCATGGCTACCTCTACAGCCCTGCAAAGGAGTGTACCAATAAGGAACATTTCTGAAGCGGCAACATGGTCTTCCATCCACACATTCACTAAGCATTATTGCCTGGAGTCTTCCCTTGGTCAGGATAGTACTTTTGCCAAGGCAGTCCTGCACTCCGTCCATGAAAATACATGAAACCAAATTCTACTACCACCTCGAAACCAAATACTGCTATGGGCATCTGTCAAAGATGAGGAATATGTGGAAGGATACAATCCATTCAAGAACTAGTTACTTACCTCTGGTAACGTTCTTTCGACCGGATGGTCTTCCCACTTGTTCCTCATCGCCCTCCCATCCTACCCCTCAAGAGAATTTCCTGTGCTATTACAGCTTCCGTTCCATCAAGGCTGAGTATGGTCACTCCCGTATTTTGCGGGTATCTCTGCTGTTAAAGGGGAAAAACAGAACTGAGGCCAACGGTTGCTGTGCGTGATATATATCCCTTCAATGACATCACCCTCGATGAAGGCCTTCGAGGGACATCAACTCGACGCCATTGACGCACATTGCCCTCTGCAGAATTTCTTTTCCACGAAGCACCAAAGCTGGACAGCAAGTGTCAAGGATGAGGAATACGTGGGAGGAAAATCCAGTCGAAAGAACGTTACCATGGGTAAGTAACTAGTTCTTCTGTAGCTATATGTAATCAGTAATTTTAGTTATAAAAAATTATTGTAAATGCATTTAGTTGCTATGGAAAACATGTACAATAAGAGGGAAGGATATATTTTCTTACTAGGTTCAGAGAGATTGTTTTCTTGTGCTGTGTTGTTGTGCTTCAGTTCCTAAAAAGTGTTCAACTGCACTGCTTACATAAGGTGTACAGTTATGTTTACTATTTGGTATAATCCGTAATATTGTGGAATGTATAAAAACATATTTTTTACATTTGGAGATATACAAGTGTGTGTAAATGTATGTTTGAGTTGTATCAATTGTTTGTAATATTGGTGTATGTATATTGTTTGTGTCAAAAGGAAACATTGAAAATTGGTTTGTCCCCTGTGTTTTTGGGGTTGGTTACTGCCACCTGCTTCAAGGTATGTCCGTGGACACAAGGTATAGTCCGTGAAACTTTAAACTGCTGCATGGTCGGTAGATTAATGTTTTAATGTAAAGGATAGCACTGTCATATATATTTAAAGAGGAATTATTAATAACTTTCATAAAGTGGTGTAACCCTTATTTTCTCCTGTCTCTTCTACTGCTCCTCTCTTCTCTTTGGACTCCTTGTCTCTCACCTGACTCCCCTAAAATCCATCTACCACTCCTCTATCCGTACTCTATGGAGGTCATTACGACCTTGGAGGTAGCCATGCTGATATTTGCGGCATGGCTACCCCCATTCCAGGAACCCATCCCCATTCCCATTCGAGCCACCATAGGGCTCAATGGGAATGGGGAGCATGCTAACAAAGGGCCAATTAATAACCGGCCCGTTGTTAGCATGCTGGACCACCCGCGGGACCCGCTAAGGACGCCTGGTAAAACCAGGCATCCTTAGCGGGCCCCGCGAGCGGAACTCGTAATGAGGCGGTAGGGGGTTAATGGGGCCAGCAACTCTAGCGGCCTCGTTAACCCCCTACCGCTAGGGTTGTAATAACCCCCTATGTCTTCTCGGCCCTCAAGGCTTTATTTCCACCTGACTCTCTCAACTCAGCTGGCTCCCCCTCCTCTCACAATTGAAATTTCAATTCCTCTGCCTTGTCTACTAATTTCTCCATGACCTCGCCCCCCCTATCTTTCCTCCCTCCTCTCATTTTACTCTCCCTCCCGCTCTCTCCGCTCAGCTGACCTCTAACTTCTCACTGTACCCCCAGCCCCTTGTGCCAACTCACGCTTCCGCTCCTTCCAACTCTTGGCCCCCCTCCACTGGCACTCCCTACCTCTTTCTATCTGCTCCACCCCCACCTACTCATCTTTCCGCTACTCCCTGAAAGCCCTTTTTCTCCACTCCCCCCTGACTCTCCTTCCCTACCTCTCTCACCCATCAAACCCCTGCCCCCTCTTCCCTCCCCCCTTCTCCCCTCCTCCCGATGACCTCATATTGGATGCTGTTACCACCTAAGGGCGCAGGAGGTCACCTGGGGACTCCCCCCTTCCCCTCCCTCCTTCCCCCTCCCTCCTTTTGAGTAAATTGTTCTACTGTACCACTGGTTTGTTTCAAGTTTGTAAATATGCTTCTTTCATTATTGTACCTTGTTGTTATTCTGTAAAGTGCTTTGGAGTAAAGCGCTATATAAACTCAATAAACATAAACACAAACAAACATTAAATGTTAAAGGGACATTATGGTTAAGTTGTACTAATAAAAACCTATGAAATTCAGTGAAGACACTTGGTTAAAAGCACGTTTTGGTTAAGTTCCACTAACAAAAACCTATGAAAAATGTTGTTAAATGGACATTATGGTTACAAGTGAAATAAAAAATACAAGAAATTCACAAGTTATGGAAAGCTATTGTAAGGAACTCATTGTGGCAACAGTAAAGGGTGATCACAAGTGATCACAATTGATCACAGTTCAATGGTTTTTATTAAACTGTATACATGGGTTGGAAAAACACGTATTCTAAATCTAAATCTAAGATGGGAGCAAGCTACGAACATCAAATAATAATAAGGCAGTGCTAGTAGCGTCCAGTCAAATAAAAGGGTCTATAAAAAAAAACTATTGCCAATCCTTGCAGCTAATTTCAAAAAGAGTGTGGGATAATATTCACTAGAAAAGAAAGAAGTGCCCACAAATTATAATTCATGATGTTATAGCCGGAGGTCTCCCTTCCCCACGTTTTTAGCACGGGACAAGGCAGGATCTTTGTGCACAGCACACTCCTGGACCCCGCCAACACAAGGTTGCAACCTTGGGCCCAGCACAGTTCGGTTTTACTGTCTTTCTTCTCCGACTCACAGGCTGTGCTGAACTGTTAGAGTTTCTTGTTGCAGGAGTCAAGCACAGCACCATGGTGGCAATCGCTTCTTTCCGCTTTGACTATCACCACGGGAGGGCCCTGTGTGCCGCTGACACCTGTCACACCACACGCCGCTGGACTTCCCATTTTATGCTTTCCCTTTCGGAGGCTTTGCAGGTCTCAGTTGTAAAGGGCAGGGGCAATTCCCTCTGCATCGTCCCTCCAGGTCTCTCTGCCTTTCGCCTCCACTTGAACTGCCAGTCCGGGATAGCTGCTTCCTTGTGCGTTCAGCCGTGCTCGAAATGCGCTTTCGTGCTCTGCCTTTTATCCCTGTGGGGAAGGGGAAGGGAAAGGGCTGTCAGATGTGCATAGTTATTGTTGATTGCCTGACTCTCCCTGACTCTTGTGTTGGGGCATGTCAGATAAACAGCCCTGGTATTGGTCCGTTGTCTGTCTCAGTGTAGGAAAGTGTTTGTGTTGGAAAAGGGGGGTAGAACTTCTGAGAATCCTACGAGGTAGGATGGGTAAAGGTGTTATAAGAAAGGGGGTACTGCGTCTCACCCATCAGTGTCCCACTTCCACTGCCCAAGGACCCCTCATCCAGGTGATTCTCCTGTGCCGGTCAACCCCCAGGAACTGGATCCAATAGCGATGGCCATGTCCTGGCTACCTGGATGACAGATCCCAGGGGACTAGTCAGGGAGACACCTTCAGGTTTCTCACATACACTTCCTCCATGCGATGTAGCCACATTTGTTTCACAGGGGAAATGGGAAAGAAAATCTACATTTCCCTGGTCATTTCCTTTTCCGTGTTTCAGTGTGAAATAATAGGGTTGTAGGTCTATAAACCATTGCATGACCCGGAGTTGGAGTCTTTGCGTTGCAAATCGAAACTAGGGATGAGTGATCTGTAACGAGTGTGAACTTCCGTCCTGATAGGTAGTATCTAAGATGGATATTGGCCCACTTGATGGCCAGGGCCTCTAGTTCCAACACAGAGTAATGTTGTTCATGTGGCAACAGCCTGCGACTAGCAAATAATATGGGGTGTTCCAATCCGTCGCAAACCTGAGACAGGACTGCTCCTAACCCTGTAAGGGAGGCATCTGTCTGCAAAACAAGCTCTTTACAGAAGTCGACTACCTTCTTGACAGGTTCTGGCACAGATTCTGTTTCAAAGTGCTATAACATATATCAATTTCGTCATTCTAATGAAGGGGGTTCGGCATTCTTGAGTTTATCTGTCAGCCGGGCTGTTTTGTCTGAAAAGTTGGGGATAAACTTATGGTAATATCCTATTAACCCGAGAAAAGATAAGATCTCTTTTGGTCTTTGGGGGTTGGTGTATCTAAGACGACTTTTACCGTCTCATGTTGAGTCTTACTATAAATGACGATATCGTCAATATAAACTCCACAGAAATCGGAATAGGGTTGTAGGATTTGATCCATGAGGCGTTGGAAAGTATCTGGCACACTGTGTAAGCCAAACGAAAGGACTTTGAAAAGGAACAATCCTAGCGGCATTGAAAATGCAGTCTTTTCTTTATCTGGCCCATACACATGAACTTGCGCGTTAAATCTAGGTTGGATAGAAAGGTGGCTTCTCCGAGTTCATCAATTAGGTAATTGATGCATGGCATTGGATTGGTATCAAAGTATGAAATGGCATTCATTTGAGGGAAATCTTTGCAGAATCTCCAGGAACGGTCAAGTTTAGTGACCAACACGATAGGAGAGGAACATGGACTTGAAGAAGGCTCGATAATATTGGCTTTCAACATTTTGTTGACTTCCTCAATCACTATCACTACCACGGGCTTCTGGGAGTTTAAATGGTTTTAAATGAACCACTTTACCCTTAGGTATTCTAATATATTGATATTTTCCTTTTACTCTTCCTGGTTTTTCTGAGAATATATCAGGAAATGAGATAACTACATCTTTTAGATCTTCTTCTTGTTGTTGGATAGATAGCTCGGGGGAATTAAATCAAAGTTAACTATCTCTTCAGTAACCAGTCAGGCTAGTACTTTGGCATGGGTGGCTGACAGGTTCTCTTTCCTCTCTTTCAAGAGATTTACATGATACAAATGGACCTTATGTGTTCTGTCCGGTTGGACAACTTTATAAGTACAGGTTCTCGTTCCTTCTACTATCTTATAGGGCCAGTGCCACTTGGAGACAAGTTTGTTTTCTGAGGTTGGTAAGAGGACCAGTACTTTTTGTCCTATGGAGAATGATCTGACACTCACCTTTTTGTCATAAGTGGATTTTTGTTGGCTCTGGGCCTTTTCCATATGAGTACAAACTGGATCTCGAACCAATTTCATATGTTCTTTCATTCTGGTGGCGGTTTGCGAGATGCGAATGGGTGCCTCTTCTCGTTCTTCCCAGGTTTCCCGGAGCATGTCCATGACATCTCTATGCTCTCTACCATAGAGCAGTTCAAACGGAGAGAAACCTGTGGATGCCTGAGGGGTTTTCCTTACTGAAAATAGAGCCCATGGGATCATTCAGCCCCAGTCTTTCCCGTCCTCATCTACCAATTTTCGTAAAATTAGCTTCAGAGTTTTATTGAATCTTTCTACCAAGCCATCAGTTTGGTGATGGTACACTGAGGTTCGCAAGGTGGTAATGTGGAGTAGCTCTTTGACTTCTGCCATAAGCTTACTCACAAAATTCAAACCCTGGTCTGTTATTTTTTCCTTGCGAAAGCAGACCCTGGAGAAATACAGTAGAAAGTGTTAAAGGATCTGCTGTCTGGTATTTCTTTGCATTGGGAATGCTTCAGGATATCTGGTTGCATAGTCCACCATCACAAGGACATATTTGTTGCCTAGTCTGGATGTCTCTAGCGGTCCAATTATGTCCATCACTATTCTTGAAAAGGGGACTTCTATGATCGGCAAAGAGTTCAGAGGGTCAGGTGATGGGATGTGCGTGCTGGTCTTTTGGCATATTTAGCACGTCTGGATGAGGGTCTTTATATCGGTATGGATACCTGGCCAGTAAAACCTCCCACTAATATGTGAATTGGTTTTAGATTGTCCTAAATGGTAAGATGGGAATGTGTGATCTCCAGCACAACCTTTCAGTGGCTCTTGGGTATTACCAACTGTGATTTTACTAAACCTTCCGTATATGTCTCGCTTCTATAAAGCAATCCTTCTTTTAAGAAGAAAAAAGGGCTTCCCTTCTCAAAGCCTTCTCCTTCCGGAATTGCTTGTAGAAAAGCTTCAGCGAGAGCTGGAACATTTCGCTGGGTGAAGGCTAGGTCGGGATAGATGGTAGGCTCTTCTCCCTTCCTTTCTTCGATGTTAAGGGATTTATAAGCGTCTCCAAAGCCTAAGTTACCTCTTTCTGTTTTATCTGGTTCACTTTCTTTAAACTGAGGAAATAGAGCTCTTTGCAAAATTCATTGGGCAATTTGGCCTCCACGATGTACTTCAAAAGGGATCTCAGCATGATTCTGTAAGAGAACCTTTACATCTCCCCCGAAGCCGAGATCGATAACGCCTGCTAAAACGGCTATCCCAAACTTTCACACTATGCCAGATTTTGGAGCCAATTGTATGTAGCACCCTGGAGAGATATCAAAACCAAGTCTGTAGGAATCATTCCTCTTGTCCCAGGGGGGATAATAGCTACGATACTACTACAGATATCAACTCCTATTGGTTCCTTGATGGCAATGGAAGGGTTAGAAGCTCTCTGACTAAGGATTTGAAATTGTAGGGTTCCCCAATTAGTTTCAATTGAGTCACACCCCACTGTAAGGGACTCATGGTGACAACAATAAAGACAGACACAAGTGGCCACAGTTCAAGGGTGTTTATCAAACTGTATAAATGGGTTGAAAAAATGCCTATTTTAAACCTAAATCTAAGATGGGAGCAAGCTACGACCATCAAAAAATAATGAGGCAGTCCTAGTGGCGTCTTGTCAAATAAAAGGGCCTATACAAAAAAAAAATGATTGTCAATCCTTACAGCTAATTTCAAAAAGAGTGTGGGATAATGTTCACAAGAAAAGAAAGAAGTGTTCACAAATGATAAATCATGATGTTACAGCTGGGTGTCTCCCTTTTAGCATAGGACAATGCTGGACCTTTGAGTGCAGCACACTCCTGGCCCTCGCCAACACGAAGTTTCAGTTCCTTTCAACGATGCCGGCACCTTCTGGGGGCATGTATCTTTCCGGCAAAGTCTCTTACCTTAGAAGGCCTGCTGAACCATAAACAATAAACAAAACAAAATTTCCTTTGGTAATCATCCATATTGGGTGATTTCTCTCTTCCCCTTGGATCCCCCTCAGCCGGTCAGCGATCCTAATCTTTCACGTTGGGCGATTGCTCTTCGCCTCTTAGATCCCCCTCAGCCGGGCTCCGATCCTACTTGCAACATTAGCCTCCCTCAATCGGATTCACTACGGCCTTTCACTCAAAAATCTATCATTCAACAGTCTCTATGTCTTTTTAACCAACTATCCATTGTGAACATCCCTCAGCTGGGTTCACCCTTGTTGTCACAATGTTCACGGGTATATCACTGTTTTACCCTCAACTCGTAGGCATCCGTCTGTTGGGTTCACATTTGCCAGTTTCCCAGTTCAATCAGTTTTCTCCAATGTGTCAAAGACTTTCGAGTGTACGAGGTGTTTTTCCTGATCATGGTAGGACCATTTTGACACTTCACAATAGTCTCTCCTAAGGCCTCTTGGTTTTCGTAGTTTCAACAAAACAAGACAACCCAAAAAGGCTTTAGTTAGAGTCCTTCGAATGAGCGTCCCTGCGACGCCTGACCACTCAGCTTCTGAACCTTTTACTAGGGTTTCTTTGAAGTTCAATTACACAAGTTCTTTGTTCAACAAGGTTGCCGCCTGCAACCTTGGGCCCAGCACATTTCTAGTTGAATATCTGTCTTCTCCGACTCACCGGATGTGCTGAACTGTTGGAGTTTCTTGTCTCGGGAGTCAAGGACAGCACCACAGCGGCAATCGCTTCTCACCGCTTTGACTATCAGCGCCTGAGGGCCCCATGTGCTGCTGACACCTGTCACACCACACGCCAGCTGGACTTTTCAGTCTTATGCTTTCCGTTTTGGAGGCTTTGCATGTCTGAGTTGTAAATGGCAAACGCAATTCCCCCTTCGTTGTCTTTCCAGGTCTCTCTGCCTTTCTCCTCCGCTTGAACTGCCGGTCTGGAATGGATGCTTCTTCGTGCATTCGGCCATGCTCGAAGTGTGCTTTCTGTTAGGGAGAATTCTCTTATAAGGCTAATAATTTCCCAAACCTAGTAAGTCCCCCAGCAGCTTTGCTGGATTTTTGGGGTTTGTTTTTTTCTCCTGCTAAGAGTGAGACTCTTTTCCTCCCACTCTTAGGCATGATTTGAGGTATGTCTTTGGGCCTCATTACGACCCAGGCGGTAAGTTACCGCCTGGGCCGTGACTTTACCACCATGGCGTAAACTACGTTTACGCCATGGTGGTTGGCGGACTTACCGCCCCATTCCGAGGTCGGCGGGGCGGTAAGTCCCCAATCCCCATTTACCCTTCCCCATTCCCATTTTTGCCCCATAGGGCATAATGGGAGTGGGGAAGGCGTTAATTACGCCACCGTAAATTACGGTGGCGTAATTAACTCCATGGTCCCTTAGCGCCATGGATTTTAACACCTGCTAAAAGCAGGTGTTAAAAGCGCCATGGCGCTAAGGGACCTCGTAATTGGCGGTAAGGGGTCGGCGCAGCTAACGCTGGCGTTAACCCCTTACCGCCAGGGTCGTAATGAGGCCCTTTGACTTTTTGTGTGCTTATGGGCTGTGTTTTTCTTTTTACCCTATAGGGTATCATCTGTTTTTGTATATGTGTTACACAGCAGCCTCAGTGCAGTAACACAGGGGTGTCATAGTGACCCCCAAACATAGACTCCATACTCTGGGACTGACTACTGTCTCCCAGGGCATGTAAAGTCACCATTGACTTTACTAGTCCAAAATTGCGAACAGAACCAGTACAAACCATCATATTGTGGAAGTACTGGAAGGGGTTATTTCGACTGCCCCTGAGTCTGTTTCCAAGAGGGCACTGTCCAGTCCCCCCTTGTCGAATTTCTGGCTGGTGGCAGTGGTTATCACGTAATATTCCACCGGAATATTTCCTATGGGATTTTCCCATTGATTTTAAATGCACCACTTTTTGGTGCAATGTTAAAGACACCGCCGGTTTATTTATTTAATATTAAATCCCCGGTTGGGTCTTTTTGCCAGAACTCTTTTCTAAAATGGCATTTGTGTCCGTCTCTGTAACTCCAACCAAGGTCGGGCCCTTTGTTCCACTTTTTGGCCGGCTTCTCCAAGAAGCCCTCCAACTGGTGCCACTCTGTCTGGGTTCCACAGGATGTGTGGGTGGTGGAATTGGCACACTGGACTGTGTTGCCTTAGCAACTCAAGTCGCACTCTGTTCTTATTGGCCCAGTGGTGAGCCGCCCGGCTCACCACTTAGCATGTTTGAGTGACAGCTAGGCTGTTGAATGGGGGGTTTTCTGCATAAAAGCAGGGCTTTTGGGACTAGAACTTGAGAAGTCGCCACAGGACCTAAGAAATCTGAAGAGGGGAGAAGCTGAGCCATCTGCAACGACGACACCGCCGGTGGAGCCCTTCTGCAACAACCTCACCACTTTCCTGATGACAAGAGAAGATCTTCTGCTGAAAGAGTCTTCTTCCTCTGAGCAGGTGGGATCAACCAGTTTGCCATTTCTCCTTCCAGGACGTCTCTTGGTCGAATCCCCCGTGCCAAGCACCCCGGCGGCCGGATAGCCAAGCTTCACCACTGTGACCGCGAATACCAGGAACGCACCTTTTAACCGACAAACTCCGCGGGCAGTGCAACGACTCCAAGTTTCATCCTCAACGAGATCCTCTCTTCCCCTGGTCGAAACGACGAACTGCACCCGCTGCCAGGAACAACTGCCACCGCTGGAGCTTCTCAAACTTTAAAGGTACTGTGTTCCACTTGGCCTCCCTTTCCTCAGTTTGCTCAAGGTGACCTTTAAATCCTTGGCTTTCCAACTGGGTTGGCCCCCAGACCTTCTAACTTTATCTTTTGAACCACCCCAACCTCTTTTGAACATTTCTACAAAGACTTGAATGCATTTCT